>NC_086445.1:245946815-246546815 GCF_028390025.1 Pseudophryne corroboree | reverse complement strand
GCACTCTAGAAAGATTTATGACTACCTGGTGTGCACTGGCTCCTCCCACTATGACCCTCCTCCAAGCCTCAGTTAGGACACTGTGCCCGGACGAGCTGACATAATAAGGAAGGATTTTGAATCCCGGGTAAGACTCATACCAGCCACACCAATCACACCGTACAACTCGTGATACTATATCCAGTTTGACAGTATGAAAAACAACTGAGCCTCTCAACAGATGGCTCAACAATAACCCTTTAGTTAACAATAACTATTTACAAGTATTGCAGACAATCCGCACTTGGGATGGGCGCCCAGCATCCACTACGGACTACGAGAAATAGAATTACCGGTGAATAAATTCTTATTTTCTCTGACGTCCTAGTGGATGCTGGGAACTCCGTAAGGACCATGGGGATTATACCAAAGCTCCCAAACGGGCGGGAGAGTGCGGATGACTCTGCAGCACCGAATGAGAGAACTCCAGGTCCTCCTCAGCCAGGGTATCAAATTTGTAGAATTTTGCAAACGTGTTTGCCCCTGACCAAGTAGCTGCTCGGCAAAGTTGTAAAGCCGAGACCCCTCGGGCAGCCACCCAAGATGAGCCCACTTTCCTTGTGGAATGGGCATTTACAGATTTTGGCTGTGGCAGGCCTGCCACAGAATGTGCAAGCTGAATTGTACTACAAATCCAGCGAGCAATAGTCTGCTTAGAAGCAGGAGCACCCAGCTTGTTGGGTGCATACAGGATAAACAGCGAGTCAGATTTTCTGACTCCAGCCGTCCTGGAAACATATATTTTCAGGGCCCGACAACGTCTAGCAACTTGGAGTCCTCCAAATCCTTAGTAGCCGCAGGCACCACAATAGGCTGGTTCAGGTGAAACGCTGACACCACCTTAGGTAGAAACTGGGGACGAGTCCTCAATTCTGCCCTATCCATATGGAAAATCAGATAAGGGCTTTTACATGATAAAGCCGCCAATTCTGACACTCGCCTGGCTGAAGCCAAGGCCAATAACATGACCACTTTCCACGTGAGATATTTTAGATCCACGGTTTTTAGTGGCTCAAACCAATGTGATTTTAAGAAACTCAACACCACGTTGAGATCCCAAGGTGCCACAGGGGGCACAAACGGGGGCTGAATATGCAGCACTCCTTTCACAAATGTCTGAACTTCAGGTACTGAAGCTAGTTCTTTTTGAAAGAAAATCGACAGAGCCGAGATCTGTACTTTAATGGAGCCTAGCTTTAGGCCCATATTCACTCCTGCTTGCAGGAAATGCAGAAATCGACCCAGCTGAAATTCCTCTGTTGGGGCCTTTTTTGCCTCGCACCATGCAACATATTTCCGCCATATGCGGTGATAATGCTTTGCCGTAACATCTTTCCTGGCCTTAATAAGCGTAGGAATGACTTCTTCCGGAATACCCTTTTCCTTCAGGATCCGGTGTTCAACCGCCATGCCGTCAAACGCAGCCGCGGTAAGCCTTGGAACAGACAGGGCCCCTGCTGTAGCAGGTCCTGTCTGAGCGGTAGAGGCCACGGGTCCTCTGAGAGCATCTCTTGAAGTTCCGGGTACCACGCTCGTCTTGGCCAATCCGGAACCACGAGAATTGTGTTTACTCCTCGCTTTCTTATTATTCTCAATACCTTTGGTATGAGAGGCAGAGGAGGGAACACATAAACCGACTGGTACACCCACTGTGTCACTAGAGCGTCCACAGCTATCGCCTGAGGGTCCCTTGACCTGGCGCAATATCTTTTTAACTTTTTGTTGAGGCGGGACGCCATCATGTCCACCTGTGGTTTTTCCCAACGGTTTACCAGCATCTGGAAGACTTCTGGATGAAGTCCCCACTCTCCCGGGTGGAGGTCGTGTCTGCTGAGGAAGTCTGCTTCCCAGTTGTCCACTCCCAGAATGAACACTGCTGACAGTGCTAGTACATGATTCTCCGCCCATCGGAGAATTCTTGTGGTTTCTGCCATCGCCATCCTGCTTCTTGTGCCGCCCTGTCGATTTACATGGGCGACTGCCGTGATGTTGTCTGAATGGATCAGCACCGGCTGATGTAGGAGCAGGGATTTTGCTTGACTTAGGGCATTGTAGATGGCCCTTAGTTCCAGAATATTTATGTGAAGGGAAGTCTCCTGACTCGACCATAGTCCTTGGAAGTTTCTTCCCTGTGTGACTGCCCCCCAGCCTCGAAGGCTGGCATCCGTGGTCACCAGGACCCAGTCCTGTATGCCGAACCTGCGGCCCTCTAGAAGATGGGCACTCTGCAGCCACCACAGTAGAGACACCCTGGTTCTTGGAGACAGGGTTATTAAGCGATGCATCTGAAGATGCGATCCGGACCACTGGTCCAACAGGTCCCACTGAAAGATTCTGGCATGGAACCTGCGAAGGGAATTGCTTCGTAAGAAGCCACCATCTTTCCCAGGACCCGCGTGCAGCGATGCACTGATACCTGTTTTGGTTTCAGGAGGTCTCTGACTAGAGATGACAACTCCCTGGCTTTCTCCTCCGGGAGAAACACTTTTTTCTGGACTGTATCCAGAATCATACCCAGGAACAGTAGCCATGTCGTCGGAACCAGCTGTGACTTTGGGATATTCAGAATCCAGCCGTGCTGGTGCAGCACCTCCTGAGATAGTGCTACTCCCACCAACAACTGTTCCTTGGACCTCGCTTTTATTAGGAGATCGTCCAAGTACGGGATAATTAAAACTCCCTTTTTTCGAAGGAGTATCATCATTTCCGCCATAACCTTGGTAAATACCCTCGGTGCCGTGGACAGTCCAAACGGCAGCGTCTGGAATTGGTAATGGCAATCCTGTACCACAAATCTGAGGTACTCCTGGTGAGGATGGTAAATGGGGACATGCAAGTAAGCATCCTTGATGTCCAGGGATACCATGTAATCCCCCTCGTCCAGGCTTGCAATAACCACCCTGAGCGATTCCATCTTGAACTTGAATTTTTTTATGTATGTGTTCAAGGATTTCAAATTTAAAATGGGTCTCACCGAACCGTCCGGTTTCGATACCACAAATAGTGTGGAATAGTAACCCCGGCCTTGTTGAAGTAGGGGTACCTTGATTATCACCTGCTGGGAATACAGCTTGTGAATTGCCGCTAGCACCGCCTCCCTGTCTGAGGGAGCAATCGGTAAGGCAGATTTTAGGAACCGGTGGGGTGGAGACGCCTCGAATTCCAGTTTATACCCCTGAGATACTATTTGAAGGATCCAGGGATCCACCTGTGAGCGAGCCCACTGATCGCTGAAATTCTTGAGGCGGCCCCCCACCGTACCTGGCTCCGCCTGTGGAGCCCCACCGTCATGCGGCGGACTTGGAAGAAGAAGCGGGGGAGGACTTTTGTTCCTGGGAACCTGCTGTTTGTTGCAGCCTTTTTCCCCTACCTCTGCCTCTGGACAGAAAAGACCCGCCTTTTCCACGCCTGTTTTTCTGGGTCCGAAAGGACTGAACCTGATAAAACGGCGCCTTCTTAGGCTGTGAGGGGACATGGGGTAAAAATGCTGACTTCCCAGACGTTGCTGTGGAAACTAGGTCCGAGAGACCATCCCCAAATAATTCCTCACCCTTATATGGCAAAACTTCCATGTGCCTTTTAGAATCTGCATCTCCTGTCCACTGGCGAGTCCATAAGCCTCTCCTAGCAGAAATGGACAATGCACTTACTTTAGATGCCAGCCGGCAGATTTCCCTCTGTGCATCTCTCATATATAAGACGGAGTCTTTGATATGGTCTATGGTTAGCAGGATCGTGTCTCTGTCTAATGTGTCAATATTTTCTGACAGTTTATCTGACCACGCAGCGGCAGCACTGCTCATCCAAGCTGACGCAATAGCTGGCCTAAGTATAATGCCTGAGTGTGTATATACAGACTTCAGGATCGCCTCCTGCTTTCTATCAGCAGGTTCCTTGAGGGCGGCCGTATCCGGAGACGGTAGTGCCACCTTTATAGACAAACGTGTGAGCGCTTTATCCACCTTAGGAGGTGTTTCCCAACGTGACCTATCCTCTGGCGGGAAAGGGAACGCCATTAGTACCTTCTTAGGAATTACCAATTTTTTATCAGGGAAAGCCCACGCTTCTTCACACACTTCATTTAATTCATCTGATGGGGGAAAAACTACGGGTAGTTTTTTCTCCCCAAACATAATACCCTTTTTAGTGGTACCTGTATTTATATCAGAAATGTGTAACACCTCTTTCATTGCCTCAATCATGCAGTGAATGGCCTTAGTGGGCATCAGGTTAGACTCATCGTCGTCGACACTGGTGTCAGTATCAGTGTCGACATCTGGGTCTGCGGTCTGAGGTAGCGGGCGTTTTAGAGCCCCTGATGACCTGTGCGACGCCTGGACAGGCACGAGCTGAGAAGTCGGCTGTCCCACATTTGGCATGTCATCAAATTTCTTATGTAAGGAGTCTATACGTGCACTCATTTCTTTCCATAAGCTCAACCACTCAGGTGTCTGCCCCGCAGGGGGTGACATCCCTTCTAAAGGCATCTGCTCCGTCTCCACATCATTATCCTCATCAAACATGTCGACACAGCCGTACCGACACACCGCACACACACAGGGAATGCTCCAACAGAGGACAGGAGCCACAAAAGCCCTTTGGGGGGACAGAGTGAGAGTATGCCAGCACACACCAGAGTGCTATATAATGCAGGGACTAACTGAGTTATGTCCCCTATAGCTGCTTTTTTTTTTATATAATTGTATACTGCGCCTAAATTTAGTGCCCCCCCTCTCTTTTTTACCCTTTTCTGTAGTGTAGACTGCAGGGGAGAGCCAGGGAGCTTCCTTCCAGCGGATCTGTGAAGGAGAAATGGCGCCAGTGTGCTGAGGGAGATAGCTCCGCCCCTTTTCCACGGACTATTCTCCCGCTTTTTCCTATATTCTGGCAGGGGTATTTTCCACATATATAGCCTCTGGGGCTATATATTGTGGTATTTTTGCCAGCCAAGGTGTTATTATTGCTTCTCAGGGCGCCCCCCCCCCCCAGCACCCTGCACCCTCAGTGACCGGAGTGTGAAGTGTGTGTGAGGAGCAATGGCGCACAGCTGCAGTGCTGTGCGCTACCTTGGTGAAGACTGATGTCTTCTGCCGCCGATTTTCCAGACCTCTTCTTGCTTCTGGCTCTGTAAGGGGGACGGCGGCGCGGCTCCGGGACCGAACACCAAGGACTGGGCCTGCGGTCGATCCCTCTGGAGCTAATGGTGTCCAGTAGCCTAAGAAGCCCAAGCTGGCTGCAAGCAGGCAGGTTCGCTTCTTCTCCCCTTAGTCCCTCGCTGCAGTGAACCTGTTGCCAGCAGGTCTCACTGAAAATAAAAAACCTAATTTCTATCTTTCTTTCTAAAGGCTCAGGAGAGCCCCTAGTGTGCATCCAACCTCGGCCGGGCACAAAATCTAACTGAGGCTTGGAGGAGGGTCATAGTGGGAGGAGCCAGTGCACACCAGGTAGTCATAAATCTTTCTAGAGTGCCCAGCCTCCTTCGGAGCCCGCTATTCCCCATGGTCCTTACGGAGTTCCCAGCATCCACTAGGACGTCAGAGAAATTAAGAATAACAATGGTTGTGCACAGATGACAGAAATAAGACATCTGTGCTTATGTATAGATATCATTAAAATCTGGTCTGTTAGAATGTCTTGAGGACAGAGTTTAAGGACCACTGCCAGAAAGCATTAACAGATCCAAAAGTCTATGAGCTAACATGTTTACATCTGAGCTATATCATTAACATATCAAAACCAACAAGGACTATTATTCCCTGAGAAGTTACAAAAAGCTTGACTCATTGTTTTCGTCTGTAATGTAGAATAAAGTCTATGCAGAGTAAACCTTCTACAGGGTGTTCGGAAAGTCACTGTGCACTTATGTATATTTCTCTGACGTCCTAGTGGATGCTGGGAACTCCGTAAGGACCATGGGGAATAGCGGCTCCGCAGGAGACTGGGCACAACTAAAGAAAGCTTTAGGACTACCTGGTGTGCACTGGCTCCTCCCTCTATGACCCTCCTCCAGACCTCAGTTAGAATTTTGTGCCCGGCTGAGCTGGATGCACACTAGGGGCTCTCCTGAGCTCTTAGAAAAAGAAAGTTTATTTTAGTTTTTTTATTTTCAGTGAGATCTGCTGGCAACAGACTCACTGCTACGAGGGACTAAGGGGAGAGAAGCGAACCTACCTGGCTTGGGCTTCTAGGCTACTGGACACCATTAGCTCCAGAGGGATCGAACACAGGCCCAGCCTCGGTCGTCCGGTCCCGGAGCCGCGCCGCCGTCCCCCTTACAGAGCCAGAAAAGAAGAGGGTCCTGGAAATCGGCGGCAGAAGACTTCGGTCTTCATCAAGGTAGCGCACAGCACTGCAGCAGTGCGCCATTGCTTCCCATGCACACCTCACACTCCGGTCACTGATGGGTGCAGGGCGCTGGGGGGGGGGGGGGGGGGCGCCCTGGGCTGCAATATTGAGTACCTTGGCTGGCAAATAACACATAATATAGTCATAGAGACTATATATGTGTAAAATACCCCTGCCAGATATACATAGAAAAAAGCGGGAGAAGTCCGCCGAAAAAGGGGCGGGGCTATCTCCCTCAGCACACTGGCGCCATTTTCCCTCACAGCTCCGCTGGAAGGATCGCTCCCAGGCTCTCCCCTGCAGTTTCCAGACTACATAGGGTAAAAAAGAGAGAGGGGGCACTAAATTTAGGCGCAATATTGTGTATACAAGCAACTATTGGGAAAAATCACTCAGTTATAGTGTTAATCCCTGTGTTATATAGCGCTGTTGGTGTGTGCTGGCATACTCTCTCTCTGTCTCCCCAAAGGGCTTTGTGGGGTCCTGTCCTCAGTCAGAGCATTCCCTGTGTGTGTGTGGTGTGTCGGTACGGCTGTGTCGACATGTTTGATGAGGAGGCTTATGTGGAGGCGGAGCAGGTGCCAATAAATGTGATGTCACCCCCTGCGGTGTCGACACCTGAGTGGATGGTTATGTGGAAGGAATTACGCGACGTGTCGACTCCTTACATAAAAGGTTTGACGACATAGCAGATGTGGGACAGCCGGCTTCTCAGCCTTTGCCTGCCCAGACGTCTCTAAAGCCGTCAGGGGCTCTAAAGCGCCCGCTACCTCAGAAGGCAGACACAGATGTCGACACGGATACTGACTCCAGTGTCGACGATGATGAGACTAGTGTACATTCCAATAGTGCCACCCGTTACATGATTACGGCAATGAAAAATGTGTTGCATATTTCAGATATTACCCCAGGTACCACAAAAAAGGGTATTATGTTTGGGGAGAAAAAACTACCAGTGGTTTTTCCCCCATCTGATGAATTAAATGAAGTGTGTGAAGAAGCGTGGGCTTCCCCCGATAAGAAACTGGTAATTTCTAAAAAGTTACTAATGGCGTACCCTTTCCCGCCAGAGGACAGATCACGTTTGGAGACATCCCCTAGGGTGGATAAAGCGCTCACACGTCTGTCAAAAAAGGTGGCACTACAGTCTCCGGACACGGACGCCCTAAAGGAGCCTGCAGATAGAAAGCAGGAGGCTATCCTGAAGTCTGTATATACACACTCAGGTATTATACTGAGACCGGCTATTGCTCCAGCATGGATGTGCAGTGCTGCAGCTGCGTGGTCAGATTCCCTGTCGGAAAACATTGATACCCTAGACAGGGACACTATATTGCTAACCGTAGAGCATATTAAAGACGCTGTCTTGTACATGAGAGATGCACAGAGGGATATTTGCCGGCTGGCATCTAAAATAAACGCAATGTCCATTTCTGCCAGGAGAGGATTGTGGACTCGGCAGTGGACAGGAGATGCAGATTCTAAAAGGCACATGGAAGTATTGCCTTACAAGGGTGAGGAGTTGTTTGGGGATGGTCTCTCGGACCTCGTTTCCACAGCGACAGCTGGGAAGTCAGCATTTTTACCCCATGTTCCCTCACAGCCAAAGAAAGCACCGTATTATCAGGTACAGTCCTTTCGGCCCCAGAAAGGCAAGCGGGTTAGAGGCGCGTCCTTTCTGCCCAGAGGCAGAGGTAGAGGGAAAAAGCTGCAACATACAGCCAGTTCCCAGGAACAAAAGTCCTCCCCCGCTTCCTCTAAGTCCACCGCATGACGCTGGGGCTCCACAAGCGGAGCCAGGTACGGTGGGGGCCCGTCTCAAGAACTTCAGCGACCAGTGGGCTCGCTCACGGGTGGATCCCTGGATTCTACAAGTAGTATCTCAGGGGTACAGGCTGGAATTCGAGACGTCTCCCCCTCGCCGTTTCCTCAAATCTGCCTTACCGACAGCTCCCCCGGACAGGGAGGCAGTGCTGGAGGCAATTCACAAGCTGTATTCTCAGCAGGTGATAATCAAGGTACCCCTCCTTCAACAAGGACGGGGTTACTATTCCACAATGTTTGTGGTACCGAAACCGGACGGTTCGGTGAGACCCATTTTAAATTTAAAATCCTTGAACACTTATATAAGAAGGTTCAAGTTCAAGATGGAATCGCTCAGGGCGGTGATTGCAAGCCTGGACGAGGGGGATTCCATGGTATCACTGGACATCAAGGATGCTTACCTGCATATCCCCATTTACCCTCCTCACCAGGAGTACCTCAGATTTGTGGTACAGGACTGTCATTACCAATTCCAGACGTTGCCGTTTGGTCTGTCCACGGCACCGAGGGTATTTACCAAGGTAATGGCCGAAATGATGATACTCCTTCGGAGAAAGGGAGTTTTAATTATCCCGTACTTGGACGATCTCCTTATAAAGGCGAGGTCCAGGGAACAGTTGTTGATCGGTGTAGCACTAGCTCGGGAAGTGCTACAACAGCACGGCTGGATCCTGAATATTCCAAAGTCGCAGCTGGTTCCTACAACGCGTCTACTGTTCCTGGGGATAGTTCTGGACACAACAGAAAAAAGTATTTCTCCCGGAGGAGAAGGCCAAGGAGTTGTCATCTCTAGTCAGAGACCTCCTAAAACCAAAACAGGTGTCGGTGCACCACTGCACGCGAGTCCTGGGAAAGATGGTGGCTTCTTACAAAGCAGTTCCATTCGAAAGGTTCCATGCAAGGATCTTTCAGTGGGATCTGTTGGACAAGTGGTCCGGATCGCATCTTCAGATGCATCGGCTGATAACCCTGTCTCCAAGGACCAGGGTGTCGCTGTTGTGGTGGCTGCCGAGTGCTCATCTTCTAGAGGGCCGCAGATTCGGCATACAGGACTGGGTCCTGGTGACCACGGATGCCAGCCTTCGAGGTTGTGGGGCAGTCACACAGGGAAGAAACTTCCAGGGACTATGGACAAGTCAGAAGACTTCCCTACACATAAATATTCTGGAACTAAGGGCCATTTACAATGCCCTAAGTCAGGCAAGACCCCTGCTTCAACACCAGCCGGTGCTGATCCAGTCAGACAACATCACGGCGGTCACCCATGTAAACCGACAGGGCGGCACAAGAAGCAGGATGGCAATGGCAGAAGCCACAAGGATTCTCCGATGGGCGGAAAATCATGTGTTAGCACTGTCAGCAGTGTTCATTCCCGGAGTGGACAACTGGGAAGCAGACTTTCTCAGCAGACACGACCTCCACCCGGGAGAGTGGGGACTTCATCCAGAAGTCTTCCAAATGATTGTACACCGGTGGGAAAGGCCACAGGTGGACATGATGGCGTCCCGCCTCAACAAAAAGCTAAAAAGATATTGCGCCAGGTCAAGGGACCCTCAGGCGATAGCTGTGGACGCTCTGGTAACACCGTGGGTGTACCGGTCGCTGTACGTGTTCCCTCCTCTGCCTCTCATACCCAAGGTACTGAGACTAATAAGAAGGAGAGGAGTAAGAACTATACTCATTGTTCCGGATTGGCCAAGAAGAGCTTGGTACCCAGAACTTCAAGAAATGATCTCAGAGGACCCATGGCCTCTGCCGCTCAGACAGGACCTGCTGCAGCAGGGGCCCTGTCTGTTCCAAGACTTACCGCAGCAGCGTTTGACGGCATGGCGGTTGAACTCCGGATCCTGAAGGAAAAGGGCATTCCGGAGGAAGTTATCCCTACGCTTATTAAAACTAGGAAAGAAGTGACCGCAAACCATTATCACCGCATATGGCGGAAATATGTTGCGTGGTGTGAGGCCAGGAAGGCCCCAACGGAGGAATTTCAGCTAGGTCGATTTTTGCACTTCCTACAGTCAGGGGTGACTATGGGCCTAAAATTGGGTTCCATTAAGGTCCAGATTTCGGCTCTATCGATTTTCTTCCAAAAAGAACTGGCTTCACTACCTGAAGTTCAGACATTTGTTAAGGGAGTGCTGCATATTCAGCCCCCTTTTGTGCCCCCAGTGGCACCTTGGGATCTCAACGTGGTGTGGGATTTCCTAAAGTCGCATTGGTTTGAACCACTTAAAACCGTGGAACTAAAATATCTCACGTGGAAAGTGGTCATGCTGTTGGCCTTGGCTTCGGCCAGGCGTGTGTCAGAATTGGCGGCTTTGTCTTGTAAAAGCCCTCATCTGATTTTCCATATGGATAGGGCAGAATTGAGGACTCGTCCCCAATTTCTCCCAAAGGTGGTTTCAGCGTTTCATTTGAACCAGCCTATTGTGGTGCCTGCGGCTACTCGTGACTTGGAGGACTCCAAGTTGCTGGACGTAGTCCGGGCCCTAAAAATCTATGTTTCCAGGACAGCTGGAGTCAGAAAGACTGACTCGCTATTTATCCTGCATGCGCCCAACAAGTTGGGTGCGCCTGCTTCAAAGCAGACTATTGCTCGCTGGATCTGTAGCACGAATCAACTTGCACATTCTGCGGCTGGACTGCCGCATCCTAAATCTGTAAAAGCCCATTCCACGAGGAAGGTGGGCTCTTCTTGGGCGGCTGCCCGAGGGGTCTCGGCTTTACAACTTTGCCGAGCAGCTACTTGGTCGGGGTCAAACACGTTTGCTAAATTCTACAAGTTTGATACCCTGGCTGAGGAGGACCTAGAGTTCACTCATTCGGTGCTGCAGAGTCATCCGCACTCTTCCGCCCGTTTGGGAGCTTTGGTATAATCCCCATGGTCCTTACGGAGTTCCCAGCATCCACTAGGACGTCAGAGAAAATAAGATTTTACTCACCGGTAAATCTATTTCTCGTAGTCCGTAGTGGATGCTGGGCGCCCGTCCCAAGTGCGGATTGTCTGCAATACTTGTATATAGTTATTGTTTAACTAAAGGGTTATTGTTGAGCCATCTGTTGAGAGGCTCAGTTATATTTCATACTGTTAACTGGGTATAGTATCACGAGTTATACGGTGTGATTGGTGTGGCTGGTATGAGTCTTACCCGGGATTCAAAATCCTTTCCTTATTGTGTCAGCTCTTCCGGGCACAGTATCCTAACTGAGGTCTGGAGGAGGGTCATAGGGGGAGGAGCCAGTGCACACCAGGTAGTCCTAAAGCTTTCTTTAGTTGTGCCCAGTCTCCTGCGGAGCCGCTATTCCCCATGGTCCTTACAGAGTTCCCAGCATCCACTACGGACTACGAGAAATAGATTTACCGGTGAGTAAAATCTTATTTTATTAACATACATTTCAATAAATAATACATGATGTAAAACACAAATTATAATTATAAACAATGTTGAAAATGACCACGGTTAGCATCAAGACAGGCTTGGATCCTTTTTAATTTTTTTCTAAACACCTCTAAATACATAAGTGCACAGTGACTTTCCAAACAAAATATGGGGGTCTTTTCATAAAGCAGTGAAAACAGTGGAGAAGTTGCCCATGACAACCAATCAGCTGCTTCGTATAATTTTATAATACGCAAATTACAAATGTTACCTCAATGCTGATTGGTTGCCATGGGCAACTTTTCCACTGCTTTATGAAAAGTGCACAGTGACTTTCCGAACGCCCTGTATATAAATCTCCAAGGTACCTCTGCAATGCTGCACACAGTGAGGATTTCATCGTCGAGTGATTGACAGGAAGGGACCCTTTGATGGTGGTAACGGGGAGTGGCAGCAAAAATGCAGACGTGTGATGGGTGTTTTCGAGGCATCTGCAGTCAGGTGCGATCATGTAGGTACAAATACATGGCTCCTACGTCGCTACTATCGTGAGTAGATGTTCCTAGTTATTGCGTATAGTCAGCATGTGTGTACACAGTTCCGAATGAGTATGTGATGGCTCTGGTGGGCATCTATCTTTTTCCGGTATCCGGACTCTGGGTGGACACCACTTAGGTCGACAGTGAATAGGTCGACACTAGAAATAGAGTCGACACAACCATTAGGTCAATATGAACAAGTTCGACATGCAAAAAGGTCGACAAAAGTTTTTCAGATTTTTTTTTATTTCATTTTCATATTTTACGATCCACGTGGACTATGATTGGGAACGGTAACTTGTGCCGAGCTCAGTGGTAGCGTAGCGAGGCACCGTGCCCGAAGCATGGCAAGCGAACACAGTGCACTAATTGGAGTTCCCGGTCACTTTACGAAGAAAACTACATCAAAAAAACATGAAAAACTCATGTCAACCTTTTTCATGTCGATCTAAAGGCCGTGTCGACCTATGTCTAGTGACAACATAGCCACTGTTGACCAATAGGTGTCTACCTAATGGGTGTCGACCTAGACACTGTCGACCATCAGTCCTATACCCCGTTTTTTCTGAGTGGCAGCTTCTATTTGGGATGAGTAACAATTTCGTAGCCTAAAAATTAGCAGCTGCATATGCATTATGCAAGTGTGTACAAACATGAAATAGGTCCTAAAAATCAGTGGGGTTGGGATGGATGTGAATTATTCTCAGTAAAGCATTTAGTAAAATATACAGTAACTGCTAAATAATGGTTACTCAATAAATAGTGGTGAGATCAAAATGTCTTCTCTCCTATTTTACATGTTGTTTGCACGTTTGTAGTCCTGGTACAGAATTTAACCACAATGTTCTCATAGAAAGAGGTAGAGAAAGAAAATCCTATCTTTTGGGGCACTCTTAAAAAGATTTAGAGTTTTCTTTCTCTCCATTTTTCTAAGAGACTATAGAACTCTAGGGAGCACAACCAGCCATTCATATTCAGTATTATATTTCTCATACGTCCTAGAGCAGAGGTTCTCAAACTCGGTCCTCGGGGGCCCACACAGTGCATGTTTTGCAGGTCTCCTCACAGAATTGCAAGTGAAATAATTAGCTCCACCTGTGGACCTTTTAAAATGTGTCAGTGAGTAATTAATACACCTGTGCACCTGCTGGGTTACCTGCAAAACATGCACTGTGTGGGCCCCCGAGGACAGAGTTTGAGAACCTCTGTCCTAGAGGATGCTGGGACTCCAAAAGGACCATGGGGTATAGACGGGATCCGCAGGAGACATGGGCACACTATAAGACTTTGAATGGGTGTGAACTGGCTCCTCCCTCTATGCCCCTCCTCCAGACTCCAGTTAGACTCTGTGCCCAGAGAGACTGGACACACACCAGGGGAGCTCTCCTGAGTTTATCTGAGAAAATACTTTTTTAGGTTTGTTTTCAGGGAGCACTGCTGGCAACAGGCTCCCTGCATCGTGGGACTGAGGGGAGAGAAGCAGACCTACTTCTGTGAGTTTCAAGGCACTGCTTCTTAGGCTACTGGACACCATTAGCTCCACAGGGTCTGATCACTTGGTTCGCCTAGCTGCTCGTTCCCGGAGCCGCGCCGTCACCCCCCTCACAGAGCCAGAAGAAAGAAGCCGGGTAAGTATTAGAAGAACAGAAGACTTCAGTGACGGCAGAAGACTTCAGTGTCTCTGATGCACCGCGCAGCGGTCGCGCTGCGCGCCATTGCTCCCACACACAATCGGCACTACACGGGTGCAGGGCGCAGGGGGGGCGCCCTTCGGCAGCAATTATACCTCATATATATATCCTGGCAAAGAGGTATACAGTGCATAGGCACTGTATACAGATCCCCGCCAGTATAAAAATGTGAAAAACTAGCGGGACTGAAGGGCGCCGATAAGGGGGCGTGGCTTAGCCCTCACAACTCTATCCAGCGCCATTTTCTCCTCACAGAGACGCTGGCCCGCCAAAACACTGTTGAACAGCTCACAGTGTAAAACGAGGGGGGGGGAGACACAGTTGTTATATAGGTACAAAAATGAAGCACTATATATATATATATATATATATATATATATATATATATATAATGAGCGTGTGGTAAATGGGTTCTGTGTTTTCCCTGTCAGATACTGGGATCTACCCATTATAGTAAGTGTAATGTCGGTGGGTGTTTAGTACACGTGTGTCGGCATGTGTGAATGCTCTGCCACAAACAACTATGGGAATGCCTCTGTCGGCACTGCCGACTCCTGATGGTACTTGATTCATGAGATTAAGTGTCAGCGTGTGTGTGTGTGTGTATATATATATATATATATATATATATATATATATATATATATTTTTTTTTATGTATATGTATGGTACGGTTACATTGAGCTGTAGCTCGAGCACAGATGTGGTAATATTTGTGGGGGCGTAATATTAAAATTATGTATATATTTCCCTCAGACCCCTCGGGGTCACAAAAATGTTGTTTTGCCCAGTTACTACTCCCTGTTGTCGACACGAATACTATGTCTTATGTCGACCATGTTTCCTGATTAGATCCACAACATCGGCAATCAGTACATGTTCATGCGCATTAAGAACGCATTAATGTCAATAGGGACCCTGCTGTTCCTGACAAAATATATATATGTATATGAGATATGTATATATAGATATACGTGTGGATATGTGTATTTCAATGTGTATTTTTATACAAAAAAATTATAATGAATGCTGAAGTAAAGTTATTCCTTCTCATGTGCTGGTCGCTCTGTTGAATAACTCTAGGTCAGCCGTGACAAGATGGTTTCAAATCATCACGAGGAGTCCGAGTGTTTATTCTTTTCCCGCCATGGATAGAATAAAGTGAGAGTCAACCCCTGTTCTGCACGGGGCCCTGTCACAAAGGATCGTTTACAGGAAGCTAAGTGATTTTTTAATTATATGCTCTGATTATACTTGCATTGCATGCGCAGGGGGGAGTAATTGTATTCAGAAATGTTTGGTTATTTGTTCATCCGATATAATTACCCTGAGGAGAGATGTGTTACCCATTGAGTTGGGTCATGTCTAGGACATCGCAACATACTACCGTGCGACTACAAGGGATGGGACTCTTGGGTGCGCGGGCCACTTCCATGGCGGTCTTGGCTAGGAGGGCGTTGTGGATTCACCAATGCAAATGCTGAAATCCGAAAAGAAGTGGAGTCTCTTCCCCATGAAGGGAAGACTGGTTGGTGATGGCCTTGTTCATATGCTCTAGGCAGGTGCCACGGGTAAGTTTACCTTTCTGGCCCTATGTTCCCTCACTACGGTTGGTGACGCATTGTTGTAGGATGCAGTCATTTCGACCGAATAGATAAGGATTCCCCTTTCTTTGCAGGTAAAGAAGGTAAGAGGGCAGCTGCCTTTTCACGTTCACAGGAGCAGAAATCATCCGTTGTTTTCTGCCACGTCCACCGTGGGACGTTGGGTCTATCTTGCGGGGGTCCACACAGGTGGGACCTCGTCTAAAACTCTTCAGTCAGTTCTGGAAAGGACATGGACCAGTGAGTTAAGGATGGAGTCCCTAGGGGGACATATGGTTAAGTTGAAATTTCCTCAATTGGAAAGTGGTCATGCGGTTGACCTTGGCATCCGCAAGGCGGGTGTCCGAGTTGGCGGTTTGTTCTCACAAGAGCCCTGTTTAATCTTCCATGAAGATATAGCGGAGTTGAGAACTCGGCAGCAGTGTCTGCCAAAAAGTGGCTTCATCGGTTTCACTTGAACCAAACTATTGTGGTGCCAGTGGCTACTGATGCCTGGGCAACATCGGAGTATCTCGATGTGGTCGGAATTTTTAAAATTTGGGTTGCCAGATTGGCTCAGATCAGGAAAAGGAAGATCTGTTATCCTATATGCTCCCAACAAGATTGGGGTTCCTGTTTCCAAGCAGACTATTGCACGCTGGATCTGAATTACGATTAAGCTTGCTCGTTTTGCGGCTGGATTGCCGTTACCGAAATCGGTGAAGGCCCATTCTACCAAGAAGGTGGGCTCATTCTGGGCGGCTAACTGAGGGGTCTCAGGTGTATAGCCTTGTAGAGCAGCGGCTTCGTCGGGTTCGAACAATTTTGAAAATATTCTACAAGTTTGATACCCTGGCGGTTGAGGCCCTCTTGTTTGGGCAATTGGTGCTGCAGAGTCATCCGCACTCTCCCCCGCCCGTTCTAGAGCTTTGGTATAGACCCCATGGTCCTTTTGGAGTCCCCAGCATCCTCTAGGACATATGAGAAAATAGGATTTTAATACCTACCAGTAAATCCTTTTCTCTTAGTCCGTAGAGGATGCTGGGCGCCCGTCCCAGTGTGTACTGTATCTGCAGTTATTGGTTATGGTTACACATGTTGTGTTTCTTTTCAGTCAGTCTGTTGCTGATGTTATTCATGCCATGGCATGCGGTATGCTATTATTGGTCGTGTTTACACACAGGTTGTGTTACATTTTCGGTCAGCTGTATATTTTTATAGTTGCTGTATATTTTTCATGCCGTCGGCTGGTGTTCTATTGAAAGCCACGTTCTGCGGCATGTTCAAGGTGTGGGCTGGTATGACACCGTGTTTAAATAATAAATTCTTTCCTCGAAATGTCCGTCTCCCTGGGCACAGTTCTATAACTGGAGTCTAGAGGAGGGGCATAGAGGGAGGAGCCAGTTCACACCCATTCAAAGTCTTATAGTGTGCCCATGTCTCCTGCGGATCCCGTCTATACCCCATGGTCCTTTTGGAGTCCCCAGCATCCTCTACAGGCTAAGAGAAAAGGACAGAAACACAGAAGTAATGCCCATGTTGGGAATTTTTTTCCCTATTAAACAATTAGAATAAGGTTGTGGCAGGTTTATGAAGAATTATATTATTAATTAGGGGTTGTTATACCTATTATAAAGAATATACATATATATCCCAATTATATTCTTCTGAGGAATACAGCAGTGGTATACGATCTGTACATCAAATACTAATCAATAAGTGGCGGCACACGGCTCAGTTTTTAATTTTCTTTATTATTTGGCACTAGGACAAAACAAATCCTCTTCTTTTTTCTGTTTTGTCCATTTTTCTGATTCACGTCTATACTATCTTTTATAAATTGTATATTTCACTGTTTACGGCCCAATTAAGGGTCTTAATACTTCATATGGGATACTAATAAAGTTGATACATTCCATATGGGTATTGGTAGGTACTAAGAATTAAGTGTTAATACATCTATATATAAAAAACGTATAAAGACACAGATTCAATATCAGGAATTCTTGTTGGTTCTGGGAGTAAGTGCACCCAGAGAAACTGATCCCTTTTTCTTCACCCTTTCAGTACATGTTTCAGGATCAGTGGGTAGCACCAGTCTATAATTTTATATCTGTATCGTATACAGTTATCGAGAGACTATACTCCTACAAATATTATTTATTATCAAATTAAGCTGGTGCTTAATTTGTTCTTCGTTTCTTTCAGATCTAATCTTCAGTCCCAGTAACTGTTATTTGCAACGTAAAGTTTCCATAGTCCTCCACCCCTAATTTCAAGGCTACACTGTTACCAATAGAAATGACTTTGCCCAAATTTGGGCAAAATTGGATTGAATCTTAAAAACTGTGTTTTTGACGTTTCTACAGATGTTTTACATCGTATAGACTGAGTGTATCCTACGTTACATAATAGACCAATACTACTATAAAATCCATGAGTTATGTTCCTTCTAAAGCCAGACAAATCCTTGTCTCCATTTCCAAATATTCTATAGGAATTTCTAAGACTAAGTGCTGAAAACGATCATGATCATGTAAGGAGTACAGGAGGTCTCCAATTTTCCAATTTGTGGGACCTTTTGTTTTCAGTAGCATCTCTTATAGATCAGACTATCACGGGCTTCAAGGTTATGCTCATAGAACAACCACACATCTTCCATTCTAGTTTTCAGACATTTGTCCTTTGCAATGTACCATAAACGTCACTTGAGATCAGAAGTGATTTGTTGCAAGATGTCCTAAGTCTTCTAGTGAGTAGCTAACCATTCCCATGTTTGTTAGACTGGGCATTTTGGCATAGGCCCATGAGGGGAACATCACAACCTACCAGAGAGGGGAATGTGTGTCCTCATCAGCTTGATGGTTTGCAGGGGTCAATGCTGGAGACTAAAGGTGCATACACACGGAGAGATTTTGACTATGAGAGATTTTGACTGAGCGATTTCCCTTGAACTGGCAGTAGGAGATTTTGACTAACTTTTCCAGCGATTTTGGCTGTGGGCGATTTTGGCTAACTCATTCAAGCAAGGGGATGCTTTTTCTTTTCCAGCGACCTAGCCAAAATTGACTTGCCTGCACAGTCTATTTTTAGCAGCGATAGCGACCTGGCGGGGACGCGCATCGCTAACGCTGGCTGTGTACACATGGAGAGATATGCACTAACTTTTTGAGCGATTTTGACTATATAGTGAAAATCGCTCAGTTATATCGCTCCGTGTGTATGCACCTTAAGAGTAAGTCGATCGGAATGGTGAATCTGGTATTTACATCTGTATACTTCTTACTGTATTTAGAAGTAGGGGCTATATAATAGGAGTATGCCACAAAGATACAAGAAAATAGGACATAATAAATTACTCATGTTTTATTTATAACAGATCTTCAGCCAGAACAATACAAAACATACAGTATCTCCATTACACAAATGTTTACTTACACTATGTTACAGTTACAAAAAACGCTTTGCAGCTATTTTTTTTAAAAGCAAGTTTAACCTCACAAACAAAAGAGGAGAAATCTAACAGAACCAAACTGAACCCAGTGGTTGCAAAATATTTAAAAACCATTGGAAATATTGCACTTGTTGCAAAAATGGTGGGAACATGGAACGTACAATTTGGATAGTCTTATATTTTTTCAACTTAAGAGCTGAATGCTCCTGTATGTAAGCACAGCAATGCAGATTCCCTCTCATTTGCCGACCTTGTTCTAATAAAGAAAATCTATTTGGTTTTCAATGGAACAAGTATCAGTGAAGGCACCAGGCCTGTGTTATACATGTAATGCACTGGAAGATAAAATAGTGTTGTTTTTTTTGTCTATCGTGAGTGGAATGCAAGTTCTGTAGCTGGATACAAGAAAAAGCACTACGAGGATCACCCTGTATATGGAGTCCTGAAAAGGAGCCAGTCGTTTAGAAGGCAACATGCTTGATTCTGCAGTCTTAGTCTGAGCAGACCGCTGTCCTGTCCAAAAAGAATGCATTTTTCATTGAACCATACTCGTTAGCTGCTGTGATACCATTAAATATCACATGTTGCAGAAGTGTAAGAAATCTGTTGACCTAATACACACAGAAATTTTAGATATAGCATTGTCATCAAAGCTTTCCTGCAGTTACATGTATACGTTTTACTAGAACCGTTTTGTTTATGTACAATATGTTTACAGACCGGATCGTTTTTAAAAAGCATGTGCTAAACTAGGAAGTTTCTTAAGAAGAGCGAGCCAATCAGGGCTGCATTTGGCTACTAATAAACTTACAACTATCTTTTATTGTGTTGCTGGATGATGGTTCTAATCAGCAGTGCCATGATCAGTTCCCATCAACAACCCATTGCTACAATCAGCCGCTTGCAACAGAACGCTGGAAAATGAACGAAACGGTTATTCAAACAAGTTGGTTAAATCCATTTGACTAAACCTATTTCTCTAAACCACTGTTTTTGCCCATTTTCTACTATTTGGTAATGTATAGGAACAAAAGAACATCTGCTACCAGATTTTTGTTCCAACCACCCAAGTACTGTAGTTGGCTGTAGTTTATTGTGTGCCCAGCATAGGTGATAGCAGCATGATTGCAGCAATTTAAAGCAGACTTGTCCCCAGGTCAGATGATGGCTTATGCATCATTCACCCAGGAGAGAACAAACTGGTGAGCTTTGCTTTCTCCCTGGCAATCCTCCTGTAGTAGGCACGGTGGGAGAGCAGAGAGGTGTAGAGAAAGCTAGCACAGAAGTGAGCCAAGGGTCAGGCTCTCAGACTAGAAAGCTCGTTCCTGGGTCAGTTTCCATTATACAGCAAAGTTCACAGTCTGTGCAGGGTGGAAGGCGTCTCCCCAGGGAAAAACACAGTGCATATGTAGCTCTCTTAGGTGAACCTATTTTTTTTTTTCTTTGACCAAGGTAGAATGGTTGACCAGCAATGAAGCATTAATCTGGTCATATTTTACTCTAGTCATTAATATAATAAATTGCCATAGGTATCTATACTGCCTTTGATGCTACGTCGAAGTGGTAGAATGAAAATGCTGCATGTGCGGAGTATAGGAATTTACAGCAATGTTTTGTTTGCTATTTTAATGACCATACACAATATTATTCTATGTTCATTGTACAATTTTTCGCTGTTTTTTAAACTTCATAATAATTCTCTTTTGTACAAAAAAAAATGTAAATGAAAAAACCTAAAATGTTTTTGGAAAATAAAATACATTTATGTAATAATATTTTTGCATGATTTGTAAAATAACTAACCTACTATGCTGATTACAAGGAAGACAAGTTTCTATGTTAGCACCAAGTATTTCTCATGGCAGCCTTCTGAAAACATTTTGCCAACAAAACCTTTTGCAGCTGTCCAGTCTATAGAATCAGGTCCTTCAATAAATCTCAATTTTGTAAGGCAGTGTAACGTGCATGTATAGATGTATAGTCTGGTGTAAGCAATATGTAGAGCTTTGATTTCCAAGTACTACTTATTTCTGTATATCACATAATATAGTGCCCTAATAACATATGTAACCCAGAGCAAACTAACCTGATAAAAGCCCATATGTCATTGGTTGTTATGAAGTTCAATAATTATAGCACAAAATTGCTCCTTAAACTACATAATTAAGAACATTTAAGTTCACCTTTGACTGCTTGTGGTCAATGAAGATATGGAAAAACCGAAATACTAAAATATTTAACAATGGCTCAAAATGTACTTATTAAAAAACATCAGTTTGGGCTCAAACATCACAGTGCAGAATAATTATGATATATGGATCAGACTGTGAAGTTGAAATACATTTGACAGAACCAACCTCTACACACACACACACCCCAACACATATTTTTGGATAGTCTTAAATACAAATTTGTCTTAGTTGGTTATGTGATAAACACACAAGTTATTTGGGTAGTGCATCAAACAGATTAAGCAGCATGATCCAATAGCAGGATACTTTTGAAAAAAGACTTGTCTCGCTGCCAGTTACTGGACCATTATTCTAGTTCTCATGACAGTTCTAGAGCAGGATATCTTTGTTCTCAAAAAAATGAAATATTCAACCATAAATTCATATAATAGAAATAAGAGAGGCCACACTTCATAACTACAGATCAGCTGAATGGCTTGTACGCCTGCGTTCCAGTCAGTCTTCATGTAACCTGCTAGTGGATATCAGGGTGTAATTATATATTATTTATATTAGTGACAATTACACATTGTAGGCAATTTCATTGTATAAAGAAAACAAGAAAGCAGTTATTTAAAAAAAAATACTCTGAATGAGAAATGTAACTTGCGGGAACTTCGCATTTCAAGAGAAGTCAACAAGTAAAGGTTCCGTGCGTCTAGGTGTGCGTCTGTTTTTAGAAAAAATATACAGGTATAATCTTATGATATGCAAAATGTAACAATATAGGACAGTCAAAATACATATTACAAAGTGCCTCAATTTGAGCAATTTAAAAAGGACTTTCTAACATTTTTTTTTAAATAGGGGACTTGCACAACTACCCCATTTCTCATAATATTATACTGGTTGGACCCCATTTACAGACAGATCCCAGTACTTACTGTAATGGATTATTATTAAAGGATAGAAACTATGTGCATAAGCACAAAATAATAGTGATTCCATCGTATCCAATCATCTTGCTCCCTTACAGCTTTCACAGAAGCTATCCAGCAAAGTGCCCAGTTAAAGTATATACTGGAACACTACACTATTGAGGGGATAGTGGGGAAGGCCTAGTAGTAGTAGTAGTAGTAGAAGTAGTAGTAGTAGTAGTAGTAGGGTAGAGTAAGTGGAAGGGGTGTTGCCCTTCATAAAACTGGAAAACACACACCATAGCAAAAAAACATGTCATGAGACGTAAATGCCACCAAACTTGGAAGGAGAGGATGTGAAGGGTTTGAGGAACCAATGTTTATGTAATATAGCACCAACATAATGTCATATTTCTAAATGTTAAACTGAGACAGTTCAAATAAAGAATTGCTTTCCCATTACGATATCAACTCCGACAATATGAGTCTATTTATAGCACTTGGATATATTCAGAGTATAGAAGGGAATGTGACTTTGCTTCATCAGTAGAGGAAATAGAATGAAAACCACTGAGGTCAATTTACTTCCACTTACAAGAGATACGTGTATTGTTCCAGAGGCGTTTTGTGTACCTTGGTTTATTAGAAACAAAACAAAGAGCCTTTGGTTTGAAGCCTGGGAATCATCCTGGTGGGAGAGAAAAAGAGCTGTCCTTGGGAGGGATTGGTGTAGGCACCAGTTCTAAGAGATCACTTAGCTGCTGGAGATTTAGGCATAAAATATTTATTTTTAAATATAAATAAAAAAAATAAAAAATACAGCAGCTACTTTAAAAGACACCACAGATAATCTAATTCAAAAGCAACTTATGTAGAAAACAAGTGCTGGACATACCCTGCAATGCTTACAATTAGAATTTCTAGGGAATAATAGAAATAGGTTTATATCATTTTAGTTTAGGGTCCTACAGGACAATAAGTGGGAACTGCAATGAATTGCCGCATTACGGTCTCAATATGTGATAGTACAGACTAGAAATAATGTTTTTGGGCATCAAAAGTGAATACAGCCTTGGTCACTTTCCAAATTCTTTTTAAATCAGATTGTGAACATCTATTCTCAACTCCACCTTAAGTGATCAAGATTTAAAGCCATCAAACTATGCATACCAGTCATTACATGAAACTACTGACTTACAAGGGATCCCACAACTAAATGAAACTGTACTGCTGTCCGGTGAGGAGATATGGGGTGACGGCTGCAGTTTTAATTGGACTCATACATGTCTCGCAACAGGTGGTCTTCAGTATGCCGAATGTCGGGATCCCGGCGCGCAGTATACCGGCGCCGCAATCCCGACACCCGGCATACCGACAGCTATTCTCCCTCGTGAGGGCCCACGATCCCCCTGGAGGGAGAATAAAATAGTGTGGCACGCGTAGCGCGCCACCGTGCCCGCAGCATGGCGAGCGCAGTGAGCCCGCAAGGGGCTCCTTAGCACTCGCCACGCTGTCGGTGTGCCGGCGGTCAGGCTCCCGGCACCGGTATGCTGGTCGCCGGGAGCCCGAGCGCCGGCATACCGTACTACACCCCTCGCAACACATACAGAAAGTGTAAAAATTCTGCTGAACAACTACTTAGCACTGTATAGAAGGGTAAGAACCAGAATACTTGTGAGGGCCGCGGTTAGCGGGGTCTGCAAAGAAGCAGAGTTACTGAATATTCCAAGACATCATCAAATGGCGTCGAGTCATATCCCTTATTTCCTGTTGAAGAAAATATCTTTTAAAGAAACCGCTTGTGCTATGACTTTTGAGAAGCAAAAACAAAATCAGACATCTTTTTTTTTAAAGTACCCAATATAATGGAATAAAAATTAGGCGACTGAGTGCATAACTACTAGAAATTATGGTTTGAATAGAACGACAGGCTTACAGCTAAATCAAAAACAGACCGTGTAAACGTTGGGCTCTCGGTAGGATCAAAACCAGATATATTATATATACACAACACCTTAACAGCTGGCCAGTGCTCATGTTCCGCTAAGTAGTTTCCTGAAATACAGAAGGCACTTGGAGAATCTGTCCAAAAATTAAGTGACTTCTGATTATTAATTTGGTTTCATAAACGAGAACGTTGCATCTAACAAAATTCATCCAATTAGGAATGAGCATATCGTTTTCCTGGGGAAAAACAGAACTGCTTGTCCTGTATCTCCCAGGGTCCAGCAATACCGTTACTATCTAACCCTGCCACACAAGTCTATAGATGTGCCCCGACAGGAGTACATCAGAAGTACAGCCTGATACACAGAGTTAAAAAGGAGGTCTACTGCTAATTCAAAATTAAATTCTAAATTGCTAAAAATAAAAATAAAAAAATTAAAGACATTGAAAAATATAAAAGAAATAGATCGGAATACAAATTTCTGATTGTGTGTTATGTGCAAAAGAAGAAAGGATCACTAGGGTGTGAGGTAACATTACAGGCAATTACAAAAATCAAATTACAATACCTGGGCAATAAAATAAATCACAATAATATAAACTGATGGACAAAGCTTAACCTTGCACTGCTGACAAAGTATTACAGCCACGACTAGCAGAAAAGGCAAAAAATAAATATACCAAGGAAAGTAGGCAACTAAATAACACAATGGATCATTCAATTGAAACAAAAACAGACCACTTACAACTGGTAGCATATTTTTGCTTTTCAGCCTGATAAAAACATTAAACATAGTCTGTCAGTAAGTGCAAAGAATATTAAAAGGTTAGAACGAAAAAAATGGAGGATTTAGTTCTGTAATGAGGTTTGAGTGCAAGTTATATTCTTTTCATTACTAAACAGTCTTCTTAAGGTGCTACACTTGCCCATTATTGTGCCAGAACGATGCTGAAAATGTTTAAGAGCACTGTGTCTTATCAAGCAGCCAGGACATTACCGAATGCTGAAATTAGGAGACCATAACATGAAAAATAACCACTCACCGCAAGGAAGGGCAAAGGCGGCTGAACTACAACACTCAATATCTGTAATGGCTATTAAGAGTTTTAGTTCACTTACACCTGGAGGGCCAAATGTTGTGTCTTCGAATCCACCATGTCCTTAAATCCTCTTCTGAGCAATCCAAGCACTGGCAACAAAGCCAAAGAGTATATCTCTTGTAATGCAAGTATACCACAAAAGGCAACAAGGCGCTCTAAGTGCATTTACCAAAATGAGGCAGAATAGAACGATTGTTACGGTCCTATAACACTTGGTCAGTACTCCAGTAGTGCCTTGCTAACCTTACACACAAAAAAAAAAAAAAAAAACGGCAACCATGACCCCAAGCTTTGAAATGCGCTTCCTATAACAGATTACAGTAGTGCTAAATTAGATGATAAAAAGGAGAAACAAAACAAAAATTTACATTTAAAAAGTGCTTAGGGATTTTCTGCTCCACCCAGTCTCATCAAAAACAAAAAAATAGAATAAAAACTTGTAAAAGAGTTACATCTTGAATGACATTACCAGAAACATGTCAGCCACCTGGTCTGACTGTGCATCTTTGCCTTTTTATTTTTGTGTGGAATGGGGTGAGTGCAGTTCCATTGCTTCACCCCTAACCCCACTGTTAAACTTTATGCTCTCCTCTCACAATATGGGATGAGAACTCGTACCGGTCCTGGCTGTGGTAGCCACATATATTGCACTCAAAAGGGTCTCTGAAGCCATGGCAACCCATGTGGATAGTGAACATTACATGGTCTAAGAAAAGTACTCGGCAGTGCTCACACTTAAATACCTTCACTTGCTCCCCATCAGGTCCCAGCACCCGCAGGGTTTCCTTGGCAGTGCCAGGCCCAGAGCGGAAAGTATTTATAACACCTGATTCAGGTCTCTGATCCTCTTTGGCATATGCCGGGCTCTGCCGACTGCTGGTGGCCTGAGAACCCCTTTCTTCATGGTTGCTTTCTGTGTCTGTTGTTGAGTCCTGGCAGCCATTAGAAGGAGAAGCTCCATGTTCAGTCCGACCTCTGTAATGAAGCGGTGTCCCATCTGGTATGTCCTCATGGCCCTCTGCTGCTTCTCGATTTCCTGGCATGTCTGGCCTTCCCGACATGGGCTGGAGTTGGGTGTACACTGAGCTAATGACTGGGGTGATTTCGGAGTTTGTATGGGGCAAGCGCATAGGACCTCCAACAAAAGCTAAAGGATTTCCATAAGAAGGGTCAAGAGGGTGATGTGGAATCATCTCAATGTCCTTCTCAAAGCTGGAATTCATATCATATGGAAGATCTGCAAGGCTAAGCCGCATCTGTTTCTCCCCTGACAAGGAAGACAGAAAATAAAAACAGGTAAGTGTTGGCTAATTCCTATAATGCATATCTAAAAAGGTACATTCTAATCACAGAATTAACATATCTACCAGCGCTGAAGAAGAAGAAAAAAAAAACCCATATGAGATGAAAATAGCGGATGAGAATAAGACTCCCGTAAAAATAAGATTTTACTTACCGGTAAATCTATTTCTCGTAGTCCGTAGTGGATGCTGGGGACTCCGTAAGGACCATGGGGAATAGAGGGGCTCCGCAGGAGACATAGGCACTTTAAGAAAGAATTTAGTTCCTGGTGTGCACTGGCTCCTCCCTCTATGTCCCTCCTCCAGACCCCAGTTAGAGAAACTGTGCCCGGAAGAGCTGACAGTACAAGGAAAGGAGTACAAGGAAAGGATTTTGGAATCCAGGGCAAGACTCATACCAGTCACACCAATCACACCGTATAACTTGTGATAAACATACCCAGTTAACAGTATGAACAACAACGGCGCATCAGATCAACCCTGATGCAACCATAACATAACCCTTATTTAAGCAATAACTATATACAAGTATTGCAGAAGAAGTCCGCACTTGGGACGGGCGCCCAGCATCCACTACGGACTACGAGAAATAGAGAAAATAAGATTTTACTTACCGGTAAATCTAACGTCCTAGTGGATGCTGGGGACTCCGTAAGGACCATGGGGATTATACCAAAGCTCCCAAACGGGCGGGAGAGTGCGGATGACTCTGCAGCACCGAATGAGCAAACACAAGGTCCTCCTCAGCCAGGGTATCAAACTTGTAGAACTTTGCAAAGGTGTTTGTACCTGACCAAGTAGCTGCTCGGCAAAGCTGTAATGCCGAGACCCCTCGGGCAGCCGCCCAAGAAGAGCCCACCTTCCTTGTGGAAAGGGCCTTAACTGATTTAGGCAGCGGCAACCCAGCCGCAGAATGAGCCTGCTGAATCGTCTTACAGATCCAGCGAGCAATAGTTTGCTTTGAAGCACGCGCCCCAAGCTTGTTGGAAGCATACAGGATAAACAAAGATTCTGTTTTCCTGACCTTAGCCGTTCTGGCTACATAAACCTTCAAAGCCCCAACTACATCCAGTGACTCGGAATCCTCCAAGTCAGTAGTAGCCACAGGCACCACAATAGGTTGGTTTATATGAAAGGATGAAACCACTTTCGGCAGAAATTGTGGGCGGTCCGCAATTCTGCTCTATCCGCATGGAAAACCAGATAAGGGCTTTTATGTGACAAAGCCGCCAATTCTGACACACGCCTAGCCGAAGCCAAGGCTAATAGCATGACAACCTTCCACGTGAGAGATTTTACTTCCATCGTTTTGACTGGTTCAAACCAGTGTGATTTCAGGAAACTCAACACCACGTTAAGATCCCAAGGTGCCACTGGAGGCACAAAAGGGGGTTGAATATGCAGCACTCCCTTTACAAACGTCTGAACTTCAGGCAGAGAAGCCAGTTCTTTTTGAAAGAAAATGGATAAGGCCGAAATCTGAACCTTAATGGAACCCAATTTAAGGCCCAAAGTCACTCCCGACTGTAGGAAGTGAAGGAAAAGGCCCAGCTGGAATTCCTCCGTAGGGGCATTCCTGGCCTCACACCAAGCCACATATTTTCGCCATATACGGAGATAATGTTGAGCCGTCACATCCTTCCTAGCCTCTATCAGTGTAGGAATGACCTCATCCGGAATGCCTTTTTCTGCTAGGATCCGGCGTTCAACCGCCATGCCGTCAAACGCAGCCGCGGTGAGTCTTGGAACAGACAGGGCCCCTGTTGCACAAGTCCTGTCCTAGAGGCAGAGGCCACGGGTCCTCTGTGAGCATTTCTTGCAGATCTGGATACCAAGTCCTTCTTGGCCAATCCGGAACAATGAGTATTGTTCTCACTCCTCGTTTCCTTATGATTCTCAGCACCTTGGGTATGAGAGGAAGAGGAGGAAATACATAGACCGACGGGAACACCCACGGTGTCACCAGTGCATCCACAGTTATCGCCTGAGGGTCTCTTGACCTGGCGCAATATCTCTGCAGCTTTTTGTTGAGGCGGGATGCCATCATGCCCCCCTGTGGCAGTTTCCCACCGACTTGCAATCTGCGTGAAGACTTCTTGATGAAGTCCCCACTCTCCCGGGTGGAGGTCGTGCCTGCTGAGGAAGTCTGCTTCCCAGTTGTCCACTCCCGGAATGAACACTGCTGACAGTGCGCTTACGTGATTCTCCGCCCAGCGAAGAATTCTGGTGGCTTCTACCATCGCCACCCTGCTCCTTGTGCCGCCTTGGCGGTTTACATGAGCCACTGCGGTGATATTGTCTGACTGAATCAGAACCGGTTGGTCGTGAAGCAGGGACTCCGCTTGACGTAGGGCGTTGTATATGGCCCATAGTTCCAGGATGTTGATGTGAAGGCAAGTCTCCTGACTTGACCACAGCCCTTGGAAATTTCTTCCCTGTGTGACTGCCCCCCACCCTCGGAGGCTTGCATCCGTGGTCACCAGGACCCAGTCCTGAATGCAGAATCTGCGACCTTCGAAAAGGTGAGCACTCTGCAGCCACCACAGGAGAGACACCCTGGCCCTAGAGGATAGGGTGATTAACCGATGCATCTGAAGATGTGATCCGGACCACTTGTCCAGTAAGTCCCATTGGAAGGTCCTCGAATGGAACCTGCCGAAGGGAATGGCCTCGTATGATGCCACCATCCTTCCCAGGACTCGAGTGCAGTGATGCACTGACACCTGTTTTGGTTTTAATAGATTCCTGACCAGTGTCACGAGCTCCTGAGCTCTCTCTATCGGGAGATAAACCCTTTTCTGGTCTGTGTCTAGGATCATGCCTAGGAGAGGCAGATGAGATGTAAGAACCAACTGCGACTTTGGAATATATAGACTCCAGCCGTGTTTCCGTTACACTTCCAGAGAAAGTGATACGCTGTTCAGCAACTGCTCTCTTGATCTCGCTTTTATGAGGAGATCGTCCAAGTACGTGATAATAGTGACACCTTGCTTCCGCAGGTGCACCATCATTTCCGCCATTACCTTGGTGAATATTCTCGGGGCCGTGGAGAGACCAAACGGCAACGTCTGAAATTGGTAATGACAATCCCGTACCGCAATTCTGAGGTACGCCTGATGAGGTAGATAAATGGGGACATGAAGGTATGCATCCTTTATGTCCAGAGTAACCATAAAATCTCCCCCTTTCAGGCTTGCAATGACCGCTCTCAGCGATTCCATCTTGAACTTGAACCTTTTCAGGTATATGTTCAGGGATTTTAAATTCAATATGGGTCTGACCGAACCGTCTGGTTTCGGGACTACAACATGGTCGAATAATAACCCCCTCCTTGTTGAAGGAGGGGAACCTTGACCACCACCTGTTGAAGATACAATTTGTGAATTGCAGTTAACACTATTTCCCTCTCGTGGGGGGAAGCCGGCAGGGCCGTTGGTGAGGGGGCATCTCCTCAAAGTCCAGCTTGTATCCTTGAGACACAATATCTATTGCCCAGGGATCTAACAGGGAGTGAACCCACTTGTGGCTGAACTTACGAAGGCGTGCCCCCACCGGGCCTAGCTCCGCCTGTGGAGCCCCAGCGACATGCGGTGGATTTTGTAGAGGCCGGGGAGGACTTCTGTTCCTGGGAACTAACTATGTTGTGCAGCTTCTTTCCTCTGCCCCCGCCTCTGGCAAGAAAGGACGCACCTCGCACTTTCTTGTTTCTTTGTTCGAAAGGCTGCATTTGATAATGTCGTGCTTTCCTAGGCTGTGCAGGAATATAAGGAAAAATATCAGAATTACCAGCTATAGCTGTGGAGACCAGGTCCGAGAACCCTTCTCCACACAATCCTCAGCCTTCCATATGCCTCTTAAGTCGGCATCATCTGTCCATTGCATATTCTACAGGACACGTCAAGCAGAAATCGACATCGCTTTGTCTCTAGGACCCAGTAGACTCATGTCTCTTTGGGCATGTTATATATATATATATATATATATATATATATATATACCACAACAACCACCTAGGTGGAAGGTGCACTCACGCCCAGAAATTAGTCTCTGAAGTCACTTGTAAATTCAGTATATTTTTATTCGGGTTCACTGTTGATGCCGTATTTCATCGACGTTTCGGTCCTTATGCGGACCTTTATCAAGATTGGCACTTAAATCACCTATACAATCAGAAACAGTTACAATTAATATGTATAAGAACCCAGATTTATTCAACACCAACACCACCAGTGCCTCCCAGGCCCTGAAGACTGTCACAAAAACCAGAAAACGTATTAAAAAGCTGTTTTTTTATATATGTAAAAAAGAGATACTTGGAAATAATCCACGTGTGATGAAAGAGACACCTCCACCGTTAGGACTATCTGTTTAGATAGGCAAATGATTACCTGGACGGCAAGCCAGATCACTCAGATGTGTGGAATGGCCTTCAAAGTTGGCAACATGCCTGATCACATAATGAAGTTAAAAAGCCTATAACGTAGGGGAAGCTGCAAGGCGTAGTCACCTATTAGATAAATAACAGAGTAACTACACCATAAGAAAATACACTAACAACGTCATTTTGGAAAAGATCATACCTAGTTACATGTAGAAATAGCTCATGGCAGCTCACACCACCGTGCTGCAGAATGACAAAACCCAAAATTGGATCGAACGTCTACAGACACAGGTGGACACTTATAAACGTGATCTAATTTCTTTCAAACGAAAAAAATTGTCCACTGTAACTAACGACTACCAAACGCATACTGTATACCGCTGGTTACTTGGAAACAATACTAGTGAACGTCAGAATAGACAATACACTAGGCGAAGGGCCCAACCGTTTGCCCATGAATTTGTTTCCTCCGCCTCTACCTCAGACACCGATTATTACGAAGGGAACAACGACTCCACTCGTTTTTTAGATCGAGGAGGAGAGGCCTCCTCTACCCGTTCCAGGGTTCTCAGAAGCGGCACAGACCGCACCCGAGGAGAGGGGGGTACCAAGAGAAGAGGGAGGAGGAGACAGTAGGTGACAATGTCTTTAATCTATCTAGCGTAGAACTGAGTCCAGCGGAAACTAAACTTCTTGCCCGAGGTTTATCTTTCGTCCCCACATGCAGAATTAATTCATTCCAACAAACTATAGATCAGTATAAATTTGGCCGCTCCCTCCGTCTGCGGGAGTTCTTTGCTAACAAATCCACTAACAAAGAGATACCTCAATTCAGACCCAAATCGACATTCGATCCTCCATCCTCCAATCCCAGCATCAAAACCTATTTACGGTTAGTCCAAAGAGACTCTGAGAGCTCACCCCCCAAAAGGATGTTTGATAACCTGTCCATAGCCGAGAGGAAAGCATTAAAAACTTTAAAGGATTCTCCCCATATAGTCATCCGCCCGGCGGATAAGGGAGGAGCAATAGTCGTCCAAGATTGGACTGACTATGACATGGAGATCAACCGACAATTAGCAGATGACATGACCTATCAGAAATTAACCACCAATCCGGTTCCTAAAATTAAATCTAAAATCGATCAATTTCTGAAGTTAGGTTTTGAGCAGGGCTACATAAGTGAAGACACATTAAAATATTTGACCATCAATTCACCCAGGTGTCCCATCCTATACACTCTGCCCAAAATTCATAAGACATTAGTTCACCCTCCCGGCAGACCCATTATTGCCGCGGAAGGCTCTCTGTTACAGCCAATTGCTGTCTTTATTGACAGTATCCTACAGCCTTTGGTATTAAAAACTGATAGCTATTTAAAGGACACTGGGGATTTCCTCACACATCTACGGACAGTTACCCATCTCAGTGAAGGCACTCTTTTGGCCACTATGGATGTGGGGTCCCTTTATACCGTTATACCACACCACTTAGGTTTGGATGTTATACGTCAATTTCTTTCCAACAGCCCCTGCAAAGATTACCCCACTGAGTTTGTGTTGGAACTGACCTCATTGGTTCTTACGTGCAACCACTTTATGTATAAAAATGATTATTTTCTTCAAATCGCCGGAACCGCGATGGGGTCTAATTTGGCCCCCGCCTACGCTAATCTGTTCATGGCGCACTATGAACATACGTACTTGTTACCTAGGTATGGGCACAAGATTGCCTTCTTTAAACGGTACATTGATGACGTCTTCTTGCTGTGGGAGGGCACCGAGTCTGAGTTTCTTGACATGGTGAACCAATTGAATGCTTTGGATAATCCTATCAAGTTCACATACACAGTATCGGCCACTAACATCACTTTCCTGGATGTCAGTATCACCAGAAATGGTGACCGACTGGACACCTCGTTGTACCGTAAACCCACTGACCGCAATCTGACCTTGCATGCTAGCAGCCATCATCCCCCAGCCCTCAAAGAAGGATTGCCCATATCCCAGTACCTCAGAGCCATGAGGATCAATTCCAACGCAGCACTCAAAGATCAACAATGTAACGAGATCACTTCTCGCTTTCTGGAGCGAGGGTACACTAGCAGTGTACTTACTCGCTGTCTCAATAAAGCGAACAGCATTTTTCATGGACAACAGGTTAAAAACCCCATTCGTAACAATCGGATGATTTGTTCCACTCAGTATGATGGTTCCACAAGTGCAACCAGAAAGGCCCTACGGAAACATTGGCCAATAATAGCCACCGACAACAGTTTGCCTTTTCTTAAAACACCTGCTCCTATGGTTGCATACAAACGAGGGGCCAACCTAAAGCAATTACTAATGAGACCCACGATTTTCCCTGAACAGAACACATCTCAAATCCAGCTTATGCAAGCCAAACCTGGCAGTTTTTCCTGCGGGGGGTGCACAACGTGCAGATCTATGATCACTGGTCCTTTTTTGTATCACCCACACACAGGGAAAAAAATCTTCATCAGATATCATCTCCACTGTCGACTGGATCATGTCGTCTACCTTCTGAAGTGCCCATGTGGGTTATGTTATGTCGGACTAACCGCGCGTCCCTTTCGCGACAGGATGGCAAACCATCGGTCATCCATACACACGGCCCTCAATGTGGGCTTTTCTGACAAACCGGTAGCACGGCACTTTTTGTCAGTTAGACATCAAGTATCTGCCCTGAAGTGTCAGCTGATTGACTGGGTGCCGCCACCTGTTAGTGGAGGCGATCGCACCTTGTTACTTAAACAGAAGGAAAGCTTTTGGATACACAAACTCAATACAGTGTCACCAAAGGGCCTCAATGAGGCCAACCCCCTTAATATTTTTCTTTAGAATTTTATTTTGCCATAGTTGATTGGATACCTTGGAACACACTTTGTATGTTTCAGGGACATAGGGCACTGTGATACAATCAGCACATACAGGCTGGGTTTCGATTTGTGTTTTATATGTTCTATGTTCTATGTTTTATTTTTTTCATTTTTGTATGTTCTTTTTATGTATAGAGATTAAGAAAGTAAGGACAGTTATTTATACGTCCTTGCTTATGTTTTTTATATATATTTTTCTGTTGTTTCCCGGAGCCTTCCCAGGTCCTATACTAGTCACGAGGGTCCACCAATTTCAATGACCACACCACCCACTATTCCCTTTTATTATTTAAAATCTTTTACTACATTATACCAATGTATTACTATAAAGATATTACACTCACATCAGTATTCAATTTGCCTTTGTTGATCAGATATATGTTAGTTTGTATGCGTAGGGTGAGTTGTGGTCATTTGATCTGGTGCCCTCTTATGTCATTTTTGACATTTTTGACATTTCATATTATGGATCATTATTTACATTTGCACTCTTTTTCTTCTGTGGTGATTGACAGGCTACACATAGGTTAATCCAGGATTATACGTGAGGAGACCTCCGGTATACCTCCGAGTCCCTGTGAGCTATGAGTGAACCTGTACATTGATGATTCCACCTGGGGGAGTGTTCATTCTCTGAGAACACCCCCCTCTAGGTTGTACACCTCCTTTAAACATTAGCCAGTGGATAAGCCTAATTACGGTTCTTTCCGCGAGTGGAACGCAGAGACTTCCGGCCAGCGCCACTTCCGCGGAATGGAACGCATGGTGTTCCGGTCGGTGGAACGCAAAAGACGCGTCTCCGGCAGTTGCCCTTCTAAATCGTTAAAATACACTCATTTAAGTAGCCGTGCGTTAGCGATAGCCACTGCCTGTCCTGTGAACCCTGTAACGTTTTTCCCAGTTGGTCTGAGTTAGTTATCTGAGAGGTGATCAGTTAATGAGAGACTGGGTTTATACTAATCTCCCTAATTGGCACTTCCTGTGGTTGATCCTTAAATAGTGCTCAGCTGAGGCTGAACTTTATGCAGCTTCCATTTGGCTCTGGACACTTGAGCAGTGAGTATGGTTCTCCTGCAGCTCCCTTCTGACACATGATTACGGTTGGTGATTATTTTTTCCTGTTGTGCCTCCTTACAGACTGAGTGTCTGACACATGTACAGAGCCCACAAGCTGCCATGAGCTATTTCTACATGTAACTAGGTATGATCTTTTCCAAAATGACGTTGTTAGTGTATTTTCTTATGGTGTAGTTACTCTGTTATTTATCTAATAGGTGACTACGCCTTGCAGCTTCCCCTACGTTATAGGCTTTTTAACTTCATTATGTGATCAGGCATGTTGCCAACTTTGAAGGCCATTCCACACATCTGAGTGATCTGGCTTGCCGTCCAGGTAATCATTTGCCTATCTAAACAGATAGTCCTAACGGTGGAGGTGTCTCTTTCATCACACGTGGATTATTTCCAAGTATCTCTTTTTTACATATATAAAAAAACAGCTTTTTAATACGTTTTCTGGTTTTTGTGACAGTCTTCAGGGCCTGGGAGGCACTGGTGGTGTTGGTGTTGAATAAATCTGGGTTCTTATACATATTAATTGTAACTGTTTCTGATTGTATAGGTGATTTAAGTGCCAATCTTGATAAAGGTCCGCATAAGGACCGAAACGTCGATGAAATACGGCATCAACAGTGAACCCGAATAAAAATATACTGAATTTACAAGTGACTTCAGAGACTAATTTCTGGGCGTGAGTGCACCTTCCACCTAGGTGGTTGTTGTGGTATATTGGTGGCCTCTCAGGTCATTAGGAGCACCCGCCGTCGTTATTATTTTTGATGAGAGTGCAGGATCTTCCAAGACTATATATATATATATATATATATATATATATATATATATATATATATATATATATATATCTCTTAAGACCGCATCTTTAATATATATCTCTATATATATATATACACACATACATACATACATACTAGGGTCTCAATCTCTGCTGATAAGGTACCTGTCCACGCTGCCACAGCGCTATAAACCCATGCCGACACAATCGCCAGTCTGAGTAGTGTGCCAGAATGCGCACGCTATCTGCAGGATCCCTGAGAATAGCTGTTACGTCAGGGCTACCTTTTGGGCAAACGTGACACCCTAGGGGAAGATTCCCATCGTATCCTGGCCCTAGTGGGGAAAGGATACTCCCTGAAAATTCTTTGTGGGAAACTGCAGTCTCTTGTCTGGAGATTCCTGCTCTTTTTCCTCATGAGAGGAGGGAAATTTACCTCAGCTTTCTTCCCCTTAAACATGTGTACCCTTGTGTCAGGGACAGATGAGTCATCAGTGATATGCAAATCATCTTTTATTACAATAATCATATATTGAATACTTTTCTGCCATTTTGGCTGTAACTTTGCATTATCGTAGTCGACACTGGAGTCAGACTCCGTGTCGATATCAGTGTCTATTATTTTGGATAGTGAGCATTGAGAGACTCTGAAGGTCTCTGCGACATAGGGACAGACATGGGTAGATTCCCTGTCTGTTCTCTAATCTTTTGTGCAATAAATTCACCTTAGTACTTAATTACACATATCCAAACAGGTGTCAGCGTTGTCGACGGAGACACCCTCTCACACACATATTTGCTCCATCTCCTCCTTAGGGGAGCCTTTTACCTCAGACATGTCGACACACACGTACCGACACACCACACACTCAGGGAATGCTCATCTGAAGACAATTCCCCCATAAGGCCCTTTGGAGAGACAGAGAGAGAGTATGCCAGCACACACCCCAGCGCTATTAACCCAGGAATAACACAGTAACTTAATGTTAACCCAGTAGCTGCTGTTTATATTGATTTTTGCGCCTAATTATGTGCCCCCCCTCTCTTTTTACCCTCTTCTACCGTGTAACTGCAGGGGAGAGGCTGGGGAGCTTCCTCTCAGCGGTGCTTTGGAGAAAAAACATGGCGCTGGTGAGTGCTGAGGAAGAAGCCCCGCCCCCTCGACGGCAGGCTTCTGTCCCGCTTTCATGTACAATTTTTGGCGGGGGCTCATGCATATATATATATATATATATATACACACAGTGCCCAACTGTATATATGCCCACTTTTGCCAAGAGGTCCTAATTGCTGCCCAGGGCGCCCCCCCCTGCGCCCTGCACCCTACAGTGACCGGAGTATGTGGTTGTAGTGTGGGAGCAATGGCGCACAGCTGCAGTGCTGTGCGCTACCTCAGTTTGAAGACTGGAGTCTTCTGCCGCCGATTTCAAAGTCTTCTTGCTTCTTTCACCCGGCTTCTGTCTTCCGGCTCTGCGAGGGGGACGGCGGCGTGGCTCCGGGATCGGACGACAAAGGGTGAGATCCTGTGTACGATCCCTCTGGAGCTAATGGTGTCCAGTAGCCTAAGAAGCAGGACCTATCTTCAGAGAGTAGGGCTGCTTCTCTCCCCTCAGTCCCACGATGCAGGGAGTCTGTTGCCAGCAGATCTCCCTGAAAATAAAAAACCTAACAAAATACTTTCTTATAGCAAGCTCAGGAGAGCTCACTAAGTAGCACCCAGCTCGTCCGGGCACAGATTCAAACTGAGGTCTGGAGGAGGGACATAGAGGGAGGAGCCAGAACACACCAGAATCCAAATTCTTTCTTAAAGTGCCCTGTCTCCTGCGGAGCCCGTCTATTCCCCATGGTCCTTACGGAGTCCCCAGCATCCACTAGGACGTTAGAGAAATTAAGAAAGAAAAAAGAAATAAATCAAACTTCAAATATATAAACTATACTTATTTTATGGTGATCTCGACAATTATTTATGATATTATGTTTGTTTCATATTCCACATGGACAAGACGGCACAGGTAGATATATGTATAAATTTTACATTTTAGGTTTAGAACGTCTACACCTACAAGGCAGCTCTTTTCTTCTTTTACTTGTACCCCATCTCCATATCCCCAATACTACATGCACACTGGAGAAGTAGCGCAGCTTCAAACTTTCACAAATCCTAATCAGACAATTCTGGTGACCACACATCCATTAGCTCACCTTCTCCATACATAGTGCAGTGTTTTCTTCCAGTGTCTGAGATAGCAAGTTCACTTACTGGTAATTCTGTACTATTTTTGCTCTGCCATCTTTTGTTATCCTCATAATATCAAGACCAATAAACCTTAGGCTAGGTACACATTGACGCTTCGGTGAACCCGCCGACAGAGCAGCCAATCCAGGTAAGCATGCTCACCCAGCTGTGACGTCATCGTACTCACAGCCACAAGTGCTGCTATATCTGAAGATATATCAGCCACCAGCTATGCTGCAGGGCCGATGCGATATGTCTGTGAACAATGTTGTTCACAGACATATTATTTGCATAAACCCACCGACCTGCTAGAGATGTATCAACCGGCTGATATCGCCTAGTGTATACCCAGCTTAAAATCAAGATGACAAATCTGTGAGCTTGATTGGACTACTTTCTGCTAAAAGTTTTTTTCTGCAGCGGGGTACACTGTGTTCCACAGGGAATACATCGGGGTGTAGAGATGGATCTTGATCCAGAGGCACCAACAGGCTAAAGCTTTAGACTGTCCCAGGATACATTGCGGAGCCTCCCCTATATAACCCCGCCTCCAGGCACTGCGCAGGCAGCCGCCCTAAAAAAAACTATTTAGAAGACTTCAAGGGCTGCAGCACTTGATATGTCAGTGTGACATGCTGTGCTGCGGCTCCATCACCTCCCCAGCAGTGTCGCATACTCCCGCTGGCTCTGTTCCCGGGTACTTGCGGCGGAGACACTCCGGTTCCCAGGCACACCACCTCAGACGCTCTCCTGGATCGAGTGGCTGCTACTAAGGGAGGAGGCAAGAGGGTCCCTCAGACGGGACCCGCTATTAAATTGTGTTCCGGTCGCGACGCTGGCGTGGACACTGTGGCCGTACAGGGACCTCACTATATCCACCAGGGCAGTGGAGCACAGGTCGGATAATACATGATCAATGTTTAATAAGGCTCCATAGTACCAGGTGGTGAGGACTAGCATAGGGGATAAGGCGCTTGACCTGTAGCCCCTCCCCCAGCTTTGGACGCCATCTACTGCTGGTGTTCCTGCCCTGGAGCTGCCTCATACTCTCCCTCACTCCCTGACTGAGACGCAGGGTGCCATCTTCTCACAGTAGCTGATTTTCAGCGCTGTGATTCTACAGACACTTAAGTATTCTACATGTAATTTTAAGACAGCGTTAGTTAAGAACAAGTGTACCTCTACCAAAATATAGTGCACGAGTATTCTGATACATACATCCGGCCTCAGACCGTGCATTGTTTTATATATATATATATATATATATATATATATATATATATATATATATACATATACACACACACACACACACACACACACACACACACACACACACACAGTTGTGCTAGCAGAATTTGTGATTTTCTGGCCATTTGTCAGAGAATATGAATGATAACTCGCAAACTTTTCTTTCACTCATGGTTAGTGGTTGGGTGAAGCCATTTATTGTCAAACAACTGTGTTTACTCTTTTTAAATCATAATGACAAGAGAAACTACCCAAATGACCCTGATCAAAAGTTTACATACCCCAGTTCTTAATACCGTGTATTGCCCCCTTTAACATCAATGACAGCTTGAAGTCTTTTGTGGTAGTTGTGGATGAGGCTCTTTATTTTCTCAGATGGTAAAGCTGCCCATTCTTCTTGGCAAAAGCCTCCAGTTCCTGTAAATTCTTGGGCTGTCTTGCATGAACTGCACGTTTGAGATCTCCCCAGAGTGGCTCAATGATATTGAGGTCAGGAGACTGAGATGGCCAGTCCAGAACCTTCACTTTATAGTGCTGTAGCCAATGACAGGTCGACTTGGCCTTATGTTCTGGATCATTGTCATGTTGGAACGTCCAAGTACGTCCCATGCGCAGCTTCCGGGCTGATGAGTGCAAATTTTCCTCCAGTATTTTCTGATAACATGCTGCATTCATCTTGCCATCAATTCTGACCAAGTTTCCAGTGCCTTTGTAGCTCACACATCCCCAAAACATCAGCGATCCACCTCCGTGTTTCACAGTAGGAATGGTGTACCTTTCATCATAGGCCTTGTTGACTCCTCTCCAAATGTAACGTTTATGGTTGTGGCCAAATTGTTCAATTTTGGTCTCATCACTCCAAATGACTTTGTTCCAGAAGTTTTGAGGCTTGTCTCTGTGCTGTTTGGAGTATTGTAAGCGGGATGCTTTGTGGCATTTGTGTAGTAATGGCTTTCTTCTGGCGACTCGACCATGCAGCCCATTTTTCTTCAAATGCCTCCTTATTATGCATCTTGAAACAACCACACCACTTTTTTTCCTGTCCTGTATTTCAGCTGAAGTTATTTGTGGTTTTTCTTTGCATCCCGAACAATTTTCCTGGCAGTTGTGGCTGAAATTGTTGGTCTACCTGACCGTGATTTGGTTTCCACAGAATCCCTCATTTTCCACTTCTTAATTAGAGTTTGAACACTGCTGATTGGCATTCTCAATTGCTTGGATATCTTTTTATATCCCTTTCCTGTTTTATACAGTTCAATTACCTTTTCCCGCAGATCCTTTGACAATTCTTTTGCTTTCCCCATGACTCAGAATCCAGACATGTCAGTGCAGCACTGGATGAAAGATACAAGGGTCTTTCAGGAGTCCAGAAACTCACTGACCTTTTATACACACACACTGATTACAAGCAAACAGATCACAGGTGAGGATGGTTACCTTTAGTAGCCATTCAAACCTGTTTGTGTCAACTTGTGTGCATGTTATCAGGCCAAAATCTCCAGGGTATGTAAACTTTTGATCAGGGTCATTTGGGTAGTTTCTCTTGTCATTATGATTTAAAAAGAGTAAACACAGTTGTTTGACAATAAATGGCAGCAACCCAACCACTAACCATGAGTGAAAGAAAAGTTTGTGAGTTATCATTCATATTCTCTGACAAATGGGCAGAAAATCACAAATTCTGCTAGGGTATGTAAACTTATGAGCACAACTGTATTATCTATCTATCTATATATATCTATATCTATATATCTATATATATACAAACAAAGAACCCAGCACTCACCAAAGTAAACTCACTTATCCTCAACAATTCAATAAATAAATGATGGGGGTTTAGTTGGTGGATTGGCCAATGCACGGAAGCCTGCATACCGATTTTCAAGGTACCCCACCTTCATGCAGGTCCTACACTATCACAGAGTCTTAAAACCTGACTACTTCACTGCTGTTACACAACTCATCTGCCTGCTAGATTTAATGTGTACCTGCCACAGACTTTATGGCTTTTAAAAAGGCACACTAGTCACCTATTGCACTGGCTCAAAGATGATTGTTAAGAAACAGCTGAGACAGGTATGCAGGCTTCCATGCATTGGCCAATCCACCAACTAAACCCCCATCATTTATTTATTGAATTGTTGAGGATAAGTGAGTTTACTTTGGTGAGTGCTGGGTTCTTTGTTTGTATTTATTAGAGCGATGTGGTCATGGGCTACATGCACCCCGCCCTGTGAGTGGTAAGTACAGCTGTGTACCCCGCTTTTGTGGTGGAGAGTGCTGTGTTACATGCACCCCACCCTGTGAGTGGTAAGTGCATAGCTGTGCCCCGCTTCTGGTGTGGTGAGTGCTGTGGTTTTTTCTCTGTGTGTATACGATGGGGTTAATCTATGGTTAGCTCTTATTAACCGTGGCCACTAGCTTTCTCATGCACCCCTGTGTGGACTTTATTATCCTGAACCTGTCTCAGCTGTTTCTTAACAATCATCTTTGAGCCAGTGCAATAGGTGACTAGTGTGCCTTTTAAAAGCCATAAAGTCTGTGGCAGGTACACATTAAATCTAGCAGGCAGATGAGTTGTGTAACAGCAGTGAAGTAGTCAGGTTTTAAGACTCTGATAGTGTAGGACCTGCATGAAGGTGGGGTACCTTGAAAATCGGTATGCAGGCTTCCGTGCATTGGCCAATCCACCAACTAAACCCCCATCATTTATTTATTGAATTGTTGAGGATAAGTGAGTTTACTTTGGTGAGTACTGGGTTCTTTGTTTGTATTTATTAGAGCGATGTGGTCATGGGCTACATGCACCCCGCCCTGTGAGTGGTAAGTACAGCTGTGTACCCCGCTTTTGTGGTGGAGAGTGCTGTGTTACATGCACCCCACCCTGTGAGTGGTAAGTGCATAGCTGTGCCCCGCTTCTGGTGTGGTGAGTGCTGTGGTTTTTTCTCTGTGTGTATACGATGGGGTTAATCTATGGTTAGCTCTTATTAACCGTGGCCACTAGCTTTCTCATGCACCCCTGTGTGGACTTTATTATCCTGAACCTGTCTCAGCTGTTTCTTAACAATCATCTTTGAGCCAGTGCAATAGGTGACTAGTGTGCCTTTTAAAAGCCATAAAGTCTGTGGCAGGTACACATTAAATCTAGCAGGCAGATGAGTTGTGTAACAGCAGTGAAGTAGTCAGGTTTTAAGACTCTGTGATAGTATAGGGCCTGCATGAAGGTGGGGTACCTTGGAGATCGGTATGCAGGCTTCCGTGCATTGGCCAATCCACCAACTAAACCCCCATCATTTATTTATTGAATTGTTGAGGATAAGTGAGTTTACTTTGGTGAGTGCTGGGTTCTTTGTTTGTATTTATTAGAGCGATGTGGTCATGGGCTACATGCAACCCGCCCTGTGAGTGGTAAGTACAGCTGTGTACCCCGCTTTTGTGGTGGAGAGTGCTGTGTTACATGCACCCCACCCTGTGAGTGGTAAGTGCATAGCTGTGCCCCGCTTCTGGTGTGGTGAGTGCTGTGGTTTTTTCTCTGTGTGTATATATCTATATCTATATATATATCTATATATATATATATATATATATATATATATATATATAGATAGAGATATATATAGATAGAGATATATATATCTATATCTATCTATCTATCTATCTATATATATGTATATATATATATATATATATATATATATATATATATATATATATATATATATATATATAATAAATATAAAAGTATACATTTATTAGTCCAGTGCAGTTTTATTGTCTGACTAAAATAATTATCCGCATTGTCACTGTGACTGTGTGTGCCTGTATCTGCCGTGTGGATTTCACTTTCAGTGTATCCCAGCTGTATCTATCACTGTATTCTGTACCCTAGGACTAGATGCGTCAGGGTCTCATATATAGTGCTGCACAGTATTTACCGTTAAGTGTATTCTACTGTGTACGCAGTCACATAGTACCAGATTTAGACGCTGGTGTTGTGTACTGTGTACGCTGTCACATACCAGGATTTATTCGCTGGTATTGTACTCTGTCTGGCTGTATCGTTGAAATGTCTAACACAAAGGGCGGGAAATCCAGGGAAGCTCCTGTATCATACAGCGCATGCGCCAGGGATTTGCCTGAGGGGGAAGCTTTGAATGATGGTCTGTGTAATATGTGCCATACATCTACCAGTCAGTCCGCTGCTCCTGTAGCCAATCAGGAGCCACCTTGGGCGGCATTCTCAAATATGCTTAATACGCTTGTGACACGCCTTGCGCTTCCTATGGGACCTCCTGTGCCATTGAAGTCACATATTGTCCCTATGGCTAATCCGCCCTGGGCGGATACTCTGTCTACACAGATACAACAATTGAATCAATCCTTGGTTAGAAAAAAACCTACCCACGTCCCTCTGCAGTCAAGGGGCCAGCTAAGTGGGCCGCCTCCTCACAATCCACTAATATCTCAGATGATACTTCTGATGAGGATGGGGAGTATACTGATCTGTCAGTCACTGATACAGTCTCTTCTGATGAGGAAACTAAAACGCAAGTTGATGTCCCTGACCTAGTGGAGGCTATTAAGCCGATTCTACAAAAATCGATGATGATGTAGATCCCTCTACTGCGTCTAAGAAGCCTGATTAAATTTAAACGTTAGAAGGTAACTAAAGCAGTCTTATCACATTCTGACCATTTGGTTGACATACGTCAGGAACCCTGGTCTTCTCCAGGAAAGAAATTCTCCCTGTCTAAAAAGATGCTAGCTCGTTATCCTCTCTCTGCTGAGTTGTGTAACAAGTGGGTACATCCACCACCGGTGGATTCCCATGTCACCCGTCTTGTGGTATCATCTACTCTACCTGTCACCACACTGAAGGAACTGACAGATAAGCGTGTCGAAGGATGCCTGAAGTCTATATACTCCCTTACTGGTGCTGTACATAGACCCACTATTGCTGCCTCCTGGGCCGCAAAAAGAATTAAAGCATGGGTTCAGGTAATAGAGGAAGAGCTGCTTCAGGATATATCTGACACTGCCAGACAATATCTGTCTCATATTGCCACCGCCTCCCACTACATTCAGGAGGCGTCCTCTGAGGCAGGTGTAATGGCAGCCAAGAGGTCGACTACGTCCATCCTGGCTCGCCGAATTCTGTGGTTGAGGTCATGGAAGGTGGACCTGGACTCCAAAAAGACCTTGGAGGTACTGCCTTTTAAGGGAGACATCCTGTTTGGGGAGGATCTGAACAAGAATGTTACCGACTTAGCTGCTGCTAAGAAGGCGTTTCTCCCAAATACTAATCCTTCTGCACAGAAGGCAGAGAGTACCACTTTTCGTTCCTTTCGACCCCAAGGGAAAGCAAAAGGTCAGGCATACCCGAGACAAACTTGTGCTCCCAAAACCACTAAGCCCAAAGCAAAACAATCCTGGGATACCCGTCAGCCTGCTTCCAAACAAGACAAGCCTGCTGCATGATGGGGGAGGCCGACTTCTGCAATTCACCCAGGTCTGGTTAGAGACCACTTCAGATGCATGGGTGCGAGAAGTTGTCTCTCATTGGTACGCAGTCTCTTTCAAGAGACGTCCCCTTCGGATACAGGAGTGGTGGTGCCAGTACCTCTGCCCCAGAGAGGCGGAGGTTACTACTCGACCCCGTTTCTTGACCCGAAACCCAATGGGTCTTTCCGGCCTATACTCAACCTCAAATCACAGAACAAATTTGTGAGAGTGTCCAAGTTCCATATGGAAACACTGTGCTCGATTGTACTGGCCATGGAACCTGGAGTTTATATGGTATCCCTGGATATACAAGATGCCTATCTGCATATACCTATTCCCATATCACATCAGCAATTTCTGCGGTTTGCTATTGGCAATCTTCATTATCAGTTCCAGGCTCTGCCGTTTGAACTGGCCATGGCCCCTCGGATCTTCACCAAGGTTATGGCCATGATGACGGCTCATTTGCATCGTCAGGGAATCTAGATCCTGCCGTATCTGGACGACTTGCTGATCCTGGCGAACTCCCACGATGTCCTCCTCAGTCATCTGCAACTGACAGTAAACTTCCTACAAGCCCACGGGTGGCTCGTCAATTGGAAGAAGTCCTCACTGGTCCCTGCTCGGAGCATGGTGCACCTGGGGGCACTCCTGGACATACACAGTAAAAGTCTGTTTCTGTCTCCGGAGAAAATCCTGAAACTTCAGGACAGGATAAGATGCTTCCTCTCTCGCCCACGAGTGACGATAAACTCGGCGATGCAAGTACTAGGTCTCATGGTGTCGGCGTTCGACATGGTAGAGTATGCTCTATTTCCCGCCCTCTTCAGATGTTAAATTCTTTCCAGGTGGGATGGCCTGCCCCATCGGATCAGGTCTCAAATGATCTCCTTGACTCCGGAGGTTCGTCTGTCACTGACCTGGTGGCTACAGGACCAGCAGTTGAGCATGGGCCATCCCTTCTAGATCCCCAACTGGGTTATCCTGACTAAGGACGCTAGTCTGCGGGGTTGGGGCGCGGTGCTGGAGCAACACTCTCTCCAGGGTTGGTGGACTAGGGAGGAACCTCTCCTCCCGATAAACATTCTGGAATTGCGGGCAGTGTTCAATGCTTTGACTCTTGCCCTGCCTCTGTACTTGAACAGGCCTGTTCCGTATCAATCAGACAACGCCACCACGGTGGCTTACATAAATCATCAAGGCGGCACTCAAAGCCACATGGCAATGATGGAAGTGTGCAAAAATTCTTTGTTGAGCGGAACGCCATCTGCCAGCAATATCGGCAGTGTTCATTCCGGGGGTCCTCAACTGGGAAGCGGACTTCCTCAGTCGTCAAGACGTGCACGCCGGAGAGTGGAGTCTTCATCCAGAAGTTTCTCAACTCCTAGTGGACAAGTGAGGCCTACCAGATGTAGACCTGATGGCGTCACGACACAATCACAAAGTTCCGGTCTCCGGATCAAGAATAAGGTATCCTCAAGCAACGTTCGTGGACGCACTGGCAATTCCATGGAACTTTCGGCTGCCCTACGTGTTCCCTCCAGGATCACTCCTGCCTAGGGTAACACGGAAGTTCAAGCAAGAAGGAGGAATACTACTCCTAAATCACTCCAGCGTGACCCAGACGGCATTGGTTCTCAGACCTGCAAGGTCCATCGATAGAGCGTCTTCTACTTCCTCAACGCTCAGACCTCCTCGTTCAGGGGCCTTGTGTCTACCCAGACCTGGCCAGACTGGCTTTGACGGCGTTGCTCTTGAAGCTTCACTCCTGAGGGCCAAAGGTTTCTCCGAGGCGGTCATCCAAACTATGCTAAAGGCCCGCAAACCGGCTTCTGCACGGATTTATTATAGGGTCTGGAATTCTTACTTCACTTGGTGTGCTGCTAAGAATGACAATGCTTACAAGTTTAATACTTCCATACTTCTGGCTTTTTTGCAACAAGGCCTGGATTTAGGACTTCGTCTTGCCTCCCTCAAGGTTCGCATATCTGCCTTGTCGGTGTGGTTTCAGAGAAAAATTGCGTCTATTCCTGACGTTCATACATTCACTCAGGGCATACTGCGGATTCAGCCTCCCTATGTACCTCCTGTGGCTCCATGGGTTCTATCTGTTGTCCTGAATGCCCTGCAAGAGTCTCCGTTTGAACCTCGAGTCAGTGGATCTTAAATGGCTTACGGCTAAGGTTCTTTTCTTATTAGCTATTGCCTCTGCCAGAAGGGTTTCGGACTTGGAAGCTTTGTCCTGTTGTCCGCCCTTTTGATATTTCATTGTGACCGCGCAGTTCTCCGAACTCGTCCCGGTTATTTGCCTAAGGTGGTGACATCTTTTCATCTTAACCAAGAGATTGTGGTTTCGGCCTTCATCTCTTCTGACTTGTGCTCCAAAGAGCGGTCTTTGGATGTGGTAAGGGCTTTCCCTGTTTATGTGGAGAGGACTGCCTCTATCAGGAGGTCAGATTCCCTTTTTGTACTTTTCGGTTTCCACAAACATGGCTGGCCTGTGAATACGCAAACCTTGGTCAGATGGATTAGAATGGTGATTGCACAAGCTTATATGCAGTCTGGGCTCCAGGCTCCTGCTGCTATTAAGGCCCATCTACTCTGTCTGTCGGACCTTCTTGGGCGGCCCGCCGTGGTGCGTTCGCAGAACAATTGTGCAAGGCGGCTACGTGGTCCTCAGTGAACACATTCATTAGGTTCTATGCCTATGATACTTCCGCCTCCCAGGATGCTTCCTTTGGACGCCAGGTTCTCATACCCGCTAAGGTGCGTCCCCTCCCTTGAGGAACTGCTTTAGGACATCCCTGATGTATTCCCTGTGGAACACAGTGTACCCCGCTGCAGAAAAGGGGATTTATGGTAGACTTACCATGGTTAAATCTCTTTCTGCGAGGTACACTGGGTTCCACAGGGCGCCCACCCTGACACACTTAGCTTCTTTGGGTTTGTATGGCATTAGCCGCTGGTCTCTTCTCCTGTCGTGAGAACGTGGTTCTATGTGACTAACATCTGCTTTCTTTTACCTGCTTCTGCATTGGACTGGTTAACTAAAACTGAGCTCACAGTGCCTGGAGGTGGGGTTATATAGAGGAGGCCCCGCAATGCATCCTGAGACAGTCTAAAGCTTTAGCCTGTTGGTGCCTCTGGATTAAGATCCATCTCTACACCCCGATGTATTCCCTGTGGAACACACTGTACCTCGCAGAAAGAGATTTAACCATGGTAACTCTACCATAAATCTCCTTATTTTACAGTAGTTGATATTTTCTTTATCTGTAGTGAACGTTAGAAGAATAAAAGTTGTGCTAGTCTGATACCCTCAGTTCAACTTAATTACCACATTTCATAATATAATACAAACTTAATGGTGTTAGCTTACCAAAAAAACTCAATGAACATTGAATATCAGCCTGTTCTGACATATCTTCTGCCTTCTGCCCACAAATTAAACAGACTCTCTCTCAGCAACAGTATTGGTCTACTAGAGATAGTACATTGCTTTATTACAGCACTGAATGAAGGTAAGACATAATCAGGAACCAATGGCTTCACTATAATTTGCCAAATCCCTATCAGTTAGGCAGTTAGTCATCAGTGCAAGCTCAATGCTATGGGCTACTGCATTTATACACATAGCTTGTAAGGGGTTCGGTATGACACTGGCAATCAGACATTGAAGATCCCGATGTCGGAGGAGGTAAGTATTTTTACACCCCCCCCCCCCTCCCCTACTCTAACCCTCCGGGGGCGATTGCTAGGGCAATCAACTGTCTGTGTTCCAGCACTGGTCTACCAAGTGGTGACGGGATTCCGACATCAGTCACATGACTGCCGGTACCCTGTCCATGGTGATGATAAACGCATCCTCTTGTAAGGAAACATCATGAATATAGAGCACACTTCAATAATTCAGATACAGCTTCCAATATGGACCATAAATACAAGAGGGTATGATTATTTGCCTTTAACTAGCAAGCAGATTGGGCTCTAACTGTATCGCAAGACCCTCCCTATTAAACTGATGGATCCACTGAAAGCTAATTTAAAGATTTTAGAGAGGTATCTGAATCTCAATTTGCATAAAAAATTACGAGAGTATTATAAAAGTCTGTTTTATGGATGCACCTTATCCTTTATTTCTACAGAAAATAAGAATTTACTTACCGATAATTCTATTTCTCGTAGTCCGTAGTGGATGCTGGGGACTCCGTAAGGACCATGGGGAATAGCGGCTCCGCAGGAGACTGGGCACATCTAAAGAAAGCTTTAGGACTATCTGGTGTGCACTGGCTCCTCCCCCTATGACCCTCCTCCAAGCCTCAGTTAGGATACTGTGCCCGGACGAGCGTACACAATAAGGAAGGATCTTGAATCCCGGGTAAGACTCATACCAGCCACACCAATCACACCGTACAACTTGTGATCTGAACCCAGTTAACAGCATGATAACAGAGGAGCCTCTAGAAAAGATGGCTCACTACAGCAATAACCCGATTTTTTGGTAACAATAACTATGTACCAGTATTGCAGACAATCCGCACTTGGGATGGGCGCCCAGCATCCACTACGGACTACGAGAAATAGAATTATCGGTAAGTAAATTCTTATTTTCTCTAACGTCCTAAGTGGATGCTGGGGACTCCGTAAGGACCATGGGGATTATACCAAAGCTCCCAAACGGGCGGGAGAGTGCGGATGACTCTGCAGCACCAAATGAGAGAACTCCAGGTCCTCCTCAGCCAGGGTATCAATTTTGTAGAATTTTACAAACATATTTGCTCCTGACCAAGTAGCTGCTCGGCAAAGTTGTAAAGCCGAGACCCCTCGGGCAGCTGCCCAAGATGAGCCCACCTTCCTTGTGGAGTGGGCATTTACAGATTTTTGGCTGTGGCAGGCCTGCCACCGAATGTGCAAGCTGAATTGTACTACAAATCCAACGAGCAATAGTCTGCTTAGAAGCAGGAGCACCCAGCTTGTTGGGTGCATACAGGATAAACAGCGAGTCAGTTTTCCTGACTCCAGCCGTCCTGGAAACATATATTTTCAGGGCCCTGACAACGTCTAGCAACTTGGAGTCCTCCAAGTCCCTAGTAGCCGCAGGCACCACAATAGGTTGGTTCAGGTGAAACGCTGAAACCACCATAGGGAGAAACGGAGGACGAGTCCTCAATCCCGCCCTGTCCGAATGGAAAATCAGATAAGGGCTTTTACAGGATAAAGCCGCCAATTCTGACATGCGCCTGGCCCAGGCCAGGGCCAACAGCATGACCACTTTCCATGTGAGATATTTTAACTCCACAGATTTAAGTGGTTCAAACCAATGTGACCTTTGGAACCCAAAAACTACATTGAGATCTCAAAGTGCCACTGAAGGCACAAAAGGAGGCTGTATATGCAGTACCCCTTTTACAAACGTCTGAACTTCAGGGACTGAAGCTAGTTCTTTTTGGAAGAAAATTGACAGGGCCGAAATTTGAACCTTAATGGACCCCAATTTCAGGCCCATAGACACTCCTGTTTGCAGGAAATGTAGGAATCGACCCAGTTGAATTTCCTCCGTCGGGCCTTACTGGCCTCGCACCACGCAACATATTTTCGCCAAATGCGGTGATAATGTTTTGCGGTTACATCCTTCCTGGCTTTGATCAGGATAGGGATGACTTCATCCGGAATGCCTTTTTTCCTTCAGGATCCGGCGTTCAACCGCCATGCCGTCAAACGCAGCCGCGGTAAGTCTTGGAACAGACAGGGTCCTTGCTGGAGCAGGTCCCTTCTTAGAGGTAGAGGCCACGGATCCTCCGTGAGCATCTCTTGAAGTTCCGGTTACCAAGTCCTTCTTGGCCAATCCGGAGCCACGAATATAGTGCTTACTCCTCTCCATCTTATCAATCTCAGTACCTTGGGTATGAGAGGCAGAGGAGGGAACACATACACTGACTGGTACACCCACGGTGTTACCAGAGCGTCTACAGCTATTGCCTGAGGTTCCCTTGACCTGGCGCAATACCTGTCGAGTTTTTCCCAACGGTTTATAATCATGTGGAAGACTTCTGGGTGAAGTCCCCACTCTCCCGGGTGGAGGTCGTGCTGAGGAAGTCTGCTTCCCAGTTGTCCACTCCCGGAATGAATACTGCTGACAGTGCTATCACATGATTTTCCGCCCAGCGAAGAATCCTTGCAGCTTCTGCCATTGCCCTCCTGCTTCTTGTGCCACCCTGTCTGTTTACGTGGGTGACTGCCGTGATGTTGTCCGACTGGATCAACACCGGCTGACCTTGAAGCAGAGGTCTTGCTAAGCTTAGAGCATTGTAAATGGCCCTTAGCTTCAGGATATTTATGTGAAGTGATGTCTCCAGACTTGACCATAAGCCCTGGATATTCCTTCCCTGTGTGACTGCTCCCCAGCCTCGCAGGCTGGCATCCGTGGTCACCAGGACCCAGTCCTGAATGCCGAATCTGCGGCCCTCTAGAAGATGAGCACTCTGCAACCACCACAGGAGGGACACTCTTGTCCTTGGTGACAGGGTTATCCGCTGATGCATCTGAAGATGAGACCCGGACCATTTGTCCAGCAGGTCCCACTGGAAAGTTCTTGCGTGGAATCTGCCGAATGGGATTGCTTCGTATGAAGCCACCATTTTACCCAGAACCCTTGTGCATTGATGCACTGAGACTTGGCTCGGTTTTAGGAGGTTCCTGACTAGCTCGGATAACTCCCTGGCTTTTTCCTCCGGGAGAAAAACCTTTTTCTGGACTGTGTCCAGGATCATCCCTAGGAACAGAAGACAAGTCGTCGGAACCAGCTGCGATTTTGGAATATTGAGAATCCAATCGTGCTGCCGCAACACTACCTGAGATAGTGCTACACCGACCTCCAACTGTTCCCTGGATCTTACCCTTATCAGGGAATCGTCCAAGTAAAGGATAACTAAAATTCCCTTCCTTCGAAGGAATATCATCATTTCGGCCATTACCTTGGTAAAGACCCGGGGTGCCGTGGACCATCCATACGGCAGCATCTGAACTGATAGTGACAGTTCTGTACCATAAACCTGAGGTACCCTTGATGAGAAGGGTAAATTTTGACATGAAGGTAAGCATCCTTGATGTCCCGAGACATCATGTAGTCCCCTTCTTCCAGGTTCGCAATCACTGCTCTGAGTGACTCAATCTTGAATTTGAACCTCTGTATGTAAGTGTTCAAAGATTTTAGATTTAGAATCGGTCTCACCGAGCCGTCCGGCTTCGGTACCACAACAGTGTGGAATAATACCCCGTTCCCTGTTGCAGGAGGGGTACCTTGTTATCACCTGCTGGGAATACAGCTTGTGAATGGCTTCCAAAACAGTCTCCCTGTCAGAAGGAGACATCGGTAAAGCCGACTTTAGGAAACGGCGAGGGGGAGACGTCTCGAATTCTAATTTGTACCCCTGAGATATCACCTGAAGGATCCAGGGGTCTACTTGCGAGTGAGCCCACTGCGCGCTGAAATTCATTGAGACGGGCCCCCCACCGTGCCTGATTCTGCTTGTAAAGCCCCAGCGTCATACTGAGGGCTTGGCAGAGGCGGGAGAGGGTTTCTGTTCCTGGGAACTGGCTGATTTCTGCAGCCTTTTTCCTCTCCCTCTGTCGCGGGGCAGAAATGAGGAACCTTTTGCCCGCTTGTCCACGAAAAGACTGCGCCTGATAATACGGCGTCTTCTCATGTTGAGAGGCGACCTGGGGTACAAACGTGGATTTCCCAGCTGTTGCCGTGGCCACCAGGTCTGAAAGACCGACCCCAAATAACTCCTCCCTTTAATAAGGCAATACTTCCAAATGCCGTTTGGAATACGCATCACCTGACCACTGACGTGTCCATAACCCTCTACTGGTAGAAATGGACAACGCACTTAAACTTGATGCCAGTCGGCAAATATTCCGCTGTGCATCACGCATATATAGAAATGCATCTTTTAAATGCTCTATAGGCAAAAATATACTGTCCCTATCTAGGGTATCAATATTTTCAGTCAGGGAATCCGACCACGCCAACCCAGCACTGCACATCCAGGCTGAGGCGATTGCTGGTCGCAGTATAACACCAGTATGTGTGTAAATACATTTTAGGATACCCTCCTGCTTTCTATCAGCAGGATCCTTAAGGGCAGCCATCTCAGGAGAGGGTAGAGCCCTTACAAGCGTGTGAGCGCTTTATCCACCCTAGGGGGTGTTTCCCAACGCACCCTAACCTCTGGCGGGAAAGGATATAATGCCAATAACATTTTAGAAATTATCAGTTGTTATCGGGGGGAAAACCACGCATCAACACACACCTCATTTAATTTCTCAGATTCAGGAAAACTACAGGTAGTTTTTCCTCACCGAACATAATACCCCTTTTTGGTGGTACTCGTATTATCAGAAATGTGTAAAAACATTTTTCATTGCCTCAATCATGTAACGTGTGGCCCTACTGGAAGTCACATTTGTCTCTTCACCGTCGACACTGGAGTCAGTATCCGTGTCGGCGTCTATATCTGCCATCTGAGTTAACGGGCGCTTTAGAGCCCCTGACGGCCTATGAGACGTCTGGACAGGCACAAGCTGAGTAGCCGGCTGTCTCATGTCAACCACTGTCTTTTATACAGAGCTGACACTGTCATGTAATTCCTTCCAACAGTTCATCCACTCAGGTGTCGACCCCCTAGGGGGTGACATCACTATTACAGGCAATCTGCTCCGTCTCCACATCATTTTTCTCCTCATACATGTCGACACAAATGTACCGACATACAGCACACACACAGGGAATGCTCTGATAGAGGACAGGACCCCACTAGCCCTTTGGGGAGACAGAGGGAGAGTTTGCCAGCACACACCAGAGCGCTATATATATACAGGGATTACCTTATATAAGTGTTTTTCCCCTTATAGCTGCTGTATCTTTAATACTGCGCGTAATTTGTGCCCCCCCTCTCTTTTTTAACCCTTTCTGTAGTGTAGTGACTGCAGGGGAGAGACAGGGAGCTTCCCTCCAACGGAGCTGTGAGGGAAAATGGCGCCAGTGTGCTGAGGAGATAGGCTCCGCCCCCTTATCGGCGGCCTTATCTCCCGTTTTTCTGTGTATTCTGGCAGGGGTTAAATGCATCCACATAGCCCAGGAGCTATATGTGATGCATTTTTTTTGCCATCCAAGGTGTTTTTTATTGCGTCTCAGGGCGCCTCCCCCCAGCGCCCTGCACCCTCAGTGACCGGAGTGTGAAGTGTGCTGAGAGCAATGGCGCACAGCTGCAGTGCTGTGCGCTACCTTGTTGAAGACAGGACGTCTTCTGCCGCCGATTTTCCGGACCTCTTCTGCCTTCTGGCTCTGTAAGGGGGCCGGCGGCGCGGCTCTGGGACCTATCCAGGCAGGGCCTGTGATCGTCCCTCTGGAGCTAATGTCCAGTAGCCTAAGAAGCCCAATCGACTCTGCACGCAGGTGAGTTCGCTTCTTCTCCCCTTAGTCCCTCGATGCAGTGAGCCTGTTGCCAGCAGGTCTCACTGAAAATAAAAAACCTAAACTAAAACTTTCACTAAGAAGCTCAGGAGAGCCCCTAGTGTGCACCCTTCTCGTTCGGGCACAAAGATCTAACTGAGGCTTGGAGGAGGGTCACAGGGGGAGGAGCCAGTGCACACCAGATAGTCCTAAAGCTTTCTTTAGATGTGCCCAGTCTCCTGCGGAGCCGCTATTCCCCATGGTCCTTACGGAGTCCCCAGCATCCACTTAGGACGTTAGAGAAATAAAATGTTAAACTTCAGCATCACAATATAAATGCAAAAATCTGTCTGAGTTTGGAGCAAAGCAATAAAGAGCAAGAAACTCTGCACCTGGGTGAGACCACGGGATCCGGTCTCTAGGTCAACAGTAACTAGGTCGACATGGTTTCTAGGTCAACAGGTCGACATCAGTGTCACATGATTTTTTTCTTTTTTAGAACCTTTTCATACTACAATTTGGAACTGTAACCTGTGCCGAGCGCAGCGGTAGTGGAGCGAGGCACCTTGCCCGAAGCGAGCCATGTGAGGGGACACGGTGCACTAATTGGGGTTCCCGGTCACTGTACGGAAAAAAAAACGACACAAAAATAAAATAAAAAACTCATGTCGACCTTTTGACCTGTCGACCTAGAACATGTCGACCTAGAAACCCTGTCGACCTAGTTACTGTCAACCAATAGTGGTCGACCTAGTTACTATCTACCTTCCATACCACACTGCACTGCAGGTGGGGCAGGGAAGTAACTAGAAAAGTTTCTTTCTGGAGATAGATCGATGGATGGATAGAGGCCCTACACACAAAGATTTGAGCAATTTGCACGATGAAGCATATGAACGATGAACGATTTTTCAGGTCGTTTTTTAGTAACGATTTTGAGCATACACACTGAACGATTTGTATGAATGATCTGAGCATATTGCACATTGCATACAACAATATTAACAAAATTGGCTTGCAATGATAAACGATGATAGACCAACGATAAGCAACTGCGGGGATGTGCTTCGATCATCGATGATGCCTCCTCACTAAATGATATATTGTTCATTTTTGACAGATATTATCCATGTTGTTCTTAAATATCTACCAGTGTGTAGGGCCCTATAGATAAAGAGATTTAAAGAATATCTATCTATTTGTAAAGGCAGGTGACTGATGAAAAATAAATATACAAACATCCTAAATAAAAAAAAATTATATATATATATATATATATATAGATAGATAGATAGATAGATAGATAGAGAATATAATAGGGGGTGCCAATGTGCCAATAGTACATTAAAAGATGACAATTTATTGACAAATCATAAAACACAGGTCTAAAAATGTAAGCGTACCAAAGATTTTTTTTCTTTCATTATATATATATATATATATATATATATATATATATATATATATATATATATATATATATATAAAATAATCAGTATCAAACACTACATATCCGCAGACAATCAAAAATACTAAATATTTCATTGAATAAACCAACAAATGTGCACCATTTCAGGTGAGCAAGGATGGTACTGATGTCCACTATGATACCGCTTTCCTGGGTGGACAAAAGCCACAAACAACTACGAACAAACAACCAATCCTCACAAATATACCTCACCATCCCCCCATACATATAAAATTAAGTAAATCTAGTGACTTGTTCTTCAGGTAACAGAACTCAGCTGTACCATTAAACAAACAAAAAAAATAAAAAAATGATTATTTATATATATATATATATATATATATATATATATATATATATATTTTCTATATCTATATATTACACTGTCACTTTAGCACACATACTGTACCAGCGGAGTAGCAAATATGGGATGTTCATGGTAATTTAAATGACTTGCCCCTAGATGGCAGTATAGAGTCACACATACTACACAAGCACTGTCCCCTCCTGCACACAGTAGCATGTGCTCTTACCCATGAATTTCTGAGGAGTGGAGCGCTTGCGTTTTGTGAGGTTGCTCGCCAGCCGGTCCATAAAAGACGGCGGGTCAGAGGTGGGGTGCATCAGGGCATCTGGTCCCAGATCCAGGTCTCGTATCTCCTCACCTGGAGGAAAAGGAGAGAAGAGATTGGGCCAGTTGGTGGTGCTTTGCAGTAATGTGTGCTGCATGATATTGCAAGCAACTGCTGCCCAACAGGAAGATATTTTCATTGTTTGATGGAACACAATGGTGATACTTTGCAATTGCAAACACTATTGTTCTAAAAAGAGCATAAAAAAATAACTCCTTCGTTATACTGTAATAAAGGAATTATGGCAAATAGGTGATGAAAAAGCAACATAAACATGTTTTTCATTGCCATTAAATTACCTAATGGATTCATTAAGAAATTACTATTGCAAAACTTCTCATATCTTGTGTATCAGCCATAGGAAACCACTCCACATGGAGTGGTAGGGGTAGGTAGGAAGAGGAAGCCAAAAGGTATGGCTGTTACCTTAAGGTGGAAAAAAAAATAAAGGTCAGCTAACCCACCGAAATCAGTTAAAGTTATCAATATCAAGCTTAGATTCTCTTGGCTACGAATCCGATTCTTAGTTGTGAAATCAGTTTAAAAGAAGTATATTTTCCAGCTACATATTTACTAACATAACAGGCCTATAACAATAGGCACCGCACAGATGTGAAAGGGGCAGCAATTTTATTAAGTAGCAATGTATATAAACAGAAGCTGTTCCTATTCCAAAGATGTTTTCCGGACACAGCAAAAAACATACATTTCTCAAACTTATATCTACTTGTAATCTAAGATTTTTATTTCCATCACACTGACCTCTCATTATATACAATGAACTGTACAGTGTTCATTAGTAGGCTACACACCTAATAAAAGTACTTTAAACAACAAATATTGTATACAAGATGGAAGAGGATCACTAAGTAGTGATAGAAGACAAAGTCAGCTATGGCACAAACTTACTTATGAGCAACTAGAATGAAATAAAATATCTTTCTACTCGGAATGAAGACGCAGAAGAAACAAATTAAAGGATGGATAAACTCGAACACAACTCTGATACAATAAAAGATTTTGCAACGAATGATTTTTTTGTTCCCTGTAGGATTCCTGAGAAAAACTTCTATTGACATCAGATAATGTCACCGTTGGGTATGCCCGTTACAGTAACGGTCATGCAGTTTTGTACAATCTAACATTAAGGGGCATATTCAATTAGTCATAAGATTTAGCGCAGGCTTTTAGCTCCCAGGTTAAGTGCCCAGAGCTGTTCAATTATACCCCACAGTAAAGCCTATATCCCGCAGTAAGCCCCGTGGTTAATGCTCAGTTATGCATAGATTCCGGGTTATGTGTCCAGAGCTAAGCGGTTACTGTGCGCAGTAACCCACGGTAAGTCCTGAGGGTGTACTTAACATGGATTTCTTTTCACACACCCCTGAGGTATGAGCATATATCTGCATTCAATGAACCCTCGAGACTTACCTCAGGAAGTAAGAGAAGGTCTACGAACTTAACCTGGATGCTAGGCAGCCTCGATAAGTCCCACAGCTAATTAAACATGACCCCCCCCTAACAGTATACCCAACAACACTGTATATAAGTCAGCGTGTGTACATGAATCAGTGTTACAAATGCTCTAGGGCAGGGGTGTCAAACTCAAATTCATCGGGGGCCGCATCAGCAGTTTGGTCCCCATCAAAGGGCCGGTTGTATCTGTAGGTCTATCCAAAATTTACCGCTCCACCTGCCTTATATGTGCCCAGCCATCTGCCCCCTTTTAAAGTGCCCAGCCATGTGCCCCCTTTTATAGTGCCCAGCCATGTGCCCCCTTTTATAGTGCACAGGTCCCCATTTTACACATTGCGGCAGGCACAGGTCCCCATTTTACACATTGCGGCAGGCACAGGTCCCCATTTTACACATTGTGGCAGGCACAGGTCCCCATTTTACACATAGCGGCAGGTACAGGTCCCCATTTTACACATAGCGGCAGGTACAGGTCCCCATTTTACACATTGTGGCAGGTGGTGGAAGGAGGGAGAGAGAGAGAAAGAGAGGAAGGGAGAGGGGCTGACTTACATTTGAAGCGGTTCTCGCCGCTCTTCAGCCGCCTCTCCCTCCTCGTCTGCGCGGCTCCCTTCTCCCTCCTCCGACGGGGTTTCGTTGAATGACGCATTTGCGCCGTGACGTCACGACGCAATCGCGTCATTCCGCGAAACCCTGCCCCCCCCCGAGCTGGGCACTCGGGAGAAGGGGGTTTCATGGCGGCAGCACCGCGGGCCATCAGACGAGGTCTGGCGGGCCGGATTTGGCCCGCGGGCCTTGTCTTTGACACCCCTGCTCTAGGGATTACTGTATTTTAAATAGTTGTTGATTAGTGGCAGAAGTTACTCTGACGCAGAGCCAATTGTACTGCAAGATGTCCACTTAATAAGGTCACAAACTGTTTCTCATGAGTACAGCCAGTACCTGGGCTGTTCCTTCTTCAAGGTTTTAGGATTAGCGTTAGGCACCACCAGAGAGGATTAGGGTTATACTGCAGGGGTGGGAGAGTTAGGTTTAGGCTGTGCGGAGGGTGGGGTTTGGTTGAGGCACCACCGGAGAGGGTTAGGATGTCAGGGGCTGGAGACAGGGTCAGGCTGCGGGAAGGGAGGGTTAAGGTTAGTGGGGTAGAAGAGAAGGTTTAGGATACTTATCTTTCAGGTGTTTGGATCCTGCATGTTGAGATGCCATTGTCTGTATTCTGACCGCAGGCATCCCAAGCGCCGGGTTCCCGATAGCATCCCATTCAGACATCTGTTTCATGTATAATTATGGGCATGTGACAGGGAAGATATCAGATGCAGTACTTGGGGCCTACTGGGACAGTTGGCATATAACCACATCCACAAGCAGATAGCAGCTAAGTCTGAGTGCTGGACAGGTGTGTCCAATATCATCACAAAACTGATCAATTGGAAATTAATTCTGTTGCTTGGTACTCGGGCTGGATGACTGGTTTGGGTCCCTTTGGGACCAATGTTGAGATATTTGCAATTGCAGGAAATCTTGTTAAACTAAACAAGCCCCCATTACTGCCATAATAAGAGAGTGGTTTGGCATAATTTTCAGCAACGTTTCAGCTCAAGGAAACCTAGATCACAGAGAACGGCCTCTCCTCGAAAATAAAATGACCATAAATATCTTCAGTTCTTTGTAGTTCCTTTACATTTTCACATATACATATATGATACACCCTAGAAACCTTTTTAAAAGCCTTCTGAATTAGTGATTGATGAACCTGGCAGCAACATAATGGAGAAGATAATTTACCTGAATGTGCAGAGAGGTGATGCCCTTCATTGCTGAGGCTCTGTAAGTAGTTATGGCAGCGCTCCTTGTGTTCCTCCAGTGTGTTCTGCTGCTTGTAGCTACGACCGCAGTAGTTGCACTTGTAAGGCTTGCCGACTGTGGGGGAGGAGACTGGAAAAAATGAAAAACAGAGCCTGCCCATAAAATAGAGAGATAGGTCTCCTAAAAAGACTTTGTATAGAAAGGAGGACAGTACACGGGTGGAAAGGAATCTAAGATAATGGTTCCACATAATACACATAACCTGCTTCTGACAAAAGCTGGTTCCAAGTACCAGCACTTACTAAATCTGCAACAGTTATGAATCTTCATTAAGATGTATGGGTCAACATATGAGCAAATAGTCATAGGGACGAGAAACCACTATCATTACAATGTAAGGTTCGCCAAATCAAATTCTATGGGCATTGGTGGATAAATGTTTGAAATTGGATGACATTTGTCTAGTGTTTGACAGCAGAACGGTACCTGACTGGATGCAGTTGCAACCCTACCACCATGAAAGTTACAATGTTGGGAGGGCCAGAGTTCTGCAATCACAGACTGCAGTAACTAACACTTTGGCCGTAGAAGGAGTTGTATAAAAACACTCCTTTAACATCACACAAAGATCATTTGATTTGGGGCATATGTCAACTAACCCTAAATACTCCTTGAGCTACACATGCCCCTAAGGATATGCAAGCAATCTCTTTTTATCATCAATAGTAAAAAAAACGTTTTTAAACTGGCCACAACACAAAAGGTGGATATTCAATTACAGTCGGAAGTTCCAACAGGGCGGAAAGACGGTACTTTCCGCTGATAATCTGAACTTTCCGACACTTACATATTCAATTGAAGTGCCGTTTTTCCGACCTGCCGGAAATTCTGACAAGTCGAAAAACACATGGATGAGCAGAATCTCTGCTCATCCATGTGTTTTCGACCTCGCTGCGTTCAAAAATGGTCTGTTTTCGACCATTCATTTACGTCCATAAGGAGGGTGGAAATAAATGGTCAGAATGGGAGGGGAAACGGGCAGCAACGGACCGTTTTGAATACTGAAGTGTCAGATCCTCTCTGACTAATTGAATATACTCTAAAGACTAATCATTTGAATTCTAGATACTATTGGAATCCATCCCCAAGTAATTGGAGAAAACAACAGAGTGATTTCCTAGAACATAGAAGCATACATTCTCAGTGCTATAGCAGTACTAGAATTCAAAAAATAAAAATCACAGTAATGCAGTATGAATAACATGATAATTCCTTCTTCTATAATTCACTTTGCTAAATATATGTGTTCAGAAATATCTAATGCTTGCAAACTGATGAATATGGTCAGTCTGGGGTGTAGTATGTGTTGCCGGCGGTCGGGCTCCCGGCGACCAGCATACTGGCGCCGGAATCCAGACCGCCGGCATACCGATAGCTGGGCGAGCGCAAGTGAGCCCCTTGCGGGCACAGTGGCGCGCTATGCGCACCATGCAATCTATTCTCCCTCCGGGGGGGTCGTGGACCCCCAAGAGGGAGAACAACTGTCGGTATGCCGGCGGTCGGGATTCCGGCACCGGTATGCTGGTCGCCGGGAGCCCGACCGCCGGCAAAGTGAAGACCACCCGTCAGTCAGTCCTCAGATGGATACCAGCCACACACTGCGGCAGATGTATTAAGCCTGGAGAAGTGATAAAAAAAGTGATAAGTAGAACGTGATAACGCAACACCCAATATTTACAGGTTTGAAATTACAGGAGAGATCCGTGTTTAAAATCTAAGCAATCTGACTAGATTGCTTAGATTTTAAGCACGGCTCTGCCGTTTGTATGCCCCCCAGCGCTATCGCCGGTGCTAGATTGAGCCTGCATGCAGGCTCAATCTAGCGGGTCGCTCACTTCACCGTTGTGTGAAGTGAGCGGCCCCTTCGTCCACACTCCCCCTCGCTCAGCACATTGCGCTGTGCTGAGCGGGGGGAGAGATGTGCGCTGAGCGGTCTGTGTTAAGATCGCTCAGCACACATCTCTCCCGTCAGTACCCCCCTTTAGGAGCTGATTGGCTGGTGGTACCTTCCACTTATCACTTCTCCAGGCTTAATACATCTGCCCCACTGTATGATCATGCTGCTCAGTCTGAGTGCAGAATTAGGTCAGCGTTCAATTTTGCAACAATAACTTCGGAAGATGGCTGCACAAATAGTCATTTTCCCATTGCATTTGTCAACATAATAGTCAATAATTATCTGATCAATTTCAATTGAATTATTTTTGTACATAGAGGTCGTTATTGTAGATATCACAGAATGCGTGGCTAGCAGAGCTGAACTACTGACAGTAATCAGTTGAAGGGTAGACATATACAGAATCAGAATAAAGTAGATATTTGCATTGAGAGTAAACAATAAAAGCTTCTGTGCATAAAGTAATGAACCAGTACTGTACAATATCAATAAATACTATTATTACAACCAATGTGAAACAGTCGAGCATGATGGGTTGGTGAACACAATATATCAAGCACACTCACCAGCGTGGGTGCGCAGGTGACCTGTTAATGCATCTCGCCGACGGCAAGCGTAGTTACAGAACGGGCACTTGAAAGGCTTCTCACCCGAGTGCAGCTTGATGTGCCGCAAGAGGTTCCCCTTCTGGGTAAAGGAGGCACCACACTGGTTACAGTGGAATGGCCGCTCACCTGAAACAGCATCAAACATAAAGTCCCCGCTGACTGCTGCAACACAACAGCAAGCTGGTTAGTATCTTATAGACACATGGGACCAAAGGCCCAGCTATGCTGTCCCTACTGACACGGATTTGTTCTGCACTCCTCCCAATAACGCAATACTAGAAGACTTGTCTTCCTGGCAAAGTGGAGCAGACATAAGATTCTTATAACAATCCAGATATTGTAATTGCAGATGTAGCGTGCTTAGCACTCCAGCCTCTACACAAGGTATATTTGACAGTATACTTTCATCTTTTTCATCACTGTAACTCTTAACTTGTTAGTTTAGAGACTCCAGTTTTCTGCCACACCAAAAACATACTGGTAGGTTTCATGGATTCTTACTAACAATGAACCCTATCTGTGTGTGTCCATGTGACGGGGAATATAGATTGTAAGTTCCATTGGGGTAGAGACGTATATGAATGGCCAACTGCAAAGTGCTGCAGAACATGTGCAAGGTATATAGATAACAGTTAATGTATACACATCACAGTGCTAGGATCATGGGTTTGATTCCATCCATGAACCTATATGTGTACAATTTATAATCTTCTTACCGGGTTTCTGCAGGGTTTAAAGACTGCTACAGGTTCCTCCCACACTTCCACGGGTAGGTGACGATGTGGTAGGAAATATAGATTGTAAACACCACTGGAGCAGGGACTGATGTCAATTATTAAATATTCTTTGTAGAGTGCTCCGTAATATGTATGTGCTATATAAGTTACTTAGTAAAAAATTGACCGTAACTAGGGATTTGGGTTTTCACAAAAAAAAAAAAAAAAAAAAAAAAACTAAATGCAAACATTTCTGAGTAGCTAACTCTAAATGACAACACAATATAATTCAATGTATAGTTAATATAAATCATATTTTAAGTGATATACTTCTACATTTCACAACTCAATGTTCAATATATTTACATATAGTTACCACACCACCTTTCCTGGCATGGTAACAGATCTAGTGACACCAGGAGAGTGACGTGCACATCTTCTCAGTCATCGCGGTATAGTGGATTAAATGCATGTAGTGGGAGGACAGCCTCAGAGCCATCCTGCAGCCATACTTTTCCCTGAGCTCAGGCTCACCCGTGTGGCTTCTCTTGTGCACCATCAGCACATTAGGACCGATGCAGAGCATCCCACAAATGTCACACTTTAGCTTGCCGTTGGGGAGGCGTATACCTCCTGGAGAGTGTGGGTCTTGTCCAGAACCATCACAGTACCCAAGTGGATCTACCAGAGAGTCATCAGGCATGGTCCCGTCTTCTTTGTCGCTTAGCCTATCTTCATGGTTGAAAAGACGACCAGATTCCTCATCGCTATACATTTCCACCTTGATAGAATTTGCTGTAAAAGGTAATCATATGGAATGAAGTAGGTTAATAGTTGATATGAAGGATGGAAAAACACTGTTCAGGAAAACATTTTCTATAAAAAAATTTTTTTACACACACACATAAGATACATATCTCTCAAATGTGTTAAAACAAATAGTTTTGGTATCAGATATTACGTTCAACGTTTCACTATATCTACACATAAACTGAACTTTGAATTTAGAGCAATTCATACCATAACAAGTGGGTGCTCACAGTGCACCGTATCAACCGAAATGACGTGGTATAGACAGCTTCAGCCAAATGCATACGTAACATATAAATTATTAGGGCTTATCTGAATCCACACCAGTAGCCCTTTCATTTATTTCTGGGCATCAAAAACTGAATGACCATTTGAGATAATATCTCAATCAGGCAGAGGCGATCACAGGGCTGAGACAGCCGTCGGCTGTCTGACATGCGCCGGCGCAGATCCGGTCTGAATTAGCCCCTTTGCCACTTGGGCTTAGTTGTGTTTGTTTGTAGTCTGTAACGCTGGTGACAATTCTCTAGTATGGCATGAAGAATTCCCTTCATGAGGACTAAGTGGCCAAGGTCACATCATTAAACAGAATCCAAGACCATTATTCCTCCTTCACCAAGTATTACAGTTGGAACTAAGCATTCGCAAGGAAGCGCTCGTTGGACAGTAGCCAAACCCAGTTTCATGGACAGGAGTGGGCTATTCCCTCGTTATTTCATCATCAATTAAGCAGGTAAAAGGTCTGGAGTAGATTCCAGATGTGACATTTGCATTTGGAAACTGTTGCTGTCGACTCTCAATAGGAGATCCAAAGAGCTGCCACTATCAGTGAAGCAAGCCATCATTAGGCTGAAAAATCAAAACAAACCCATCAGAGAGATAGCAAAAAACATTAGGTGTGGCCAAATGAACTGTTTGGAACATTCTTAAAAAGAAAGAACGCACCGGAGAGCTCAGCAACACCAAGGGGTATATTCAATTAGGGTCGGAACCATTCCGACATGCATTTGTCGGAATGGATCCGACAACCCCTATTCAATCTCATCTCAATTGGACTTTTAAAAAGTCGAATTGAGATGAGGGAGGAGAGGGGGGAGACAAGCGGGGACAGACGCAGGCAGACGGAGGAGAGCAGCGCTACAGAAGGATGTCTCACAGCCGCCAGACCTCACGGCAGTGTCAACCCGGCTCCAGCAAGAGTGACCTCACTTGCTGGAGCCGGGTGGACGCTGCCGTGAGCGTCGCGGCCTTGAGACATCCTGCTGCAGCCCTGTAGCGCTGCTCTCCCATGTCTGCCCGCGGCTGTCCCCCGTCTCCCCGCACAATTCTCCCCCCCCCCCATCCCATCTGGATCCCACATCTCAGTCCAACATTTTTTTATGTCGGGCTGAGATGGTTGGAAACGGGGCCAAATCCTGTCGAATTTAGCCCCGTTTCACTCAAAAGTACGTGAATCGGAAGCTATACCGCCGATTCACATACTATTCAACAAGTCGAATTCCACGACTTGTCGAATAAAAAACGGTGAGATTGAATAGGTTGAATCACTATTCGACCTTAAAAAGTTTAAAACTGCTGTCTTTTCGACAGACGGCAGTTTTCGACCCTAATTGAATATACCCCCAAAAGACCCGGAAAACAACTGTGGTGGATGAAAGAAGAATTATTTCCCTGGTGAAGAAAAACCCCTTCATAACAGTTGCCCAGATCAAGAACACTCTCCAGGAGGTAGGTGTATATGTGTCAAAGTCAACAATCAAGAGCAGACTTCACAAGAGTGAATATAGAGGGTTCACCACAAGATTTAAACCATTGGTGAGCCACAAAAACAGGAAGACCAGATTAGAGTTTGCCAAACATCTAAAAAAAAAAGCCTTTATAGTTCTGGAACAACATCCTATGGACAGATGAGACAAAGATCAACTTGTACCAGAGTGATGGGAAGAGAAGAGTATGGAGAAGGAAAGGAACTGCTCATGATCCAAAACATACCACCTCATCAGTGAAGCATGGTGGTGGTAGTGTAATGACGTGGGCATGTATGGCTGCCAATGGAACTGGTTCCCTTGTATTTTTTGATTTTGATAATGTGACTGCTGACAAAAGCAGCAGGATGAATTCTGAAGTGTTTTGGGCAATATTATCTGCTCATATTCAGTCAAATGCTTCAGAACTCATTGCACGGCGCTTCACAGTGCAGATGGACAATGACCCGAAGCATACTGCAAAAGCAACCAAAGAGTTTTTTAAGGCAAATAAGTGGAATGTTATGCAATGGCCAAGTCAATCACCTGACCTGAATCCGATTCAGCATGCATTTCACTTGATGAAGACAAAACTGAAGGGAAAATGCCCCAAGAACAAGCAGGAACTGAAGACATTTGCAGTAGAGGCCTGGCAGAGCATCACCAGGGATGAAACCCAGTGTCTCGTGATGTCTATGCGTTCCAGACTTAAGGCTGTAATTGACTGCAAAGGACTTGCAACAAAGTATTAAAAAGTGAAAGTTTGATTTAGGATTGTTTAGTTTGTCCCATTACTTTTGGTCCCTTAAAAAGTGGGAGGCACATATAGAAACCGTTGTAATTCCTACACCATTCACCTGATTTGGATGTAAATACCCTCAAATTAAAGCGGAAAGCCTGCAGTTAAAGCAAATCTTGTTTGTTTCATTTCAAATCCATTGTGGTGGTGTATAGAGCCCAAAATATGAGAATTGTGTCGATGTCCCCAAAAAATAAATAAATCTAAGGTCTGCCCCCTCTCCTAAATGCTCCTGGGCAGAGGTGAGAACAGTACTCTGACCATGCCTACACACCCCACCATATGCAAGAGCAGCTAAAAAAAAATAAAAAAAAAATCTGCATGGGGTGGGGGGGGGGGGGGGGGGGGGGGGGGAGGCATGAATTGCTTTTACAACCAATTCTACATAATGTTTAGCAATAGCATTCTTTCTATTGATTTATTTCAAGCAACATAAGATTAGAATACTTTAGTACTAATATCTAAGAAGTCAGCAAAGATGTAAACATATTGGTGCTGATGCAGAGCTGGTACTTCACCAGTTTCTGTGCACAGGGAATAATGAGTGCATGCAAACATTTGCATGACTCCTGCAATTACAGATGTGTCCACTTGCATCTTTGCTATTTTGCTCAATTTGGCACTATACTCCTTTTGCCTGGGAAGGCCAGATTTGGGGGGGGAGGGGGGGGTGTTTGGGGGAAGGGGTGTCCTAACATATGCAGAATACAGTAAGGGTACGTCACACTATTGCAAGCAGACGCAGGTCAGGTGCACATAGCAAATGATGATGATCCCCACCGAACTGCTGGGGCCGAGGTGATTGGCCGAGGGGTGTTTATTTTTTGCTCCAGCATATATTATGCTTCTTAAACAAAAAACTATTTTTAGATAAAACAAGGTGTTATTTCTGTATTAGAGAGGTTTGTGCAGTTTTACTGAAACATAAAAGTGGCTGCTAAACAAACAGATAAAAACAAGGGTGCCAGCTAGGTGTTATGTATGCGACCTATGATTCAAATACTACTGTTATAAAGCTGCTACATATGGTCGCAAAAGTGGCTCCTTTAATAAATAAAAATGCTGCCTCCAATTTGGCGACCGCCAACAATTTGGGACGTAACTGCAGATGTAACATATGCAGAGAGAGTTAGATTTGGGTGGGGTGTGTTCAAACTGAAATCTAAATTGCAGTGTCAAAATAAAGCAGCCAGTATTTACCCTGCACAGAAACAATATAACCAACCCAAATCTAACTCTCTGCACATGTTATATCTGCCCCACCTGCAGTGCACATGGTTTTCCCATTACCAACAGTGACCTCCACAACCTTCTCTACCTTTCCTCTCCCCCCGGCCAACACATCTCATACCATTACCAACCAACTCGCATAACTGATTTCTACATAGTGGCATTATTGTTTGGAGGATTCACACTTCCAGCGTCAGGCTTCATACTAGCAAGGAAATGGTAGAAACATACTTGCTTTAAAATTGGATCTATGGCTACTCCAGCAGCTTCCTGCTCAGTACGATGATATACTTACCACTTAGTGAGCGGCTTGGAGATGAGCGCCGGCTATTTGGCGTGCTCACAGAGGGGCCAATCAATGCTTCTGAAAACTCCTTCTCCAGAGATGAATCTCCAGCTGTGGGTAACAAAAAACCCCCACAAGTTATGGGAGAAGGGACATCCAGCAATGATTCAACAATGTTGTAAGCTAGCAGAGTATGTTTAGACATGTCAGAAGCATTCAAAGTGAGGAATGATTGGAGTGTTCGGAGTTAAAATGAACCAAGTGCATTTTGCAGTGCTAATAATGCCATGGTGCAGTGGAAACAGAATAGAAATTAAACATGGCACAATATAAGCATTAAAAAACAAAACAAAAACAAAATAAATCACACAATTAAAACAGGATTTTAATACCTACCGGTAAATCCTTTTCTATAAGTCCGTAGAGGATGTTGGGGACACCAAAAGAACCATGGGATATAGACGGATCCGCAGGAGACATGGGCACTTTAAGACTTTCAAAGGGGCGTGACTTGGCTCCTCCCTCTATATCCCTCCCCAGACTCGGTTTGGAACTGTGCCCGGAGAGATGAACATTTTGAGGAAAGGAATTAACAACAAGGTGAGCGTCATACCAGCTCACGCCATAAACATGCCGAATAACATGGCATTCAACTGAACACATGCCAACGGACATGAACAAAATTCAGCAACAAGCTGAAGAAACCATAACACAACCTGTGTGTAACCAGAACTAAACTGCAGATACAGTACGCAATGGGACGGGCGCCCAACATCCTCTACGGACTTATAGAAAAGGATTTACTGGTAGGTATTAAAATCCTGTTTTCTATTGCGTCCTTGAGGATGTTGGGGACACCAAAAGAACCATGGGATTATACCAAAGCTCTATAACGGGCGGGAGAGTGCGGATGACTCTGCAGCACCGATTTACCAAACTTTAGGTCTTCATCGGCCAAGGTATCAAACTTGTAAAACTTAGCAAATGTGTTTGACCCCGACCAAGTAGCAGCTCGGCAAAGTTGTAATGCCGAGACACCCCGGCCAGCCGCCCAGGACGAGCCCACCTTCCTAGTGGAATGGGCTTTTACCGATTTAGGTAACCGCAAACTCGCCGTGGAATGAGCCTGCTGAATCGTGTGACATATCCAGCGGGCAATGGTTTGCTTGGAAGCAGGATACCAAAGTTTATTGGTAGCATATAGCACAAACAGAGACTCTGTCTTTCTAACTGGAGCCGTTCTGGCAACGTAAATTTTCAAAGCTCTGACGACATCCAGAGACTTTTCCTCAGCCAAAGTGTCAGTAGCCACTGGCACCACAATAGGTTGGTTAATATGAAAAGAGGAAACCACCTTTGGCAGAAATTGTTGCAGAGTTCTCAATTCTGCCCTATCTTCATGGAAGATCAAATAAGGGCTCTTGTGAGACAAGGCCGCCAATTCAGACACCCGCCTTGCGGATGCCAATGCTAACAAAATGACAACCTTCCAAGTGAGGAATTTCAACTCCACTTTACTTAAAGGTTCAAACCAAAGTGATTTTAGGAATGTCAAAACCACATTAAGATCCCAAGGTGCCACAGGTGGCACAAAAGGAGGTTGGATGTGTAGTACCCCTTTTACAAAGGTCTGCACCTCAGGAAATGAGGCCAATTGTTTCTGAAAGAAAATTGACAAAGCAGAAATCTGCACTTTTATGGAGCCTAATTTAAGGCCCACATCCACTCCATTTTGTAGAAAATGGAGAAAACGTCCAAGGTCAAACTTCTCCACTGGAGCTTTCTTGTACTCGCACCAGGAAATATATTTCCTCTAAATACGGTGATAGTGTTTCGACGTCACACCCTTCCTAGCAAGGATGAGTGGGGATGACTTCATCGGGAATACCCTTACGGCCTAAAATCTGGCGTTCAACCACCATGCCGTCAAACGTAGCCGCTGTAAGTCTTGATAGACGTACGGCCCCTGCCGCAGCAGATCCTCGCGAAGAGGCCATGGATCTTCGACTAACAACTCCTGAAGATCCGGGTACCAAATTCTCTTTGGCCAGTCTGGAACTACAAGGAGCGCTGGAATCTGTGATTTTCTTAGGATTCTCAGAGCCTTTGGAATGAGAGGAAGCGGAGGGAAAACATACACCGACGGATACACCCAAGGTGACGTCAGTGCATCCATTGCCGCCGCCTGAGGGTCCCTGGACCGGGAACAATACTTTAGTAGTTTTTTGTTGTGGCGGGATGCCATCATGTCTATGTGGGGAACCCCCCATAGATTTGTTAGTAGGGAGAAGACCTCCTGATGGAGGCTCCACTCCCCTGGATGTAGATCGTGTCTGCTGAGGAAGTCTGCTTCCCAGTTGGCCACTCCCGGAAGGAAAATTGCCGACAGAGCGCTTACCCAAGTCTCTGCCCAGCGAAGAATCCTTGTGGCTTCTGCCATTGCTGTTCTGCTCTTTGTGCCGCCTTGGCGGTTTATGTACGCTACTGCTGTCACATTGTCCGATTGGATCAGGACAGGCCGGTTTCGAGAAGATGCTCCGCTTGTAGAAGGCCGTTGTAAATGGCCCTCAACTCCAGCACGTTTATGTGAAGAAGAGTTTTCTGACTTGACCATCTTCCTTGGAATGTCACCCCTTGTGTGACTGCTCCCCAACCCCAGAGACTTGCATCCGTGGTCACTAGGATCCAGTCTTGGATCCCGAATCTGCGTCCTCCTAAGAGGTGAGAGCTGTGTAGCCACCACAGGAGTGAGATTCTGGTGTTGGGGGATAGAACTATCCTCCGGTGCATATGAAGGTGGGATCCGGACCATTTGTCCAACAGGTCCCACTGAAACACTCTGGCATAGAACCTCCCGAATTGGAGGGCCTCGTATGCCGCCACCATCTTCCCCAGCAATCGAATGCATTGATGAATGGAGACAGTTGGTGGTTTCAGAATGAGTTTTACCAAACTCTGAATTTCCAGTGCTTTCTCCGGAGGGAGGAACACTCAGCTGGGCAGTGTCCAGAATCATACCTAAAAATGCCAACCGGGTTGTTGGAATTAAGTGTGATTGCGGCAGGTTCAAGAGCCAGCCGTGCTGTTGTAGAAGCGACAGAGACAGTGCAATGTCCTGTACCAGTTTTTCCTTGGACCTCGCCTTTATCAGGAGATCATCCAAGTACGGGATAATTGTAACTCCTCTTTTTCTGAGGAGAACCATCATTTCTACAATGACTTTTGTGAAAATCCTCGGAGCCGTGGCCAGGCCAAACGGCAACGTCTGAAATTGGTAATGAGTATCCTGGATTGCAAACCGGAGAGAACTCTGATGAGGGGAATAAATGGGAACATGAAGGTAGGCATCCTTTATGTCCAAAGACACCATGAATTCCCCCTCCTCCAGGCTGGAGATCACCGCTCGGAGAGACTCCATCTTGAATTTGAATTTCTTCAGGAAAAAATTTAGAGATTTTAGGTTGAGGATTGGTCGTACCGAGCCATCTGGCTTCGGCACTACAAAAAGGCTTGAATAAAACCCTTCCCCTTGTTGTGCCCGGGGGACCAGGATCACAACCTGATTTTGACATAATTTTTGTATTGCTCCACAGACTAGAACTCTGTCTGGAAGCGAAACTGGTAAGGGTGATTTGAAAAAACGGCGAGGGGGAACGTCTTGGAATTCCAGTTTGTACCCTTGGGTCACAATTTGTAACACCCAAGGGTTCAGGTCCGAGCGAACCCAAACCTGACTGAAAAGCCTTAGACGTGCCCCCACCGGTGCGGTCTCCTGTAAGGGAGACCCGACATCATGCGGTGGATTTGGCGGAAGCCGGGGAGGACTTCTGCTCTTGTGAACTCGAGGAGGCGGAAGTTCTCTTGCCCCTTCCTCTACCACTGGTAGCGAGGAAGAAGTTACCTCGGCCTTTTCTATATTTATTGGGCCGAAAGGACTGCATTTGATAGTGCGGTTTCTTCTGTTGTGCAGGAGTAAATAATAAGATTTTACTTACCGATAAATCTATTTCTCGTAGTCCGTAGTGGATGCTGGGGACTCCGTCAGGACCATGGGGAATAGCGGCTCCGCAGGAGACAGGGCACAAAAGCAAGCTTTTAGGATCACATGGTGTGTACTGGCTCCTCCCCCCATGACCCTCCTCCAAGCCTCAGTTAGGTACTGTGCCCGGACGAGCGTACACAATAAGGAAGGATCTTGAATCCCGGGTAAGACTCATACCAGCCACACCAATCACACCGTACAACTTGTGATCTGAACCCAGTTAACAGTATGATAACAATGAAGTAGCCTCTAAAAAAAGATGGCTCACCACAATAATAACCCGATTTTTGTAGCAATAACTATGTACAAGTAATGCAGACAATCCGCACTTGGGATGGGCGCCCAGCATCCACTACGGACTACGAGAAATAGATTTATCGGTAAGTAAAATCTTATTTTCTCTAACGTCCTAGTGGATGCTGGGGACTCCGTCAGGACCATGGGGATTATACCAAAGCTCCCAAACGGGCGGGAGAGTGCGGATGACTCTGCAGCACCGAATGAGAGAACTCCAGGTCCTCCTCAGCCAGGGTATCAAATTTGTAGAATTTTACAAACGTGTTCCACCTTGACCACGTAGCTGCTCGGCAAAGTTTTACAGCCGATACCCCCTCGGGCATCCGCCCAAGATGAGCCCACCTTCCTTGTGGAGTGGGCATTTACAGATTTTGACTGTGGCAGGCCTGCCACAGAATGTGCAAGCTGAATTGTACTACAAATCCAACGAGCAATAGTCTGCTTAGAAGCAGGAGCACCCCTTTTTTGGGTGTATACAATATAAACAGCAAGTCAGACTTTCTGACTCCAGCCGTCCTGGAAATATATATTATATATATATATATATATATATATATATATATATATATATATATATATATATATATATATAATATATATATATATATATATATATATATATATATATATATATATATATATATATATATATATAATATATATAATATATATATATATATATAGAGAAAAGCAAATGGAGCACTCACCAGTCTTTGCATAGGTGTAGATATCAAATTTGAAATTTTATTTCTCCAGACAGCATAGATAGCACAGCATGACTGTTTGCTACAGTCCAATAACTTTGAAAAAAGCCCAAGCCCAAACGTTTTCGGCCATATCCAGACCGTCATCAGGGGACACAGGAAACATCAGAGAGCTGTCACTTCATATTTAGCACATCAGCAGCCTAACTGACCATGCCTCACCGGCTCCCTAAATACCCATTATTCAAAAAACGCGCCAAAATTGCGTCATTATGTGGGCGGAGTCAGCCCAGTATATTCGTAATTATACATATGAACAACCCAATATTAATATAAATGGATATTAATGCAGATCACCCATTTCATATTAGTATCAACAATCCACAACCAGAGTCTCAATATTATAAAAATACCTGAGCAAAGATCGTAATGGTTGCATAGCAACCACTACCCAGCCGCCCCATCTCTGTCAGCCGCCAATCGGGACCTAAACGGAAGTGACGTATCGGACTGGTCGCCTAGCAACCTTCCGAGCGTCACTCCACAGATGACATGATGCTGACAACCGCCGGAACGGAAATGACGTCTCGGACTGGTTGCCAAGCAACCTCCCGGGCGTCACACCACGGCCAATAGATGACATTCTAAATCACTGGTTGCCGGGTGACCCTCCGAGCGGCTCACCGCATATATTACCTATGGTTGCCACGCAACCAGGCATAGACAGGCGGAACTACAATCGCCTGCTGACAGGGAAAACCACTTTGTATAAGGACATATTTAAAACAATATGGGACAGAAATTATATATATATATAAAAAAAGGGAATCCAAATACTAATTTTATGGATTTTTTTGGATGATCAATAGGGTTGTTCAACTAAACAAAGATGTGGGCAATAAGGAGCCAATGAGGTGTGGGTAATACTCTATCATGACAAACACCAACATACAACATGAATACATAAACATGAGTACATATATGCATGCGTCTAAAACACATGCATATATGAACATCAATTAAAAGTGTATTTAATTAACACTTTTCAGTGCACTGGTCTAAAGGGCAAAAGCCCCACTTCTTTATCTAAGGAAAATCCCAAGGTGATTATTCTCATTTAGTCCATTGGGAGCTAGAGTTCCCAATCTAAAAATCCATCTTGCCTCCAATTTTCTCAATATAAGGGCACGGTCTCCGCCCCTCTCGGGTTCCGGGACCCAATCAATTATACGACACCTAAGTGCTGAGCCCTGATGTCCCGCTTTTAAGAAGTGCTGTGCCACCGGTTTATCAGATGAACCAGATATAATTGCCTGGTGGATCGAGCTCCTGTGGTTTGCCATTCGTTCTCTGAAGGTGCAGGTCGTCATCCCAACGTATGCCAGGCCACATGGGCATAAAAGCATATAGACTACATGGTTTAACCTGCAGTGAAGCTTATATCTGATGTTAATCACTTTTCCAGTGTGAGGGTGTGGAAAAGAAGTGCCTGGCAGCAGCGAGCGGCACGTCACACAACCAACGCATCTGAAGCAACCTGGCCTCTGAGAGTGCAGCCATGTACTGCTTTCCTTGGCATTAAGACGTCGGGCAGGTTGCATAAGGATCTGCTTCAGGTTTCTACCACGTCTATAAGCCATCATTGGTGGATTCTCCAGAGTACCCTTAAACTTCGGGTCAGATCTAATTAATGGCCAATGCTTTTTCAAGGTTTTGGAGATAACCGGAGACATATCATCATATTGTGTCACAAATATCATCCGGCTCTGTCCCTGGTTACGTTTCTGATGTACCTTACGTTTTGCCTTAATGAGACAGCTCTCCACTGTGGTCTTTGTATATCCCCTTTCGAGGAAACGTTCTTTCATCTCTCTGATTTGAACTTCTGCGGTATCAGGGTTAGTGTTGTTCCGTAAGACCCTCATAAATTGGGAAATAGGGAGGCTTGATTTAAGAGAGGGCGGGTGTTTACTGGTCGCATGCAGGAAGGTGTTTCTATCGGTTTCTTTCCTATACAATGTAGAACCCAGTTCCATTCCATTCCGGAATATAGTCACATCCAAAAAATTGATGGAGTCATACTCACAAACCCCAGTAAAACGAACCGTGGACTCTAAATTGTTAAGTTCATTCAACATGGAATGAAATTCCTCCCTGGTGCCACTCCACAGCAGAAATATGTCATCTATAAATCTCTTGTAATAGGCGATCTTATTGCCAAATTTAGGGTAGATGTTTTTAGACTCATAATCATGCATGAAAATACCAGCATACATCGGGGCCACATTAGACCCCATCGCGGTCCCCGAGCATTGGAGGTAATAATTACCCTGATAAGTGAAATGGTTATATATCAAAATTAACTCAAGTAGCTCCAAAATAAATTCACATGGAAGATGCATGTCACCATGTATGATCATCAATTTTCTAACTGCCTCAATCCCTTCTATATGGGGAATGATAGTATATAAAGATGAAACATCCATGGTTACAAATAGCATATTTTCACTAAGATCTCTAAACGCAAGAATGTTGTCCAAGAAATCGCTCGTATCTCGAAGATAACTCGGGATGTGAGGGATAAGTTCTTGTAAAAAACTATCCACAAAAATAGCTAAGGGCTGCAAAAGGGAACCCCTGGCAGAGATGATAGGCCTGCCAGGGGGGTCCACCAATGACTTGTGGACCTTAGGCAGTGTATAAATCAATGGGCAGATCGGAAACTCCACCTTTAAGTACGAAGCGACCTGTTCAGTGAGCCAACCATTCTGAGTGGCCATATCAATGACCTGGTCTATTCGTCTTTTTATACCTGGCATAGGATTCATGCTACACTTGGTATAAGTTGTCACATCCGTCAGCTGGCGTTTAATTTCTTTGTCATAATCAACTGCATCCTGGATGACAATTGCCCCGCCCTTATCCGCAGGGCGGATCACAATGGTGTCATTGTCCCTCAAGGATTTAAGGGCCTGTCTCTGTTGGAAATTAAGGTTATCAAAAACCCTCTTAACCTTAGATTCCTTGCAATCATGTTCTGTCATCCTCAGGAAAGTACGTATGCTGGCGTTATTAGTCTGTGGATCAAAAAGGCTTGGTTTCAAAAATTGAGAACCTGTCTGTTCAAAACGACCAGTCTCATCTTTGTCCATGAAAAAATCGCGTAGCCTTAACTTCCTCCCAAACTTATAATGATCCACAGCGAAATTAAACTCATCATGCCTAGAAGAAGGCACAAAACTTAATCCCAGGGCCAAGAGAGAACCTTCAGCCTTAGACAAAACATGATTGGATAAATTGAATACACATCCCGATTCTATCTCCTCCTGTTTCTTCCGCCTGGATCCCCCCCTCCGCGGGTGTGGTCTACCTGGTTTCCAGGTGTGCCCGCCCGTCTCCTTCGTGGACCTAAAAAACCACTTGGTGGAAGTGGTGCATTAGGTTCAGAGTCAGATGCAGACTGTGATGTTGATGACTCTAATCCAAATTTATTTCTATATTTCTGTGGACGGTATGTCCTCTGTCTCCTACCTCCACTAGGATTACCAGAAAGCCATCTATACACATTATGTGTAGCATAGTCAGTCGTTACAGTCTGCAGTTTTTTTCTCTTAAAAGAGACCAACTCCTCCCTGTATGTATTTAATTGTGTCTGAATTTTTTCACACCAGTTGTCAGTCTTGTCATTTTTCAGAGTCGTTAAATTAGATTTTTCAAATTTCGTGATTTCATCACGGACCTTCACAAGTTCAATACCGACTTCCTCAATAACTAGGAGGATCAGGTCCAAGGAACATTTATTGAGGACCCCGCACCACTTGCTGCAAAACACAGCATTGGTTCTACCAATGGTTGGCGTATTAGTGATGCGGAATCCTCTAGGAATTCTCTTGGACCTGTGATATTCTGACAAGAACTGACCATGTAATGTCAATTCTGTTTCCCTTCTTTTGAGGCGTATGATTTTATGCATCAAATCAATAGGTTTCTCATCAGGGAGCCTGGTGAATTCAAAGTGGTCAAAATATACCTTTTCGGCATCGTCATCAGTCAGTGATACCAGCTGATTTTCAGCGGCTGATAACAATTCCTCATCAAACAAAACAACCTCAGATTGAGACATTATGTAAAATCAGACTTAACCAAACAAACACAGTCAGGTATTGGAGCTGAGTTAGGGAAGATGAATTCAGAAGAGGAAGGTAAATACAGGAAAACAAAAACATACAGAAAATTAAACATGCATATCTAGAGATAATCCTATTGACATATCCTACTGTGGAATGACACCAAGGAGAAATATAGGACCAGTGCACTGACAAAAAATCAATTAATTAAAAATGACAAAAAAATGTCATATCGGAGTCGACCACTATATGGTCAAAAAACGGCATAATATATTGATCTAATTGTATAAATGTCCACGGGTGCAGACCAAGAAAGCAGTCCACAATCAGGATCCTAATTTCTTTATGTATAGAAGAAGGGCAAGTCGCACTCACGTTTATATCCTCAATACAGCAGCTGGGGTGTCATCCATGGATTCCCTCCAGAGAATCCAATTAAAGAGAAAAGCAAATGGAGCACTCACCAGTCTTTGCATAGGTGTAGATATCAAATTTGAAATTTTATTTCTCCAGACAGCATAGATAGCACAGCATGACTGTTTGCTACAGTCCAATAACTTTGAAAAAAGCCCAAGCCCAAACGTTTTCGGCCATATCCAGACCGTCATCAGGGGACACAGGAAACATCAGAGAGCTGTCACTTCATATTTAGCACATCAGCAGCCTAACTGACCATGCCTCACCGGCTCCCTAAATACCCATTATTCAAAAAACGCGCCAAAATTGCGTCATTATGTGGGCGGAGTCAGCCCAGTATATTCGTAATTATACATATGAACAACCCAATATTAATATAAATGGATATTAATGCAGATCACCCATTTCATATTAGTATCAACAATCCACAACCAGAGTCTCAATATTATAAAAATACCTGAGCAAAGATCGTAATGGTTGCATAGCAACCACTACCCAGCCGCCCCATCTCTGTCAGCCGCCAATCGGGACCTAAACGGAAGTGACGTATCGGACTGGTCGCCTAGCAACCTTCCGAGCGTCACTCCACAGATGACATGATGCTGACAACCGCCGGAACGGAAATGACGTCTCGGACTGGTTGCCAAGCAACCTCCCGGGCGTCACACCACGGCCAATAGATGACATTCTAAATCACTGGTTGCCGGGTGACCCTCCGAGCGGCTCACCGCATATATTACCTATGGTTGCCACGCAACCAGGCATAGACAGGCGGAACTACAATCGCCTGCTGACAGGGAAAACCACTTTGTATAAGGACATATTTAAAACAAAACAATTTCTGTCCCATATTGTTTTAAATATGTCCTTATACAAAGTGGTTTTCCCTGTCAGCAGGCGATTGTAGTTCCGCCTGTCTATGCCTGGTTGCGTGGCAACCATAGGTAATATATGCGGTGAGCCGCTCGGAGGGTCACCCGGCAACCAGTGATTTAGAATGTCATCTATTGGCCGTGGTGTGACGCCCGGGAGGTTGCTTGGCAACCAGTCCGAGACGTCATTTCCGTTCCGGCGGTTGTCAGCATCATGTCATCTGTGGAGTGACGCTCGGAAGGTTGCTAGGCGACCAGTCCGATACGTCACTTCCGTTTAGGTCCCGATTGGCGGCTGACAGAGATGGGGCGGCTGGGTAGTGGTTGCTATGCAACCATTACGATCTTTGCTCAGGTATTTTTATAATATTGAGACTCTGGTTGTGGATTGTTGATACTAATATGAAATGGGTGATCTGCATTAATATCCATTTATATTAATATTGGGTTGTTCATATGTATAATTACGAATATACTGGGCTGACTCCGCCCACATAATGACGCAATTTTGGCGCGTTTTTTGAATAATGGGTATTTAGGGAGCCGGTGAGGCATGGTCAGTTAGGCTGCTGATGTGCTAAATATGAAGTGACAGCTCTCTGATGTTTCCTGTGTCCCCTGATGACGGTCTGGATATGGCCGAAAACGTTTGGGCTTGGGCTTTTTTCAAAGTTATTGGACTGTAGCAAACAGTCATGCTGTGCTATCTATGCTGTCTGGAGAAATAAAATTTCAAATTTGATATCTACACCTATGCAAAGACTGGTGAGTGCTCCATTTGCTTTTCTCTTTAATTGGATTCTCTGGAGGGAATCCATGGATGACACCCCAGCTGCTGTATTGAGGATATAAACGTGAGTGCGACTTGCCCTTCTTCTATACATAAAGAAATTAGGATCCTGATTGTGGACTGCTTTCTTGGTCTGCACCCGTGGACATTTATACAATTAGATCAATATATTATGCCGTTTTTTGACCATATAGTGGTCGACTCCGATATGACATTTTTTTGTCATTTTTAATTAATTGATTTTTTGTCAGTGCACTGGTCCTATATTTCTCCTTGGTGTCATTCCACAGTAGGATATGTCAATAGGATTATCTCTAGATATGCATGTTTAATTTTCTGTATGTTTTTGTTTTCCTGTATTTACCTTCCTCTTCTGAATTCATCTTCCCTAACTCAGCTCCAATACCTGACTGTGTTTGTTTGGTTAAGTCTGATTTTACATAATGTCTCAATCTGAGGTTGTTTTGTTTGATGAGGAATTGTTATCAGCCGCTGAAAATCAGCTGGTATCACTGACTGATGACGATGCCGAAAAGGTATATTTTGACCACTTTGAATTCACCAGGCTCCCTGATGAGAAACCTATTGATTTGATGCATAAAATCATACGCCTCAAAAGAAGGGAAACAGAATTGACATTACATGGTCAGTTCTTGTCAGAATATCACAGGTCCAAGAGAATTCCTAGAGGATTCCGCATCACTAATACGCCAACCATTGGTAGAACCAATGCTGTGTTTTGCAGCAAGTGGTGCGGGGTCCTCAATAAATGTTCCTTGGACCTGATCCTCCTAGTTATTGAGGAAGTCGGTATTGAACTTGTGAAGGTCCGTGATGAAATCACGAAATTTGAAAAATCTAATTTAACGACTCTGAAAAATGACAAGACTGACAACTGGTGTGAAAAAATTCAGACACAATTAAATACATACAGGGAGGAGTTGGTCTCTTTTAAGAGAAAAAAACTGCAGACTGTAACGACTGACTATGCTACACATAATGTGTATAGATGGCTTTCTGGTAATCCTAGTGGAGGTAGGAGACAGAGGACATACCGTCCACAGAAATATAGAAATAAATTTGGATTAGAGTCATCAACATCACAGTCTGCATCTGACTCTGAACCTAATGCACCACTTCCACCAAGTGGTTTTTTAGGTCCACGAAGGAGACGGGCGGGCACACCTGGAAACCAGGTAGACCACACCCGCGGAGGGGGGGATCCAGGCGGAAGAAACAGGAGGAGATAGAATCGGGATGTGTATTCAATTTATCCAATCATGTTTTGTCTAAGGCTGAAGGTTCTCTCTTGGCCCTGGGATTAAGTTTTGTGCCTTCTTCTAGGCATGATGAGTTTAATTTCGCTGTGGATCATTATAAGTTTGGGAGGAAGTTAAGGCTACGCGATTTTTTCATGGACAAAGATGAGACTGGTCGTTTTGAACAGACAGGTTCTCAATTTTTGAAACCAAGCCTTTTTGATCCACAGACTAATAACGCCAGCATACGTACTTTCCTGAGGATGACAGAACATGATTGCAAGGAATCTAAGGTTAAGAGGGTTTTTGATAACCTTAATTTCCAACAGAGACAGGCCCTTAAATCCTTGAGGGACAATGACACCATTGTGATCCGCCCTGCGGATAAGGGCGGGGCAATTGTCATCCAGGATGCAGTTGATTATGACAAAGAAATTAAACGCCAGCTGACGGATGTGACAACTTATACCAAGTGTAGCATGAATCCTATGCCAGGTATAAAAAGACGAATAGACCAGGTCATTGATATGGCCACTCAGAATGGTTGGCTCACTGAACAGGTCGCTTCGTACTTAAAGGTGGAGTTTCCGATCTGCCCATTGATTTATACACTGCCTAAGGTCCACAAGTCATTGGTGGACCCCCCTGGCAGGCCTATCATCTCTGCCAGGGGTTCCCTTTTGCAGCCCTTAGCTATTTTTGTGGATAGTTTTTTACAAGAACTTATCCCTCACATCCCGAGTTATCTTCGAGATACGAGCGATTTCTTGGACAACATTCTTGCGTTTAGAGATCTTAGTGAAAATATGCTATTTGTAACCATGGATGTTTCATCTTTATATACTATCATTCCCCATATAGAAGGGATTGAGGCAGTTAGAAAATTGATGATCATACATGGTGACATGCATCTTCCATGTGAATTTATTTTGGAGCTACTTGAGTTAATTTTGATATATAACCATTTCACTTATCAGGGTAATTATTACCTCCAATGCTCGGGGACCGCGATGGGGTCTAATGTGGCCCCGATGTATGCTGGTATTTTCATGCATGATTATGAGTCTAAAAACATCTACCCTAAATTTGGCAATAAGATCGCCTATTACAAGAGATTTATAGATGACATATTTCTGCTGTGGAGTGGCACCAGGGAGGAATTTCATTCCATGTTGAATGAACTTAACAATTTAGAGTCCACGGTTCGTTTTACTGGGGTTTGTGAGTATGACTCCATCAATTTTTTGGATGTGACTATATTCCGGAATGGAATGGAACTGGGTTCTACATTGTATAGGAAAGAAACCGATAGAAACACCTTCCTGCATGCGACCAGTAAACACCCGCCCTCTCTTAAATCAAGCCTCCCTATTTCCCAATTTATGAGGGTCTTACGGAACAACACTAACCCTGATACCGCAGAAGTTCAAATCAGAGAGATGAAAGAACGTTTCCTCGAAAGGGGATATACAAAGACCACAGTGGAGAGCTGTCTCATTAAGGCAAAACGTAAGGTACATCAGAAACGTAACCAGGGACAGAGCCGGATGATATTTGTGACACAATATGATGATATGTCTCCGGTTATCTCCAAAACCTTGAAAAAGCATTGGCCATTAATTAGATCTGACCCGAAGTTTAAGGGTACTCTGGAGAATCCACCAATGATGGCTTATAGACGTGGTAGAAACCTGAAGCAGATCCTTATGCAACCTGCCCGACGTCTTAATGCCAAGGAAAGCAGTACATGGCTGCACTCTCAGAGGCCAGGTTGCTTCAGATGCGTTGGTTGTGTGACGTGCCGCTCGCTGCTGCCAGGCACTTCTTTTCCACACCCTCACACTGGAAAAGTGATTAACATCAGATATAAGCTTCACTGCAGGTTAAACCATGTAGTCTATATGCTTTTATGCCCATGTGGCCTGGCATACGTTGGGATGACGACCTGCACCTTCAGAGAACGAATGGCAAACCACAGGAGCTCGATCCACCAGGCAATTATATCTGGTTCATCTGATAAACCGGTGGCACAGCACTTCTTAAAAGCGGGACATCAGGGCTCAGCACTTAGGTGTCGTATAATTGATTGGGTCCCGGAACCCGAGAGGGGCGGAGACCGTGCCCTTATATTGAGAAAATTGGAGGCAAGATGGATTTTTAGATTGGGAACTCTAGCTCCCAATGGACTAAATGAGAATAATCACCTTGGGATTTTCCTTAGATAAAGAAGTGGGGCTTTTGCCCTTTAGACCAGTGCACTGAAAAGTGTTAATTAAATACACTTTTAATTGATGTTCATATATGCATGTGTTTTAGACGCATGCATATATGTACTCATGTTTATGTATTCATGTTGTATGTTGGTGTTTGTCATGATAGAGTATTACCCACACCTCATTGGCTCCTTATTGCCCACATCTTTGTTTAGTTGAACAACCCTATTGATCATCCAAAAAAATCCATAAAATTAGTATTTGGATTCCCTTTTTTTATATATATATATAATTTCTGTCCCATATTGTTTTAAATATGTCCTTATACAAAGTGGTTTTCCCTGTCAGCAGGCGATTGTAGTTCCGCCTGTCTATGCCTGGTTGCGTGGCAACCATAGGTAATATATGCGGTGAGCCGCTCGGAGGGTCACCCGGCAACCAGTGATTTAGAATGTCATCTATTGGCCGTGGTGTGACGCCCGGGAGGTTGCTTGGCAACCAGTCCGAGACGTCATTTCCGTTCCGGCGGTTGTCAGCATCATGTCATCTGTGGAGTGACGCTCGGAAGGTTGCTAGGCGACCAGTCCGATACGTCACTTCCGTTTAGGTCCCGATTGGCGGCTGACAGAGATGGGGCGGCTGGGTAGTGGTTGCTATGCAACCATTACGATCTTTGCTCAGGTATTTTTATAATATTGAGACTCTGGTTGTGGATTGTTGATACTAATATGAAATGGGTGATCTGCATTAATATCCATTTATATTAATATTGGGTTGTTCATATGTATAATTACGAATATACTGGGCTGACTCCGCCCACATAATGACGCAATTTTGGCGCGTTTTTTGAATAATGGGTATTTAGGGAGCCGGTGAGGCATGGTCAGTTAGGCTGCTGATGTGCTAAATATGAAGTGACAGCTCTCTGATGTTTCCTGTGTCCCCTGATGACGGTCTGGATATGGCCGAAAACGTTTGGGCTTGGGCTTTTTTCAAAGTTATTGGACTGTAGCAAACAGTCATGCTGTGCTATCTATGCTGTCTGGAGAAATAAAATTTCAAATTTGATATCTACACCTATGCAAAGACTGGTGAGTGCTCCATTTGCTTTTCTCTTTAATTGGATTCTCTGGAGGGAATCCATGGATGACACCCCAGCTGCTGTATTGAGGATATAAACGTGAGTGCGACTTGCCCTTCTTCTATATATATATATATATATATATTTTTAGGGCCCCGACAACGTCTAGCAACTTGGAGTCCTCCAAGTCCCTAGTAGCCGCAGGCACCACAACATGTTGTTTCAGGTGAAACGCTGACACCACCTTAGGAAAAAACTGGGGACGAGTCCGCAGTTCTACCCTGTCCGAATGGAAAATCAAATATGGGCTTTTTTAAGACCAAGCCCCAATTCTGACAATCGCCTGGCCGAAGCCAGGGCCACATCATGGTCACTTTCCATGTGAGATATTTCAAATCCACAGATTTGAGCGGTTCAAACCAATATGATTTGAGGAATCCCAACACTACGTTGAGATCCCACGGTGCCACTGGAGGCACACAAGGGCTGTATATGCAATACTCCCTTGACAAGCGTCTGGACTTCAGGAACTGAAGCCAATTTTTTCTGGAAGAAAATCTACAGGGCCGAAACTTGAACCTTAATGGACCCCAATTTGAGGCTCATAGACACTCCTGTTTGCAGGAAGTGCAGAAATCGACCCAGTTGAAATTCTTTTGTGGGGCCTTCCTGGCCTCACCCATGCAACATATTTTCACCACATGTGGTGATAACGTTGTGCGGTCACCTCCTTCCTGGCTGTGACCAGGGTAGGTATGACCTCTTCCGGAATGCCTTTTCCCTTAGGATCCGGCGTTCAACCGCCATGTCGTCGAACGCAGCCGCGGTAAGTCTTGGAACAGACAAGGTCCCTGCTGGAGCAGGTCCTTTCTTAGAGGCAAATGTCACGGTTCCTCTTGGAACAGACATGGTTCTTGCTGAAAGCAAATTCCATCTTAGCTCCCGAGGCTATTAGTCCTCTGTGAGCATCTCTTGAAGTTCCGGGTACCAAGTCCCTCTTGGCCAATCCGGAGCCACAAGTATAGTTCTTACTCCTCTACGTCTTATAATTCTCAATACCTTGGTTATGAGAAGCAGAGGAGGGAACACATACACCGACTGTTACACCCACGGTGTTACCAGGACGTCCACAGCTATCGCCTGAAGGTCTCGTGACCTGGCGCAATACCTGTCCCGTTTTTTGTTCAGGCGGGACTCCCTCATGTCCACCTTTGGTCTTTCCCAAAGGTTCACACTCATGCGGAAAACTTCCCGATGAAGTTCCCACTTTCCCGGGTGGAGGTCGTGCCTGCTGAGGAAGTCTGCTTCCCAGTCGTCCACTCCCGGAATGAACACTGCTGACAGTGCTATCACATGATTTTCCGCCTAGCGAAAATCCTTGCAGTTTTGACCACTGCCCTCCTGCTTCTTGTGCCGCCCTTTCTGTTTACGTGGGCGACTGCCGTGATGTTATCCCACTGGATCAATACCGGCTGACCTTGAAGCAGAGGCCTTGCTAAGCTTAGAGCATTATAAATTTGCTCTTAGCTCCAGTATATTTATGTGGAGAGAATTCTCTAGACTTGATCACACTCCCTGGAAATTTTTTCCCTGTGTGACTGCTCCCCAGCCTCTCAGGCTGGCCTCCGTGGTCACCAGCATCCAATCCTGAATGCTGAATCTGCGGCCCTCTAGAAGATGAGCCCTCTGTAATCACCACAGGAGAGACACCCTTGTCCTTGGATATAGGGTTATCCGCTGATGCATCTGAAGATGCGATCCGGACCATTTGTCCAGCAGATCCCACTGAAGAGCTCTTGCGTGAAATCTGCCGAATGGAAGCGCTTCGTAATAAGCCACCATTTTTACCAGGACTCTTGTGCAATGATGCACTGACACTTTTCCTGGTTTTAGGAGGATCCCGATTAGCTCGGATAACTCCCTGGCTTTCTCCTCTGGGAGAAACACCTTTTCCTGGACTGTGTCCAGTCCCTAGGACCAGCAGACATGTCGTCGGAACAACTGCGGTTTTGGAATATTTAGAATCCACCCGTGCTGTCGTAGAACTACTTGAGATAGTGCTACTCCGACCTCCAACTGTTCTCTGGACCTTGTTCTTATCAGGAGGTCGTCCATTTTCTTTGAAGACGAATCCTCATTTCGGTCATTACCTTGGTAAGGACCCGGGGTGCCTTGGACAATCCAACGGCATCGTCTGAAACTGATAGTGACAGTTCTGTACCACGAACCTGAGGTACCCTTGGTGAGACAAGCACATTTTTGGGACATGGAGGTAAGCATCCCTGATGTCCCGGGACACCAAATAGTCCCCTTGTGCTATCACTGCTCTGAGTGACTCCATCTGGATTTGAACCCTTGTAAGTGTTCAAATTTTTCAGATTTAGAATCGGTCTCACCTAGCCTTCTGGCTTCAGTACCACCATATAGTGTGGAACAATACCCCTTTCCTTTTGTAGGAGGGGTAATTTTATTATCACCTGCTGGGAATACAGCTTGTGAATTATTTTCAATACTGCCTCCCTGTCGGAGGGAGACATTGGTACAGCAGACTACAGGAAACTGCGAGGGGGGAAACGCCTCGACATTCCAATCTGTACCCCTTGGATACTACTTGTAGGATCCAGGGGTCCTGTACGGTCCCAGCGTCATGCTGAGAACTTAGTAGAAGCGGCGGAGGGCTTCTGTTCCTGGGAATGGGCTGCCTGCTGCAGTCTTCTTCCCTTTCCTCTATCCCTGGGCAGATATGACTCTTATAGGGACGAAAAGACTGAGGCTGAAAAGACGGTGTCTTTTTCTGCAGAGATGTGACTTAGGGTAAAAAAAAACGGTGGATTTTCCAGCAGTTGCCGTGGCCACCAGGTCCCATGGACCGACCCCAAATAACTCCTCCCCTTTATACGGCAATACATCTTTGTGCCGTTTGGAATCTGCATCACCTGACCACTGTCGTGTCCATAAACATTTCTTGCAGAATATGGACATCGCATTTACTCTTGATGCCAGAGTGCAAATATCCCTCTGCGCATCTCGCATATACAGAAATGCATCCTTTAAATGCTCTATAGTCAATAAAATACTGTCCCTGTCAAGGGTATCAATATTTTTAGTCAGGGAATCCGACCAAGCCACCTCAGGTCTGCACATCCAGGCTGAGGCGATCGCTGGTCACAGTATAACACCAGCATGTGTGTGTAAACTTTTTAGGATATTTTTCAGCCTCCTATCAGCTGGCTCCTTAAGTACGGCCCTATCTGTATATGGTACCGCTACTTGTTCTGATAAGCGTGTGAGCGCCTGAGGGGTGTTTCCCAACGCGCCTTAACTTCTGGCGGGAAAAGGTATACCGCCAATAATTTTCTATCGGGGGAAACCCACGCATCATCACACACTTCATTTAATTTATCTGATTCAGGAAAAACTACAGGTAGTTCTTTCACCTCACACATAATACCCTTTTTTGTGGTACTTGGAGTATCAGAAATATGTAACACCTCCTTCATTGCCCTTAACGTGTGGCCCTAAAGGAAAATACGTTTGTTTCTTCACCGTCGACACTGAAATCAGTGTCCATGTCTGGGTCTGTGTCGACCGACTGAGGTAAATGGGCATTTTACAGCCCCTGACGGTATTTGAGACGCCTGGACAGATACTAATTTGTTCGCCGGCCCTCTCATGTCGTCAACCGGCTTGCAGCGTGTTGACATTATCACGTAATTCCATAAATAAGCCATCCATTCCGGTGTCGACTCCCTAGAGAGTGACATCACCATTACAGGCAATTTTCTCCGCCTCCTCACCAACATTTTCCTCATACATGTCGACACACACGTACCGACATACAGCACACACATAGGGAATGCTCTGATAGAGGACAGGACCCACTAGCCCTTTGGGGAGACAGAGGGAGAGTTTGCCAGCACACACCAAAATGCTATAATTATACAGGGACAACCTTTATATAAGTGTTCCTCCCTTATAGCATTTAATATATATTTATATCGCCAAATCAGTGCCCCCCCCTCTCTGTTTTAACCCTGTTTCTGTAGTGCAGTGCAGGGGAGAGCATGGGAGCCTTCCCCTCAGCCTTTCTGTGAGGGAAAATGGCGCTGTGTGCTGAGGAGAATAGGCCCCGCCCCCTTTTCGGCGGGCTTCTTCTCCGGAGATTGTGATATCTGGCAGGGGTTAAATACATCCATATAGCCTCAAGGGCTATATGTGATGTATTTTTCGCCATACAGGTATTCTACATTGCTGCCAGGGCGCCCCCCCCGCGCCCTGCACCCTCCGTGACCGCTGTGTGAAGTGTGCTGACAGACAATGGCGCACAGCTGCAGTGCTGTGCGCTACCTGAGGAAGACTGAAAGTCTTCTGCCGCATGGTTCCGGACCTCTTCAATTTTCAGCATCTGCAAGGGGGGTCGGCGGCGCGGCTCCGGGACGAACCCCAGGGCGAGACCTGTGTTCCGACTCCCTCTGGAGCTAATGGTGTCCAGTAGCCTAAGAATCCAATCCATCCTGCACGCAGGTGAGTTGAAAATCTCTCCCCTAAGTCCCTCGATGCAGTGAGCCTGTTGCCAGCAGGACTCACTGAAAATAAAGAACCTAAAAACTTTTTCTAAGTAACTCTTTAAGAGAGCCACCTAGATTGCACCCTACTCGGACGGGCACAAAAACCTAACTGAGGCTTGGAGGAGGGTCATGGGGGGAGGAGCCAGTACACACCATGTGATCCTAAAAGCTTGCTTTTGTGCCCTGTCTCCTGCGGAGCCGCTATTCCCCATGGTCCTGACGGAGTCCCCAGCATCCACTAGGACGTTAGAGAAAAGTAGATTTACCCGCTATGGCCGCTGATACTAAATCAGTAAGGCAGTCACCGAACAGTTCCCCACCCTTAAAGGGAAGGGACTCCATATTTTTCTTGGAATCAGCGTCAGCATTCCATTGATGAGTCCATAGCGCACGCCTAGCCGCAATTGACATAGCATTAGCCTTAGCCCCCAGGAGGCCAGCATCTCTTGCAGCCTCTTTAAAGTACACAGCGCGTCCCTGATATAACCAAGCGTCACTAGTATGCTATCCCTATCCAGAGTATCTAAATCCGCAGATAAACTTTCAGCCCATTTTTCAATGGCGCTACTAACCCACGCTGACGCAATAAGCGGTCTAAGCTGCGTCCCCGTGGTAGTAAAAATAGCTTTTAAAGTAGCCTCCTGCTTACGATCAGCCGACTCCTTAAGAGTCGTCGACTGAGCCGCAGGGAGCGCTACCTGTTTAGACAAGCGTGCTAGAGCTTTGTCTACTGTGGGTGGTATTTCCCACTTATCCCTATCCGCTGCGGGAAAGGGGTATGCCACCTTGATCCTATTAAGAATGAGAAATTTCTTATCAGGTGTATTCCAAATGCCATCAAAAAGGTCATTTAGTTCAAAACAGGGAGGAAAAGAAACAGAGCGTCTCTTTTCTTTGTAAATAAGGACCCTCGTTTCTGGTGTAAAGGGGTCCTCGTCAATACGGAATATGTCTTTGACAGCCACAATCATATATTGAATACTCTTAGCCAATTTAGGATCTAATCTAGAATCAGCATAATCGGCACCGGTATCAGAGTCCGTGTCGGTATCTGTGTCGTCTAATTGGTCAACACTACGTTTCAGTGACCCTTGTAATAAAGCGTCATCTACTGATTTCTTCCAAATCTGCAGTTTAGAGTCAGATTCAGTAAACTTTTGATTTAACAGTGTAACATTAGCATTTAAAGCAGTTAACCAATCAGCTGTCGGTGGTGCCGACAGGACCCCCAAAACATTTGGTGTCCTCAATAAATTATCCCCCTGAGAGGAAAATTCTGCCTCAGACATGTTGTCTCCCTAACAGCACCCAAAGAAAAGCCTGTGAGGGAACAAAAGGAAAGGAGCCAGCTCACACCCCAGCGCCAAAGTGCAGGTCTGAAAACACCCTCAAGTGTCACAGAGCTGCAGCACTATATATCTGTATAGAAATAATCTGCCCCCCTCGTTTTTATAGCCCCTGGTACTAGTCTGCTGTGAGGAAGGACCAGCGCTGCTGCTTGGAGGAGGAAATGGCGCTGAGCGAGCCTGGAGGAAGAAGCCCCGCCCCCAACATGGCGCGCTTCTTCCCACTTATTTTTACATATTTATCCTGGCTGGGGTTTGCGGGCAGTGCCAGGGCACTGTACAGATATGCCAGCCTTATTTATGAGGTATTTTTAGCTTCCCAGGGCGACAGCGCCCCCCCCAGTGCCCTGCACCCAGCGGTGTGTACAGTCCGGGAGCCTGGCGCGCACTGAGCAAATCATGCTGCGCGGTACCTCTATATGCCGTCTTTGTTGAAGAGAGGATGTATTTTCCTCACATACTCACCTGTCTTCTGACTTCTGGCTTGAAGACGGGGGAAAGCAAGCTGTGGGAGCGAGCATCCAGGAGAGCCCGGAGTTCATCTCCCCTCAGGAGCTGAAGGCATCCTGTCAGCAGCAGCAGAGCCCTGAAACTCATTAGAAGTGGGTCTAGACTGCTCTCCCCTCTTTCCCACGAAGCAGGGAGTCTGTAGCCAGCAGATCTCCCCAAAATAAAAAACCTAACAAAGTATTTTCAGAGAAACTCTAAGAGCTCCCCCGAGTGCCTCCATCTCGCAGGGCACATTTTCTAAACTGAGTCTGGGGAGGGATATAGAGGGAAGAGCCAGGTCACGCCCCCTTTGAAAGTCTTAAAGTGCCCATGTCTCCTGCGGTTCCGTCTATATCCCATGGTTCTTTTGGTGTCCCCAACATCCTCAAGGACGTAATAGAAAAAGGCAATGGTTAATTAATGATGCTTCAACTTTGAGATCAGGTTTCTCAAAATGAAGAAACCAAACTTGGTTCACTCATACACACTATGCGATATCACACACACACACGATATTGCTCATTTTCAGCCTTCTGAGTGATATTGTGTTTGATATCGCCCAGTGTGTATGCACTGTACTCCGCATCGTTCATTGTCTGCAGCAAAGTTATCGCCCCCTCGTCAGCTGCGCATGCAGCTCAATTTGGATTTATTGTCCAAAGCTGCATGAACAGGCCGCCGTCACTGTACGATATCGCTTGCCATATCGTACAGTGTGTATGCACTAAGGGGGTAATTCAGCAGTTGGGCAAAACCATGTGCACTGCAGGTGGGGTAGATATAATATTTGCAGAGAGTTAGATTTGGGTGGGTTATTTTGTTTCTGTGCAGGGTAAATACTGGCTGCTTTATTTTTACACTGCAATTTAGATTTCAGTTTGAACACACCCCACCCAAATCTAACTCTCTGCACATGTTACATCTGCCCCCACCCCCTGCAGTGCAACATGGTTATGCCCATTAGCTAACAAATGTGCTGCTGCGATCAGGTCTGAATTACCCCCTATGTCGGCACCCTCTATGGGCATCATCTCCACATTGTAAAACCTGCACTTTAGTAAATATACCCCTAACTCTGAGCCCCCAAATTAATTGGTGATGATTGCATAAGTATTTGTTCATGCGGCGTTTCTCAAGAGGTCGGCACTCTTGTCACGCACCTTTGGTGGGAAATGTAACAAACCTTCTAAAGGGCAGTACAGATGGTGTAATGGTTAGCATTACTACTTCACAGAACTGAGGTCATGGGTACGATTCCCACCATGGACCTGTGTGGAGTTTGTAGGTTCTCCCCGTGCTTCCGTAGGTTTCCTCCGAGTACTCCGGTTTCCTCCCACAATCCAAACATATACTGGTAGGTTAATTGGCTCCCTACAAATTAACCTTAGCATGAATGTGTATGCGTGTACATGTGGTAGGGAATATAGATTGTAATCTCCACTGGGGCAGGGACTAATGTGAATGTAAAGCGCTGCGGAATATGTGTGCGCTATATAAATAAACTAGTAATAAATAATAATAATAATAATAATAAAGGGAGGAGAGTGGAGAAGTTGTCTACAGCAACCAGAGTCTACTATTTTATAGAATGTACTTGAAAATGGGATTGGTATGCGATACCGCCGCACGGGATGCCGAATGTCAGGATACAGACATCGGCATTCCGCGCACCAGTATGCCGGCAGGGGGGGGCGAGTGCAGCTCACCACACTGCTCACTCGGTGGAGAGTGAAAGGTTCTATTCTCCCTCTATGGGTGTTGTGGACACCCATAGAGGGGGAATGCCCTACCTCGTCCGTTGTTTTGGCGGTGATATAGTAACCCAGACGAGATCCCGCCGTCTGTATTGTGACAGCAGGAATCCCGACGGGCGGTATATTAACCGCATACCGTGGCAACTGCTAGATAGGTGGTGATTGGTTGCTGTGGGCAACCTCTCCACTCTTTAGGTTTCATACATTTCCCCCTTAATCTGCTGTGGATCTCAAACCCTTCAGCAGGGAGTGTAAAGTAAGTGTACCCTATCAGTGTGTATTTATAGCAATGGCTTTTAACCACTTAAATGGCATGGTCAGATGAAATGCGACCACCCCGTCCTACTGTGTCTCACAGATTTTGACAAAGAGATCCGTCTGGCAGATGTGCAGAATATAATATTTAAAACAATACTTTTTAAGCTATATTAAATGCACTTAAAAAACAAACAAAAAAAACCAAACAATGTTATTAACGGTTTTGAAGGGAAGAATCGTCAGTTAAGCGATTAAAAAAAAAAAAAAAAAAAACAAGTTTTGAAACAGTGCCTCATACAGCCTGCAGGTGGTGCTATGTATTTTCTATTGTCAACATTTTTCCTGAAGGAATACAAAGTTGCACTCATGGCTTATTTGTCAGTTCCCTTCAGTCGCTGATGCATTTTGCATCAATTTCTGGCACAAACCAGCACCATGTATATGAAGCTGTTATACCAAAATGATCAGCATTATGGTCTAGCTCACTAATCAAAACAAACAACCATGGAAAGAAATCTTGTTATATACAAGAATTGAAGACAAAGGTTCAAGTACCAAAAAACATTGTAATAATCCCGTCATTTGAGGTATACTACATGGGAAGTACAAACTGCATAAAGGAGAACGCTTAACCCCATTAATAACACATACGGGACTATCATGCAGAAGTGCTTTGCCTAAACATACCAGACATATAGGCGCGAGCATTGTAGTCCTCAATTTCCATTTTCAACCAGATTCTCTGAAACATACAAAGGATGATTTTTAGTCACTTGGAATAACCAGAGGTGGTTCTTATACACAGCCATTATCATATTAGGATTAAGCACACAGCAAAGATCAGATCTCTTAAAATAGAACCAAAAACATTGTGAGACAGAGCTGTATGTTCACTAGTGGGATATAAGATGGAATCATTCCTTGCATTCCTTTTGGAAATGGAGAAATCAGAACAGCATTCAGCTCATTTACAGTGTAATTGCCATGGTGCGACAGAGTGTCCCCATCACCTTTCATGCTGTACCGACTCAGCGTATGCTCACTTTATAACACTGAAGTTTCCTGGTCAGTCAAGATGTTCTAAAATGCTGACGCTGTCTATACAAAAACTATAGTGAATGGACAGCAGACAGAATGAAATAAGGATTATTATCACTGCTGAATGGAGAAGCTCTTTTTAAATGGATTTAGTGGTGATCAAGTTACTGGTGTGAGACAAGCTGGTGCCCCCAATAGCATATAAGCATATTAGCTCCTGTTTGGACAAATGTGTATACTTAAAAGAACAGCAAAGCTATTACTGCACAAAAATATATATCAAAGGGCGTTTAGAACAGAGTTAATATACAAGTCAAACGTGATGCATTTATACCTCGATATACATGTTGATCATGGTCACTTTCACAGGGTGGTCTTCAGTATGCCGACTGACGGGATCTTGGCGCACAGTATACCGGCGCCGGAATCCCGACAGCCGGCATACCGACACTTTCTCCCTCGTGGGGGTCATTTGCGCTCACCACGCTGTCTGTATGCCGGCGGCCGGGCTCCCGGCGTCGGTATGCTGGTTGCCGGAAGCCTGGACGCCAGCATACCATACTACACCCCTTTCACATGTGCCCAGAAATACTATGTGGATTGGTAGATCCATACACCACTGCAGAGCCAGTAATGCCAAAGCAGGTTTTGTATACCCCTCAGAAGTTTAATTCTTTAGACGCAGGGAAGGTTAGAGAGGCTTTCTTATTGTCAGTGAAGTAAGCCTCCTCAATCTGTTCAGTTGTTGTATCAGCAATATTCAACACATCTCTAACAGCCTCTATCATCAACTGCACCCCTTTTGCAAGAGATGCCACCCCCCTCAGCACATCCCCCTCACCGTCTGCCGTGTCAAAATCGGTGTCATCTTGCATAATCTGGGCAAGAGCACGTTTGTGGGAACATACAGTAGGGGGACCTGAGGTAACAGAACCTGGCCAAACTGCCATAGAGTTCTGTAAAACCTGAGTTGCAGATTCATTCTGTGCAACCCTAGTAGAAATCTGAGAAATCATAGTTTTCATAGAGGATAACCATTCCGGCTCCCTTGCTGGTATCTGCGCTAAGACAGTGCAATCTTGATTACATGGAATGGGATCATCCTGAGAGGACAGAGGACATGGACATAGCTTAATGGAGACCACACACACACACACGGGAGGACAGACAGAGTTTCACCCCCAAGAATGGCAAGAGAGACACAGAGATTGGAGCCAACCCACACACAGCGCTTTTAAGGTATAGGGAGACCCCTAACCAGCGCTGACTGTGCACCTTAATAGGTTACACATTCCTTATTCAAACCCCCCCCCCCCCCCCCTCCTTCCTTCTACAACCCCTTGGTACCGTAAGAGATAGCTGGAGTTGAATTGGAGGGACAGCTCTCACTGACAGACCTTCTGCAGGCAGGAAAATGGCGCTGAACGCTGCTGGATCCGCTGAGAAGCTCCGCCCCCTTCATGGCGCTGTCTTACCGCTCTTCTGAAGATTATACTGGCCTGAGGAATTGTGCTGGCTGCGATCCTGGGACCCTGACAGGCTTGGAGGTCAGTGTAGGGTGTAGGCGCTGGCTCAGAGCGCCCATCACAGCGCCGCACTATGTACCGCTGAGACCCGGAGCGCAGTTAGTACTGTGCTCCATACCCAGTTGTCGCCATCTTCACACCGGCCCCACGCTTGCTAGGGGGGCCGGTGACTAACTCGCCACAGATCTTCTGGCTCTGTAAGGGGGTGGCGGAATGCTGCTGGGGTGAGCGATCCCCTGTGGCGGGGAACGTTTGATCCCCTCAGGAGCTCAGTGTCCTGTCAGCAGAGATAGTGGCTCAGACCCCGCAGGGCGGACATTACCTCCTCCCCCGCCTCCTTTAGTCCCACGAAGCAGGGAGGCTGTTGCCAGCATCCTCCTGTAAAATAATAAACTCTTAAAAAAAAAGCTTTTACCAGTGAAGCTCTGTAGAGCTCCCTTAGCTGTGACCGGCTCCTCCGGGTACATTTTCTAAACGGAGTCTGGCAGAAGGGGCATAGAGGGAGGAGCCAGCCCACACTATTAAACTCTTAAAGTGCCAATGGCTCCTAGTGGACCAGTCTATACCCCGTGGTACTAATGTGGACCCCAGCATCCTCTAGGACGCAAGAGAAAATAAGAATTTACTCACTGGTAATTCTATTTCTCGTAGTCCGTAGTGGATGCTGGGCGCCCATCCCAAGTGCGGATTGTCTGCAATACTGGTACATAGTTATTGTTACCAAAAAAATCGGGTTATTGCTGTAGTGAGCCATCTTTTCTAGAGGCTCCTCTGTTATCATGCTGTTAACTGGGTTTAGATCCCGAGTTATACGGTGTGATTGGTGTGGCTGGTATGAGTCTTACCCGGGATTCAAAATCCTTCCTTATTGTGTACGCTCGTCCGGGCACAGTATCCTAACTGAGGCTTGGAGGAGGGTCATAGGGGGAGGAGCCAGTGCACACCACCTGATCCTAAAGCTTTACTTTTTGTGCCCTGTCTCCTGCGGAGCCGCTATTCCCCATGGTCCTTTCAGGAACCCCAGCATCCACTACGGACTCCGAGAAATAGAATTATCGGTAAGTAAATTCTTATTTTCCTGCTTTCTATCAGCAGGTTCCTTTATGGCGGCCGTATCCGGAGACGGTAGTGCCACCTTTTTTGATAAGCGTGTCAGCGCCTTATCTACCCTAGGGGGTGTTTCCCAACGTGACCTATCCTCTAGCGGGAAAGGGTACGCTGCCAATAACCGTTTAGAAATTATCAATTTCTTATCGGGGGAAGTCCACGCTTCCTCACACACCTCATTTAATTCCTCAGATGCAGGAAAAAATAAGAATTTACTTACCGATAATTCTATTTCTCGTAGTCCGTAGTGGATGCTGGGAACTCCGTAAGGACCATGGGGAATAGACGGCTCCGCAGGAGACTGGGCACATCTAAAGAAAGAATTAGGACTATCTGGTGTGCACTGGCTCCTCCCCCCATGACCCTCCTCCAAGCCTCAGTTAGGACACTGTGCCCGGAAGAGCTGACACAATAAGGAAGGATTTTGAATCCCGGGTAAGACTCATACCAGCCACACCAATCACACCGTATAACTCGTGATAGGAACCCCGGTTAACAGTACGATAACAAAAGGAGCCTCTGAACAGATGGCTCGCAATAACAACCCGATTTGTGTAACAATAACTATTTACAAGTATTGCAGACAATCTGCACTTGGGATGGGCGCCCAGCATCCACTACGGACTACGAGAAATAGAATTACCGGTGAGTAAATTCTTATTTTCTCTGACGTCCTAGTGGATGCTGGGAACTCCGTAAGAACCATGGGGATTATACCAAAGCTCCCAAACGGGCGGGAGAGTGCGGATGACTCTGCAGCACCGAATGAGAGAACTCCAGGTCCTCCTCAGCCAGGGTATCAAATTTATAGAATTTTGCAAACGTGTTTGCCCCTGACCAAGTAGCAGCTCGGCAAAGTTGTAAAGCCGAGACCCCTCGGGCAGCCGCCCAAGATGAGCCCACCTTCCTTGTGGAATGGGCTTTTACAGATTTAGGCTGCGGTAGTCCCACCGCAGAATGCGCCAGCTGAATAGTGCTACAAATCCAGAGCGCGATAGTCTGCTTAGAAGCAGGAGCACCCAGTTTGTTGGGTGCATACAGGATAAACAGCGAGTCAGTTTTCCTGACTCCAACCGTCATGGAAACATAAATTTTCAGAGCCCTGACTACGTCCAGTAACTTGGAATCCTCCAAGTCCCTAGTAGCCGCAGGCACCACAATAGGCTGGTTCAAGTGAAACGCTGATACCACCTTCGGGAGAAACTGAGGACGAGTCCTCAACTCTGCCCTATCCATATGGAAAATCAGATAAGGGCTTTTATAGGACAAAGCCGCCAATTCTGACACACGCCTGGCCGAAGCCAGGGCCAACAGCATGACCACTTTCCACGTGAGATATTTCAAATCCACAGTCTTAAGTGGTTCAAACCAATGTGATTTCAGGAACTCCAAAACCACATTGAGATCCCAAGGTGCCACTGGGGGCACAAAAGGAGGCTGAATATGCAGAACTCCTTTGACAAAAGTCTGAACTTCAGGCAGTGAAGCCAGTTCTTTCTGGAAGAAAATCGACAGGGCAGAAATCTGGACCTTAATGGACCCCAATTTGAGGCCCAACGTCACCCCTGCTTGCAGGAAATGCAGGAATCGACCCAGTTGAAATTCCTCCGTTGGGGCCTTCCTGGCCTCACACCAAGCAACATATTTTCGCCAATGCGGTGATAATGTTTTGTGGTGAGATCCTTCCTGGCTTTGATCAGGGTAAGGGATGACTTCCTCCGGAATGCCCTTTTCCTTCAGGATCCGGTGTTCAGCCGTCAAACGTAGCCGCGGTAAGTCTTGGAACAGACAGGGCCCCTGCTGCAGCAGGTCCTGTCTGAGCAGCAGAGGCCAAGGGTCCTATGAAAGCATCTCTTGAAGTTCCGGGTACCAAGCTCTTCTTGGCCAATACGGAACCACGAGTATAGTTTTCACTCCTCGCCTTCGTATTATTCTCAGTACCTTGGGAATGAGAGGCAGAGGAGGAAACACATAAACCGACTGGTACACCCACGGTGTTACTAGAGCGTCCACAGCGATCGCCTGAGGGTCCCTTGACCTGGCGCAATATCTTTTTAGCTTTTTGTTGAGGCGGGACGCCATCATGTCCACCTGTGGTCTTTCTCAACGGTTTACCAGCATTTGGAAGACTTCTGGATGAAGTCCCCATTCTCCCGGGTGGAGGTCGTGCCTGCTGAGGAAGTCTGCTTCCCAGTTGTCCACTCCCGGAATGAACACTGCTGTCAGTGCTAACACATGATTTTCCGCCCATCGGAGAATCCTTGTGGCTTCTGCCATTGCCCTCCTGCTTCTTGTGCCGCCCTGTCTGTTTACATGGGCGACCGCCGTGATGTTGTCTGATTGGATCAGTACCGGCTGGTTCTGAAGCAGGGGCCTTGCTTGGCTTAGGGCATTGTAAATGGCCCTTAGCTCCAGAATATTTATGTGAAGCGAAATCTCCTGATTTGACCACAGTCCTTGGAAATTTCTTCCCTGTGTGACTGCACCCCAGCCCCGAAGGCTGGCATCCGTGGTCACCAGGACCCAGTCCTGTATTCCGAATCTGCGGCCCTCTAGTAGATGAGCCCTCTGCAGCCACCACAGCAGCGACACCCTGGTCCTTGCCGACAGGGTTATCCGCTGTTGCATCTTGAGATGGGACCCGGACCATTTGTCCAACAGGTCCCACTGGAAAGTCCTTGCGTGAAACCTTCTGAATGGAATTGCTTCGTAGGAAGCTACCATTTTTCCCAGGACTCGTGTGCATTGATGTACCGACACCTGTCCTGGTTTTAGGAGGTCTCTGACCAGAGATGACAACTCCTCGGCTTTTTCCACTGGAAGAAACACTTTTTTCTGGTCTGTGTCCAGAATCATTCCCAGGAACAGAAGACGTGTCGTCTGGACCAGCTGTGACTTTGGAATATTGAGAATCCAGCCGTGCTGTTGTAGCACTTCCCGAGAAAGTGCTACCCCCACTACCAACTGTTCCTTGGACCTCGCCTTTATCAGGAGATCGTCCAAGTATGGGATAATTAAAACTCCCTTCTTGCGAAGGAGTATCATCATTTCGGCCATTACCTTGGTAAAGACCCTCGGTGCCGTGGATAACCCAAACGGCAGCGTCTGGAACTGATAGTGACAGTCCTGTACCACAAATCTGAGGTACTCCTGGTGAGGAGGGTAAATGGGGACATGCAGGTACGCATCCTTGATGTCCAGGGAGACCCTGTAATCCCCCTCGTCCAGGCTCGCAATAACCGCCCTGAGCGATTCCATCTTGAACTTGAACCTTTTGATATAAGTGTTCAAGGATTTTAAATTTAAGATGGGTCTCACCGAACCGTCCGGTTTCGGTACCACAAACATTGTGGAATAGTAACCCTTTCCTTGCTGAAGGAGGGGTACCTTGACAATCACTTGCTGTGAATACAGTTTTTGAATAGCCACCAACACTGCCTCCCTGGCATAGGGAGTTGCCGGTAAGGCAGATTTTAGGAAACGGCGGGGGGGAGACGTCTCGAATTCCAGCCTGTACCCCTGAGATACTACTTGAAGGACCCAGGGATCCACCTGTGAGAGAGCCTACTGTGCGCTGAAATTTCTGAGACGGGCCCCCACCGTATCCGGGTCCGCCTGAGCAGCCCCAGCGTCATGCTGTGGACTTACCGGACGCAGGGGAGGACTTCTGCTCTTGGGAACTAGCTGTGTGCTGCAGCTTTTTTCCTCTACCTTTGCCTCTCGGCAGAAAGGATGAGCCTCTAGCCCTCTTGCTTTTCTGGGGCCGAAAGGACTGTACCTGATAATACGGTGCTTTCTTTTGCTGTGGGGCAGCCTGTGGCAAAAAGGTCGATTTCCCAGCAGTAGCTGTGGACACGAGGTCCGAAAGACCCTCCGCAAACAGTTCCACCCCCTTATAGGGCAAAACTTCCATGTGCCGTTTCGAGTCGGCATCGCCTGACCATTGCCGAGTCCATAACCCCCTTCTGGCGGCAATGGACATAGCGCTTATTTTTGATGCCAGCCGGCAAATATCCCTCTGTGCATCACGCATGTATAAGACGGCGTCTTTTATATGCTCTATCGTCAGCAAAATATTGTCCCTATCCATAGTATCAATATTATCCGACAGGGAATCTGACCACGCAGCTGCAGCACTGCACATCCATGCTGATGCAATAGCTGGTCTCAAAATAATGCCCGTGTGTGTGTATATAGCTTTAAGGGTAGTTTCTCTATCGTCCTAGTGGATGCTGGGGTTCCTGAAAGGACCATGGGGAATAGCGGCTCCGCAGGAGACAGGGCACAAAAAGTAAAGCTTTAGGATCAGGTGGTGTGCACTGGCTCCTCCCCCTATGACCCTCCTCCAAGCCTCAGTTAGATTTTTGTGCCCGGCCGAGAAGGGTGCAATCTAGGTGGCTCTCCTAAAGAGCTGCTTAGAAAAGTTTAGCTTAGGTTTTTTATTTTACAGTGAGTCCTGCTGGCAACAGGATCACTGCAACGAGGGACTTAGGGGAGAAGAAGTGAACTCACCTGCGTGCAGGATGGATTGGCTTCTTTGGCTACTGGACATTAGCTCCAGAGGGACGATCACAGGTACAGCCTGGATGGTCACCGGAGCCTCGCCGCCGGCCCCCTTGCAGATGCTGAAACAAGAAGAAGGTCCAGAATCGGCGGCATGAAGACTCCTCAGTCTTCTTAAGGTAGCGCACAGCACTGCAGCTGTGCGCCATTTCCTCTCAGCACACTTCACACGGCAGTCACTGAGGGTGCAGGGCGCTGGAAGGGGGGCGCCCTGGGAGGCAATGAAAACCTATTTTTGGCTAAAAATACCTCACATATAGCCTCCGGGGGCTATATGGAGATATTTAACCCCTGCCAGAATCCGTTAAGAGCGGGAGACGAGGCCGCCGAAAAAGGGGCGGGGCCTATCTCCTCAGCACACAGCGCCATTTTCCCTCACAGAAAGGCTGGAGGGAAGGCTCCCAGGCTCTCCCCTGCACTGCACTACAGAAACAGGGTTAAAACAGAGAGGGGGGGCACTAATTTGGCGTTAGAAATATATAAAAAAGATGCTATAAGGGAAAACACTTATATAAGGTTGTCCCTATATAATTATAGCGTTTTTGGTGTGTGCTGGCAAACTCTCCCTCTGTCTCTCCAAAGGGCTAGTAGGTCCTGTCCTCTATCAGAGCATTCCCTGTGTGTGTGCTGTGTGTCGGTACGTGTGTGTCGACATGTATGAGGACGATGTTGGTGAGGAGGCGGAGCAATTGCCTGTAATGGTGATGTCACTCTCTAGGGAGTCGACACCGGAATGGATGGCTTATTTAGGGAATTACGTGATAATGTCAACACGCGGCAAGGTCGGTTGACGACATGAGACGGCCGACAAACAATTAGTACCGGTCCAGACGTCTCAAAAACACCGTCAGGGGTTTTTAAAACGCCCGTTTACTTTAGTCGGTCGACACAGACACAGACAGGGACACTGAATCCAGTGTCGACGGTGAATAAACAAACGTATTCCTTATTAGGGCCACACGTTAAGGGCAATGAAGGAGGTGTTACATATTTCTGATACTACAAGTACCACAAAAGAGGGTATTATGTGGGATGTGAAAAAACTACCGTAGTTTTTCCTGAATCAGATAAATTAAATGAAGTGTGTGATGATGCGTGGGTTCCCCCCGATAGAAAATATGGGCGGTATACCCTTTCCCGCCAGAAGTTAGGGCGCGTTGGGAAACACCCCTTAGGGTGGATAAGGCGCTCACACGCTTATCAGAACAAGTGGCGGTACCGTCTATAGATAGGGCCGTCCTCAAGGAGCCAGCTGACAGGAAGCTGGAAAATATCATAAAAAGTATATACACACATACTGGTGTTATACTGCGACCAGCGATCGCCTCAGCCTGGATGTGCAGAGCTGGGGTGGCTTGGTCGGATTCCCTGACTAAAAATATTGATACCCTTGACAGGGACAGTATTTTATTGACTATAGAGCATTTAAAGGATGCATTTCTATATATGCGAGATGCACAGAGGGATATTTGCACTCTGGCATCAAGAGTAAGTGCGATGTCCATATCTGCCAGAAGATGTTTATGGACACGACAGTGGTCAGGTGATGCAGATTCCAAACGGCACAAAGGTGTATTGCCGTATAAAGGAAGAGGAGTTATTTGGGGTCGGTCCATCGGACCTGGTGGCCACGGCAACTGCTGGAAAATCCACCGTTTTTTACCCTAAGTCACATCTCTGCAGAAAAAGACACCGTCTTTTCAGCTTCAGTCCTTTCGTCCCTATAAGAGTCATATCTGCCCAGGGATAGAGGAAAGGGAAGAAGACTGCAGCAGGCAGCCCATTCCCAGGAACAGAAGCGTTCCACCGCTTCTGACAAGCTCTCAGCATGACGCTGAGACCGTACAGGACCCCTGGATCCTACAAGTAGTATCCCAGGGGTACAGATTGGAATGTCGAGACGTTTCCCCTGCGCAGGCTCCTGAAGTCTGCTTTACCAAGGTCTCCCTCCGACAAGGAGGCAGTATGGGAAACAATTCACGAGCTGTATTCCCAGCAGGTGATAATTAAATTACCCCTCCTACAACAAGAAAAGGGGTATTATTCCACACTATATTGTGGTACTGAAGCCAGAAGGCTAGGTGAGACCTATTCTAAATCTAAAAAAATTTGAACACTTACAAAGGTTCAAATCAAGATGGAGTCACTCAGAGCAGTGATAACGAACCGGGAAGAAGGGGACTATATGGTGTCCCGAGACATCGGGGATGCTTACCTCCATGTCCCAAATTTGCCCTTATCACTAAGGGTACCTCAGGTTCGTGGTACAGAACTGTCACTATCAGTTTCAGACGCTGCCGTTTGGATTGTCCACGGCACCCCGGGTCTTTACCAAGGTAATGGCCGAAATGATGGTTCTTCTTCGAAGAAAAGGCGTCTTAATTATCCCTTACTTGGACGATCTCCTGATAAGGGCAAAGTCCAGGGAACAGTTGGAGGTCGGAGTAGCACTATCTCGGATACTGTTACAACAGCAGGGGTGGATTCTAAATATTCCAAAATCGCAGCTGATCCCGACAACAAGTCTCCTGTGCTTAGGGATGATTCTGGACACAGTCCAGAAAAAGGTGTTTCTCCCGGAAGAGAAAGCCAGGGAGTTATCCGAGCTAGTCAGGAACCTCCTAAAATCAGTGCATCATTGCACAAGGGCCATGGTAAAAAAAAAAAAAAAAAAAATGGTGACTTCCTTCGAAGCAATTCCAGTCGGCAGATTTCATGCAAGAACTTTTCAGTGGGATCTGCTGGACAAATGGTCCGGATCGCATCTTCAGATGCATCAGCGGATAACCCTATATCCAAGGACAAGGGTGTCTCTCCTGTGGTGGTTACAGAGTGCTCATCTTCTAGAGGGCCGCAGATTCGGCATTCAGTTTTGGATGTTGGTGACCACGGAGGCCAGCCCGAGAGGCTGGGGAGCAGTCACACAAGGAAAAAATTTCCAGGGAGTGTGATCAAGTCTGGAGACTTTTCTCCACATAAATATAACTAAGGGTAAATTTATAATGCTCTAAGCTTAGCAAGACCTCTGCTTCAAGGTCAGCCGGTATTGATCCAGTGGGATAAAACATCACGGCAGTCGCCCACGTAAATAGACAGGGCGGCACAAGAAGCAGGAGGGCAGTGGCAAAAACTGCAAGGACTTTTCGCTGGGCGGAAAATCATGTGATAGCACTGTCAGCAGTGTTTCATTCCGGGAATGGAAACTGGGAAGCAGACTTCCTCAGTAGGCACGACCTCCACCCGGCAGAGTGGGAACTTCATGGGGAAGTTTTCCACATGATTGTAAACCGTTGGGAATTACCAAAGGTGGACATGATGGCGTCCCGTCTGAACAAAAAACGGGACAGGTATTGCGCCAGGTTAAGAGACCCTCAGGCAATAGCTGTGGACGTTCTGGTAACACCGTGGGTGTACCAGTCGGTGTATGTGTTCCATCCTCTGCTTTTCATACCTAAGGTACTGAGAATTATAAGACGTAGAGGAGTAAGAACTATACTCATGGCTCCGGATTGGCCAAGAAGGACTTGGTACCCGGAACTTCAAGAGATGCTCACAGAGGACTTATGGCCTCTGCCGCTAAGAAGGGACTTGTTTCAGCAAGTACCATGTCTGTTCCAAGACTTACCGCAGCTGCGTTTGACGGCATGGCGGTGGAACGCCGGATCCTAAGGGAAAAGGCATTCAGGAAGAGGTCATTCCTACCCTGGTCAAAGCCAGAAAGGAGGTGACCGCACAACATTATCACCACATGTGGCGAAAATATGTTGCGTGGTGTGAGGCCAGGAAGGCCCCACGAAGAAATTTCAACTCGGTCGATTCCTGCATTTCCTGCAAACAGGAGTGTCTATGGGCCTCAAATTGGGGTCCATTAAGGTTCAAATTTCGGCCCTGTCGATTTTTCTTCCAGAAAGAATTGGCTTCAGTTCCTGAAGTCCAGAAGTTTGTCAAGGGAGTATTGCATATACAACCCCCTTTTGTGCCTCCAGTGGCACTGTGGGATCTCAACGTAGTTCTGGGATTCCTCAAAACACATTGGTTTAAAACCAGTCAAATCTGTGGATTTGAAGCATCTCACATGAAAAGTGAACATGCTCTTGGACCTGGCCTGGACCAGGCGAGTGTCAAATTGGTGGTTTTTTTCTCAAAAAAGCCCATATCTGTTTGTCCATTCGGACAGGGCAGAGCTGCGGACTCGTCCCCAGTTCTCTCCCTAAGGTGGTGTCAGTGTTTCACCTGAACCAGCTTATTGTGGTGTCTTGCGCCTACTAGGGACTTGGAGGACTCCAAGTTGCTAGATGTGGTCAGGGCCCTGAAAATATAGGTTCCAGGACGGCTGGAGTCAGGAAAACTGACTTGCTGTTATCCTGTATGCACCCAACAAACTGGGTGCTCTTGCTTCTAAGCAGACTTTTGCTAGTTGGATGTGTAATACAATTCAGCTTGCACATTCTGTGGCAGGCCTGCCACAGCCAAAATATGTAAATGCCCATTCCACAAGGAAGGTGGGCTCATCTTGGGCGGCTGCCCGAGGGGTCTCGGCTTTACAACTTTGCCGAGCGGCTATTTAGTCAGGGGCAAACACGTTTGTAAAATCCTACAAATTTGATAACCTGGCTAAGGAGGACCTGGAGTTCTCTCATTCGGTGCTGCAGAGTCATCCGCACTCTCCCGCCCGTTTGGGAGCTTTGGTATAATCCCCATGGTCCTTTCAGGAACCCCAGCATCCACTAGGACGATAGAGAAAATAAGAATTTACTTACCGATAATTCTATTTCTCGGAGTCCGTAGTGGATGCTGGGCGCCCATCCCAAGTGCGGATTATCTGCAATACTTGTACATAGTTACAAAAATCGGGTTATTATTGTTGTGAGCCATCTTTCAGAGGCTCCGCTGTTATCATACTGTTAACTGGGTTCAGATCACAGGTTGTACAGTGTGATTGGTGTGGCTGGTATGAGTCTTACCCGGGATTCATAAATCCTTCCTTATTGTGTACGCTCGTCCGGGCACAGTATCCTAACTGAGGCTTGGAGGAGGGTCATAGGGGGAGGAGCCAGTGCACACCACCTGATCCTAAAGCTTTACTTTTTGTGCCCTGTCTCCTGCGGAGCCGCTATTCCCCATGGTCCTTTCAGGAACCCCAGCATCCACTACGGACTCCGAGAAATAGAATTATCGGTAAGTAAATTCTTATTTTCCTGCTTTCTATCAGCAGGTTCCTTTATGGCGGCCGTATCCGGAGACGGTAGTGCCACCTTTTTTGATAAGCGTGTCAGCGCCTTATCTACCCTAGGGGGTGTTTCCCAACGTGACCTATCCTCTAGCGGGAAAGGGTACGCTGCCAATAACCGTTTAGAAATTATCAATTTCTTATCGGGGGAAGTCCACGCTTCCTCACACACCTCATTTAATTCCTCAGATGCAGGAAAAAATAAGAATTTACTTACCGATAATTCTATTTCTCGTAGTCCGTAGTGGATGCTGGGGACTCCGTAAGGACCATGGGGAATAGCGGCTCCGCAGGAGACTGGGCACAAAAGTAAAGCTTTAGAACTACCTGGTGTGCACTGGCTCCTCCCCCTATGACCCTCCTCCAAGCCTCAGTTAGGATACTGTGCCCGGACGAGCGTACACAATAAGGAAGGATTTTGAATCCCGGGTAAGACTCATACCAGCCACACCAATCACACCGTATAACTCGGGATCTAAACCCAGTTAACAGCATGATAACAGAGGAGCCTCTAGAAAAGATGGCTCACTACAGCAATAACCCGATTTTTTTGGTAACAATAACTATGTACCAGTATTGCAGACAATCCGCACTTGGGATGGGCGCCCAGCATCCACTACGGACTACGAGAAATAGAATTATCGGTGAGTAAATTCTTATTTTCTCTAACGTCCTAAGTGGATGCTGGGGACTCCGTAAGGACCATGGGGATTATACCAAAGCTCCCAAACGGGCGGGAGAGTGCGGATGACTCTGCAGCACCAAATGAGAGAACTCCAGGTCCTCCTCAGCCAGGGTATCAATTTTGCAGAATTTTACAAACGTATTTGCTCCTGACCAAGTAGCTGCTCGGCAAAGTTGTAAAGCCGAGACCCCTCGGGCAGCCGTCCAAGATGAGCCCACCTTCCTTGTGGAGTGGGCATTTACAGATTTTTGGCTGTGGCAGGCCTGCCACAGAATGTGCAAGCTGAATTGTACTACAAATCCAACGAGCAATAGTCTGCTTAGAAGCAGGAGCACCCAGCTTGTTGGGTGCATACAGGATAAACAGCGAGTCAGATTTTCTGACTCCAGCCGTCCTGGAAACATTATTTTCAGGGCCCTGACAACGTCTAGCAACTTGGAGTCCTCCAAGTCCCTAGTAGCCGCAGGCACCACAATAGGTTGGTTCAGGTGAAACGCTGAAACCACCTTAGGGAGAAACTGAGGATGAGTCCTCAATTCCGCCCTGTCCGAATGGAAAATCAGATAAGGGCTTTTACAGGATAAAGCCGCCAATTCTGACACGCGCCTGGCCCAGGCCAGGGCCAACAGCATGACCACTTTCCATGTGAGATATTTTAACTCCACAGATTTAAGTGGTTCAAACCAATGTGACTTTTGGAACCCAAAAACTACATTGAGATCCCAAAGTGCCACTGGAGGCACAAAAGGAGGCTGTATATGCAGTACCCCTTTTACAAACGTCTAAACTTCAGGGACTGAAGCTAGTTCTTTTTGGAAGAAAATTGACAGGGCCGAAATTTGAACCTTAATGGACCCCAATTTCAGGCCCATAGACACTCCTGTTTGCAGGAAATGTAGGAATCGACCCAGTTGAATTTCCTCCGTCGGGCCTTACTGGCCTCGCACCACGCAACATATTTTCGCCAAATGCGGTGATAATGTTTCGCGGTTACATCCTTCCTGGCTTTGATCAGGATAAGGATGACTTCATCCGGAATGCCTTTTTTCCTTCAGGATCCGGCGTTCAACCGCCATGCCGTCAAACGCAGCCGCGGTAAGTCTTGGAACAGACAGGGTCCTTGCTGGAGCAGGTCCCTTCTTAGAGGTAGAGGCCACGGATCCTCCGTGAGCATCTCTTGAAGTTCCGGTTACCAAGTCCTTCTTGGCCAATCCGGAGCCACGAATATAGTGCTTACTCCTCTCCATCTTATCAATCTCAGTACCTTGGGTATGAGAGGCAGAGGAGGGAACACATACACTGACTGGTACACCCACGGTGTTACCAGAGCGTCTACAGCTATTGCCTGAGGGTCCCTTGACCTGGCGCAATACCTGTCGAGTTTTTCCCAACGGTTTATAATCATGTGGAAGACTTCTGGGTGAAGTCTCCACTCTCCCGGGTGGAGGTCGTGTCTGCTGAGGAAGTCTGCTTCCCAGTTGTCCACTCCCGGAATGAATACTGCTGACAGTGCTATCACATGATTTTCCGCCCAGCGAAGAATCCTTGCAGCTTCTGCCATTGCCCTCCTGCTTCTTGTGCCACCCTGTCTGTTTACGTGGGTGACTGCCGTGATGTTGTCCGACTGGATCAACACCGGCTGACCTTGAAGCAGAGGTCTTGCTAAGCTTAGAGCATTGTAAATGGCCCTTAGCTTCAGGATATTTATGTGAAGTGATGTCTCCAGGCTTGACCATAAGCCCTGGAAATTCCTTCCCTGTGTGACTGCTCCCCAGCCTCGCAGGCTGGCATCCGTGGTCACCAGGACCCAGTCCTGAATGCCGAATCTGCGGCCCTCTAGAAGATGAGCACTCTGCAACCACCACAGGAGGGACACCCTTGTCCTTGGTGACAGGGTTATCCGCTGATGCATCTGAAGATGCGACCCGGACCATTTGTCCAGCAGGTCCCACTGGAAAGTTCTTGCGTGGAATCTGCCGAATGGGATTGCTTCGTAGGAAGCCACCATTTTACCCAGAACCCTTGTGCATTGATGCACTGAGAGTTGGCTCGGTTTTAGGAGGTTTTAGGAGGTTCTCTCCTCCGGGAGAAACACCTTTTTCTGGACTGTGTCCAGGATCATCCCTAGGAACAGAAGACGAGTCGTCGGAACCAGCTGCGATTTTGGAATATTGAGAATCCAATCGTGCTGCCGCAACACTACCTGAGATAGTGCTACACCGACCTCCAACTGTTCCCTGGATCTTACCCTTATCAGGGAATCGTCCAAGTAAGGGATAACTAAAATTCCCTTCCTTCGAAGGAATATCATCATTTCGGCCATTACCTTGGTAAAGACCCGGGGTGCCGTGGACCATCCATACGGCAGCGTCTGAACTGATAGTGACAGTTCTGTACCATAAACCTGAGGTACCCTTGGTGAGAAGGGTAAATTGGGACATGAAGGTAAGCATCCTTGATGTCCCGAGACATCATGTAGTCCCCTTCTTTCAGGTTCGCAATCACTGCTCTGAGTGACTCAATCTTGAATTTGAACCTCTGTATGTAAGTGTTCAAAGATTTTAGATTTATAATCGGTCTCACCGAGCCGTCCGGCTTCGGTACCACAACAGTGTGGAATAATACCCCGTTCCCTGTTGCAGGAGGGGTACCTTGATTATCACCTGCTGGGAATACAGCTTATGAATGGCTTCCAAAACTGTCTCCCTGTCAGAAGGAGACATCGGTAAAGCCGACTTTAGGAAACGGCGAGGGGGAGACGTCTCGAATTCCAATTTGTACCCCTGAGATATCACCTGAAGGATCCAGGTGTCTACTTGCGAGTGAGCCCACTGCGCGCTGAAATTCATTGAGACGGGCCCCCCACCGTGCCTGATTCTGCTTTTAAAGCCCCAGCGTCATACTGAGGGCTTGGCAGAGGCGGGAGAGGGTTTCTGTTCCTGGGAACTGGCTGATTTCTGCAGCCTTTTTCCTCTCCCTCTGTCCCGGGGCAGAAATGAGGAACCTTTTGCCCGCTTGTCCACGAAAAGACTGCGCCTGATAATACGGCGTCTTCTCATGTTGAGAGGCGACCTGGGGTACAAACGTGGATTTCCCAGCTGTTGCCGTGGCCACCAGGTCTGAAAGACCGACCCCAAATAACTCCTCCCCTTAATAAGGCAATACTTCCAAATGCCGTTTGGAATCCGCATCACCTGACCACTGTCGTGTCCATAACCCTCTACTGGTAGAAATGGACAACGCACTTAGACTTGATGCCAGTCGGCAAATATTCCGCTGTGCATCACGCATATATAGAAATGCATCTTTCAAATGCTCTATAGGCAATAATATACTGTCCCTATCTGGGGTATCAATATTTTCAGTCAGGGAATCCGACCACGCCAACCCAGCACTGCACATCCAGGCTGAGGCGATTGCTGGTCGCAGTATAACACCAGTATGTGTGTAAATACATTTTAGGATACCCTCCTGCTTTCTATCAGCAGGATCCTTAAGGGCGGCCATCTCAGGAGAGGGTAGAGCCCTTGTTCTTACAAGCGTGTGAGCGCTTTATCCACCCTAGGGGGTGTTTCCCAACGCACCCTAACCTCTGGCGGGAAAGGATATAATGCCAATAACATTTTAGAAATTATCAGTTGTTATCGGGGGAAACCCACGCATCATCACACACCTCATTTAATTTCTCAGATTCAGGAAAACTACAGGTAGTTTTTCCTCACCGAACATAATACCCCTTTTTGGTGGTACTCGTATTATCAGAAATGTGTAAAACATTTTTCATTGCCTCAATCATGTAACGTGTGGCCCTACTGGAAGTCACATTTGTCTCTTCACCGTCGACACTGGAGTCAGTATCCGTGTCGGCGTCTATATCTGCCATCTGAGGTAACGGGCGCTTTAGAGCCCCTGACGGCCTATGAGACGTCTGGACAGGCACAAGCTGAGTAGCCGGCTGTCTCATGTCAACCACTGTCTTTTATACAGAGCTGACACTGTCACGTAATTCCTTCCAACAGTTCATCCACTCAGGTGTCGACCCCCTAGGGGGTGACATCACTATTACAGGCAATCTGCTCCGTCTCCACATAATTTTTCTCCTCATACATGTCGACACAAATGTACCGACACACAGCACACACACAGGGAATGCTCTGATAGAGGACAGGACCCCACTAGCCCTTTGGGGAGACAGAGGGAGAGTTTGCCAGCACACACCAGAGCGCTATATATATACAGGGATAACCTTATATAAGTGTTTTTCCCCTTATAGCTGCTGTATTGTTAATACTGCGCCTAATTAGTGCCCCCCTCTCTTTTTTAACCCTTTCTGTAGTGTAGTGACTGCAGGGGAGAGCCAGGGGAGCTTCCCTCCAACTGAGCTGTGAGGGAAAATGGCGCCAGTGTGCTGAGGAGATAGGCTCCGCCCCTTTTTCGCAGACTTTTCTCCTGCTTTTTTATGGATTCTGGCAGGGGTTAAAATTCATCCATATAGCCCTGGGGGCTATATGTGATGTATTTTCGCCAGCCAAGGTGTTTTTATTGCTGCTCAGGGCGCCCCCCCCTAGCGCCCTGCACCCTCAGTGACCGAAGTGTGAAGTGTGCTGAGGAGCAATGGCGCACAGCTGCAGTGCTGTGCGCTACCTTGGTGAAGACAGGACGTCTTCTGCCGCCGATTTTCCGGACCTCTTCTGTCTTCTGGCTCTGTAAGGGGGCCGGCGGCGCGGCTCTGGGACCCATCCATGGCTGGGCCTGTGATCGTCCCTCTGGAGCTAATGTCCAGTAGCCTAAGAAGCCCAATCCACTCTGCACGCAGGTGAGTTCGCTTCTTCTCCCCTTAGTCCCTCGATGCAGTGAGCCTGTTGCCAGCAGGTCTCACTGAAAATAAAAAACCTAAAACTAAACTTTTCACTAAGCAGCTCAGGAGAGCCACCTAGTGTGCACCCTTCTCGTTCGGGCACAAAAATCTAACTGAGGCTTGGAGGAGGGTCATAGGGGAGGAGCCAGTGCACACCAGGTAGTTCTAAAGCTTTACTTTTGTGCCCAGTCTCCTGCGGAGCCGCTATTCCCCATGGTCCTTACGGAGTCCCCAGCATCCACTTAGGACGTTAGAGAAACTACAGGTAGCTTTTTCTCACCAAACATAATACCCTTTTTTGTGGTACCTGGGGTATTATCAGAAATGTGTAATACATTTTTCATTGCCTCAATCATGTAACGGGTGGACCTATTGGAGAGTACACTAGTCTCATCGTCGTCGACACTGGAGTCGGTATCCGTGTCGACATCTGTGTCTGTCACCTGAGGAAGCGGGCGTTTTAAAGCCCCTGATGACATTTGAGACGCTGGAACAGGCACAAGCTGAGTAGCCGACTGTCCTATGTCATCAAACCTTTTGTGTAAGGAGTCGACACTGTCACGTAACTCCTTCCATAAGTCCATTCACCCAGGTGTCGACCCCGCAGGGGGTGACATCACATTCACAGGCATTTGCTCCGCCTCCACATCATTTTGCTCATCATACATGTCGACACAGCAGTACCGACACACACAGCACACACACAGGGAATGCTCTGACAGAGGACAGGACCCCACAAAGCCCTTTGGGGAGACAGAGGGAGAGTATGCCAGCACACACCAGAGCGCTATATACCACAGGGATATCACCTATAAAATAAGATTTTACTTACCGATAAATCTATTTCTCATAGTCCGTAGTGGATGCTGGGGACTCCGTCAGGACCATGGGGATAGCGGCTCCGCAGGAGACAGGGCACAAAAGCAAGCTTTTAGGATCACATGGTGTGTACTGGCTCCTCCCCCTATGACCCTCCTCCAAGCCTCAGTTAGGTACTGTGCCCGGACGAGCGTACACAATAAGGAAGGATCTTGAATCCCGGGTAAGACTCATACCAGCCACACCAATCACACCGTACAACTTGTGATTTTAACCCAGTTAACAGTATGATAACAATGAAGTAGCCTCTAAAAAAGATGGCTCACAACAATAATAACCCGATTTTTTTGTAACAATAACTATGTACAAGTAATGCAGACAATCCGCACTTGGGATGGGCGCCCAGCATCCACTACGGACTATGAGAAATAGATTTATCGGTAAGTAAAATCTTATTTTCTCTAACGTCCTAGTGGATGCTGGGGACTCCGTCAGGACCATGGGGATTATACCAAAGCTCCCAAACGGGCGGGAGAGTGCGGATGACTCTGCAGCACCAAATGAGAGAACTCCAGGTCCTCCTCAGCCAGGGTATCAAATTTGTAGAATTTAGCAAACGTGTTTGCCCCTGACTAAGTAGCTGCTCGGCAAAGTTGTAAAGCCGAGACCCCTCGGGCAGCCGCCCAAGATGAGCCCACCTTCCTTGTGGAATGGGCATTTACAGATTTTGGCTGTGGCAGGCCTGCCACAGAATGTGCAAGCTGAATTGTACTACAAATCCAACGAGCAATAGTCTGCTTAGAAGCAGGAGCACCCAGCTTTTTGGGTGCCTACAATATAAACAGCAAGTCAGACTTTCTGACTCCAGCCGTCCTGGAATTATATATATATATATATATTTTCAGGGCCCTGACAACGTCTAGCAACTTGGAGTCCTCCAAGTCCCTAGTAGCCGCAGGCACCACAATAGGTTGTTTCAGGTGAAACGCTGACACCACCTTAGGAAGAAACTGGGGACGAGTCCGCAGTTCTGCCCTGTCCGAATGGAAAATCAAATATGGGCTTTTGTAAGACAAAGCCGCCAATTTTGACAATCGCCTGGCCTAGGCCAGGGCCAACAGCATGGTCACTTTCCATGTGAGATATTTCAAATCCACAGATTTGAGTGGTTCAAACCAATATGATTTGAGGAATCCCAACACTACGTTGAGATCCCACGGTGCCACTGGAGGCACACAAGGGCTGTATATGCAATACTCCCTTGACAAACGTCTGGACTTCAGGAACTGAAGCCAATTCTTTCTGGAAGAAAATCTATAGGGCCGAAACTTGAACCGTAATGGATCCAATTTTAGGCTCATAGACACTCCTGTTTGCAAAAAGTGCAGAAATCGACCTAGTTGAAATTTTTTCGTGGGGCCTTCCTGGCCTCACCCACGCAACATATTTTTACCACATGTGGTGATAACGTTGTGCGGTCACCTCCTTCCTGGCTTTGACCAGGGTAGGTATGACCTCTTCCGGAATGCCTTTTCCCTTAGGATCCGGCGTTCAAACCGCCATGCCGTCAAACGCAGTCGCGGTAAGTCTTGGAACAGACAAGGTCCCTGTTGGAGCAGGTCCTTTCTTAAAGGCCGATGCCACGGTTCCTCTTGGAACAGACATGGTACTTGCTGAAAGCAAATCCCTTCTTAGCTCCCGAGGCCATTAGTCCTCTGTGAGCATCTCTTGAAGTTCCGGTTACCAAGTCCCTCTTGGCCAATCCGGAGCCACGAGTATAGTTCTTACTCCTCTATGTCTTATAATTCTCAATACCTTGGTTATGAGAAGCAGAGGAGGGAACACATACACCGACTGTTACACCCACGGTGTTACCAGGACGTCCACAGCTATCGCCTGAAAGTCTCGTGACCTGGCGCAATACCGGTCCCATTTTTTGTTCGGGCGGGACGCCATCATGTCCACCTTTGGTCTTTCCCAACGGTTCACAATCATGCGGAAAACTTCCCGATGAAGTTCCCACTCTCCCGGGTGGAGGTCGTGCCTGCTGAGGAAGTCTGCTTCCCAGTCGTCCACTCCCGGAATGAACACTGCTGACAGTGTTATCACATGATTTTCCGCCTAGCGAAAAATCCTTGCAGTTTTGCCACTGCCCTCCTGCTTCTTGTGCCGCCCTTTCTGTTTACGTGGGCGACTGCCGTGATGTTATCCCACTGGATCAATACCGGCTGACCTTGAAGCAGAGGTCTTGCTAAGCTTAGAGCATTATAAATTTGCTCTTAGCTCCAGTATATTTATGTGGAGAGAATTCTCCAGACTTGATCACACTCCTTGTGTGACTGCTCCCCAGCCTCTCAGGCTGGCCTCCGTGGTCACGAGCATCCAATCCTGAATGCCGAATCTGCGGCCCTCTAGAAGATGAGCACTCTGTAATCACCACAGGAGAGACACCCTTGTCCTTGGATATAGGGTTATCCGCTGATGCATCTGAAGATGCGATCCGTTTGTCCAGCAGATCCCACTGAAGAGTTCTTGCGTGAAATCTGCCGAATGGAAGCGCTTCGTAATAAGCCACCATTTTTACCAGGACTCTTGTGCAATGATGCACTGACACTTTTCCTGGTTTTAGGAGGATCCCGATTAGCTCGGATAACTCCCTGGCTTTCTCCTCTCGGAGAAACACCTTTTCCTGGACTGTGTCCAGAATCATCCCTAGGACCAGCAGACGTGTCGTCGGAACAACTGCGGTTTTGGAATATTTAGAATCCACCCGTGCTGTCGTAGAACTACTTGAGATAGTGCTACTCCGACCTCCAACTGTTCTCTGGACCTTGTTCTTATCAGGAGGTCGTCCATTTTCTTTGAAGACGAATCCTCCTTTCGGTCCTTACCTTGGTAAGGACCCGGGGTGCCTTGGACAATCCAACGGCATCGTCTTGAAACTGATAGTGACAGTTCTGTACCACGAACCTGAGGTACCCTTGGTGAGAAAAGGCAAATTTTGGGACATGGAGGTAAGCATCCCTGATGTCCCGGGACACCATCTAGTCCCCTTGTTCTTTGCTATCACTGCTCTGAGTGACTCCATCTGGATTTGAACCCTTGTAAGTGTTCAAATTTTTCAGATTTAGAATAGGTCTCACCTAGCCTTCAGTACCACCATATAGTGTGGAGTAATACCCCTTTCCTTGTTGTCGGAGGGGTAATTTTATTATCACCTGCTGGGAATACAGCTTGTGAATTGTTTTCAATACTGCCTCCCTGTCGGAGGGAGACATTGGTACAGCAGACTACAGGAACCTGCGAGGGGGGAAACCTCTCGACATTCCAATCTGTACCCCTTGGATACTACTTGTAGGATCCAGGGGTCCTGTACGGTCCCAGCGTCATGCTGAGAACTTGGTAGAAGCGGTGGAAGGCTTCTGTTCCTGGGAATGGGCTGCCTGCTGCAGTCTTCTTCCCTTTCCTCTATCCCTGGGCAGATATGACTCTTATAGGGACGAAAGGACTGAGGCTGAAAAGACGGTGTCTTTTTCTTCAGAGATGTGACTTAGGGTAAAAAACGGTGGATTTTCCAGCAGTTGCCCTGGCCACCAGGTCCCATGGACCGACCCCAAATAACTCCTCCCCTTTATACGGCAATACATCTTTGTGCCGTTTGGAATCTGCATCACCTGACCACTGTCGTGTCCATAAACATCTTCTTGCAGATATGGACATCGCATTTACTCTTGATGCCAGAGTGCAAATATCCCTCTGCGCATCTCGCATATATAGAAATGCATCCTTTAAATGCTCTATAGTCAATAAAATACTGTCCCTGTCAAAGGTATCAATATTTTTAGTCAGGGAATCCGACCAAGCCACCTCAGCTCTGCACATCCAGGCTGAGGCGATCGCTGGTCGCAGTATAATACCAGCATGTGTGTGTATACTTTTTAGGATATTTTTCAGCCTCCTATCAGCTGGCTCCTTAAGTACGGCCCTATCCGTAGATGGTACCGCTATTCTGATAAGCGTGTGAGCGCCTTATCCACCCTGAGGGGTGTTTCCCACCGCGCCTTAACTTCAGGCGGGAAAGGGTATACCGCCAATAATTTTCTATCGGGGGAAACCCACTCATTTAATTTATCTGATTCAGGAAAAACTACAGGTAGTTTTTTCACCTCACACATAATACCCTTTTTTGTGGTACTTGGAGTATCAGAAATATGTAACACCTCCTTCATTGCCCTTAACGTGTGGCCCTAAAAGAAAATACGTTTGTTTCTTCACCGTCGACACTGAAATCAGTGTCCGTGTCTGGGTCTGTGTCGACCGACTGAGGTAAATGGGCATTTTACAGCCCCTGACGGTGTTTGAGACGCCTGGACAGATACTAATTTGTTCGCCGGCCCTCTCATGTCGTCAACCGGCTTGCAGCGTGTTGACATTGTCACGTAATTTCCATAAATAAGCCATCCATTCCGGTGTCGACTCCCTAGAGAGTGACATCACCATACAGGCAATTTGCTCCGCCTCCTCACCAATATTTTCCTCATACATGTCGACACACACGTACCGACATACAGCACACACATAGGGAATGCTCTGATAGAGGACAGGACCCACTAGCCCTTTGGGGAGACAGAGGGAGAGTTTGCCAGCACACACCAAAACGCTATAATTATCCAGGGACAACCTTTATATAAGTGTTCCTCCCTTATAGCATTTTAATATATATACATATCGCCAAATCAGTGCCCCCCCTCTCTGTTTTAACCCTGTTTCTGTAGTGCAGTGCAGGGGAGAGCATGGGAGCCTTCCCACCAGCCTTTCTGTGAGGGAAAATGGCGCTGTGTGCTGAGGAGAATAGGCCCCGCCCCCTTTTCGGCGGGCTTCTTCTCCGGAGTTTTAGATATCTGGCAGGGGTTAAATACATCCATATAGCCTCAAGGGCTATATGTGATGTATTTTTCGCCATACAGGTATTATACATTGCTGCCCAGGGCGCCCCCCTCCAGCGCCCTGCACCCTCCGTGACCGCTGTGTGAAGTGTGCTGACAACAATGGCGCACAGCTGCAGTGCTGTGCGCTACCTGATGAAGACAGAGTCTTCTGCCGCCTGGTTCCGGACCTCTTCATCTTCAGCGTCTGCAAGGGGGGTCGGCGGCGCGGCTCCGGGACGAACCCCAGGGCGAGCCCTGTGTTCCGACTCCCTCTGGAGCTATGTCCAGTAGCCTAAGAATCCAATCCATCCTGCACGCAGGTGAGTTGAAAATCTCTCCCCTAAGTCCCTCGATGCAGTGAGCCTGTTGCCAGCAGGACTCACTGAAAATAAAGAACCTAAAAACTTTTTCTAAGTAACTCTTTAAGAGAGCCACCTAGATTGCACCCTTCTCGGCCGGGCACAAAAACCTAACTGAGGCTTGGAGGAGGGTCATAGGGGGAGGAGCCAGTACACACCATGTGATCCTAAAAGCTTGCTTTAGTGCCCTGTCTCCTGCGGAGCCGCTATCCCCATGGTCCTGACGGAGTCCCCAGCATCCACTAGGACGTTAGAGAAAGAGTGTTTTCCCTTATAGCTGCATATATATATATTATACTGCGCCTAAATTTGTGCCCCCCCCCTCTCTTTTTTACCCTTTCTGTAGTGCAGGACTGCAGGGGAGAGCCAGGGAGCGATCCTTCCAGCGGAGCTGTGAGGGAAAATGGCGCCAGTGTGCTGAGGGAGATGGCTCCGCCCCTTTTTCGGCGGGCTTTATCCCGCTATTTTAATAATTCTGGCAGGGGTTAATATACACCTATATAGCCCCTGGGGCTATATATGGTGTCAGTTTGCCAGCCAAGGTGCTTTTTTATTGCTGCTCAGGGCGCCCCCCCCCCAACGCCCTGCACCCATCAGTGACCGCAGTGTGTGGTGTGCATGAGGAGCAATGGCGCACAGCTGCAGTGCTGTGCGCTACCTTGGAGAAGACAGAAGTCTTCAGCCGCCGATTTTCCAGACCTTCTTGCTTCTGGCTCTGTAAGGGGGGCGGCGGCGCGGCTCCGGGAACGGACGACGAGGTCGGGTCCTGTGTGCGATCCCTCTGGAGCTAATGGTGTCCAGTAGCCTAAGAAGCCCAAGCTACCACCACTTAGGTAGGTTCGCTTCTTCTCCCCTTAGTCCCTCGGTGCAGTGAGCTTGTTGCCAGCAGGTCTCACTGTAAAATAAAAAACCTAAACTATACTTTCTTTCTAGGAGCTCAGGAGAGCCCCTAGTGTGCATCCAGCTCGGCCGGGCACAGAAATCTAACTGAGGCTTGGAGGAGGGTCATAGGGGGAGGAGCCAGTGCACACCAGATAGTCCTAATTCTTTCTTTAGATGTGCCCAGTCACCTGCGGAGCCGTCTATTCCCCATGGTCCTTACGGAGTTCCCAGCATCCACTAGGACGTCAGAGAAAATACATTAGCACCATGCAATTTATCACTCTCCAAGGCTAGATAAATCTGAAGGGGGGGGGGGGCTGGTGCAATCGCTGGAGAGGACTGCCCGCTTACTGCTGACTCTCTCCCCAGTGCAGCACATAACAGCGTCCTCTGGCTGCTTGCTGTGTGCAACGGACATGGGGGGTCACCAGGAGCCGCCAGGCAACATTCTCAGACCGGCCTACCAGCCAGATCGTGAAGGGCTGCTAGAATGCCGATTGGTGGTTGCTGACAGCAATTCACTGTATGGAAACATGCGGAGAGATGGCGCAGGACTGTAGGAGGGGTAAGTAATTTCTTTTAAAAAAAAATTATTCCTGTGAATGTGTGGGTACTGGCCCTAGTGCAGTGCTTTACCCAGGGTCTATGATGCTGTTAAGATGGCCCTATCACAGCTATCTTTATATGATGGCAGACAGCAATTTTCATGTTTGTAGGTACAGTTGTGCTCATAAGTTTACATACCCTAGCAGAATTTGTGATTTTCTGGCCATTTGTCAGAGAATATGAATGATAACTCACAAACTTTTCTTTCACTCATGGTTAGTGGTTGGGTGAAGCCATTTATTGTCAAACAACTGTGTTTACTCTTTTTAAATCATAATGACAACAGAAACTACCCAAATGACCCTGATCAAAAGTTTACATACCCTAGTTCTTAATACCGTGTATTGCCCCCTTTAACATCAATGACAGCTTGAAGTCTTTTGTGGTAGTTGTGGATGAGGCTCTTTATTTTCTCAGATGGTAAAGCTGCCCATTCTTCTTGGCAAAAAGCCTCCAGTTCCTGTAAATTCTTGGGCTGTCTTGCATGAACTGCACGTTTGAGATCTCCCCATGCTAGGGTATGTAAACTTATGAGCACAACTGTATTTACGCAAATATTTATTAAAAGACAATTATAAAATGTTTGTGGTCTGCATTGTTGTGAAAATAAGGCTGTTAAAATGTGGGTATTTTAACCTTCTTGATATAAATATCAACCAAACAGAAGATCTAATAGGTGTGGGGTATAAATTACAGCTAAATTCCTTGTTATATTATGTCATATAATAGTTTTATGTCCACTATAGTGATCACCACCTTTATTATCAGAAGTCCTTAATTGTGGATAATTATCACTATAACATGGATTGTTATTGCCTCTCTGAATAGCCTTATAACCTAGGTGTAGGGTTCATACTCTGGTAATGGAAAAATTGTTATAAACCCCTATTAAGATCCTTTATATCACTAATACCCCTTTCAGACCACCTGAGGTGGGTCACACCCGGGAGCCTGACACGGGTGCTTCCAGGGTGCGACCCGCCTCAGGTCCCCCGTCTGCAACCTGGCATATTGCCGGTATGGTGATGTCATAGGTGGCGCAGCTCTTAGCGATCACATGATCTCCAAGCCAGTAGCGGATCTTGCCACAGGCAAGCAGGACTTTTGCCCGGGGCGCCGCCTTCCGGAGGGCGCCGCACCATGACAAGAGCCGCTACTGTGCCCCCCGCTGTGAAGGGAACTAGACGCTACGCGTCTAGTTTCCCTTCGTGGAGAGGACCTTTGCTGTGCGGTGCGCAATGACGTCATTGCGCACCGCACAGCATTGTGGGACTGACAGACGCTAGGGGTCATATTTGACCTTTAGTGTCTGTGTATGCTGTGCTATGGGAGAGACATCATGACGTCTCTCCCATAGCTCCGAGGAGAGGACCGGCGGAGGTCTGCAGCGGGCAGGAGCGGGGATTGGAAGTATTTTTTTTTGTGTGTGTGTGTGCAAGCGGCGCTACGCTACAGGGCCACAAATGGGGGCACAACTCTACAGGGGGCGTAACTGACCACACCCCCAGTATGAAGCCACGCCCCTATTCTCCGCCCGGGCCGCCAAAATACCTAGAACCGGCCCAGCTCAAAGCGCCGCCTGTCCACACAGAGTGAACAGGAAACGGGTCGCATCGACCCGGCTCCCGTTCACACCGCACAGCAAGCCGGGATGAACACGAGTCCAACCCTGGTCGCTACCAGGGTTGAAATACCGGGTTGCTCGACCTGGGAAATTTCCTCTGGAACCTTTCAGATCGCACATGAATACGGGTTATGCGCGCTCATGTGCAATAAGCCGTGGTCAAAGCTGGTGGTCTGAATAGGGGTATAAGTTACAGTCTCAAAATTACCCCTTTTCAACCTAAGTCCCAGATCTGAACAGTGATTTGGAACACAGTTCCAAACCAGGACAGACCCCTTTCCACCGTGGCACAGATTAGAGTTATTCCCAGATTCGCACCGTTCACACTGCACACAGGTGCAATGCCGGCACTTGGATATCCTATGAACGGGAATACTTGCCAGGTAAAACCCTGCTAGCTACCAGGGATAGTTACCCAGCTCAACCAGGAGGATCCTTCTCCACTGAGTAAAATCCCAGATTCATGAGCATTCACATGCAATTACCCGGGATTTAGAGGTTAATAGATAAGGGGTATAATTCAGCTGCCTGAGTGTGTACAGTGGAACTCCCATGACTGATGTAGTCACAAAGTAAGCACAATAAGATTTATGAATATACAGTATACTATGGATAATCAATTAATTTACAATATCTATTTAGCAGCAGCACAATTCCTTCAATTGTATCTTATCAGCCGCCAGAGACTGTTCATAGTGGATACATAGGTTTCTTTTGTTGGAAACCGTAACATAAAATTGTTACAAAGGGTACATTTCCGCTATTACATATTCTTTTAGCCACGAGGCGTGATTATTTTCTATGCACACAAGTTTTACACTACCACCTAATCTTAAAAGACGTCCTTCAAGATTAGGTGGTGGTGGTAGAATGGTGTGCATAGAAAATAATCACGCCTCGTGGCTGAAAGAATATGTAATAGCAGATAGGTATCCTTGGCTACATTTTAATGTTACTGATTCCAACAAAAGAAACCTATTTATCCGCTATGAACAGTCTCTGGCTGCTGATAAGATAGAATTGAAGGAATCGTGCTGCTGCTAAATAGATATTGTAATTGAATTGTTTATCCAAAGTATATTATCATAAATCTTATTGTGCTTACTTTATGACTGCATCAGGCAACTGATGAGATAGAATTGAAGAAATCCTGCTGCTGCTAAACAGAGATTGTAATTTAACGGTATATCCATTGTATATGTTCATAAATCTAACTGCTTACATTATGACTACATCAAACACTGGCGTTCCACTGTACACAGACTCAAGCAGCTGAATTATAGGACAGTAACAGTCCCGCTATTCATTTTGAGCCTGTAACTTAGTGGTATAAAGCAACCTAATAGGGCACAGGTTCTCAAACTCGGTCCTGAGGACCCCACACGGTGCATGTTTTGCAGGTCTCTTCACAGAATCACAAGTGAAATAATTAGCTCCACCTGTGGACCTTTTAAAATGTGTCAGTGAGTAATTAATACACCTGTGCACCTGCTGGGTTACCTGCAAAACATGCACTGTGTGGGGTCCTAAGGACCGAGTTTGAGAACCACTGTAAAAGGGCATTATAACAATTCTTTTATTACCAGGTTATGAGACCATCACCTAGGTCAGTGGTTCCCAAACTGGGTGCCATGGCACCTCAGGGTGCCTTTGGGGCACTTGCAGGGGTGCCCTCGGTTAGAGGTCCAGGACCAATTCAAATTATTTATGGTCCATTAATAGGCCAGAGGTTCTCAAATGCGGTCGATCCAGGTTTTAGGTATATCCATGGCTCAGCACATATGGTTAAATCAAATTGACCTGAAGTGCTAATTAAATCACCTGTGACCAAGTATGGATAAACATAAAACCTGGACAATTGGGGTGCGAGGACCGCATTTGAGAACCTCTCTGTATTAGGCAAAACCAGTGCTTATGGCTGCCAATCATAAACATATCCAGTATCCCATATCCAAAATGCTTGGGACCAGACATATTTTGGATATCGGATTTTTCCGTATTTTTGAATAATTGCATACCATAGTAAAGGGCCCCATATACTAGGCAGATTTTGCCCGATTTCAGCCCAATTCGGGCATTCGGCCCGATATATTGGGTGAAATTGGGCACTTTCGGGGTGCTTGAAAAGCCGATCCGATCCGCGTTCCCGTGAGCATCGGCTCGGATCACCCTAGATCCGACATACCACGAGTGCTGCACTCGTTATATGTCGGATACCGCAGTAAATAGATAGGATGGTAAAAGATACATCGTATGAAAAAAAAAAAAAAAACTGCATACGATATATCTAATACTATCTTACCAACGGGGAGGCTGGACGAAATCTTGTATGACATGACGGACCGTCATGTCGTATACGTGTATGGGGCCCTTAAGATATCTCGGGGATGGGATCCAAGTCTAAGCACAGAATTAATTTGTTTCAAATACACCATATACACACTGTCTGAAAATATTTTTAATTACTTTGTGCAGTAAACAAAGTCTGTGTACATACACACAATTCATTTATGTTCCATATACACCTTATAAACACAGCCTGAAGGTCATTTAATACATTATTTTTAATAACTTTGTGTATTAAACAAAGTTTGTGTACATTGAGCCATCAGAAAACAAAGGTTTCACTATCTCACGCTCACTCAAAAAATTCCGTATTTAGGAATATTTGGATATGGGATACTCAACCTGTAATATGTGGACAAACAGAAGTAAATCCTGTCCCTTATCACATAACTACACCTAAGGATGACAAACACTTATCAAAAGTAATATTTTTTTCTGAATTTCTCCATAGCAAACTTTTGGCCCAGGGTCGCAGTGGAAAAAAAAAAAAATCTGATACTCTAGGGCAGAGGTTCTCAAACTCGGTCCTCAGGACCCCACACAGTGCATGTTTTGTAGGTCTCCTCACAGAATCACAAGTGAAATAATTAGCTCCACCTGTGGACCTTTTAAGATGTGTCAGTGAGTAATTAATACACCTGTGCACATGCTGGGTTACCTGCAAAACATGCACTGTGTGGGGTCCTGAGGACCGAGTTTGAGAACCTCTGCTCTAGGGTACTGTGATTCAAAAAAATGTTTTTTGGGTTATAAGACTATTCAGAGAGGCAATTACAATCCATGCAATAGTGGTAATTCATATCACAATTGAGGCCCTCTGATATTAAAAAGGTGGACTATAGTGGACATAAATTTATTATATATTGCTAAGACTTATACCAAGGAATTTAGCCGTCATTAATACCCCTTTTCCACCAAACTTTTATCCTGGGTTATTACCTGGGTCACGTTACCCGGGAATCATAGCCTGACCCAGGTAACAGTGTGGTGTGAACGGTGCTCTAAAAGTATACAGAAAGCCGTTTCACCAGCGCTTGGAGATTATGCGGGTCATTCCGAGTTGATCGTAGCTGTGCTAAATTTAGCACAGCTACGATCATGACCTCACATGCGGGGGGGGACGCCCAGCACAGGACTAGTCTGCCCCGCATGTCAGTGCCGGCCCCCCTCCTGCAGAAGTGCAAAGGCGTCGCACAGCGGCGATGCCTTCGCAATTCAAGAGTAGCTCCCGGCCAGCGCAGCTTTAGCGTGCTGGCCGGGAGCTAGTCTTCGCTCCCCGGCCCGCAGTGGCTGCGTGCCCCGCCACCCAGCCGCTGCAGGATACTCCCCGCACGGTCCGGCCACGCCTGCGTTGGCCGGACCGCGGCCACAAAACGGTGGCCAAACGCCGCCATTTCGCCCCCTCCCGCCCATCGACCGCCTCTGCCTGTCAATCAGGCAGAGGCAATCGTAGCGCAGCGACTGGCGGCCATGTGCCGGCGCACGCGCAGTTCTGACCCGATCGCTACACTGCGAAACACTGCAGCGTACGATCAGGTCAGAATGACCCCCTATGTCATCTCCAAGCACCAGCAAACCAGGCACAATGCACACAGGTGCAGTCTGAAAGGGATCTACCCACCAATATGCCTTGTTCAGCCTACGGTGTGAATGGGGTCTGACCTGGCTGTGACACTGGTTGGAACCATGTTCGAAAACCTGGGTTCGGACTCTGCGTTTTGGTGGAAAAGGGGTATTATACACCACACCCATTAGGTTTAGTGTATGGTTCATATATGTATCAAGAAGGTGCATTTTAACGGATAACCTTATTTTAACAATAAAAACCAAATACACACAACAAAAGCTTTATAATTTACTTTTAATAGTTATAAGATGACTTACATTTTATTTTATTTCCCCAGTCGTGAGTACGCCCTGCAATAGAATACTTTATCTTCCTCTTTCACTAAATATGATATATTATTCCAGGGAGCACCCACCAGAGAACTAGATAATAGATCATTCCATTGAGCATATCCTGGGTGACCATGTAACACTGATGATGAGATAAATCTAGTGCGCATAATTATTTACGTGTGCAAATGCAATGGTAGAGCCTTCAGACAAAAAACATGGTTCTCAGCAAAGTTTGGGCTACCATTATAGTCCACACATTGATCAGCTTATTTCACGTTTTAAAGGACCAGAAATATAGGCTCAACAAGCACAAAATAACAAAAAGGTGGTTATATAGATAAACAAGATAAATATCTCCTGAGTATTGTGTTTGCCTGAATAATACGCAATAACAGAAATGTAAAAGGCTTGTGGGACAGTGCAGGTAGAGTACAATATAATAAAGAAACGTGGCGCATTAATACAGGCTGTGGAGTCTGTAAGCCAAACTCTGACTCCTCTATAAGTACCATAGAGGAGTTGGAGTCAAAGGTTTGGCATCCAACTCCGCAGTCCTGGCAGCAATGAAGGTAAAACCTGTTACCCTGAGATCCTTTTTGGTAGCATTGTCACAAGTGTCCCATTGAATGCATGTAAAGTGATGTGATAAGTCTGCATATTGGTTTTCACAGAGCGTAGCATATGATGAATGCAGAATGAAGGCAGACCAGTACAAACAATCACTTTGCGTCTCCCAAAAACCACTGGCTGTTTTAAAGGGATTGTAGTAGATTATAACCAGCTTCCAAAAGTTAGGAAGTCATAGGGGTATATGCAATTGCGGTCGAATTCCCGAAATTGTCGAATTTCGGGTCATTTTCGACCAAAAAAAAAATTCGCCTATGCAATTCAGTGCTTTCCGACCAAAAAACGGACTTTCAAAATTCGACTTTTTGAAATTCGAATTTTTGCAAATTCGACTTTTCTGCAATGATATAAGTGCTGCAATTCGACCAAAGCATATTCAATTCAAGTTTGGAAATTCGACAGCAGTACTTTTAGACAGCAAATTCGTCATTTTCAATCCGCCACACTTTGGAGGGTGAAAACAAATAAAAAAAATTTAAACATGTTTTTTTTTGTGTTTTTTTTTTTGGGAATAGCAGATCTATTTATATTAGAAGGGATTAGGTACTTTTTTTTTTTTTTTTTTGGAGGCACAAATATTATTTATATATTTTTTAAAATATTTTTTTTTTTTTTTTTTTTATTGCTGGAACGGTAAAATCCTAAAAAAAAATGGCGTGGGGTCCCCCCTCCAAAGCATAACCAGCCTCGGGCTCTTCGAGCTGGTCCTGGTTCTAAAAATGCGGGGGAAAAATTGACAGGGGATCCCCCGTATTTTTAAAACCAGCACCGGGCTCTGCGCCTGGTGCTGGTGCCAAAAATACGGGGGACAAAAAGCGTAGGGGTCCCCCGTATTTTTAACACCAGCATCGGGCTCCACTAGCTGGACAGATAATGCCACAGCCGGGGGTCACTTTTATGCCGTGCCCTGCGGCCGTGGCATTAAATATCCAACTAGTCACCCCTGGCCGGGGTACCCTGGGGGAGTGGGGACCCCTTCAATCAAGGGGTCCCCCCCCCCCAGCCACCCAAGGGCCAGGGGTGAAGCCCGAGGCTGTCCCCCCCCATCCAATGGGCTGCGGATGGGGGGGCTGATAGCCTTTTGTGATCATGAAAAGAATATTGTTTTTTCCAGCAGTACTACAAGTCCCAGCAAGCCTCCCCCGCAAGCTGGTACTTGGAGAACCACAAGTACCAGCATGCGGGAGAAAAACGAGCCCGCTGGTACCTGTAGTACTACTGGAAAAAAAATACCCAAATAAAAACAGGACACACACACCGTGAAAGTAAAACTTTATTTCATACGTCGACACACACATACTTACCTATGTTCACACGCCGACATCGGTCCTCTTCTCCATGTAGAATCCAGGGGTACCTGAAAATAAAAGATCAATATACTCACCTCAACCAGGCTCCAGAGATAAATCCACGTACTTGGAGAAAAAAACAAACCGAACACCCGCTCCATGCCGGACTGAAAGGGGTCCCATGCTGACACATGGGACCCCTATCCCCCGAATGCAGAGAGACCTGTCAACTTCGTTGCGCTCATCTGATTGGCTCTGTGCGTCTGAGCAGACAGCGCATCGCACAGCCCAGTCCATTATATTCAATGGTGGGAACTTAGCGGCTAGCGGTGAGGTCACCCGCCGGTCAGCGGCTGCGGCCGCTAGCCGCTAAGTTCCCACCATTGAAAGTAATGGAGCGGCTTTGCGATGCGCTGTCACATCACAGACAGCGCACAGCCAATCAGATGAGCGCCACGGAAGTAGCGCTTCCTGATTGGCTGAAGGGACTTCAGTGACAGGAGTCACGTGATGTCCCGGCATTCGGGAGAAAGGGGTCTGATGTGAAAGCATTGGACCCCTTTCTAGTCCGGTATGGATCGTTGTTCGTTTTTTTGTTTTGCCAAGTACGTGGATTATCTCTGGACCTGGATGTACCTCTGGACGCTGGAAGGTGAGTATAATTTTTTCACAGGTACCTCGGATCGTCGGAGACCGTGGCAGTCGGCGTGTCAACATAGGTAAGTATGTGTGTGTCGGCGTATGAAATAAAGTTTTACTTTCACGGTGTGTGTGTCCTGTTTTTATTTGGGTATTTTTTTTCCAGTAGTACTACAGGTACCAGCGGGCCCGTTTTTCTCCCGCATGCTGGTACTTGTGGTTCTCCAAGTACCAGCTTGCGGGGGAGGCTTGCTGGGACTTGTAGTACTAATGGAAAAAACAATATCTTTTTATTATCACAAAAGGCTATCAGCCCCCCCATCCGCAGCCCATTGGATGGGGGGGGACAGCCTCGGGCTTCACCCCTGGCCCTTGGGTGGCTGGGGGGGGACCCCTTGATTGTAGGGGTCCCCACTCCCCCAGGGTACCCCGGCCAGGGGTGACTAGTTGGGTAGTTAATGCCACGGCCGCAGGGCACGGCATAAAAGTGACCCCCGGCTGTGGCATTATCTGTCCAGCTAGTGGAGCCCGATGCTGGTGTTAAAAATACGGGGGACCCCTACTCTTTTTGTCCCCCGTATTTTTGGCACCAGCACCAGGCGCAGAGCCCGGTGCTGGTTTTAAAAATACGGGGGATCCCTGCCCAATTTTTCCCCTGCATTTTTAGAACCAGGACCAGCTCGAAGAGCCCGAGGCTGGTTATGCTTTGGAGGGGGGACCCCACGCCATTTTTTTTTTCGGGTTTTTCCCGTTTTTTCCCGTTTTTTTAAAATCGCGGCAAAATCCGCCAAATCGGCCGATTTTCGCCCGCGACTCTGGCGAATCCGTTTTTCATTGAATATGGTGAATTCCGGAAGCCACCTTCCGGGATTCACCTGTCGAATTGAGTCGAATTAAAAAACGGCGAAAATTGCCGCGAATTCGACCGCAATTGCATATACCCCATAATGTTGTTCAAATTACAGTGCTGTGTAAGACAATTAGGTTTTGGGCCACACACAGCGGTTTAGCGGTACCCGTTGGCAAGAAGGAGACTGCACATGGTCTCCTATGCGGCGGTGCCGCATACACCAGACCCAACCACAGCATGCTGTGTTTGAGCAGGATGACAGGATTTCAACTAGAACACATACATTTGAAAATGCGACTGTGCCGCATTGTGGACCCGCTAAACCGCGGTGTGTTGCCCAAGCCTCATGTAATACAGCAAAGAAGTGAATTATTACCACCAAAAACTCAGGTCTGACCTGGTTAATTGAACACTGTTTCAAACCATATCACAGCAGCTTGAACCCCTGTACACACAGCAGACTAGACCCGGGTTATTGCCGGGTCTTCCCTGTGCAGAGCTTGGACATCACACAATCTCCCAGCGCTGGTGACCCGGCTCTCCGTATGCTTTTAGTATGACCCGGGTCAGACCGTTCACACAGGAGACTACTGGGTCGTGCCGGGTTCGACAATGGTAGCTACCAGGGTTGGATTCCCGAGTAACGCAACCAGAGTCATTTTGATCTGACCCTTACCCACCAAACCTTAACCAGAGTTGCCCCGGGAATAACACAGGTTATAACTTTGGTGGAAAAGGGGTATTAAAAACTGTGTATGTAGGGATATCATTTAATTAGAACAGAACACATTTAACAAAAATATGTACGCTCCTAGGAATCGAAGTTATTTACTGTACATCAAAACAACCACAGCCTAGTGGGAAATGGAAAGATACAACAGCATTAGTAAAAACTAAGGGCCAGATGTATTAAGCCTGGAGAAGTGATAAAGCAGTAATAAGAACAAGGTGATAACTCACCAGCCAATCAGCTCCTGTCAATTTACATATTGGAGCTGATTTGCTGGGGCGTTATCACCTTGCTCTTATCACTGCTCTATCACTTCTCCAGGCTTAATACATCTGCCCCAAACTCTCTAAAAACATTAAAACAGAAAAATATTGTGGCCAGAAATTAGTATGTCCCAAGCATAACAACCAGAGAAGGGATGGATTAAGGGGCACATGGGACTGAAAATTGTGTTTTGAGCAGTTATGGCAAGCGCTATGAGGTATTGCCAGTGCCATTTGGGCATGTACACTCCTACACTATCAGTCCCATTGTCTTCCTAAGATAGAAACAATTGCAGACATTTGTGAGGAAAATAGAAATAGTTTTCATACTGGATGTGAATGTTGCTGTCCTATCAGCTGGAGACTTTCACTCTTCTCTCTTTAAACAAAGGCAGTCTATGGTATCAGCATCAAGTGATAAGACTTTGCAGGAAATAAGTGAATTCTGAATCCTAAACTGAAGGATGTGCAGTCTACAAAGAGTTATCAGTTGCTAAACAACAGGGGTTATGAGAATATATATTTGAAATTCCATATATTCAACTTGAGGATGCGATGAGCTGGGGACACAATAACCCCACACCCTTCTAAATCCAAGGGACATAGTCAGTTCCTCGGGGGGTTTCTGAGAATTAAAAGGAAACAACTTTTGTAACAACAAAGATGCTCTTCAAAGATATGTTAATTGCCGCCGGCGGATTCAGGGGAGGGCACGTTTAGAAGATTTTTATTTTTATTATTCATATAGTACACTAGCTGCCTCTGGCTCCCCCGCACTCTCTGTCTGCTGCTGCACTACACTACGGCCACAGTACATGGCACCTATAATGTGCTTCCCCCTGCCGCTCGCCCCGCTGCAGGTGACCCGTTTGTCAGTGATCACCAGCGTCCATGCTGAGACCGTGTGCGACGCAGCAATCACATCAGGCCTGACGGGGGAATGAGGAAGGAACCGCCTCTGCTCCCCTGACCAGCAGTCCCACGCGGTCTGCCAGCCTGCTGGGAGTCAGGACAATCAGACTCCTTCATGTTAAAAGCGATGGCCAGGCAGCAGAGAGGGAGGATGGAACAGCCGCATAGTGATCCCTGCAGCATCTGCACTCACTGACAGAGCATCCTGGCAGCATAACCTGGTAAACCTAAGCAGTCAGCAAGGTCCTAGAACTCTACATAGAGAGAGGTAATTAATTACTGGGTTCCTATCAGTAACTACTGCCTGTCCAGCTGTGATGAGACCACTAATTCCAGCACATCTTGCCAACTGGATATGTTGGGACTTGTAGTACTATCACAGTTAGAGAGGCCTGGCGAGTTCTTTAGGCATATGTATTTAGTTTATATGTGCCTGTTGATATGGTTGTTCCTAATTGAGGTAGCTTGTCAACCTATTTGGTCCGCTACCATACATATATGCGGATTTCTTATTTTTTGAAGTCTGTTTTACATATGTGTCTAATTTGTGTACTTACTGGGTAAAATGTTGACCATTTGTGGCCATAACTTTTTTTCATGTGCGTCTTTAGATTTATTTATTGGCATTGTTAATTGCAGTATTAACATTTTTCTTAGAAAAATATATACCGTATTTTTCGGACCATAAGACGCACTTTTTCTCCCCAAAAATGTGGGGGGAAAAGTACATGCGTCTTATGGTCCGAATAATACATATGCAGAGCAATAAAAACCTTATGGAGCGCTCTCAATGCGCTGGGTGGGAGCGCACTGGGTGGAAGAGGCAGCAGTTATCGGGTGCGGGTAGCGGCGGGTCCTGTCTGCTGCTGCTGCTTTGCCGTCATCTCAGAGCCCGGCATCTGAGAGCGCGGCAGCAGAGCGCCGGCATCACGTGACTCCCCCGCTCCCTCCCCTCACCTCCTCCGATTCCTTCCTCAGAGTAGAGTGCTTTGGGCAGCGTAAACGGACAGGCTGTGACAGGCAATAAAGTGAGTCCCCCCGCTCTCCCCCCCCTCACCTCTTCCTTTCTCAGAGTGGTTAACGCAGGCTGGATGCGGGGAACCTGTGTTTACAGTGTGTGTGTGTGTGTGTGTGTGTGTGTGTGTGTGTGTGTTTAATGCAGGCTGGATGCGGGGAACCTGTGTTTACAGTGTGTGTGTGTGTTTAATGCAGGCTGGATGCGGGGAACCTGTGTTTACAGTGAGAGTGTGTGTGTGTAAAGATCTACCGCAATTTCAGCAAATGCCAAGGTTTACTCTTAAATATTTGCCATAATAAAGTGACTCCCCCCCCCCCCCCCCCCCCTCAGTTTATTAAATATTATATTACACTATTTGGTTCAGAATATTTTTTTCCCTGTTTTCCTCCTCTAAAAACTAGGTGCGTCTTATGGTCAGGTGCGTCTTATGGTCCGAAAAATAATTTACATATGTGGACTAAGTGACTCCCTATTTTTATTTTTTCAACTATGCCCACCTGTTAGAGCCATGTGATGTTAGGATTAGCACCTCTCCCTGTCACCGTCTGCTTCTCTCCATCACCTTCTCCCCGTCATCCACTGCCTTACCCCGTCACCCAATGCCCCTTGGTCTCCCACTATCCCTCCCCTTCATCTCTATCTCCTGTCACCCACTGCCTCCCCCCCATAATCCTCTTCATCACCCACTTCCTTTCCCTGTCACCCATACCCTGGCATCATCCACTTCCTCCCCCTGGCGTCACGTCAGGCATCACCCTCTCCCAGTGATGCAGACGTGACATTCCTTTTGAGCCCACTCCCCTTGGGACGAGGCCACACCCACTTTTCCAGGGGTGAACGCTTACAGCACACACAACGAACATCCCCACCCTTTCCCTGTCATAGTGCCCCCCCTGTCATTTTGTTCTGGATCCACCACTGCTCGTGTGCACTGCATTTTGGAATTTGCTTTTACATTTGATTGCTTATTTGTGCCTTGAACCTTCTTACAGATAAGGGGGGTACACATGAAGAGATCAGTGCTTAAATTCTAAGGAATCTGCTTAGAAATTAAGCACGGATCACTTAATAGGGTGTAGGGTAACGGCGACAGCAATGCACGGTCCCGTGCGCCTCTATCGCCAGCTCTAGATTTGGCATGCATGCATGCCAAATCTAGTTAGATTGCTCATTTCACAGCTGGGTGAAATGATCGTCTCCCCCTTGCTCAGCACACATCGCGCTGATTGCTGAACAGGGGGGAGAGATGTGTGCTGATCGCTCAGCACAAATCTCCCCCGTGTGTACGGAGCTGTAATTTGGTGCTAGAACTGCATAAAGGCTTATGAAAGCTTTAAACAGGACAAAATATTGGATTAGTACACATCTCCTCTTAAACACACAAGTACACCTGATAAACACAGAGACTTTGAAATTTGGCTGGATGTGTCTGAAGTTGGGTTTTGCACTAGATGATACAGTTCTGACCTGGTTCTTACCCGGTTCTTACCCTACTTATCAAATCGAAACATTCAGTGTTTGCTTCTCTGAATCCACCTCCTCTCCACTTCCTTTACAAGTCCTACCATAATGCCCAGGCCTAGCTCCTCTGATCTTCTCTATCTATTCTTGAAAAAAAAAAAAAAATCGATAAGCTCATTTGGCTTTCAGTATCATCTCTATGCAGATGATACCAAATGTACTTAAACTCTCCATATTTTTCTTTTCATCATCTGTGTTGGCCTGTGCCACTGACCGTTTCCCCACAATTTCATCTTGGATATCCTCTTGCCACCTCAAACTTAATCTCTCAAAAAGGGAACTAATAATATTCCCACCAGTCAATAAAAGGTAATTCCTAATATCTACAGTATATCTCAGTTGAAAACACATCCTTGACTTGGAGCGGGTTCAGTATGAAATACCGTTTGTCGTTATGCCGGAGGTCACCTGACAGACAGCGGCATCCCGACAGTAAAGATCTCGACGTTGGAGGGGGCAAGTATTTTTAGCCCCCCTACCCTAAACCTCTGGGGGTGTTGGCTAGGACTAACCCTCTGGGTGTTACGGCTAGGACTATGTGCTCTCCCCCCAGTGCCTATCACACAGTCGGGATTCTAACTGCCGGCATCCCGTCCATCAGGATACTATACACATCCCCTTGGAGCTGTCCTTTGTTCCCTACATTCAAACTGGTTTCCAAATTTTGTTACATACATGTAATAATAAGAATTTACTTACCGATAATTCTATTTCTCGGAGTCCGTAGTGGATGCTGGGGTTCCTGAAAGGACCATGGGGAATAGCGGCTCCGCAGGAGACAGGGCACAAAAAGTAAAGCTTTAGGATCAGGTGGTGTGCACTGGCTCCTCCCCCTATGACCCTCCTCCAAGCCTCAGTTAGGATACTGTGCCCGGACGAGCGTACACAATAAGGAAGGATTTTGAATCCCGGGTAAGACTCATACCAGCCACACCAATCACACTGTACAACCTGTGATCTGAACCCAGTTAACAGTATGATAACAGCGGAGCCTCTGAAAAGATGGCTCACAACAATAATAACCCGATTTTTGTAACTATGTACAAGTATTGCAGATAATCCGCACTTGGGATGGGCGCCCAGCATCCACTACGGACTCCGAGAAATAGAATTATCGGTAAGTAAATTCTTATTTTCTCTATCGTCCTAGTGGATGCTGGGGTTCCTGAAAGGACCATGGGGATTATACCAAAGCTCCCAAACGGGCGGGAGAGTGCGGATGACTCTGCAGCACCGAATGAGAGAACTCCAGGTCCTCCTTAGCCAGGGTATCAAATTTGTAGGATTTTACAAACGTGTTTGCCCCTGACTAAGTAGCCGCTCGGCAAAGTTGTAAAGCCGAGACCCCTCGGGCAGCCGCCCAAGATGAGCCCACCTTCCTTGTGGAATGGGCATTTACATATTTTGGCTGTGGCAGGCCTGCCACAGAATGTGCAAGCTGAATTGTATTACACATCCAACTAGCAATAGTCTGCTTAGAAGCAAGAGCACCCAGTTTGTTGGGTGCATACAGGATAACAGCAAGTCAGTTTTCCTGACTCCAGCCGTCCTGGAACCTATATTTTCAGGGCCCTGACAACATCTAGCAACTTGGAGTCCTCCAAGTCCCTAGTAGGCGCAAGGCACCACAATAAGCTGGTTCAGGTGAAACACTGACACCACCTTAGGGAGAGAACTGGGGACGAGTCCGCAGCTCTGCCCTGTCCGAATGGACAAACAGATATGGGCTTTTTTGAGAAAAAAAAACCACCAATTTGACACTCGCCTGGCCCAGGCCAGGGCCAAGAGCATGGTCACTTTTCATGTGAGATGCTTCAAATCCACAGATTTGACTGGTTTTAAACCAATGTGATTTGAGGAATCCCAGAACTACGTTGAGATCCCACAGTGCCACTGGAGGCACAAAAGGGGGTTGTATATGCAATACTCCCTTGACAAACTTCTGGACTTCAGGAACTGAAGCCAATTCTTTCTGGAAGAAAATCGACAGGGCCGAAATTTGAACCTTAATGGACCCCAATTTGAGGCCCATAGACACTCCTGTTTGCAGGAAATGCAGGAATCGACCGAGTTGAAATTTCTTCGTGGGGCCTTCCTGGCCTCACACCACGCAACATATTTTCGCCCCATGTGGTGATAATGTTGTGCGGTCACCTCCTTCCTGGCTTTGACCAGGGTAGGAATGACCTCTTCCGGAATGCCTTTTTCCCTTAGGATCCGGCGTTCCACCGCCATGCCGTCAAACGCAGCTGCGGTAAGTCTTGGAACAGACATGGTACTTGCTGAAGCAAGTCCCTTCTTAGCGGCAGAGGCCATAAGTCCTCTGTGAGCATCTCTTGAAGTTCCGGGTACCAAGTCCTTCTTGGCCAATCCGGAGCCATGAGTATAGTTCTTACTCCTCCACGTCTTATAATTCTCAGTACCTTAGGTATGAGAAGCAGAGGAGGGAACACATACACCGACTGGTACACCCACGGTGTTACCAGAACGTCCACAGCTATTGCCTGAGGGTCTCTTGACCTGGCGCAATACCTGTCCCGTTTTTTGTTCAGACGGGACGCCATCATGTCCACCTTTGGAATTTCCCAACGGTTCACAATCATGTGGAAAAACTTCCCGATGAAGTTTCCACTCTCCCGGGTGAGGTCGTGCCTGCTGAGGAAGTCTGCTTCCCAGTTTCCATTCCCGGAATGAAACACTGCTGACAGTGCTATCACATGATTTTCCGCCCAGCGAAAAGTCCTTGCAGTTTTTGCCATTGCCCTCCTGCTTCTTGTGCCGCCCTGTCTGTTTACGTGGGCGACTGCCGTGATGTTTTTCCCACTGGATCAATACCGGCTGACCTTGAAGCAGAGGTCTTGCTAAGCTTAGAGCATTATAAAATTACCCTTAGCTCCAGTATATTTATGTGGAGAAAAGTCTCCAGACTTGATCACACTCCCTGGAAATTTTTTCCTTGTGTGACTGCTCCCCAGCCTCTCGGGCTGGCCTCCGTGGTCACCAGCATCCAATCCTGAATGCCGAATCTGCGGCCCTCTAGAAGATGAGCACTCTGTAACCACCACAGGAGAGACACCCTTGTCCTTGGATATAGGGTTATCCGCTGATGCATCTGAAGATGCGATCCGGACCATTTGTCCAGCAGATCCCACTGAAAAGTTCTTGCGTGAAATCTGCCGAATGGAATTGCTTCGTAGGAAGCCTCTTTTCCTGGTTTTAGGAGGTTCCTGACTAGCTCGGATAACTCCCTGGCTTTCTCTTCCGGGAGAAACACCTTTTTCTGGACTGTGTCCAGAATCATCCCTAGGCACAGCAGACGTGTCGTCGGGAACAGCTGCGATTTTGGAATATTTAGAATCCACCCGTGCTGTTGTAGCAGTATCCGAGATAGTGCTACTCCGACCTCCAACTGTTCCCTGGACTTTGCCCTTATCAGGAGATCGTCCAAGTAAGGGATAATTAAGACGCCTTTTCTTTGAAGAAGAATCATCATCATTTCGGCCATTACCTTGGTAAAGACCCGGGGTGCCGTGTACAATCCAAACGGCAGCGTCTGAAACTGATAGTGACAGTTCTGTACCACGAACCTGAAGTACCCTTAGTGAGAAGGGCAAATTTGGGACATGGAGGTAAGCATCCCTGATGTCCCGGGACACTATATAGTCCCCTTCTTCCTGGTTCGTTATCACTGCTCTGAGTGACTCCATCTTGATTTGAACCTTTGTAAGTGTTCAAATTTTTTTAGATTTAGAATAGGTCTCACCTAGCCTTCTGGCTTCAGTACCACAATATAGTGTGGAATAATACCCCTTTCCTTGTTGTAGGAGGGGTAATTTGATTATCACCTGCTGGGAATACAGCTTGTGAATTGTTTCCCATACTGCCTCCTTGTCGGAGGGAGACCTTGGTAAAGCAGACTTCAGGAGCCTGCGAGGGGGAAACGTCTCGACATTCCAATCTGTACCCCTGGGATACTACTTGTAGGATCCAGGGGTCCTGTACGGTCCCAGCGTCATGCTGAGAGCTTGGCAGAAGCGGTGGAAGGCTTCTGTTCCTGGGAATGGGCTGCCTGCTGCAGTCTTCTTCCCTTTCCTCTATCCCTGGGCAGATATGACTCTTATAGGGACGAAAGGACTGAGGCTGAAAAGACGGTGTCTTTTTCTGCAGAGATGTGACTTAGGGTAAAAACGGTGGATTTTCCAGCAGTTGCCGTGGCCACCAGGTCCGATGGACCGACCCCAAATAACTCCTCTTCCTTTATACGGCAATACACCTTTGTGCCGTTTGGAATCTGCATCACCTGACCACTGTCGTGTCCATAAACATCTTCTGGCAGATATGGACATCGCACTTACTCTTGATGCCAGAGTGCAAATATCCCTCTGTGCATCTCGTATATATAGAAATGCATCCTTTAAATGCTCTATAGTCAATAAAATACTGTCCCTGTCAAGGGTATCAATATTTTTAGTCAGGGAATCCGACCAAGCCACCCCAGCTCTGCACATCCAGGCTGAGGCGATCGCTGGTCGCAGTATAACACCAGTATGTGTGTATATACTTTTTATGATATTTTCCAGCCTCCTGTCAGCTGGCTCCTTGAGGACGGCCCTATCTATAGACGGTACCGCCACTTGTTTTGATAAGCGTGTGAGCGCCTTATCCACCCTAAGGGGTGTTTCCCAACGCGCCCTAACTTCTGGCGGGAAAGGGTATACCGCCAATAATTTTCTATCGGGGGGAACCCACGCATCATCACACACTTCCTTTAATTTATCTGATTCAGGAAAAACTACAGGTAGTTTTTTCACATCCCACATAATACCCTCTTTTGTGGTACTTGTAGTATCAGAAATATGTAACACCTCCTTCATTGCCCTTAACATGTAACGTGTGGCCCTAAAGGGAAATACGTTTGTTTCTTCACCGTCGACACTGAAATCAGTGTCCGTGTCTGTGTCTGTCGACCGACTGAGGTAAAAGGACGTTTTAACGCCCCTGACGGTGTTTGAGACGCCTGGATAGGTACTAATTTGTTTGCCAGCCGTCTCATGTCGCCAACCGACCTTGCAGCGTGTTGACATTATCACGTAATTCCATAAATAAGCCATCCATTCCGGTGTCGACTCCCTAGAGAGTGACATCACCATTACAGGCAATTTGCTCCGCCTCCTCACCAACATCGTCCTCATACATGTCGACACACGTACCGACATATAGCACACACACACAGGGAATGCTCTGATAGAGGACAGGACCCCACTAGCCCCTTGGGGAGACAGAGGGAGAGTTTGCCAGCACACACCAAAGCGCTATATTTTACAGGGATAGCCTTATAATAAGTGCTCCCTTATAGCTGCTTTTATAAAATCACAATTTCGCCAAATTTTGCCCCCCCTCTCTTGATTTAACCCTGTTTCTGTAGTGCAGTGCAGGGGAGAGCCTGGGAGCCTTCCTGACCAGCGGAACTGTGTGAGGAAATGGCGCTGTGTGCTGAGGTGATAGGCCCCGCCCCCTTTTCGGCGGGCTCGTCTCCCGCTTAAAAATGGATTCTGGCAGGGGTTAAATATCTCCATATAGCCCCGGAGGCTATATGTGAGGTATTTTTTGCCAAAAAAGGATTTTCATTGCTGCCCAGGGCGCCCCCCCCCAGCGCCCTGCACCCTCAGTGACTGCCGTGTGAAGTGTGCTGAGAGCAATGGCGCACAGCTGCAGTGCTGTGCGCTACCTTAAGAAGACTGAGGAGTCTTCTGCCGCCGATTCTGGACCTTCTTCTCTTTTCAGCATCTGCAAGGGGGCCGGCGGCGAGGCTCCGGTGACCATCCAGGCTGTACCTGTGATCGTCCCTCTGGAGCTAATGTCCAGTAGCCAAAGAAGCCAATCCATCCTGCACGCAGGTGAGTTCACTTCTTCTCCCCTAAGTCCCTCGATGCAGTGATCCTGTTGCCAGCAGGACTCACTGTAAAATAAAAAACCTAAGCTAAACTTTTCTAAGCAGCTCTTTAGGAGAGCCACCTAGATTGCACCCTTCTCGGCCGGGCACAAAAACCTAACTGAGGCTTGGAGGAGGGTCATAGGGGGAGGAGCCAGTGCACACCACCTGATCCTAAAGCTTTACTTTTTGTGCCCTGTCTCCTGCGGAGCCGCTATTCCCCATGGTCCTTTCAGGAACCCCAGCATCCACTAGGACGATAGAGAAAAATATTTCCAGAATATACACATACCTCACACAAGACATTGCAAAAACTTTAATTCATGTACTCATTATATCCTGCATCAGGGGAAAATGCAAGATTTTTAGGGGGATGTTCTAGATATAGATAGACAGATTTTGTTCAAATGGATAAAGATTCCCATTGTGAAAATGAAACATAGGGGTCAATTCAATTCGGCAATTTATGAATAGCGCCGGGAATTAGCTCCCGACGCTATTCAATTCAGCTCCAGTTAAGTCGGCGATGTCCCGTTCTCGCCGACTAAACAGGTTGAATTGTCGGGAGAACGGGCATTCTCCGACTTAACTCCCCGGCGCGAGGCTGATTCCCGACAGAATCAGCCTCGCGCCGGCCGCGAGGAAGCACTTTTGTCGGGTTTCTTCTCTCATCCCCGGGGAGGAGAGAAGAATAACTAGCAGCTGAATTGAATAGAGTCGGGAGCTAATTACCGGCGCTAGTCATAAGTTGCCGAATTGAATTGAGCCCATAGTTACATAGTTGTTGAGGTTGAAAAAAAGACAAATGTCCATTGAGTTCAACCTATATTACATTTTTTTTTTAATTATTATTATTTTTTAAATATTAATTAAATGCTGTATCACTGGATATATTTTATCCGCTAGGAATTTATCTAATCCATTTTTAAACTTATTGATTGAGTCCACCATTACTACCTTCTCTGGCAGAGAATTCCAAATCCTTACTGCTCTTACTGTGAAGAACCCTTTTCTCCATTGAGTATGGAATTTTTTTTCTTCTAACCCCAGGGGGTGTCCTCGTGTCTTATGTAGTGTTTTTTGGTAAAAAAAAATAATTTGCTAAATCCTTGTATTGTCCCTTAATGTATTTATAAAATATTAATAATGTCCCCTCTCAGTCGCCTCTTTTCCAGTGTAAACATATCAAGCCTTTTAAGTCTTTCCTCATAATCCTGTGCCTCTAACCCTTTAACCAGTTTAGTGGCTCGCCTCTGAACCCTTTCGAGTTCCAAGATATCTTTTTTATAGTATGGTGCCCAAAACTGTACACAATATTCCAGGTGTGGTCGCACCACTGATTTATACAGTGGCAGGATTACTCTCATCCCTGGTCTCCATACCCCGTTTTATGCATGCTAACACCTTGCGTACTGCTACCAAGTTTATTATCGATGAGCACTCCCAAATCTTTTTCAACTAACGTTATCCCTACATTTTCCCCATTTAGTTTATAGGCTGCCTGATTGTTCTTAGTCCCAAAGTGCATAACTTTACATGTGTTTATATTGAACCTCATTCTCCATTTATCCGCCCAGACCTGAAGTCTAGATAAGTAATTCTGTAGAGACTCAACATCCTTGTCTGAATTAATTATTCTACATAGTTTAGTATCATCTGCGAAAATTGACACTGTGCTTTCCAGTCCCTCTCCTAGGTCATTGATGAATATGTTAAACAGCAATGGACCGAGTACTGAGCCATGCGGTATTCCACCGAGTACTGAAGCCCATTAATCCCCACTCGCTGTTCCCTATTAAACAGACAATTACTGACCCAAGTACAAATAGTGTTTCCTACTCCAAGCTCTCTTCGTTTGAGAATTAGTCTCCTGTGTGGAACTTTGTCAAAGGCCTTAGCGAAGTCTAAAAAGATCACATCCACTGCTTGACCCTGATCAATATTATCACTCACTTTCTCGTAGAAGCTTATTAAGTTAGTTTGACATGACCTGTCCATCACAAATCCATGCTGATTCCTAGTAATAACCTTGGAGGTATCCAAGTACTCTAGTATGCTATCCTTTAATATACCTTTTAGTATTTTCCCCACTATAGATGTCAAGCTTACCGGTCTATAGTTCCCGGGAAGTGTATTAATACCCTTTTCAAATATTGGGACTACCTCTGCTATATGCCAGTCCTTTGGTATCATTCCTGATCTAATTGACTCGCTGAAGATCAAATATAGAGGTTTCGATATCTCTACGTTGAGTTCCATAAGAACCCTGGGCTGGAGTCCATCCGGCCCAGGAGATTTATTTATCTTAATTTTACTTGGTCTCTCCCGGACTACTCCCTCGTTTAACCAAGTACAAAGCAACGGGTCGCTATTATAGTTTAGGTTATGCTCTACTCTCGTCAACCTGTCCTCTTTCGTGAATACTGATGAAAAGAATTTACTAAATAAATCCGCTTTTTCCCTATCATCATTAATCAAGACATCCAACTTGCCCTTTAAAAGGCCCAATATTCTCTCTTTTCAACCTTTTACCGTTTATATACTTAAAGAACTTTTTGGGGTTTGTTTTACTCTCCTTTGCGATTTGTTTTTCGTTTTCTATTTTTTTAGCTGCTCTGATTGCTTGTTTGCATTTTTTGTTACATTTATTTTAGAACTGGAATGATTCCACCGTTCCGTCAGACTTAAATGCTTTGAAAGCACGCCTCTTTTTATCCATTTGTTCCTTGACCTTCTTATTGAGCCACATCGGTTTGAATTTCCTACTTCTGTTTTTGTTGACTTTGGGAATGTATAAATTAGTGTACTTATTGAGCACAGTTGTAAAAACATCCAACATTTCAGCAGTATTCTTACCATGAAATACAATTTCCCAATTGATCTCCATCATTGCTTGTTTCAGCAATGTGAAATTAGCTTTCCTAAAGTTAAGTCTTAGTTAAACCCCTATATTGTTGTTATTGAAAGCTGATATTGAATGTGATCATATTGTGATCGCTATTTTCTAGGGTCTCCCCTATTTTAGTATTTGTTATTTCCTCATTATTAGTTAGGACTAGGTCCAGTATAGCCCCTTGCCTAGTTGGTCCCTCAATTACCTGGGACAAGTAATGATCTTTTAGCATGTTTAAGAACCTGTTACCCCTAGCTGTATTTACTGTTTCAGTGTTCCAGTTTATGTCCGGGTAATTAAAGTCCCCAACAATAATGACGTCCCCCATACCTGCAGCTTTTTCGATTTGCTGCAAGAGTTGTAATTAGTCAGCCACACTAATATCTGGCGGTTTATAGCATGTCCCTATTAAAAGTTTTTTTGTATCTTTACCCCCACTCGATATCTCAACCCATAATGACTCTACGTTATCTCCAGTCCCCTCATAAATGACTTCCTTTAAATATGGCTTTAAGAATGGTTTAACATAGAGACAAAGACCCCCTCCCTTTTTATTAGTCCTATCTCTCCTGAAGAGAGTGTATCCCTCAATGTTTGCCGCCTAGTCGTGAGAATCGTCCCACCATGTCTCAGTAATGCCTAATATGTCATAATGGTCATTAAGTGCAATTGCCTCTTATTCCCCCATTTTACTTGTTAGGCTTCTCGCATTTGCAATCACACACTTACGTTTATTAATTCCCGGATCCGCAAGTTTTGTTGTACATAACATTTCCTTAGGAAACTGGGTTTCCCTTAAATTACCATTGCTGACTATTTTTCTCCTTCCCCCCTCTCCACCTCCATTATACTTTACCCATCATGAGTTTATAACAATAAGATTCTTGTAGAAAAGAACTGTCGTTTAGAATACTCAACTCACGTCTTCTGCTTTTTACATTTAGGGAGTCCTACGTTCAGAACGGCGAGTCCTGGCTGTTAGCCCAGTCCCAAGTGCATTTTCCTCTTCCCTTTGTTGCATGTTACCCTTGATCCTCCTTAAAAGATTCTGAAGTTGATTTGTGGTGTAGGAATGGTTTATGTAGAGCACCCAAAGAAATGTGGTAGTTTAGTGTTCATTTTAACGCAAGCTGGAAGCCATGTTGTCCTGTGTTAATGTAAAAATCTGAAAATGTCTGTATAAGGAGTTTCTGTGAGAAAGCTTCATGTTTGTGTCATTTTCTCCCCTATCACACTAATATGTTAGGAATATTGCAGCTCACACTAGTTGCTATGAAGTTTGAAAAATGTGGGAAATGAACAGTGAAACTGTTACGCTCTCTACTAGAACATTTCTACTATGTAATAATTTTGTGTTCACTCTAGGATTTTTTTAGGGCAGGGTGCTGATCACACAGGAGGGCAATTTTTCATTTAGGGCAAATTTTAACTGATAGCGCTGAAGGGCCATGTTTCATAAGTAGGGGGCATGGCCTCATGGCATACCCCCGTTTTCATCACTCTGGGGGGCATGCCCAGCACTCCCGGGGATGCTAGGCTGGCCCCAAGTTCTCCCTGCATGGCATCTATTCACATGCTGCTCCCCTGAACTTTCCTCCCACTTGGGACACTGTGGCCTGTGGGTGGAACAGTCCCCAAAAAGTGAGACTGTCCTGCCAAAAGCAGGAAAGATGGGAGGTATGCTATAGCTGTGTTGCATATTGTTAATAGGGGTCACTAAAGTGTATCATAATATTAAATGTTATATTCAAACTCTTTGCCACATACACTATCAATGCCCCCCAGACCATCCAAAAGGAGGGAATTCAACTGTTATTGCAGGTTCCCACACCCGCCAGCGGTTATTCAAATGTTTCTGCCGGCAGACGCGAGAACTTCATGTTGGCTCGCTACCCCTAAGGGCGACGAGCTGAAATGCGCAAAAAGTGACCAGTTTGGGTGCCCATTAGTTTAATCAGGTTTTGCCACTTTATGCGGTAAACCAGACTGACATGGGCGCAATAAGGGGGATCAATTGAATATCGCCCCGCGATCTCATCACTTTAGACGCGAAATCCGGCCTGAAAAAACAATTGAATTTCCCTGATAGAATTCACTCTAGGAACACTTAGATGACACAGATCACTATACCCATCTTACCCCTCCTCGATGGCTCTGGATCCATATACACCCCATACACCTGGTGGCTGCGCACACAACGTACATAGAGGGAGACATTCCTCTCCCCCAATGCCCCACAACGCTGCTTCTCTGTCACCCACCATGCTAACCCCTGGCCACTGATCCAGGCTCTGGATGGATCATTGAGCCGGATATCGGGTGGCCGCTGTCCTGGGTAAGGGTACGGTACTCTGAGGCTGCAGCTTCAAGACGTAGGATGCCACAAACGCAGTGATGTCAGTGGGCAAGGAGCAGCGGAGGGGCCTGGAGGAAGTGAAGGGGAGCACAGCAGACAGAGAGAGGCTATTCATAATAGCGGGGAAGGAGCATTGATGTCAGTGAAATGCCTCCACAAGGGCAGGGGGCATTTCAGCACTTTAAAATATGGCAGGTTGAGGTGCCCAGTCTAGTAGGAATGCTAATAATTGACATTTAATACTGGTTTAGATTTAATTCTATATTTAATACAACATATGTTTGGGTTGGGATTGAAATGCCGGCGGTCGGGATGCTGCTGGTCAGAACACCGATTGCAGCATCCAGATGTTGAGAATCCCAACAGGGTGAAGGTAAACATATTTACCTTCCCCCTATGGCCCTCTAACTCACCCTTCCAGCAGGCCTAAACCTACCCCCACTAACCATAAGCCTCCTGGGGGTGCCTAGACCTAACCCCCTCCCCATAGCCTAACCCTCTCCCTGCAACCTATACCTAACCTCCCCCCGTGCAGCTTACCTCTTAGGCAGTCTGTCACACGCTCGTTCAGGATCCCGGCAGTCGGTATTCGGACGTCGGGATTGTGATCCTGGTCAGGATGCCGGTGATGTCATTCCGAGTAATGTCGGGATTCCGGTGTCTGTATTTAGACTACTGGGATCCTGACTGGATCACATATGTTTAGTGTGCTAACCTGTCATTTGAATGGTAGTTAGTATATTCTGCGAGGTTTAGAAAAAAAAAAAAAAAAAACACACGTTTTAAATAAATAAAATAAAATAAAAAGTAATCCTGTTTGTTATAATACTGTGAAACATTGCCATGTATTAGAAACCTTGATCAACCATGTTTTAATGCTTTCTAACATTAACAATCCAAAGCTATTAGGCTTTGATATGATTTATTTGAAATCTTTCAATAAAACCAATTTTAGACTAAATATAATTAAAACATGTAAAAGCACTTTTCAGAAAAACGCACAAACGCAAAAAAAAAAAAATAGTAGTTAACTGGATATGTCACTGGCATTAAACATTTTGAATAAAAACACTAGTTTAGATGCCTTTTCAGCTCCCAGTCTGTTTCGAAGCTTCAAATGAACTAAACCAAAAGATGAAAAACTTCTTTCGACACTAGCTGAAGATGATTGAGCAGTCAGAAGTTGTTCAATAAATGGGAAATACATTAGGATTAACTTTTTCAATTGCACTTTTTTGGCTCATCCACCATTCATAAAAATAAGATTTTACTTACCGATAAATCTATTTCTCGGAGTCCGTAGTGGATGCTGGGGTTCCTGAAAGGACCATGGGGAATAGCGGCTCCGCAGGAGACAGGGCACAAAAAGTAAAGCTTTTCCAGATCAGGTGGTGTGCACTGGCTCCTCCCCCTATGACCCTCCTCCAGACTCCAGTTAGGTACTGTGCCCGGACGAGCGTACACAATAAGGGAGGATTTTGAATCCCGGGTAAGACTCATACCAGCCACACCAATCACACCGTACAACTTGTGATCTAAACCCAGTTAACAGTATGATAACAGCGGAGCCTCTGAAAGATGGCTTCCTTCAACAATAACCCGAATTAGTTAACAATAACTATGTACAATTATTGCAGATTATCCGCACTTGGGATGGGCGCCCAGCATCCACTACGGACTCCGAGAAATAGATTTATCGGTAAGTAAAATCTTATTTTCTCTATCGTCCTAGTGGATGCTGGGGTTCCTGAAAGGACCATGGGGATTATACCAAAGCTCCCAAACGGGCGGGAGAGTGCGGATGACTCTGCAGCACCGAATGAGAGAACTCCAGGTCCTCCTTAGCCAGAGTATCAAATTTGTAAAATTTTACAAACGTGTTCTCCCCTGACCACGTAGCTGCTCGGCAGAGTTGTAATGCCGAGACCCCTCGGGCAGCCGCCCAAGATGAGCCCACCTTCCTTGTGGAGTGGGCCTTTACAGATTTAGGCTGTGGCAGGCCTGCCACAGAATGTGCAAGTTGGATTGTGCTACAGATCCAACGAGCAATCGTCTGCTTAGACGCAGGAGCACCCATCTTGTTGGGTGCATACAATATAAACAACGAGTCAGATTTTCTGACTCCAGCTGTCCTTGCAATATATATTTTTAATGCTCTGACAACGTCCAGTAACTTGGAGTCCTCCAAGTCACTTGTAGCCGCAGGCACTACAATAGGCTGGTTCAGATGAAATGCTGACACCACCTTAGGGAGAAAATGCGGACGAGTCCGCAGTTCTGCCCTGTCCGAATGGAAAATCAGATATGGGCTTTTGTAAGATAAAGCTGCCAGTTCTGACACTCTCCTGGCCGAAGCCAGGGCTAGAAGCATGGTCACTTTCCATGTGAGATATTTCAAATCCACCTTTTTTAGTGGTTCAAACCAATGAGATTTTAGAAAGTCCAAAACCACATTGAGATCCCACGGTGCCACTGGAGGCACCACAGGAGGCTGTATATGCAGCACTCCCTTAACAAAGGTCTGGACTTCAGGGACTGAAGCCAATTCTTTTTGAAAGAAAATCGACAGGGCCGAAATTTGAACCTTAATAGATCCCAATTTGAGACCCATAGACAATCCTGATTGCAGGAAATGTAGGAATCGACCCAGTTGAAATTCCTCCGTCGGAGCACTCCGATCTTCGCACCACGCAACAAATTTTCGCCAAATTCGGTGATAATGTTGCATGGTTACTTCCTTCCTTGCTTTAATCAAAGTAGGAATGACTTCTTCCGGCATGCCTTTTTCCTTTAGGATCCGGCGTTCAACCGCCATGCCGTCAAACGCAGCCGCGGTAAGTCTTGAAACAGACAGGGACCCTGCTGAAGCAAGTCCCTCCTTAGAGGTAGAGGCCACGGATCTTCCGTGATCATCTCTTGAAGTTCCGGGTACCAAGTCCTTCTTGGCCAATCCGGAACCACTAGTATCGTTCTTACGCCTCTTTGCCGTATAATTCTCAATACTTTTGGTATGAGAGGCAGAGGAGGAAACACATACACCGACTGGTACACCCAAGGCGTTACCAGCGCGTCCACAGCTATTGCCTGCGGATCTCTTGACCTGGCGCAATACCTGTCCAGTTTTTTGTTGAGGCGAGACGCCATCATGTCCACCATTGGTCTTTCCCAACGGGTTACCAGCATGTGGAAGACTTCTGGATGAAGTCCCCACTCTCCCGGGTGAAGATCGTGTCTGCTGAGGAAGTCTGCTTCCCAGTTGTCCACTCCCGGGATGAACACTGCTGACAGTGCTATCACATGATTCTCTGCCCAGCGAAGAATCCTTGCAGCTTCTGCCATTGCACTCCTGCTTCTTGTGCCGCCCTGTCTGTTCACATGGGCGACTGCCGTGATGTTGTCCGACTGGATCAACAACGGTTTTCCTTGAAGCAGAGGTTCTGCCTGGCTTAGAGCATTGTATATTGCTCTTAGTTCCAGAATGTTTATGTGAAGAGACGTTTCCAGGCTCGTCCATACTCCCTGGAAGTTTCTTCCTTGTGTGACTGCTCCCCAGCCTCTCAGGCTGGCGTCCGTGGTCACCAGGATCCAATCCTGTATGCCGAATCTGCGGCCCTCCAATAGATGAGGACTCTGCAACCACCACAGAAGAGACACCCTTGTCCTTGGAGACAGGGTTATCCGTAGGTGCATCTGAAGATGCGACCCTGACCATTTGTCCAACAGATCCCTTTGGAAAATTCTTGCGTGGAATCTGCCGAATGGAATTGCTTCGTAAGAAGCCACCATTTTCCCCAGGACTCTTGTGCATTGATGTACAGACACCTTTCCTGGTTTTAGGAGGTTCCTGACAAGCTCGGATAACTCCTTGGCTTTTTCCTCCGGGAGAAAAACCTTTTTCTGAACCGTGTCCAGAATCATCCCTAGGAACAGCAGACGAGTTGTCGGCATTAACTGGGATTTTGGAATATTCAGAATCCACCCGTGCTGTTTTAGCACTTCTTGAGACAGTGCTAATCCCATCTCTAGCTGTTCTCTGGACCTTGCCCTTATTAGGAGATCGTCCAAGTATGGGATAATTAATATGCCTTTTCTTCGAAGAAGAATCATCATCTCGGCCATTACCTTTGTAAAGACCCGAGGTGCCGTGGACAATCCGAACGGCAGCGTCTGAAACTGATAGTGACAGTTTTGTACAACGAACCTGAGGTACCCCTGGTGTGAGGGGTAAATTGGAACGTGGAGATACGCATCCTTGATGTCCAAGGATACCATAAAGTCCCCCTCTTCCAGGTTCGCTATCACTGCTCTGAGTGACTCCATCTTGAACTTGAACTTCTTTATGTACAGGTTCAAGGACTTCAGATTTAGAATAGGCCTTACCGAGCCATCCGGCTTCGGTACCACAAAAAGAGTGGAATAATACCCCTTCCCTTGTTGTAGAAGAGGTACCTTGACTATCACCTGCTGAGAGTACAGCTTGTGAATGGCTTCCAAAACCGTCTCCCTTTCGGAGGGGGACGTTGGTAAAGCAGACTTCAGGAAACGGCGAGGTGGATCTGTCTCTAATTCCAACCTGTACCCTTGAGATATTATCTGCAGGATCCAGGGATCTACCTGCGAGTGAGCCCACTGCGCGCTGTAATTTTTGAGACGACCCCCCACCGTCCCCGAGTCCGCTTGAGAAGCCCCAGCGTCATGCTGAGGCTTTTGTAGAAGCCGGGGAGGGCTTCTGTTCCTGGGAAGGAGCTGCCTGTTGCTGTCTCTTCCCTCGACCTCTGCCTCGTGGCAGATATGAATAGCCCTTTGCTCTCTTATTTTTAAAGGAACGAAAGGGCTGCGGTTGAAAGGTCGGTGCCTTTTTCTGTTGGGGAGTGACTTGAGGTAGAAAGGTGGATTTCCCGGCTGTAGCCGTGGCCACCAAATCTGATAGACCGACTCCAAATAACTCCTCCCCTTTATACTGCAAAACTTCCATATGCCGTTTTGAATCCGCATCGCCTGTCCACTGTCGCGTCCATAAAGCTCTTCTGGCCGAAATGGACATAGCACTTACCCGTGATGCCAGTGTGCAGATATCCCTCTGTGCATCACGCATATAAAGAAATGCATCCTTTATTTGTTCTAACGACAGTAAAATATTGTCCCTGTCCAGGGTATCAATATTTTCAATCAGGGACTCTGACCAAACTACCCCAGCACTGCACATCCAGGCAGTCGCTATAGCTGGTCGTAGTATAACACCTGCATGTGTGTATATACTTTTTTGGATATTTTCCATCCTCCTATCTGATGGATCTTTAAGTGCGGCCGTCTCAGGAGAGGGTAACGCCACTTGTTTAGATAAGCGTGTTAGCGCCTTGTCCACCCTAGGAGGTGTTTCCCAGCGCTCCCTAACCTCTGGCGGGAAAGGGTATAATGCCAATAATTTCTTTGAAATTATCAGCTTTTTATCAGGGGCAACCCACGCTTCATTACACACGTCATTTAATTCTTCTGATTCAGGAAAAACTATAGGTAGTTTTTTCACACCCCACATAATACCCTGTTTAGTGGTACCTGTAGTATCAGCTAAATGTAACGCCTCCTTCATTGCCAAAATCATATAACGTGTGGCCCTACTGGAAAATACGGTTGATTCGTCACCGTCACCACTGGAGTCAGTGCCTGTGTCTGGGTCTGTGTCGACCGACTGAGGCAAAGGGCGTTTCACAGCCCCTGACGGTGTTTGAGTCGCCTGGACAGGCACTAATTGATTGTCCGGCCGTCTCATGTCGTCAAACGACTGCTTTAGCGTGTTGACACTATCCCGTAGTTCCATAAATAAAGGCATCCATTCTGGTGTCGACTTCCTCATATTTGGCAATTGCTCCGCCTCCACGCCAATATCGTCCTCATACATGTCGACACACACGTACCGACACACAGCAGACACACAGGGAATGCTCCTAACGAAGACAGGACCCACTAGCCCTTTGGGGAGACAGAGGGAGAGTCTGCCAGCACACACCAAAAGCGCTATATATATATCAGGGATAGCCTTATAATAAGTGCTCCCTTATAGCTGCTTTGTTATATCAAAATATCGCCATAAATTTGCCCCCCCTCTCTGTTTTACCCTGTTTCTGTAGTGCAGTGCAGGGGAGAGACTTGGGAGCCGTCCTGACCAGCGGAACTGTGAGAGGAAATGGCGCCGTGTGCTGAGGAGATAGGCCCCGCCCCTTTTCTGGCGGGCTCGTCTCCCGCTATTTAGAGAAATCAGGCAGGGGTTAAATATCTCCATATAGCCTCTGGGGGCTATATGTGAGGTATTTTTAGCCTTTATATAGGTTACATTTGCCTCCCAGGGCGCCCCCCCCCAGCGCCCTGCACCCTCAGTGACCGCGTGTGAAGTGTGCTGAGAGGAAAATGGCGCACAGCTGCAGTGCTGTGCGCTACCTTTAGAAGACTGCAGGAGTCTTCAGCCGCCGATTCTGGACCTCTTCTGACTTCAGCATCTGCAAGGGGGCCGGCGGCGCGGCTCCGGTGACCATCCAGGCTGTACCTGTGATCGTCCCTCTGGAGCTTGATGTCCAGTAGCCAAGAAGCCAATCCATCCTGCACGCAGGTGAGTTGACTCCTTCTCCCCTCAGTCCCTCGCTGCAGTGATCCTGTTGCCAGCAGGAATCACTGTAAAATAAAAAACCTAGCTAAACTTTTTCTAAGCAGCTCTTTAGGAGAGCCACCTAGATTGCACCCTTCTCGGCCGGGCACAAAAATCTAACTGGAGTCTGGAGGAGGGTCATAGGGGGAGGAGCCAGTGCACACCACCTGATCTGGAAAAGCTTTACTTTTTGTGCCCTGTCTCCTGCGGAGCCGCTATTCCCCATGGTCCTTTCAGGAACCCCAGCATCCACTAGGACGATAGAGAAATGACGCTTGCAATACCACAGATTAATCGAAAAATGATTCCTGGAATGGTGCAGCTTTTGCCTCTCTTATCTGATTCACCTCCCTATGGGGGTAATTCTGAGTTGATCGCAGGAACTTTTTTAGCAACTGGGCAAAACCATGTGCACTGCAGGGGAGGCAGATATAACATGTGTGGAGAGAGAGAGATTTGGGTGTGGTGAGTTCAATCCGCAATCTAAATTGCAGTGTAAAAATAAAGCAACCAGTATTTACCCTGCACAGAAACAAAATAACCCACCCAAATCTAACTCTCTCTCTGCACATGTTATATCTGCCTCCCCTGCAGTGCACATTGTTTTTGCCCAACTGCTAACAAATTTCCTGCTGCGATCAACTTGGAATTACCCCCTATATCTTTGTTGTGTGTGTGTGATTTACAGCATTGGTTCAGCTTACTTAGATGAAGACCACAAGCAACAAGAATGTGGAATAATATCAGGGATTCCCTTACAATAGTCGTTTTTTTTTTGTTTTTTTTTATAAGAAGTCACGGTGTTGTGCCTGTAGTCACAGTGTGTGTGTATGTATGTATATATATATATATATATATATATATATATATATATATATATATATATATATATAAATACAGTTGTTTTTAAAAAACAAAACATATGGTTTAAACCTGATATTCTGAAAATGATGTTTTGATACAGTAATGAGTCAAGGCAGCATCCCATTTTATTGCTATCATGCAAATTGAACATAGTACATTGGGGCAGATGTATTAAGCCTGGATAAATGGTAAAGCAGTGATAAGTGGAAGGTGGTAACGCACCAGCCAATAATTAAGAGTTTGAAAAATGACAGTTAGGAGTTGATTGGCTAGTACGTTATCACCTTCCACTTATCACTGCTTTACCACGTATCCAGGGTTAATACACCAGCCCCATTATTATGACTTGCTTAGGGGCGTATCCAGAACTTTGTTGGCCCCATAGCAAAGTTTTGAAGGGGCCGCTGTCCCAATGTTTCTAGAAAGACACCTTTCTGCAGCAGTTGTTACTGTTATGCCCTAGTTCATATTATGTCATATTGCAGGGCTGCCAGTATAAACTATGTAACACAGCTTTCCCAACTCACATTATGGCAGATAGTGTACCCATTTCATACTGTATTATGCCACATTACAGTGTCCCTAGACCATATTATGTAACATTATAATGCCCTCCAGTTCCTTTTATACCACATTACAATGAGTAGGCCCAGGAGCATATTGTACCTATAAATATTGCAGGCACCATGGCAAAAGGTTGTAAGGGCCATTATGTACTCCCAATAGTGAAAAATGTATATAACACATGTCATTTGACAGGGAGGGTGGGCCCCTCTTCAGCTCTGGGCCCCATAGCAACTGCACTCCCTGCACCTATGGTAGCTACGCCCTTGGACTTGCTCTACAAACATTAGGTGTGCAAATATGTTTGGAAAAACAGCGCCCTTGGCATCACGTGAGGATAATGGAATATTAGTGAATCTGTCAATCACAGAAAATTAGGTTTACAAGAGAAGCATTATCACCACTATCCGACAATATGCCTTTAAACAATATTACAAAACTCCTATAAGCTTAAAAAACAATTGTATACTTTCTTGCTTCTACAAAGCTTGTTAGTAAAACAAGCAATGTTTCCGCTGTTCACACTGTGCCACTGATAAATGTATGATTGTGCATCATGTAGATAGTCCAGATGCAAATGTGCAGGCAAACCTAAGCCTAAAGGGGGGTACTCACGGGAGAGATGTGTGCTGAGCGATCTTAACACAGACCGCTCAGCACACATCTCTCACCCCGCTCAGCACAGCGCGATGTGCTGAGCGAGGGGAGAAGCCGACGGGGGGCCGCTCACTTCACACAACGGTCAAGTGAGCAACCCGCTAGATTGAGCCTGCATGCAGGCTCAATCTAGCATCGGCGATAGCGATGTGCGGGGCCGCGCATCGCTATCGCTGGAGGGCATACACACGGCAGATCCGTGCTTAAAATCTAAGCAATCTAGCAAGATTGCTTAGATTTTAAGCACGGATCTCTCCGTGTGTACCCCCCTTAACAATAGGTCACAGACAAATGGTGCACATGCAATACTGATGTGTTCTGAATGGACCAGATAGTAGCAACATACTAAAAGGCATATCAGATCTATTATAGAGCAAGGGAACATAGCATCATCTCATTAAGTTTGTGCAATACAATTTAAGCAAACCAAAAGTGGATCAAAAATTATTATTCCTTACAGTGAAAAGCAGATGTATACTCAATAATGCTACATAATAAAAAGCCAACGCTGCTCTTTACCTCTATGGGGGGATTTAAAATGTTTTGTTCGCTGAAGGCCACTAGATGGTGCCAGTTGGAGCAATTCAAAACACAGACTTCACACACACCTCATATACTCAGCCTCCTTCAGAGGATTATAGAAATCACACGTCCCCTTTTAAATTAAACTTCCCGCAATTGGATCGGTTGTGTACAGCAGCTGGCGCCGATATTACTGTTCTGTCATTCCGTCATTTTGACGGACTGGTAACTAGTTGATATATAAAAGCTTAATGATAAATGCATCCATATAATCCAGATGTGATCTTATAATCAAACATCACTTAAAAAAAAAAAAATGTTCATCACAAATATACAGAGGATTGAATTTGGGCAGAAAGGGACAATGAGACATTAAACAGCAGAAACATAACTTGACACAGTGGGGTATATTCAAATTAGCAGCAGGGTTTACCAGCTAATTAGTGCACCAGCAGGGAAAAAGGCTATTCAGTTAAATAGCCATTCTGTACGGAAAATTAAGGATTAAATGCACAGAAACTCACTGAATCTGCATAAACGGAGGAATTAATGAGCCAGATTCAATAATTTTAACCACAACTACCACTAGGGGACACAAAACCCAGCAATTCAATTGTTGCTCAATTTAGATGCCCGGTAGCGGGGATGACATTTCTTCTCACAGCCTCCTGAGTAGCTGCAGGGATGACATTTCTTCTCGCAAGCCTCCTGAGAAGCAAGGAGAAATGTGCACTAAGTTACACTTTGGGTGTCCAAACAGGAGTCTGAACATCCAAAGCAGGAGTTTAGATGGGTTTAGCTGTTTAGGAGGCTAAACCCGGTCTGTTTGGGCGCTACATGCATGGGTGCCCAAACATCAATTGAATTCTGACAAATGTTTGGGGGTCTAAACTGTCCCGTTTAGATGGGATTTTCAGACACCCAAAACAAGTGTTTCCCCCCCCAGTGGGTTTTCCCTGCGTGTGAAGCCCTGATAGAGTCTCTTTCTCACTGACTTCTCCTCACAGCTCCTGAAGCTTCGAGGGAAGGTATACCGATGGAGATGAATGCGCGGGTTTATACCTTCTGACTGAACTGTCCTGGCACGGTAATTGAATATGTCCCAATGTATCAAGTGTTCAAATACAAACAAACAATCTACAATGGGGAGAAAGCAGTAATTTGTTACATCAGCACACTGAGTTGGAACATTATTTCAGAAGTAAACATTCTAAAATGTAGGGGCAATCCAATTAGGTGCGAGTTTGCGAAATGGAGTTGGTTTCATGAAACTTGCATACATCACATGATAGCAGGCACTCGAGATAAGGGAGATCCAATTAGAAAAGCCAATTTGCAGTAGCGGCGGCAAGGTTGTCTAAGTTTTCTACAAAATGTAACCTGGGTGAAGTGCATGAAAAAGTGAGTAAACATCCAGGACCCCAAGAAAGTGACAACGGTAGCAGGACCATATAGATCAGGAAAATACTGGAGGTTTTTAAAAAGGTATTGATGATTTTTGCACTTTTTATTAATAGTTGAAAAATGATAGCCAGCAAGTGTTTTTCATCAAATTAAAAATTCATCATTTTGGGGTATATATAGTATGTATACTAATTTTCCAATGTTTTTATTCAAGTTTACAAAAAGTTGGAAAAAACACATCTACCTCTCAACAGCAAGTTCATAAACCCCTCTCCCATCAATACAACGGCTCCATGTACCTGTTCCACATCATTTAACCCATTATTGAGCTTTTTAGGGAAAATTACTTGAAAACACGATTTCTTTATTGGCCAATTTATGATATTTAAACCCCATCCAATTGCATGATTCTTCATTGGGAGGGGTTTATCAGAAGTTCTGCACTGTGTCCCAACATTTTTACATTAAAATAAAGATTTTGCCTACCTGTTCACCTGCTGAAAGGGGTGTACACAAAAAAAAACCCCATGAATTTCATTAAAGAAATCAATGCGAGTTTGGAATCGGACTGCAAATGTAATTTGCAGTGCAAGTTTGCAGCGAGAACAGTTCAGAGGACCCGATTCACACCTAATTGGATTGAGCCCTACAGTATGAGTACTTTGGAGGGGATAACCAATAAAAAAAAAATCTGAATGATTAGGCAGAATATTCTCTCCGTACAATCAGTGAACGTCAGATAATTAAACATTTCTAGATTGCCATTACGCCTAATAAAGGTTTATAGTGACATATTATGTGACAGCTGAATTCTCCAATCTAAAAGAGACACTAATCTTGATAACAGACCAGCTGAATGCACAGCAGAATAAATAGCTAGTTCTCCACGATAGCTCAGAGGTTGCCATAGAAAAAAAATTAAAATGTCCTACTATATTAAGGCTGTTTTCAGTTAACAAATTACCTAGGTGACTTTGTAATGGAAGACTAGCTGTATATACAGGACATCTAATATCTAGATGTCAGTAACCCACATACCAATCCAGAGCACCTACCGGTAGCCACATTATAGGAACATTATTCCGCATAGACCATTACCATATGTGAATTAAATAATAAGATTTTACTTACCGATAAATCTATTTCTCGTAGTCCGTAGTGGATGCTGGGACTCAGTCAGGACCATGGGGATTAGCGGCTCCGCAGGAGACAGGGCACAAAAATAAAAGCTTTAGGACTAGGTGGTGTGCACTGGCTCCTCCCCCTATGACCCTCCTCCAAGCCTCAGTTAGGATACTGTGCCCGGACGAGCGTACACAATAAGGAAGGATTTTGAATCCCGGGTAAGACTCATACCAGCCACACCAATCACACCGTACAACTTGTGATCTGAACCCAGTTAACAGTATGACAAACGTAGGAGCCTCTGAACAGACGGCTCACAACAATAACAACCCGATTTTTTTGTAACAATAACTATGTACAAGTATTGCAGACAATCCGCACTTGGGATGGGCGCCCAGCATCCACTACGGACTACGAGAAATAGATTTATCGGTAAGTAAAATCTTATTTTCTCTGACGTCCTAGTGGATGCTGGGACTCCGTCAGGACCATGGGGATTATACCAAAGCTCCCAAACGGGCGGGAGAGTGCTGATGACTCTGCAGCACCGAATGAGAGAACTCCAGGTCCTCTTTAGCCAGGGTATCAAATTTGTAGAATTTTACAAACGTGTTCTCCCCCGACCACGTAGCTGCTCGGCAGAGTTGTAATGCCGAGACCCCTCGGGCAGCCGCCCAAGATGAGCCCACCTTCCTTGTGGAATGGGCCTTGATAGATTTAGGCTGTGGCAGGCCTGCCACAGAATGTGCAAGTTGAATTGTGCTACAAATCCAACGAGCAATCGTCTGCTTAGAAGCAGGAGCACCCAGCTTGTTGGGTGCATACAGTATAAACAGCGAGTCAGATTTTCTGACTCCAGCAGTCCTTGAAATATATATTTTCAATGCCCTGACAACGTCCAGCAACTTGGAATCCTCCAAATCGCTAGTAGCCGCAGGCACCACAATAGGCTGGTTCAGGTGAAACGCTGAAACCACCTTAGGCAGAAACTGAGGACGCGTCCGCAGTTCTGCCCTGTCCGAATGGAAAATCAGATATGGGCTTTTATACGATAAAGCCGCCAATTCTGACACTCTCCTGGCTGAAGCCAGGGCCAGTAGCATGGTTACTTTCCATGTAAGATATTTCAAATCCACCGATTTGAGTGGCTCAAACCAATGGGATTTGAGAAAATCCAAAACTACATTAAGATCCCACGGAGCCACTGGGGGCACAACCGGGGGCTGTATATGTAGTACTCCTTTTACAAAAGTCTGGACTTCAGGAACTGAAGCCAATTCTTTCTGGAAGAAAATCGACAGGGCCGAAATTTGAACCTTAATGGACCCTAATTTGAGGCCCATAGACAATCCTGTTTGCAGGAAATGTAGGAATCGACCCAGTTGAAATTCCTCCGTCGGGGCCTTCCTGGCCTCACACCGCGCAACATATTTTCTCCAAATGCGGTGATAATGTTGTGCAGTCACCTCCTTCCTGGCTTTTACCAGGGTAGGGATGACCTCTTCCGGAATGCCTTTTTCCCTTAGAATTCGGCGTTCAACCGCCATGCCGTCAAACGCAGCCGCGGTAAGTCTTGGAATAGACACGGTCCCTGCTGAAGCAGGTCCCGTCTTAGAGGTAGAGGCCACGGATCTTCCGTGAGCATCTCCTGAAGTTCCGGGTACCAAGTTCTTCTTGGCCAATCCGGAGCCACGAGTATCGTTCTTACTCCCCTTTGCCGTATAATTCTCAGTACTTTTGGTATGAGAGGCAGAGGAGGAAACACATACACTGACTGGAACACCCACGGTGTTACCAGAGCGTCCACAGCTATTGCCTGAGGGTCTCTTGACCTGGCGCAATACCTGTCCAGTTTTTTGTTGAGGCGGGACGCTATCATATCCACCTTTGGTTTTTCCCAACGGTTCACAATCATGTGGAAGACTTCTGGATGAAGTCCCCACTCTCCCGGGTGTAGATCGTGTCTGCTGAGGAAGTCCGCTTCCCAGTTGTCCACTCCCGGAATGAACACTGCTGACAGTGCTATCACATGATTTTCCGCCCAGCGAAGAATCCTTGCAGCTTCTGCCATTGCCCTCCTGCTTCTTGTGCCGCCCTGTCTGTTTACGTGGGCGACTGCCGTGATGTTGTCCGACTGGATCAACACCGGCTGACCCTGAAGCAGGGGTTTTGCCAGGCTTAGAGCATTGTAAATCGCTCTTAGCTCCAGTATATTTATGTGAAGAGACATCTCCAGGCTTGACCACACTCCCTGTAAGTTTCTTCCCTGTGTGACCGCTCCCCAGCATCTCAGACTGGCATCCGTGGTCACCAGGACCCAGTCCTGTATGCCGAATCTGCGGCCCTCTAACAGATGAGCACTCTGCAACCACCACAGAAGAGACACCCTTGTCCGTGGAGACAAAGTTATCCGCTGATGCATCTGCAGATGCGATCCGGACCATTTGTCCAGCAGATCCCACTGAAGAGTTCGTGCGTGGAATCTGCCAAATGGAATCGCTTCGTAAGAAGCCACCATTTTTCCCAGGACTCTTGTGCATTGATGCACAGACACTTTTCCTGGTTTTAGGAGGTTCCTGACAAGTTCGGATAACTCCCTGGCTTTCTCCTCCGGAAGAAACACCTTTTTCTGAACCGTGTCCAGAATCATTCCCAGGAACAGCAGACGTGTCGTCGGGGTCAATTGAGATTTTGGAAAATTCAGAATCCACCCGTGCTGTTGCAGCACTACTTGGGTTAGTGCTACTACGTCCCCCAGCTGTTCTCTGGACCTTGCCCTTATCAGGAGATCGTCCAAGTAAGGGATAATTAATACGCCTTTTCTTCGCAGAAGAAACATCATTTCGGCCATTACCTTGGTAAAGACCCGAGGTGCCGTGGACAATCCAAACAGCAGCGTCTGAAACTGATAATGACAGTCTTGCACCACGAACCTGAGGTACCCTTGATGTGAAGGGCAAATTGGGACATGCAGGTAAGCATCCTTGATGTCCAGGGACACCATAAAGTCCCCTTCTTCCAGATTCGCTATCACTGCTCTGAGTGACTCCATCTTGAACTTGAATTTTTGTATGTACAGGTTCAAAGATTTCAGATTTAGAATAGGTCTTACCGAGCCGTCCGGCTTCGGTACCACAAATAGTGTGGAATAATACCCCTTTCCCTGTTGTAGGAGGGGTACCTTGACTATCACCTGCTGAGAATACAGCTTGTGAATGGCTTCCAATACCGTCGCCCTGTCTGAGGGAGACGTTTGCAGAGCAGACTTTAGGAACCGGCGAGGGGGAGACTTCTCGAATTCCAACCTGTAACCCTGAGATACTACCTGCAGGATCCAGGGGTCCACCTGTGAGTGAGCCCACTGTGCGCTGAAATTCTTGAGTCGACCCCCCACCGCCCCTGAGTCCGCTTGTAAAGCCCCAACGTCATGCTGAGGGCTTTGCAGAAGCCGGGGAGGGCTTCTGCTCCTGGGAGGGAGCTGCTTGGTGCACTCTCTTACCCTTTCCTTTGCCTCGGGGCAGATATGACTGTCCTTTTGCCCGCTTGTTCTTATAGGAACGAAAGGACTGCGGCTGAAAAGACTGTCTTTTTCTGTTGGGAGGGGACCTGAGGTAAAAAGGTGGATTTCCCGGCTGTTGCCGTGGCCACCAAATCCGATAGACCGACCCCAAATAATTCCTCCCATACTCAATACTTCCATATGCCGTTTGGAATCAGCATCACCTGACCACTGTCGCGTCCATAAACTTCTTCTGGCAGATATGGACATCGCACTTACTCTCGATGCCAGAGTGCAAATATCCCTCTGAGCATCTCGCATATAAAGAAAAGCATCCTTTAATTGCTCTATAGTCAATAAAATACTGTCCCTATCCAGGGTATCAATATTTTCAGTCAGGGAATCCGACCAAACCACCCCAGCACTGCACATCCATGCAGAGGCGATGGCTGGTCGCAGTATAACACCAGTATGAGTGTATATACTTTTCAGGGTAGTTTCCAGCCTCCTATCAGCTGGATCCTTGAGGGCGGCCGTTTCAGGAGACGGTAACGCCACTCGTTTTGATAAGCGTGTGAGTGCCTTATCCACCCTAGGGGGTGTTTCCCAGCGCGCCCTAACCTCTGGCGGGAAAGGATATAATGCCAATAACTTCTTTGAAATTAGCAGTTTTCTATCGGGGTTAACCCACGCTTCATCACACACTTCATTCAATTCCTCTGATTCAGGAAAAACTACAGGTAGTTTTTTCAGACCCCACATAATACCCCTTTTTGTGGTACTTGCAGTATCAGAGATATGCAAAGCCTCCTTCATTGCCGTGATCATATAACGTGTGGCCCTACTGGAAAATACGTTTGTTTCTTCACCGTCGACACTAGATTCGGTGTCCGTGTCTGGGTCTGTGTCGACCGACTGAGGTAAAGGGCGTTTTACAGCCCCTGACGGTGTCTGAGACGCCTGGACAGGTACTAACTGGTTTGCCGGCCGTCTCATGTCGTCAACTGATTTTTGTAACGTGCTGACATTATCACGTAATTCCATAAACAAAGCCATCCATTCCGGTGTCGACTCCCTAGGGGGTGACATCACCATTACCGGCAATTGCTCCGCCTCCACACCAACATCGTCCTCATACATGTCGACACACACGTACCGACACACAGCAGACACACAGGGAATGCTCTTATCGAAGACAGGACCCCACTAGCCCTTTGGGGAGACAGAGGGAGAGTTTGCCAGCACACACCCAAGCGCTATAAATATATAGGAACAACCCTACAGAAGTGTTGTTTCCTTTATAGCAGCTTAATATATCAATATCGCCAAAAAAGTGCCCCCCCTCTCTGTTTTTTTACCCTGTTTCTGTAGTGCAGTGCAGGGGAGAGTCCTGGGAGCCTTCCTCGCAGCGGAGCTGTGCAGGAAAATGGCGCTGTGTGCTGAGGAGATAGGCCCCGCCCCCTATTTCGGCGGGCTCTTCTCCCGGTGTTTGTGAGACCTGGCAGGGGTTAAATACATCCATATAGCTCCAGGGGCTATATGTGATGTATTTTTAGCCAGAACAAGGTATTATCATTGCTGCCCAGGGCGCCCCCCCCCAGCGCCCTGCACCCTCAGTGACCGCTGGTGTGAAGTGTGCTGACAACAATGGCGCACAGCTGCAGTGCTGTAAGACTGAAAAGTCTTCTGCCGCCGGTTTCTGGACCTCTTCACTTTTCGGCATCTGCAAGGGGGTCGGCGGCGCGGCTCCGGGACCGGACTCCATGGCTGGGCCTGTGTTCGATCCCTCTGGAGCTAATGGTGTCCAGTAGCCTAAGAAGCCAATCCATCCTGCACGCAGGTGAGTTCACTTCTTCTCCCCTAAGTCCCTCGTTGCAGTGAGCCTGTTGCCAGCAGGACTCACTGAAAATAAAAAAACTAATAACTTTTTCTAAGCAGCTCTTTAGGAGAGCCACCTAGATTGCACCCTGCTCGGACGGGCACAAAAACCTAACTGAGGCTTGGAGGAGGGTCATAGGGGGAGGAGCCAGTGCACACCACCTAGTCCTAAAGCTTTTATTTTTGTGCCCTGTCTCCTGCGGAGCCGCTAATCCCCATGGTCCTGACGGAGTCCCAGCATCCACTAGGACGTCAGAGAAATTACCTGCATGAATAATAAATATAGAGCATATAATTAACTGCATCCCAGCATATTGGTAGGTGTGTACAGTAAATATCTTAACTAAGAATTTAAATTTGCTTCGTTATACACACTAGACTAGACTACAAATTACTTAGGAAAACATCTCATAGAACATGAAAAGGCCACATGACCACGTCACACACTGACATAGCTTGTATGTATAGCAGGACAGCTGCTGTATCCCTCCTGTGGAAAAACCACATCTTAAATGATCAAGTTAACCTGAAGGCATCAACCACATGGCCAGCAGGTAATGGGCACGTATGGTGTTTGAGCTTAAACACTCCATGCAGGCACCTGTGTGGATCAGGCTGCAGCCGGGGTCCCCTGAGGACAGGCCTGGGTAGAGAAGGACACAGAGGCATAAATGGGAAGGGGGGGGGGGGGGGGCAGTTAATGCTGCTTAGGTACCCTGTAGGTCTACATCTGACGTGGAACTACAAGTACCAGCATGCCATGCAGCAAAGTCTAGCCAGGCAGGTAAGCTGACAGCCACAGGGTGAGAACAATAAATGTAGAGTTCTGGAAATATAATTCCATACGTTATAGACACGCCTGGCAGCGCTCCGGCCTCAGGTGTGCTGGGCCTGTAAGTCACCGGCCAGACGGGCGCTGCTGCAGCCAATCAATAGCCCTCCTACACCCTGTGTACCTACCCTCCTCCTCCACTCACCTGCTGCTGCCGCTACGGCTCCTCCTCAGGGAGCCTCATCCAGGCCCGGCCGCCCTCCTACCGCTCTCCAGTGCCGACTTCGTCCCGGCCTCTACGGGGGCCCCTTGCTGTCCGGCGGCGACTTTACCGGAGCTGAACCGGCCCCGGCGACAACTTCCGGGGCAGCTGCCAAGCGACAGGGTGCAAAGACGAATTCAGAGCAATCCACCAGCAGTGGAGTGAGCCAGACGTGTTCAGTCGAAATCAGATTGAATTGATTGCAAAGAACAGAGACTAGTACAAATAGTGCTGTTGAAAAGCAGGGACAGGAGAACATGGGCCCTCATTCCGAGTCGTTCGCTCGGTATTTTTCATCGCATCGCAATGAAAATCCGCTTAGTACGCATGCGCAATGTTCGCACTGCGACTGCGCCAAGTAATTTAACAATGAAGATAGTATTTTTACTCACGGCTTTTTCATCGCTCCGGCGATCGTAATGTGATTGACAGGAAATGGGTGTTACTGGGCGGAAACACAGCGTTTTATGGGCGTGTGGTTGAAAACGCTACCGTTTCCGGAAAAAACGCAGGAGTGGCTGGAGAAACGGGGGAGTGTCTGAGCGAACGCTGGGTGTGTTTGTGACGTCAAACCAGGAACGACAAGCACTGAACTGATCGCACAGGCAGAGTAAGGTTGAAGTTACTCAGAAACTGCAAAGTAGTTTGTAATCGCAATATTGTGATTACATCGGTCGCAATTTTAAGAAGCTAAGATACACTCCCAGTAGGCGTAGGCTTAGCGTGTGTAACTCTGCTAAATTCGCCTTGCGACCGATCAACTCGGAATGAGGGCCATGGTTGTGTCTTATATCCCCACCCTCGGCAACATGTGGCCCTCCAGCTACTGTGATACTGTAACATCCTCTACCTGCCAGTGTTTTTTTTTTTTTTTTTTATTCATATTGTTATTAATACAAATCCCACCTTCATCTTCTTTGTATAGATTCTGTGATTAGGAAATTCTTTTGATAGATAATATGCTGGGTATGTGTATTTCTAGATACAACGGATGAGAAAAAGAAACAAACCAATATTGTTGGGAAAGATATTAAGAAGTGTGAAAAATAAATAAAAATGACATCCCTTATTCATTTAGCACACTAGTAATTATTAGTTAGACATACCTCTTATGTAAGGGATTTCGGTAGGTTTAGGTAAGTATGTGTTAGTGCAAAAATTGTTAAGTGAAAAAGTGCTTCTGAGACAGAAAAAAGGGTGTTGTTATTACGAGGACATATTAAAAAATAAATAATATAGATACTATACATAAATACTAATGGAGACAAGGGAAAGAAACAAAAAAATTTTTTTGTGTGATAGAGAACCAAAAGTTCCTAAATCAGTCTCCTGACAGAGAAAAACAATTGGTATTTAAATAAAATACAAATAAAGATAATAATTATACATCTGAAAGATATATACCATATCCAATATCCATGTGTGTATCCTTAATGTGTATGGAAGGTGCTAAATTATGTGCAACAAAAACTCAATCACTAGTGACAATTAAACAGTTGAACTGTGATGGAAAACCATCTAAAATGGGATTCAATAAATTAAGAAATGTATTTATATATTAAAAGTGTGAGAGTGATAGTTAATAGTAGAAAACTGTGTACATAGAGGTAGCTACCGCTTCATTCAAAAACTGCCTTTTATACATGTGTATTGATTACCTACGGAAAATATCTAACAAGATACTGGATCTAATCTATAACTATGTTCTGGTATTGGTAACCCCAAGAATTGGGAGAAGAAGGAAAAGAGAAGGGAGTGAGGAATAAAGAATAGGATCTCTAACTCTATCTCTCAATTCGTTCATGTATGAGATATACCATATCAAACAATTGGGAATGTCCCATTCCCACTATCGTAATCATAAGAAGACAGTAAAGTTTATGTGTTAATTTAGGCCTGCTGGTGCTAAACAGCCTAGCCTGAATGTCCACTCGCTCTCCTTTCTTAACAGTTCCTTCATAGTATCCCCTCCACGGATACCCATTTTAATTCTTTCCAGGCCAAAGGTCTGGATTTGATGTGAGTCATTATTACGATACTGATGAAAATGTCTCGCTACAGTTTTGATCTGTTTGAAATTCTTTACATCCTTTGCCGCATTCCGGATGTTTCCCACATGTTCCAGCGCTGCTCTCCCCTGTCCCCGCCTCGGCTCTCCCCGTCTCCGGCGCGGCTCTCCCCATCTCACTTCGACTTTATTTGAAGTCGAATTGAGATGGTCGAAAAGGGGACCAAAACCTTTTCGACACAAGCACGTGGATCGGCAGCTATTCCGCCGATCCACGTACTTTTCGACAAGTCGAATTCCTTGGGATTATACTGAATATGTCGGAACCCCTTCTGACCTAAAAAAGTCGAAAACTGACATCTTTTCAACAGACGGCAGCTTTCGACTTCAATTGAATATACCCCTATGCCTTTAAACTGGGATTCTCATGGATCACACAGGTTCTGTGGCTGATTACAAGCAGGTAAAATACAGGCTTAAAGTCACACAGCCACAGATCCTGTGCAATCCATGGGAGTCCCAGTTTAAAGCGATAGTATGGTAAGCCTAATATATAGTTGAAGTATTTTATTTATTTCTTTATTACCAGTTATTTATGTAGCGCACACATATACCGCAGAGCTTTACAGAGCATATTTGGCCATTCACATCAATCCCTGCCCCAGTGGAGCTTACAATCTATATCAGTGTTTCTCAACCGCAGTCCTCAGGTACCCCAACAGTTCATGTTTTCCAGGTCTCCTCACAGGACTGCAAGTGAAATAATTTGCTCCACCTATGGGTCTTTTAAAATGTGTCCAACTGCTAGGTGACCTGGACAACATGAACTCTGGTGGGTACTTGAGGACCGAGGTTGAGAACCACTGATCTATATTCACTAATATATATATATATATATTGTCAAAGTCGAAAAATATTGTAATGCATACACCATGTACTAACCCCATACACATGCCCGCTGCGCGTGCTCTTTTTCCGCCGTGCGTGCACATATCCGCAATTTGCGTATGATCACTCCCGCGTTCCTGCACGTGGTATGGGTATTTACGGCAGGGTTTGTGAGCGCATAGAGGGTTATCAGAACATTACATATTTAACCCAAATAGTGCACATTTTACACATAGCCACCCCGCACCACATCAGCAAGTATCAACAGTTTAAATAGTTCCAGGACTAAGGGATTCGCCTTTACATGATAGGAAGGGACAGACTAAGGTTAGAAGGTGATGTCTAGTATCCAGCTGTAGGGTATTTTAAGGGTAACATTCCGGTGTTGGTTAGAGAAAGATCGCATGTTCCAGCGTATAGTTATGTGCAGAAGTAGAATATAGATATAAACTGTATTTACTGTATATTATGTATGCGGCGGGAATCCAGAGGATACCACCCACAAGAGCAGTTGAGAAAGACATCGCCCACCTTTTCATATCAACCTATGACCTCTCCTGTAATGTAAAGATACATCTCTGTGTCCAATGGACAATGAGATTACAGTGACCATTGTATTGTGTTTGGAAGTTGTGTATAAAAAGCCTGTTGTTGCCTGGCCGGTCAGAAGACTCTGAACGCTTTCTACCTGATAAGCGGAGGACTGGTCCAGGTTGCGCAAGCGAACATTCTCACGTATGTACATTGACTGTAGCCATTATTCTGTTGTAGATTTATCTTGTTAGGTCTGTAGTGTATAACTTGTACTGTTATCCCCTTTCAAATAATCCACTCTGGCCTTAGAACCCTGTGGTTCACTACATATCGGTGTTGTGTCCTCATTTCCCTGCTAGGGTTTAAAGCGTATTTAACTGTATAAGGTTTAAGAGTATATTGGTAAGGTGTACGCACTGCGGGTACTTTATACCGTCAGCGCTACTTAAGGTTTAAGGTATAACATCATTGCAGTGCTTTGCTGCATAAAGGTTTAAAGTATAATCATATCATTACATTGTATTACTAATAAGGTTTAAAGGTTATAAATTGAGTGTGCGCTCGCTGTGTGTACTTTGTGCCTCCAGCGCGGCATTGGTACGTTAAGACCGTACAACTTACGGAACTCCGTACGCAAATAGCGTGCAAAGTGCGTAGCGTGTATATTCAGTCTAGCGGCCATAGCGGCTCCAAGGTAAAAGTGTATTTAGAGTTATAGCTTTATGGTTTAAGATAATATCGACATTATCAATATATATATATATATATATATATATATATACTTGTCTACCTGACCCTCTCCATGAGGGAAAAAATGCTCTGTTCCTGGACTTTCCTGGTAATGTATGATTGCCATCACCTGTGGTGAAACACCTATCTTATCAATTAACGAGCTCACCACAGGTGATGGCAATCGTACATTACCAGGAAAGTCCAGGAACAGAGCATTTTCTCCTTCATGGAGAGGGTCAGGTAGGCAAGCATGATATACACGCACGCACGTTAATTTTGTTGGGATCCAATTAACCTACCAACATATTTAAACCGGAGTACCCAGAAAAAACCCACGCAAGTACGGGGAGCATATACAATCCACACACAGTTTGGTCATGGTGGGAATCTGACCCATGACCTCAGTATATGTATATATATATATATATATATATATATATATATAGATCAGGAAGAAGACGTGGCACTCATAGCAAGTTACAAACGAAGTACAATTTGCATGTAGTTAACAACGTTTCAGTGGACACCCCACTGTCGTCAGGCTTTATTAACATTTTAAAAGACATCACATACCTTTATAGGCCACCCACGTGCATACCCTAAGCAGGTCCGAAACCGAACATCCGGTCGGACAATCCGGAAATGATGTAATAGTACTGCTAATACCTTATGTGAAAGCATCCCATCACCAAGGAAACCAGACCCAATCATACATTTTGTAAACTGTAGAAGAAATCAGCAATCATTAGATATAATCTTCATATGAAGAAGAGGTAAAGATAGACACAATGATACAACGATATCGTATGCTGAATAATCAAAAGAATGATATACATATAAAAAGAAAAAACAGTACCAATTAGAACTCATATGTACTGAATCCAATGTAATAATACACAGCATAATTCTATCGATACCATCATAACTGCACATAGTGTATCAATGCAAAGAAGATCACATTGTCGGCATATCACTGCCGCAATTGACAGCCGATAATACGATTATAAGAGTCGTTACAGGAAGCAGGCATATGAAAGCTGTTCATTCAAGCCTCTTGGATGTATAACGTCCAACTTTGCTATCCATCTAGCTTCTAATTGTAATAATTTAGAGCCACGATCGCCGCCCCTGATACTCACAGGGACATGATCAATCATCCTGTAACGGATGCTGTTTAAAGGATGTTTGAATGCCAGAAAATGCCTGGCAACAGGCTGTTCACTGCTCCCTGATTCCAAAGCACCCCTGATTGCTGACAGATGACAGGTCATCCTTTCTTTAAATTTTCTTTCGCTTTTCCCAATATAGCTCAGCCCACACGGGCATATGATTTGGTAAACTGTATAAGTTGAATTACAGGTTAAACGATGTTTAATCACAATACTTTTACCCGTGTGCGGGTGATTAAACGAATCGCCGGCCAATAAATATTGGTAGGTTACACAAGTGCATTTCATACACCCTAATTTGGTGTTCTCGCCTGTCAGAAAGTGTGAAACTGGCTGAGTACTAATTGAAGCCATCCTCGAGATATCCGTTTTCACAAGATAATCTCTAAATTTCTTCCCTCTAGAATAGCAGGGCATAAGGCTAGAACCCGACAGATGTAATTGTTTGTCGGTTTCCACCAAAGGCCAATTTTTCTTAGCAATTTTAGAAATAACATCAGACTTGGTGTTGAATTTATTAACCCAGGGGAGCTTAACTTGTTGTTGTTGATTGTCAGTTTTCTTTTTAAGCAAGTTAGATCTATCCATTGCCATAACTTTAATTTTGGCTGACTGTAACACTTCTTGTGTATAACCCCTAAGTGAAAGTTTATTAATCAACATGTCAATTTGTTGTGAAGCCGTGATCGCGTCACTATTTACCCTCCTTATGCGTATCACTTGAAAGTAAGGGAGCCCTCTTTTAAGTGATGCTGGATGGCAGCTGCGTGCATGTAGTAACTGACTGTGATCAGTCGGCTTCACATAAATCGACGTAACTAGCCTGTTGTTACAAATCAAAATTTTAACATCTAAATAGTTGATCACTTCCTGATTCATAACGTATGTAAATTTAATGGTACTGGAACCTAAATTGTGTTGGTCAAAGATATTAGTCAAAGTTATTTTATCCCCTTTCCATAAGACGAATAAATCGTCAATATAGCGATTAAAGAGGATTGCGTGTGCTTTAAAAATCTCATTACTATACAGTAATTCCTCCTCAATTGCAAACATCACAATGTTTGCATACGTCGGGGATACAGCCGACCCCATCGCACACCCTTGGACTTGCAAGAAGAATTTTTTCCCATACAGAAAAAAATTGTTGGTTAAGACCAACTCTAATAATATTATAATCACTTCAATTTTAGCTGCATCAAATACTTGTTTCCTAATAAGGAAGCGTTTAACTGCTGCTAACCCTATGGCGTGTGGTCAGTTTGTATACATCGATCCCACACGCCATGGGGTTAGCAGCAGTAAAACGCTTCCTTATTAGGAAACAAGTATTTGATGCAGCTAAAATTGAAGTGATTATAATATTATTAGAGTTGGTCTTAACCAACAATTTTTTTCTGTATGGGAAACAATTCTTCTTGCAAGTCCAAGGGTGTGCGATGGGGTCGGCTGTATCCCCGACGTATGCAAACATTGTGATGTTTGCAATTGAGGAGGAATTACTGTATAGTAATGAGATTTTTAAAGCACACGCAATCCTCTTTAATCGCTATATTGACGATTTATTCGTCTTATGGAAAGGGGATAAAATAGCTTTGACTAATATCTTTGACCAACACAATTTAGGTTCCAGTACCATTAAATTTACATACGTTATGAATCAGGAAGTGATCAACTATTTAGATGTTAAAATTTTGATTTGTAACAACAGGCTAGTTACGTCGATTTATGTGAAGCCGACTGATCGCAGTCAGTTACTACATGCACGAAGCTGCCATCCAGCATCACTTAAAAGAGGGCTCCCTTACTCTCAAATGATACGCATAAGGAGGGTAAATAGTGACGCGATCACGGCTTCACAACAAATTGACATGTTGATTAATAAACTTTCACTTAGGGGTTATACACAAGAAGTGTTACAGTCAGCCAAAATTAAAGTTATGGCAATGGATAGCTCTAACTTGCTTAAAAAGAAAACTGACAATCAACAACAACAAGTTAAGCTCCCCTGGGTTCATAAATTCAACACCAAGTCTGATGTTATTTCTAAAATTGCTAAGAAAAATTGGCCTTTGGTGGAAACCGACAAACAATTACATCTGTCGGGTTCTAGCCTTATGCCCTGCTATTCTAGAGGGAAGAATCTTAGAGATTATCTTGTGAAAACGGATATCTCGAGGATGGCTTCAATTAGTACTCAGCCAGTTTCACACTTTCTGACAGGCGAGAACACCAAATTAGGGTGTATGAAATGCACTTGTGTAACCTACCAATATTTATTGGCCGGCGATTCGTTTAATCACCCGCACACGGGTAAAAGTATTATGATTAAACATCGTTTAACCTGTAATTCAACTTGTACAGTTTACCAAATCATATGCCCGTGTGGGCTGAGCTATATTGGGAAAAGCGAAAGAAAATTTAAAGAAAGGATGACCTGTCATCGGTCAGCAATCAGGGGTGCTTTGGAATCAGGGAGCAGTGAACAGCCTGTTGCCAGGCATTTTCTGGCATTCAAACATCCTTTAAACAGCATCCGTTACAGGATGATTGATCATGTCCCTGTGAGTATCAGGGGCGGCGATCGTGGCTCTAAATTATTACAATTAGAAGCTAGATGGATAGCAAAGTTGGACGTTATACATCCAAGAGGCTTGAATGAACAGCTTTCATATGCCTGCTTCCTGTAACGACTCTTATAATCGTATTATCGGCTGTCAATTGCGGCAGTGATATGCCGACAATGTGATCTTCTTTGCATTGATACACTATGTGCAGTTATGATGGTATCGATAGAATTATGCTGTGTATTATTACATTGGATTCAGTACATATGAGTTCTAATTGGTACTGTTTTTTTCTTTTTATATGTATATCATTCTTTTGATTATTCAGCATACGATATCGTTGTATCATTGTGTCTATCTTTACCTCTTCTTCATATGAAGACTATATCTAATGATTGCTGATTTCTTCTACAGTTTACAAAATGTATGATTGGGTTTGTTTTCCTTGGTGATGGGATGCTTTCACATAAGGTATTAGCAGTACTATTACATCATTTCCGGATTGTCCGACCGGATGTTCGGTTTCGGACCTGCTTAGGGTACGCACGTGGGTGGCCTATAAAGGTATGTGATGTCTTTTAAAATGTTAATAAAGCCTGACGACAGTGGGGTGTCCACTGAAACGTTGTTAACTAAATGCAAATTGTACTTCGTTTGTAACTTGCTATGAGTGCCACGTCTTCTTCCTGATCTATTGATTATGCTCTACGGGGGCACCGGCGTTTTGTGATCAAGCTTTCTTGGAGTGCCTTACCGTTCCTATTGTATATATATATATATATAAATGTGTGTGTGTATATATATTTACTAACAATTTTACAAAGCAGTGCTTCTACTAACAAAGCACAGCTAGTAAAATCATTGCCCTTTTAAATTTCAGGCATACCAAGGTCAGATCACCACTTTTACAACCCAAAGCTTCATAAATAAACCCACGGTCTCCATGTAAGTTGATGCCTCCAAAGTTGAGACAACAGTAGTGTAGTATGACTAGACCAGTATCATTATTATATCGGAATATTATTATTTGTACCAACAGGTGTATGAACAGTCACTTGTTATCATAAACATGGCTTCTTAATAGCTTGCTTGTAGGTAGGGTAATCTCAACTAAAGAGAAACAAACAACAGTGTAGAATATATACGTTATTTTAAGAACTTACCGTGGATAACGGTATTTCTCCTAAGTCCACAGGTTCCACAGGATAACAATGGGATATGATGGAGCGACAGCGGATTGGCACCAAACGATCAAAGCTTTCCGGCCTCCCAGGATGCAACGGGCCCGTCCATATATCCCACCCACTGGCTCAGGCTAATCAGTTGTATTCCCAAGCACAAGGCATCATGTAGAGCCCTAATCAGGTGAGAAGTACACACATGCACACCCTTCCATACAAGAAGGAAGAGGTTAGTGAGTAGAAGGATCCTCAAATCAGGTACGTCCGGATGGGATCCCTGTGGACTTAGGAGAAATGCCATTATCCACGGTAAGTTCTTACCATAACGTATATTTCTCTTACGTCCTAGAGGATGCTGGGGACTCCGTAAGGACCATGGGGTATAGACGGGCTCCGCAGGAGACATGGGCACTATAAAGACCTTTATATGGGTGTGCACTGGCTCCTCCCTCTATGCCCCTCCTCCAGACCTCAGTTAGATCCTGTGCCCAGAGGAGACTGGATGCATTACAGGGGAGCTCTCCTGAGTTTCTCTGAAAAATAATTTTGTTAGGTTTTTTATTTTCAGGGAGCACTGCTGGTAACAGGCTCCCTGCATCGTGAGACTGAGGGGAGAGAAGCAGACCTACTTAAATGATAGGCTCTGCTTCTTAGGCTACTGGACACCATTAGCTCCAGAGGGTCGGAACGCAGGTCTCACCCTCGCCGTTCGTCCCGGAGCCGCGCCGCCGTCCTCCTCACAAAGCCGGAAGATAGAAGCCAAGTGAGTATAAGAAGAAAGAAGACTTCAAAGGCGGCAGAAGACTTCAGATCTTCTCTGAGGTAACGCGCAGCGATAATGCTGCACGCCATTGCTCCCACACACAACACACACAGCGGGCACTGATGGGTGCAGGGCGCAGGGGGGGGCTCCCTGGGCAGCAATGATAAACCTCTAGGGACTGGCTAACATAGATATAGGCTGCGGAGGCAGTACATTAAATAATCCCACGCCAGTATTGGAAATTTGAGCGCGACCGAAGCCCGCCGCCGATGGGGCGGAGCTTGATCCTCCAGCACTAACCAGCGCCATTTTCTCCACAGCACACTACAGAGAAGCTGGCTCCCCGGACTCTCCCCTGCTGAACACGGTGACAGAGGACAAAAAGGGGGGGGGGCACTTTTAATTGGCGCAGTGAGTGTATGTATATATATATATATATATATATATATATTTATATAAAAGCGCTGTTTTGTCTGGGAATTTTGTTTCCAGTGTAAGTTGGCGCTGGGTGTGTGCTGGCATACTCTCTCTCTGCCTCTCCAAAGGGCCTTATTGGGGAACTGTCTCCATATAGATGTATCCCTGAGTGTGTGGGAGTGTCGGTACGCGTGTGTCGGCATGTCTGAAGCGGAGGTCTCATCTAAGGAGGGGGTGGAGCAGATGATTGTGGTGTCTCCGTCGGCAACGCCGACACCTGATTGGTTGGATATGTTGAATGTTTTAAATGCAAATGTGTCTTTATTACATCAGAGACTGGACAAAGCAGAGTCCAGGGATAGAACAGGGAATCAATCCATGGCTTTGACTGTGTCACAGGGCCCTTCAGGGTCTCAGAAACGTCCCCTGTCCCAAGTAGCAGAAACTGATACCGACACGGATTCTGACTCCAGTGTCGACTACGATGATGCGAGGTTACACCCAAGGGTGGCCAAAACTATTCATTATATGATTATTGCAATAAAGGATGTTTAACATATCACAGATGACCCCTCTGTCCCTGACAAGAGGGTACACATGTTTAAGGAAAAGAAACCTGAGGTAACATTTCCCCCATCTCATGAGCTGAACGCGTTATTTGAAAAGGCTTGGGAAACTCCAGACAAGAAACTGCAGATTCCCAAAAGAATTCTTATGGCGTATCCTTTCCCTGCGCAGGACAGGTTACGGTGGGAATCCTCACCCAGGGTGGACAAGGCATTAACGTGCTTGTCCAAAAAGGTGGCGCTACCATCTCCAGACACGGCAGCCCTCAAGGATCCTGCTGATCGCAGACAGGAAACTACTTTAAAATCAATTTATACACATACGGGTGCCTTGCTCAGACCGGCAATAGCGTCAGCTTGGGTTTGTAACGCTGTAGCGGCTTGGACGGATAATTTGTCAGCTGACATTGATACCCTGGATAGGGATACCATTTTATTGACCTTAGGTCACATTAAAGACGCAGTCTTATATATGAGAGATGCTCAGAGAGACGTTGGTCTGCTAGGTTCGAGAGCCAATGCCATGGCGATTTCTGCTAGGCGAGCCCTGTGGACCCGCCAATGGACGGGTGATGCCGACTCAAAGAAGCATATGGAAGTTTTACCTTACAAAGGTGAGGATTTATTTGGGGAAGGTCTCGCGGACCTGGTTTCCACAGCTACCGCGGGTAAATCTACTTTTTTACCTTATGTTTCCCCACAGCAAAAGAAAACACCGCAATATCAGATGCAGTCCTTTCAGTCGCATAAGTCCAGAAGAGGTCGGGGCTCTTCCTTCCTCGCCAGAGGTAAGGGTAGAGGGAAAAGAACGCCTGCTACGGCTAGTTCCCAGGAGCAGAAGTCCTCCCCGGCTTCTACTAAATCCACCGCATGACGCTGGGGCTCCACTGAGGGAGTCTGCGCCGGTGGGGGCACGTCTTCGACTCTTCAGCCACGTCTGGGTTCAATCAGACGTGGATCCTTGGGCAATGGAAATTGTATCCCAGGGTTACAAGCTGGAATTCGAAGACATGCCTCCTCGCCGTTTTTTCAAATCGGCTTTACCAGCTTCTTCCCCAGAAAGGGAGATAGTTTTAGCTGCAATTCAAAAACTGTGTCAACAACAAGTGGTTGTCGAAGTTCCCCTAGTTCAACAGGGGAAGGGGTACTATTCAACCCTATTTGTGGTCCCGAAACTGGATGGCTCGGTCAGACCCATTCTTAATTTAAAATCCCTAAACCTGTACTTGAAAAAGTTCAAATTCAAGATGGAGTCGCTCCGGGCAGTTATCTCCAGCCTGGAAGGGGGGATTTTATGGTGTCACTGGACATAAAGGACGCATACCTTCATGTCCCCATATATCCCCCTCATCAGGCGTACCTGAGATTCGCTGTACAGGACTGTCATTACCAGTTTCAGACGTTGCCATTTGGGCTTTCCACGGCCCCAAGGATTTTCACCAAGATAATGGCGGAAATGATGGTGCTCCTGCGCCGGCAGGGAGTCACAATTATCCCATACTTGGATGATCTCCTGATAAAAGCGAGATTGAGAGATCAGTTGCTGAAAAGCATGGCGCTCTCCCTGAGAGTGCTGCAGCAACATGGCTGAATTCTGAATCTACCAAAGTCACAGTTGGTTCCAACAACTCGGCTATCTTTCTTAGGCATGATTCTGGACACGGAACAAAAGAGGGTTTTTCTCCCAATGGAAAAAGCCCAGGAGCTCCAGAACATGGTCAGAGACCTGTTAAAACCGAAAAGAGTGTCAGTCCATCAATGCACTCGAGTACTGGGGAAAATGTGTCGACCTACGAAGCCATCCCCTTCGGCAGGTTTCATGCGAGGACGTTTCAGTGGGACCTTCTGGACAAGTGGTCCGGGTCCCATCTTCAAATTCATCAAAAAAAATAAGCCTGTCCCCCAGGGCCAGGGTGTCTCTCCTGTGGTGGCTACAGAGTGCTCACCTTCTAGAGGGTCGCAGGTTCGGCATTCAGGACTGGGTTCTGGTGACCACGGACGCGAGCCTCCGAGGATGGAGAGCAGTCACACAAGGAAAAAACTTTCAGGGACTATGGTCAAGCCAGGAGGCTTGTCTACACATCAACGTACTGGAATTGAGGGCCATTTACAATGGCCTACGTCAGGCGGAGAATCTTCTTCGCGACCTACCGGTTCTGATTCAATCAGACAACGTCACAGCCGTGGCTCATGTAAACCGCCAAGGCGGGACAAGGAGTAGAGCGGCAATGTCGGAAGCCACCAGGATTCTTCGCTGGGCGGAAAATCACATAAGCGCTTTGGCAGCAGTCTTCATTCTGGGAGTGGACAACTGGGAAGCAGACTTCCTCAGCAGACACGATCTCCATCCAGGAGAGTGGGGACTTCATCAAGAAGTTTTTGCAGAGATAACAAGTCATTGGGGACTTCCTCAAATAGACATGATGGCGTCACGCCTCAACAAGAAGCTTCGGAGGTATTGTGCCAGGTTAAGGGACCCTCAGGCAGTAGCAGTAGACGCCCTGGTGACACCGTGGGTGTTTCAGTCGGTCTATGTGTTCCCTCCTCTTCCACTCATCTCAAAGATATTGAGAATCATAAGACGAAAAAGTGTGCGGACAATACTCATTGTTCCAGATTGGCCTCGAAGGGCCTGGTATTCAGATCTTCAGGAAATGCTCACATCCGTGGCCTCTTCCTCTCAGAGAGGACCTGTTACAACAGGGGCCCTGCGTGTTCCAAGACTTACCGCGGTTACGTTTGACGGCATGGCGGTTGAACACCGAATCCTAGCTGGGAAAGGCATTCCAGAAGAAGTCATCCCTACTCTGATGAGGGCTAGGAAGGAGGTGACGGCGAAGCATTTTTACCGTATCTGGAGAAAGTATGTATCTTGGTGTGAAGCCAAGAATGCTCCTACTGAGGAATTCCATCTGGGCCGTTTTCTCCACTTTCTACAGACAGGAGTGGATATGGGCCTAAAATTAGGCTCCATTAAGGTACAGATTTCGGCCCTATCAATTTTCTTTCAGAAGGAATTGGCTTCTCTCCCAGAAGTCTAGACTTTTGTAAAGGGAAGCACGCACATACAGCCTCCTTTTGTGCCTCCAGTGGCACCATGGGACCTTAACGTGGTGTTACAGTTCCTAAAATCTCACTGGTTTGAACCTCTTCAAACGGTTGAATTAAAATTTCTCACTTGGAAGGTGGTCATGTTGTTGGCCTTGGCATCTGCAAGGAGGGTGTCCGAATTAGCGGCTTTGTCTCACAAAAGCCCCTAACTGATTTTCCATGTGGATAGAGCGGAATTAAGGACTCGTCCTCAATTTTTGCCTAAAGTGGTTTCGTCGTTTCATATGAACCAACCTATTGTGGTACCTGTGGCTACAGCTGACTTGGAGGATTCCAAGTCCCTTGATGTAGTCAGGGCCTTAAAAATTTATCCTGTATGCGGCCAACAAGGTTGGCGCTCCTGCTTCTAAGCACACCATTGCTCGCTGGATCTGTAACACGATTCAGCAGGCTCATTCTATGGCTGGATTGCCGTTACCAAATTCGGTAAAGGCCCATTCCACTAGGAAGGTGGGCTCTTCTTGGGCGGCTGCCCGAGGCGTCTCGGCATTACAGCTTTGCCGAGAGGCGACTTGGTCGGGTTCAAACACTTTTGCCAAATTCTACAAGTTTGATACCCTGGCTGATGAGGACCTCATGTTTGCTCAGTCGGTGCTGCAGAGTCATCCGCACTCTCCCGCCCTGTCTGGAGCTTTGGTATAATCCCCATGGTCATTACGGAGTCCCCAGCATCCTCTAGGACGTAAGAGAAAATAAGATTTTAAACCTACCGGTAAATCTTTTTCTCCTAGTCCGTAGAGGAAGCTGGGATGGCTGATGCTGTTTTTGTTCATACTGTTGACTGGTTGCATATTTTCCAGGTTATACGGTGTGGATGGTGTGGGCTAGTATGAATCTTTCCCTTAGATTAACAAAAATTATTTCCTCGTACTGTCCGTCTCATCTGGGCACAGTTCTCTAACTGAGGTCTGGAGGAGGGGCATAGAGGGAGGAGCCAGTGCACACCCATCTAAAGTTCTTTATAGTGCCCATGTCTACTGCGGAGCCCGTCTATACCCCATGGTCCTTACGGAGTCCCCAGCATGGTCCTTACGGACTAGGAGAAAAAGATTTACCGGTAGGTTTAAAATCTTATTTTCTCCAGCAGGGTCCACAGGTTATCCACAGGATAACAATGGGATTTACCAAAGCAATTTAGTGGTGGGGACGCTCCTGATTGGACAGGAGAACCTTACGCCCGAATTCAGCGTCATGAGAGGCAAAAGTATCCAAAGCATAATGTCTAATGACTGTGTTAATGGAAGAGCATGTGGCTGCCTTACATATCTGTTCTGCTGAAGCACCATGTTGTGCTGCCCAGGAAGTAATTACCTTATGAGTAGAGTGATCAGAGACACTAGCCGGAACAGGGAGATCAGCTTGAGAATATGCTTATGAAATCGTCATTCGAAGCCATCTTGCCAGCGTCTGTTTTGTAGCAGGCCATCCTCTCTTGTGAAAACAGTAGAGAATGAAGAGAGAATCTGTCTTTCTGATGGCACTGGTACGATCCACGTAGATCCTTAATGCCTGGACTACGTCCAGCTATGCATCTCCCGCAGAAAGTCCTGATACCTGAAAAGCCGGGACTACAATTTCTTCATTAAGGTGGAATTTAGAACACTACCTTCGGTAGATACCCAGACCTAGTTCTGAGAACTGCTTTATCCGGATAAAAAGTCAGAAAAGGGAACGACATGACAGCGCTCCTAAATCTGATACTCTTCTAGCTGATGCCATAGCCAGTAGAAAGAGTACTTTTGCTGTCAACCATTTAAGATCCACCTTGTTAAGTGGTTAAAATGGGGCAACTTGAAGAGCTTTCAGGACTAAACCTAAGTCCCACGGTGCTGTAGGTGAAACAAAGGGAGGTTAAATGTGCAGCATTCCCTGGAAAAAAAACTGTGCACATCCTGTAAATTGGCAATTTTCTTTTGGAACCGGGCAGTCAATGCCGATACCTGTACTCTTAAGGAAGCTACCTTCAAACCTTTATCCATTCCTGCCTGAAGGAATGCTAGGACTCTGGAAACTCTAAAAGATTTCGGGTCCATACCTCCTTCACTGCACCAATTAATATAGGCCTGCCATATTCGGTGATAAATACGAGCTGAGGAAGGTTTCTTTGCTCTGAGCATTGTTTGAATTACCTGTTTAGAGAATCCTCTTGACTTTAGGATAGAGGTTTCAAGAGCCACGCCGTCAAAGACAGTCAATCCAGATGTCTGTGATAACAGGGACCCTGCATCAGTAGATCTGGAGGTTGAGGGAGCAGAAATGGAGCATCCATCGACATTATCTGCAGATCTGTGTACCAATGCCTTCTGGGCCAAGCCGGAGCTATTAGAATCACGGTACCCTTTGCTTGCTTTATTTTCTTCACCACCCTGGGTAACGGTGATCGGAGGAAACAGATAAGCCAGATGAAAGTCCCATTTCACCGATATGGCGTCCACAAAGATCGCTCCGGGATCCTTTGTTCTTGACCCGTATGCGGGCACTTTGTTGTTCAGACAGGATGCCATGAGATCTATCTCTGTCAACCCCCATTTGTCTACTAGAGTCTGAAAGACCTCCGGGTGTAGAGCTCATTCGCTTGCTTGAATGGTGTGTCGACTGAGAAAGTCCACTTCCCAGTTTAGGACTCCAGGAACAAACACTGCGGACAAGGCTGGAAGATGGAGTTCTGCCCACTTTAGCATGTGACTTACCTCCTTCATTGCGTTTTGGCTGCGAGTTTCTCCCTGATGGTTGAGGTACGCTACTGCCGTCGCATTGTCCGAGTGGATCTGGACTTGTTTTCCCTGAAGAATGTCCTTTGCCTGAATCATGTATATGGCCCGAAGTTCTAATAAGTTTATTGGCAGGCAACTTTCTTCTCTTGTCCATTGTCCCTGGAACCATAATTTTCCGGATACTGCTCCCCAGCCCTGAAGACTGGCATCTGTTGTCAGGATCTCCCAATCTGATATCCAAAAGGGTATCCTTTTGTCTAGATGGGATGTCTGTATCCACCAGGCTGATGACTTTATTACCTTTACTGGAAGTACCATTGTCTGTTTCCTTATTGTCTGATGTACTCTATTCCATCTGACCAGAATAAGACGCTGTAGAGGTCTCGAGTGGAATTGTGCATACTCCACCATGTCGAATGTTGACACCATCAACCCCATCACTCACATGGCTGCGTGAATGGACACCCTTCTGACTGTGTAACAAGTCCTTAATTCCTGACTGTACCTTGGATATCTTATTCCGAGGTAAAAATACTTTCTGCAGACCTGAATCCAGTACAGCCCCCAAGTGAGTCATCCGTTGTGACGACACCAAAGATGATTTTGCCCAATTTATGAGCCACCCGTGCCTCTGCAGACATGATATTGTCAGTTGGAGATGGCACAGGAGCAATTCCTGTGATTGTGCCAGGATTAAAAGGTTGTCTAGGTATGGAAAAATCCTTATCCCCAGTTTTCGGAGATAAGCGCCATAACCACCATAATCTTGGTAAATACTCTGGGGGCTGTGGCTAACCCAAAGGTTAGGGCCTGGAACTGAAAATGCTGCTGGAGGATAGCGAACCTGAGATAACACTGATGGGACAGTGCTATAGGAACATGTAGGTAAGCATCCTGAATATCCAGGGATACCATATAATCCCCTGGCTACATGGCCAAAACTATGGAGCAAAATGTCTCCATGTGGAACTTTGGCACCCAAATATACTTGTTTAGCATTTTGAGATTGAGAATGGGCCGAAATGACCCATTTGGCTTCTGGACCAAAAATAGGCTGGAGTAAAAACCCTGTCCCCGTTGTGCCGGGGGTACTGGAATGACTACTCCTGACTGAAGTAATTTCTGAACAGCTTCTTACAAAGCACTGGCCTTTGTCTCTACCCGAGACGGGCTGGTGCAGAAGAACCTTCGAGGAGGATGCTTCTTGAAGGGAAAAACATAACCTAGAGATACCGCTTCTTGCACCCAGGCATCTGTTGTAGATTGTCGCCAGATGTGTGCAAACTAAAGAAGTCGGCCCCCCACCCTGGGATCCCCCAGGTGAAGGCCTGCACCATCAGGCTGATGGCTTATTTTCTGGTTTGGAAGCTGGCCCTCTGGTAGCCCAATGCTTTTTTGACTTACCAAACTTATTGTATTGGGGCTGTTTACGATCACTTTTTCCTTTGGTTTTCCTTGAGACCGAAAGGGCCGGAAAATCGGACCCCTAGGTTTGGGGTTATATGTGGAAGGAAACTTGATCTTCTTGGAATCTGCTTCTGACTCCAGAATATCTGTCAATTCTTTACCAAACAGAATATTTCCTGAAAAAGGCAAAGATTTCAAAACTTTCTTGGATTCTGAATCAGCTTTCCATGTACGTAACCAAACTGATCTGCGAGCAGCTATTGTTGAGGCTGATGCCCTAGAAGCAATAGTAGTGATATCTAATGCAGCTTCTTCCAAGAATACTGCTGCTTGTTTAATATGGGCTATATAAGATTTTTGCTCTTTAGAAGCTGATGAAAAATTACTTTTCAATGCATCTGCCCAGGCAGCCACTGCCTTTGCTATCCAAGCTGAAGCCATAGCTGGCTTTATGACTGCTCCAGACAGAGAAAATATGTTTTTTAGAAAACCATCCACTCTCCTATCTGTGACATAATTTAAAGATGTTGAAGGCAAAGGCAATTTAGATTTTCGCACTAATCGAATCACGTGCGTATCTACCTTAGGAGCTACCTCCCTTTTTAAACAGTCCCCAGCTGGAAAAGGATAATTAGAGTCCCATTTTTGGGGAATTCTATATTTTTTGTTGGGCGTTGCCCAAGCCTCTTCCATAATTTACGTCAGCTGGTCTGACCCTGGAAACTCAGTCTTAACTGTCTTGGGACGTTTAAACACAAGTGCCTTGGTTTTTAACACAGGCTCTGCTGAATCTTCTAAGGATAGAATGACCTTCATCGCTCTAATTAATTCAGCTATATCCACTGAGCTGAGACCTTCTTCCTCCTCTTCGTATACTGAAGTAGAGTAAATAGAGCTTTCATCATCCAATCAATCATCATGTGTAGCCTGTGAAGGGGAAGATTTACTTACCATTGGTTTATCAGCTTGTTTCATTTGAGAAGCTGCTGGGGGAAATGGTATACCGTAGGTAGGGAGCTGCATGTATGGATACCCCATTCCTGGTACAGAAACTAGGAATTATCCGTTCCGCTATACTGGACAAAGTCTGAGCAAACATAGCCCAAGGTGGATCTATCAGTACCTGATGGTGTACAGGGATCTGCCTTGTGTTCTGCTGAAAAGCAAAACAATTTGCACATAAACTATCGTGGACCAGATCCTGAGAGGATAATACAGTTTTGCAAGACAAACATGATATGAGTGTTGCTGTAAGTGTACCTTCGTCACCTTTGCCGCTCTTAGACATGATAAATAATCAGCACTTTCACAGTGTACTACACAATTTGTGACTATAATCACTTTAACCTTCTAAAGTGATATCAATCTGACCCTACCCATGCACCAGCATTGAGGATCAGAAGAAACAACTGACAAACATATATTAAAGTCAGCAATCACACTAGCAGTCAGTCACATGTTATATTTTTAGTCATATGAGCACATCATCAACTACGAACATTATGTAGGCAAACATTTACTGAATCCTGTATAAACAGATCTAACGTATTCAGACGCAATGCGAGGAAAACCACAGTAAATGTACACAGACTCATATGCAATAGGTACTTAGCTATTCATACTGAACAAGTAGATAGAAATTTAGTGCTGTATAGCCCGTACTCAGTAGAATGGGATACAGGGAGACTCACCTCGCTTCCAGTGATCGATCAGTATGTTAGCGAACTAGTGTACACTGCCGCTCCAGGAACCTATAGTGGACACAGACGCTCAGTGAACACAGACGCTCGGCAATCGAGTCTCCTCACGGTAACATTCAGTGAACACAGACGCAGTGGTCACATAGCCGCTTATGCGGTGACCGGGTCTCTTGTGGTAGCCCTTAGTGAACACTGACGCAGCGGCCTATGCTGCGACCGAGTCCCCTCTGGTAGCATCTGAGACGGAAGTGAGGAATCAGTTGATGGCGGGAGACTTGATGGAAACTGGTCATGAACCAGGGGGAGGGGCGACCAGGAGAGCGCCTGACTCCCCACCGCTGACATCAACCCTAGGGATCGCGGCCTCTGCTATTCCTGGAGCCTCTGATCTCTAAGGCCTAGCGCTGGAGCACCCGTGGTGGCGGCGCGTCAGCTACTGTTTGGTAGTCTCCTCCCAAAACAGTGCGGCTGTGTCCGTATTCCACCTACTAAGCGGAACCGTTGCCTTACCTTCTCTCCGTGCTCCGGCCACAGCCTGGTAACGCCTGATGGACCTGCTAGTATATCCTACACAGACTCCTGCCGAAACAGCACTGTACTCATGGGTAAGTGTTGTCGCGAACCGGCGGAGAGTTGTTGGAGCGACTCTTTCCAATATGCGTATAAGACGCTGTTTAGAAAGATCACTCAAAAATAGTAAGACTATAAAAATAAAATAAGAATGCTTGGGGCTGCTAAGGAAACAGCAGCCCTCTGACCATGGTCCGGCTCCTGCCGCACCAAACAAAAAAGTGATTTGCCTGAGCCAGTGGGCGGGATATATGGACGGGCCCGTTGCATCCTGGGAGGCCGAAAAGCTTTGATCGTTTGGTGCCAATCCGCTGTCGCTCCATCATATCCCATTGTTATCCTGTGGATAACCTGTGGACCCTGCTGGAGAAATATACATGTATTCAGGTAAATAGGTATGGGTACCTATAAGTAAACTTGCTGTAGTGTATCAGGAGCATTCACTTTCTCCTTAATGTTTCATACATATAACTGGGCTCAAACCACTTTCTTCAATTTTTATTAATGTCCTATCACACAAACTGGCCGCCGGATACAGTGTAGCCTCCTATGATACAGTATCCGGCAGCCAGTCTGTGTGATAGCACATGGTTCATATCAGTCAAGATGTGTTGATGTTCAAATCACAAATGCTTCAGGATATTCTCCACCCAATCCAACAGAGGCTAGAACTAATCAGAAATTGACTTCCATAGTATAGCTCAGTAAAAAATAAATTATTTGTGCATGCAATTCATAACTACTCACATTTAATTAAATTTTAAAAAAATTATAAAGAGCTTATCTCATATGACCAAGCCAAGCTGGGAGTCACCGGAGAGAGGAGGAGATATATGATGGGTTGTTAGGGGCAAAATTGGAAACTGTGCACGTTATGTGCAACAGTTACCACTTTCCTGCATGTAATAATGCAGGGAAGTGATCAGAATGACAGAGGCGTTCGCATCATTATCAGCACTTCTATATTCAAGATAGTGTGCCGATGTGCAGGTAAAAGTAGGAACAGTCAGTGGCACTGACTGTTCTGACAACTACAGCTACTGATTTCGACAGCTGCAGTTGTCATTCCCACGCCACGCAGCACTGTCCCTGGCTGTAGGTTCTGACAGCCAGCAATTGTACTTAAGGCCCGTACACACTGGTCGATATATCGGCCGTTCTTTTGAACGGCCGTTATATCGCGGGACCGTCAGCCAGTGTGTACGGCCGATACGTCTGTGAACTCCGTCGTTCACAAACGTATCGCGTCGGCCGCGCAGCACAGCCGACGGACAATATATCTACCGATATATTGGCGCGCCGCTGTGTGTGTACGGGGCGGTCGGCCGACCGCCCGTACACATGCTGCGGCGGCCGGTGGTGATTGACAGCTGAACTGGGCGGGCGTGTATACACGCCCGCCCAGTTCATGACGTCAGTCCCCGACGGATCGAGCAGTGTGTATGCTGAACACACTGCTCGATCCGTCCATAGATATATCTGCAGATCAATTGATCTGCAGATATATCTATTAGTGTGTACCCACCTTTAGAAAAGAACGGCGCATGCACAGACGCTTCGGTCACAAGCCAACAGAGGGAGAGTGGAATTTGCGGGGCTGGTGAGTTGACACTCTTCCTCTTCAGCAAAAGATTGCTTCGTACATGAGTATTTGGACCCACTTCACCACGATCCAGAGGTGAAACGGGTCCACACAAATAACGGCCAGAGCCAGCTGTATATTACATTTACCCCAGACTCCTGGAGCATCACACTGATCCTACTGTACTAGGTGATTCGAAAATTTATTTCATATGGACAGAGAACATGTGGGAGGACCCCATACAAATGTTGTCCAGTTGACTTCGTCAGTGGTGTAATATTAAAAAAAAAAAATAGTAATAAAGCTCCTGTAATTGACACAAAAAAAAATAGGATTTTAATTACCTACCGGTAAATCCTTTTCTCGTAGTCCGTAGAGGATGCTGGGGTCCACATTAGTACCATGGGTATAGACGGGTCCACTAGGAGCCACTGGCACTTTAAGAGTTTAATAGTGCGGGCTGGCTCCTCCCTCTATGCCCCTCCTACCAGACTCAGTCTAGAAACTGTGCCCGAGGAGACGGACAACTTCAAGAGAAGGATTTTACACAGATAGTGGCGAGATTCACACCAGCTCACACAAACAAGGCAAACCAAGCTAACTAGCTTGAAAACTCAGCAATAGCTGAATAACATTACTAAACCAAGTAATAGTGCAGTACTTAACTAAGAACAAAGCAGTACTGAATCAAGAAACCATTGCAGGATAACGAAGTGCTGGGCGGGCACCCAGTATCCTCTACGGACTACGAGAAAAGGATTTACCAGTAGGTAATTAAAATCCTATTTTCTCTTACGTCGTAGAGGATGCTTGGGTCCACGTTAGTACCATGGGGATGTACCAAAGCTCCCAGAATGGGAGAGAGAGTGCGGATGCTCTGCAGAACTGATTGACCAAACTTAAGGTCCTCAGAGGCCAGTCGAACCTGTAGAATTTTGCAAATGTGTTCGGCCCAGACCAAGTAGCCGCATGGCAAACGTGTAAAGCCGTGACACTCCGGGCAGCCGCCCAGGAAGAACCCACCTTACGAGTAGAGTGGGCCTTAACAGATTTTGGACACGGTAATCCTGCTGTAGAATATGCATGCTGGATAGTAAACCTAATCCAGCGAAAGATCGTCTGCTTAGAAGCAGGACACCCACATTTCTTGGGATCATACAGGACAAACAGAGAGTCCGATTTTCTGTGACGAGCAGTCCTCTTCACATATATTTTAAGCGCCCTTACAACGTCCAAGGACTTTGAAGGAATTGAGGAGTCAGTAGCAACTGGCACCACAATAGGTTGGTTGATATGAAAAGCCGACACAACCTTTGGAAGGAACTGCTGGTGTGTCCAGAGCTCAGCTCTATCTTCATGGAAGATCAGGTATGGGCTTTTACAAGACAAAGCCCCCAGCTCCGACACATGTCTAGCAGAAGCTAAGGCCAACAGAGTGACAGCCTTCCATGTGAGAAACTTGACCTCAACCTCCTGTAGAGGCTCGAACCAATCCGATTGGAGGAACTGCAACACCACGTTAAGATCCCAGGGTGCCGTAGGCGGCACAAAGGGAGGCTGGATGTGCATGACCCCTTTCAAAAAAGTCTGAACCTCAGGGAGGGAAGCCAGCTGTTTCTGGAAGAAAATGGAAAAGGCCCAATTCTGGACCTTTACGGATCCCAACCTCAGGCCCATATCCACACCTGCTTGCAGGAAGAGGAGAAACCGTCCCAGTTGAAACTCCACCGTAGGAAACCTCTTGGATTCACACCAAGATATATACTTTTTTCAAATGCGATGGTAATGTTTAGACGTTACTCCTTTCCTAGCCTGTATCAGGGTAGGAGTAACCTTGTTCGGAATGCCCTTCCGAGCTAATATCTGGCGTTCAACCTCCATGCTGTCAAACGTAGCCGCGGTAAGTCTTGATAAGCAAATGGCCCCTGTTGTAGCAGGTCCGCCCGAAGAGAAAGAGGCCTCGGATCTTCCAGCAGTACACCCAGAAGATCCACGTACCAAGCCCTTCTTGGCCAGTCCAGAGCAACGAGGATTGCCTGAACTCTTGTTCTCCTTATGAGCTTTAGAATCCTTGGAATGAGTGGAAGCGGAGGAAACATGTACACCGACTGGAACACCCACGGAGTCAACAAGGCATCCACCGCCATTGCTTGTGGGTCTCTTGACCTGGAACAATACCTCCGAAGCTTCTTGTTGAGGCGGGAGGCCATCATGTCTGTTTGAGGAACCCCTCAAAGATTTGTCACCTCTGTGAACACCTCTGGATGGAGGCCCCACTCTCCTGGATGGAGATCGTGTCTGCTGAGGAAGTCCGCTTCCCAGTTGTCCACTCCCGGAATGAAAATTGCTGACAGCGCCAGCGTGTGTCTTTCTGCCCAGAGGATGATTCTTTTTACCTCTGACATTGCAGCTCTACTCTTTGTTCCGCCCTGTCGGTTTATGTAGGCCACTGTCATTACATTGTCCGACTGTACTTGAATGGCTCGATCTCGCAGAAGATGTGCCGCTTGGAGAAGACCGTTGTACATGGCTCTTAGTTCCAGAATGTTTATTGGAAGACTGGATTCCAGACTTGACCACCTTCCTTGGAAGGTTTGCCCTTGAGTGACTGCGCCCCATCCCCGGGGACTTGCATCCGTGGTTAGAAGGATCCAGTCCTGAATCCCGAACCTGTGGCCCTGCAGAAGGTGAGGTATTTGCAGCCACCAGAGGAGTGAAATCCTTGCTTTCGGCGACAGACGTATCCTCAGGTGCATATGTAGATGAGAACCCGACCACTTGTCCAGGAGATCCAGTTGGAAGGATCGAGCATGAAATCTTCCATATTGTAGAGCCTCGTAGGAGGCAACCATCTTCCCCAGAAGGCAAATGCACTGATGAACTGAAACCCGGGTTGGCTTCAGGACATCCCGACCATTGTTTGTATCACCAACACTTTCTCCTCCAGTAGAAACACCCTCTGCACTTCTGTGTCGAGGATCATCCCCAGGAAAGACAATCTCCTTGTCGGCTCCAAATGTGACTTTGGAAAGTTCAGGATCCAACCATGTTCCCTGAGCAGCCGAGTCGTGAGAGCAATGGACTGCAACAACGTCTCCCTGGTCAATGCCTTTATCAGCAGATCGTCCAGATATGGAATTATGTACACTCCCTGTCTGCAGAGGAGAACCATAATTTCTGCCGTCACCTTGGTGAACACCCTCGGTGCCGTGGAGAGACCGAATTGTAGTACCTGAAACTGATAGTGACTGTCTAACAGTGAAATCTGAGATAAGCCTGGTGCGGCGGCCAAATCGGAATGTGGAGGTACGCATCCTTGATATCCAGGGATACCAGAAACTGTCCCTCCTCCAGACCTGAGATCACCGCTCTCAGAGACTCCATTTTGAACTTGAACTCCCTCAGATAAGGGTTTAACAATTTCAAGTTCAAAATCGGTTTGACCGAACCATATAGTTTCGGTACCACGAAAAGGTTTGAATAGTAACCCATGTGTTGCATATGCGGTGGAACTGGAACAATGACCTCTGACTTTTCCAATTTTTGGATGGCTTCCTGTAGGATAGCCCTGTCTGTCAGTAGAGCTGGCAAGCCTGATTTGAAGAACCGGTGAGGCGGGAGTTCTTGAAATTCCAGTCTGTACCCCTGGGACACAATATTCTGTACCCAGGGATCCAGGCCGGACGACACCCAGACGTGGCTGAAACGTCTGAGCCTCGCACCCACCAGTCCGTCCTGCAGGCTGTGCGGTCCACCATCATGCTGAGGCTTTTGAGGAACCTGAAGGAGGCTTCTGGTCCTGGGAGCCTGCAGGTGCAGGCTTTTTGGATTTTGCATGCCCACCTCTAAAGAAGGTGGTAAGAGGCTTGGACTTTTTTGTCATAGCAGTCCGAAAGGACTGCAATGCAGATGAAGAAAAGAGTTTCTTTGCAGAAGGCGTAGCTGAGGGAAGAAAAGGTGACTTCCCCGCGGTTGCCGTGGAAATCCACAAATCCAACATTTCCCCAAATAGAGCCTGACCTGTGTAGGGTAGGTTCTCCACACTTCTCCTGGATTCCGCGTCTGCAGACCATTGGCGTAGCCAGAGTCCCCTGCGAGCTGAGACCAACATGGAAGATATCCTTTCATTCAGTGTACCCAGGTCCTTCGTGGACTCCACCATGAACACCGCAAAATCCTGTATGTTACGTAAAAACAGTTCAGTGTCAGTTCTATCCATTGTATCTAAGTCCTCTAGTAATGTGCCTGACCACTTTACTATAGCTTTAGAAATCCATGCACAGGCAATAGTAGGCCTTAAGGCCACCCCTGAAGCAGTGTATATGGATTTGAGCGTAGTGTCAAGCTTACGATCATCCGGTTCTTTTAATGCGGTAGAACCAGGGACAGGTAAAACCACCTTTTGGAGACAGATGCGTCAGCTATGGGCGGGTTTTCCCATCTTTTTCTATCCTCCTCAGGGAAAGGAAAAGCAACCAGATACCTCTTGGCGATTTGGAATTTTTGTTCTCCGTGATTTCCTAGGACTTTTCAAATAAAGCGTTTAATTCTTTAGATGCAGGGAAGGTTAGCAAGGCTTTCTTATTGTCTGTGAAGTAAGCCTCCTCAACCTGCTCAGGCGTTGTGTCAGTGATGTTTAACACATCTCTAATAGCCTCAATCATGAGCTGCACCCCCTTTGCCAGGGATGCCACCCCCCTCAGCACATCCCCGTCACTGTCTGCCGTGTCAGAGTCGGTATCCGTGTCATCTTGCATAATCTGGGCATGTGCACGTTTCTGTGGGTAAATGCTAGGGGTTTTTGAAGGAATAGGAACAGAACCCGACCAAACTGCCATAGAATTCTTTAAAACCTGAGTTTCAGTCTCAGTGTGAGCTACCCTAGTAGAGATCTGAGAGATAATTCCCTTAATAGAGGTCAGCCACTCTGGCTCAGCAATAGGAATTTGAGACAAGACATTACATTCTTGTGTACATGGAATGGATTCCTCTGGAGAAGAAATGTCATCTGCAGCATAACACACAGAATCCATGGACATGGCTATGTGAGAAAGCATACACCCACACACACACAGGAAAATGTCAGACACAATTTTCCCACCAAGTACCTTCAAAGAAACACAGAGCTTAGAGCCAGCACACACATACACAGCGCTTCACTAGTAGTTGTAATAGAAATAACTGGCGCTGACTGTGTACCTTAATAGACTACACAGTAAATACACATCCTTTAGGTAATCTCAACCCTTTTTGAACCTTAATTCTTTGTAAGGATATTCATATGCCTATCCCAAGCATGTTTAAATTGCTCTACAGTCTTAGCCTCTACCACCTCTGATGGGAGACTATTCCACTTATCCACTACCCTTTCTGTGAAGTAAATTTTTCCTTAAATTTCCCCTGAACCTCCCCTACTCCAGTCTCAGTGTATGTCCTCGAGTTCTAATACTTCTCTTCCTTTGAAGAATGTTTCCCTCCTGAACTTTGTTAAGACCCTTGATATATTTGAAAGTTTCTATCATGTCTCCCCTTTCCCTTCTCTCCTCCATACTATACATGTTAAGATCTTTTAGCCTTTCCGGGTAAGTTTTGTGATGTAGACCATGCACCATTTTAGTTGCCCTTCTTTGTACACTCTCTAATGTATTTATATCCTTCTGGAGATATGGTCTCCAGAACTGGACACAGTATTCCAGATGGGGCCGCACCAATGACCTATACAGTGGCATTATTACTTCTCTTTTCCTGCTACTGATTCCTCTCCCTATGCAACCAAGCATCTGACTTGCCTTTCTCATTGCTTTGTTGCATTGCTTTCCTGCCTTCAAGTCACTTGAAATAGTGACTCCTAAATCCCTTTCCTCCTCAGTAGTTTCCATTATAGTACCCTTGATACTATATTTAGCCTTTGGGTTTTTGAGACCCAAGTGCATGATTTTGCATTTTTTAGCATTAAACTGTAGTTGCCACGTTCTTGACCATTTCTCAAGCCTAGCTAGGTCATCAATCATTTGTTTTACCCCTCCCGGTGTGTCTACCCTGTTGCATATCTTTGTATCATCTGCAAAAAGGCATACCTTCCCTTCAATACCATCTGCAATGTCACCAACAAAGATATTAAAGAGAACTGGACCAAGTACAGATCCCTGGGGTACTCCACTGGTAACATTTCCCTCCATAGATTGCACTCCATTAACTACAACTGACTGTTTCCTATCCTGCAACCAGGTTCTTATCCATTTAACTGTTTTATAATCCACCCCCACGCTTTCAAGTTTGTTTAGCAGTCTGCGATGTGGGACAGTGTCAAATGCCTTACTAAAGTCTAGATATGCTACATCTACAGCTCCCCCTTGATCTATTATTTTCGTCACAGAGTCAAAAAAGTCAATAAGATTTGTTTGGCATGATCTACCACCAGTAAATCCATGCTGTTTTGGATCCTGTAAGTGGTTTGATTTAAGATATTCCACAACTCTTTCTTTTAATAGTTTTTCCATTACTTTCCCCACTACTGATGTAAGGCTTACTGGTCTGTAGTTACTTGCTTTTCCTTGCTTCCACTTTTGTGCAGTGGAACTACATTTGCTCTTTTCCAGTCCTCTGGAATGGCACCTGTATTTAGTGACTGGTTAAATAATTCTGTTAACGGGGTAACCAGCACATCTTTTAGCTCTTTGAGTATCCTTGGGTGTATCCCATCTGGTCCCATTGATTTATCCACTTTTAGTTGTGAAAGTTCTGTTAGGACCTTCTCCTCTGTAAATGTACTTTCATCTACCTTATTTTTATGAATGTCCTTGCAACTTAACTGTGGCCCCATCCCTTCTTCTGTAGTAAATACTGAGCAAAAATAATTATTTAGGTGATCTGCTATTGCCTTGTCTCCCTCCACCAAATTCTCACTCTCTGTCTTAAGGCTTATTATTCCTCCATTTGATTTTCTCCTTTCACTTATATACTTAAAAAAAGTTTTGCCCCCTTTATCTACTGACTGGGCCATTTTTTCCTCAGCTTCTGCCTTTGCACGTCTGATCACTTTCTTAGAATCCTTCCGTCTGTCAAGATTGGAGTCCTATTGGAGAAAGAGCGCTATATAAATAAAATTATTATTATCATATTATAATCCATTTATAGTGTTGGAGTGATTATAATTTCATATATTTATAAATTCCTCACCCTTGAAGCTACTAATTCTTACTCATGCGCCAACCACCATGACTACTGCAACCTCCTATAAACTGGTCCTACTCTCTCCTATCTAAAGACTTCTTCAAAGCTGCTGCTTGTCTCATCTTATGTTGTCACTTTGATTCAACCTCTCCTGTCTTTCAAGTCTGCAAAATTAATTTTGAGTGCTCTGAACATCATACTTCCCCTCCTATATCTCTGACCTCCTCTCAATCCACACTTCCTCTTGACTTTCAGCTCTTCCTCTGACTGTCATCTTTTGTTCTACACTGATTACTGCCTACTCCCTCATCCGAGTCTTCTCCTGTGCTGAAACCCCCTTCCCTTCCCCGCATCTCTCTCTGGATTGGTGCTGAAATGCCAGCGGTCAGAATATTGACCACGGTATCCCCCTGTTTAGAATCCCGGTAGGGTAAGCTCGCTACCCCTCACCCCCAAACCCTACCCCTCCCTTACTGCAGCCTAAACTTAACCCCCCCCCCCCCCAGCAGCCTAACCCTAACCCTTCCTCAGGGTGTCTTAACCTAACACCCCTTCCCGCAGCCTAAACCTATCCATCCCCCCCATAGCTTATCCCCCCCCCCCCCACAGTCACTCCCCGGCATTGCGATCTCAATCGGGATTCTGGTGACAGTATTCCCAACTGTCAGGATCCTGACTGGATCCCCTCTCTCCAATGCCATATCCAGCAGGGAGCGCCATCCTCTTGTTTCGCTGCCTTCATTATAATTGTCTCCAGGGATCCGGTATGAAATACCTGCAGACGGGATGCCGGCTGTCAGGATACCGATAGTGGCATCCCGTCTGCCAGAATACCAGCATTGAGGCAGCGAGTCCCCTTGCAGGCTCGCTGTGCTCGCCACCCATCGGGCTCAGTGTTTTATTGTCACTCGGTTGGTGGCATTGACCCACCAGCCGAGTGGGAATTACGGGTGACGGTAGGTATTCCGCTCGTCATTAAAATGCCGGCTGTCAGGATTCTACCTCCTGTCTCCTGAACGCCGGGATCCCGACAGCAGGCATTTTGACTGCATCCCGTCTCCAGTGCACTTCCACTGATAGTCAGCAACTCTGATCCAATCTATGTGCAACAGGGACTAATATGAGTTATTACATATTCTCTGTACAGTGCTGCGTAATATGATTGACACTATGTAAACAATAATAATACTTAACCAAAGATACTTAATCAAATAATGGAATTTGATTTACCAACTCACACATGTAAAGCAGGCTGCTTATACAGCCCGTGAACTAACTGAGCTTACATTCTGAGTACAGACATTATGTAGCACCACTTACTAGTACTACTCTTTGTTTTAAGAAAAATTAATAATTGAACCTTTGTTCCATAAAAACCCCTTAACTTTGTTTTGTGTAAATATTTTGTACGCATTAGAAAACAAAAGACACAATGAACCTCACTGACGCTCTACAGGAAGATAAGTGACTGCAATTCTGTACACTAGGTGGCCCGAGCGGGCTTCCAGCAGTGTTTACACAACATTATCACTTCAGTATACTTCTCCCTATGTAGGTTTGTGGAATATAATGTCTAACTCCAAATCTGCTTGGCCAAAAATAGAAGGCGGAATTGGGAACTGGGCTGCTGAACTTGTTCTGGTGGTCTGGCTTCAGTGGGGATGAACCTACAGTATATCTGATTGGGTACCTGCTTATTGGAGGGTATCTACGGAACCTCCCCAAGTTCTGGCATTGAAGCAGACACGCTGTGGAGACAGCCTCAGAAACTTTACCGGAGCTAGGTAAAAACAAAGGGTGACCAATTGTCCTGATGGATAATTCACCTAAGCCCATATCACATCTCAGAATTAACCCATCATTGTCTTTTTGGACAAGACTGTTGCTCCAGCTGAGCGGCACTTCGGTACCACATAGCCAACTCCTACTGAAGGAAGTCTTGCAGTGTCGTTCCCAGCAGTGGGCACAATTTCACAGTGAATGTATGGTATCAAACATTTACAGCTTTGCTGATAACTGCTTAAAGAAAATGCATACTATTGGCATGATAGTGGATTCAATGGAAATGTATTGGACTCACACAATATCTAGTTTCTCTATGAAGAAAGGAAGATGTATATTTTAAGCTGGCCATACACTACACCAACTTTCATTCAACTAGTTGGTTGGAATGAGAATCTGGTAATGAATGGGAGCAAAGAACAATCAGCAATTTGCTCTGAAATGCCGGAAAACAGATGAAAACTGCGGTTCAGACAAGTTGGTTAAAACTATTTGATTTAAACAACTTGTCTGAATAACAGCAGGCTGGACCCGGTATTTTAGTGTGAAAGGGGTATCAGTGAATTTTGTAATTCTGGGTAAAAGGAGACAGCGAGATATCTATAATTTGTGCACAAATCACTGGGAAAATGGTGTGGCGGTCATTTTTCCAGCAATTTGTGCATGCACAGTAAAAAATAAAATAAAAATCACAGGGAAAATGGCACAGTGCCAGAATCTACTGACCTGGCTAGAGAGGAGGAGACTGAACGGAGACTGTACACAGACCCCCTTCTCTCTTAGGGGCTGATTCAGACGTGATCGCTGCTGTGCGTTTTCGTAAAGTGGGCGATCAGGTCTGAACTGAGCATACGTATGTACTACAATGCGCAGGTGCGATGGTCTGCAGCGACGGGGAGCGCCAGGCAGCGATGGGGTGGTGTGAAAAATCCCATCGCACCGGCGAACGCAAGGGGGTTGACAGGAAGAGGGCGTTTGTGGGTGGCAACTGACCGTTTTTGAGGAGTGTTCTGAAAAACGCAGGTGGGACCAGGCGTTTGGAGGGAGGATTCCTGGCGTCAGCTCCGTCCCCGATCATCGCAACAGCTGAGTAAGTCCTGGGCTGTGCAGAGACTACACAAACTTCTGTTTGTGCAGCGCTCCTGCACATGCGATCGCACCCCTGCACAGCAATTTCCCCCTCCCCCTGTAGGCGGCGACTACCTTATCGCAGGGATGCAAAAAATGCACCCTAGCGATGAAGTCTGAGTTAGCCCCTTAGTATGCCCCTGGTGGGAGCAGAAGTAGAAGGAACTCGAGAGCTGGAGTTGAGTTAACAAGTCAGGGAAATCAGCTAGGATAGCCAGGGATTTAAAAAATATTATATTTCTAGTGATGTGCACCGGCAATTTTTCGGGTTTTGTGTTTTGGTTTTGGGTTCGGTTCAGCGGCCGTGTTTTGGGTTCGAACGCGTTTTGGCAAAACCTCACCGATTTTTTTTTGTCGGATTCGGGTGTGTTTTGGATTTGGGTGTTTTTTTTCAAAAAACCCTAAAAAACAGCTTAAATCATTGAATTTGGGGGTCATTTTGATCCCATAGTATTATTAACCTCAATAACCATAATTTCCACTCATTTTCAGTCTATTCTGAACACCTCACACCTCACAATATTATTTTTAGTCCTAAAATTTGCACCGAGGTCGCTGGATGGCTAAGCTAAGCAACCCAAGTGGCCGACACAAACACCTGGCCCATCTAGGAGTGGCACTGCAGTGTCAGGCAGGATGGCCCTTCCAAAAAATACTCCCCAAACAGCACATGACGCAAAGAAGAAAAAAAAAGAGGCGCAATGAGGTAGCTGTGTGAGTAAGCTAAGCGACCCTAGTGGCCGACACAAACACCTGGCCCATCTAGGAGTGGCACTGCAGTGTCACGCAGGATGGCCCTTCCAAACAATACTCCCCAAACAGCACATGACGCAAAGAAGAAAAAAAAGAGGCGCAATGAGGTAGCTGTGTGAGTAAGCTAAGCGACCCTAGTGGCCGACACAAACACCTGGCCCATCTAGGAGTGGCACTGCAGTGTCACGCAGGATGGCCCTTCCAAAAAATACTCCCCAAACAGCACATGACGCAAAGAAGAAAAAAAAGAGGCGCAATGAGGTAGCTGTGTGAGTAAGCTAAGCGACCCTAGTGGCCGACACAAACACCTGGCCCATCTAGGAGTGGCACTGCAGTGTCACGCAGGATGGCCCTTCCAAAAAATACTCCCCAAACAGCACATGACGCAAAGAAAAATGAAAGAAAAAAGAGGTGCAAGATGGAATTGTCCTTGGGCCCTCCCACCCACCCTTATGTTGTATAAACAGGACATGCACACTTTAACCAACCCATCATTTCAGCGACAGGGTCTGCCACACGACTGTGACTGAAATGACTGGTTGGTTTGGGCCCCCACCAAAAAAGAAGCAATCAATCTCTCCTTGCACAAACTGGCTCTACAGAGGCAAGATGTCCACCTCATCATCATCGTCCGATTCATCACCCCTTTCACTGTGTACATCCCCCTCCTCACAGATTATTAATTCGTCCCCACTGGAATCCACCATCTCAGGTCCCTGTGTACTTTCTGGAGGCAATTGCTGCTGGTGAATGTCTCCATGGAGGAATTGATTATAATTCATTTTAATGAACATCATCTTCTCCACATTTTCTGGAAGTAACCTCGTACGCCGATTGCTGACAAGGTGAGCGGCGGCACTAAACACTCTTTCGGAGTACACACTGGAGGGAGGGCAACTTAGGTAGAATAAAGCCAGTTTGTGCAAGGGCCTCCAAATTGCCTCTTTTCCCTGCCAGTATACGTACGGACTGTCTGACGTGCCTACTTGGATGCGGTCACTCATATAATCCTCCACCATTCTTTCAATGGTGAGAGAATCATATGCAGTGACAGTAGACGACATGTCAGTAATCGTTGGCAGGTCCTTCAGTCCGGACCAGATGTCAGCATCAGCAGTCGCTCCAGACTGCCCTGCATCACCGCCAGCGGGTGGGCTCGGAATTCGTAGCCTTTTCCTCGCACCCCCAGTTGCGGGAGAATGTGAAGGAGGAGATGTTGACAGGTCGCGTTCCGCTTGACTTGACAATTTTCTCACCAGCAGTTCTTTGTACCCCTGCAGACTTGTGTCTGCCGGAAAGAGAGATCCAACGTAGGTTTTAAATCTAGGATCGAGCACGGTGGCCAAAATGTAGTGCTCTGATTTCAACAGATTGACCACACGTGAATCCTGGTTAAGCGAATGAAGGGCTCCATCCACAAGTCCCACATGCCTAACGGAATCGCTCTGTTTTAGCTCCTCCTTCAATGCCTCCAGCTTCTTCTGCAAAAGCCTGATGAGGGGAATGACCTGACTCAGGCTGGCAGTGTCTGAACTGACTTCACGTGTGGCAAGTTCAAAGGGCAGCAGAACCTTGCACAACGTTGAAATCATTCTCCACTGCGCTTGAGACAGGTGCATTCCACCTCCTTTGCCTATATCGTGGCCAGATGTATAGGCTTGAATGGCCTTTTGCTGCTCCTCCATCCTCTGAAGCATATAGAGGGTTGAATTCCACCTCGTTACCACCTCTTGCTTCAGATGATGGCAGGGCAGGTTCAGGTTTTTTTGGTGGTGCTCCAGTCTTCTGTACGCGGTGCCTGTACGCCGAAAGTGGCCCGCAATTCGTCTGGCCACCGACAGCATCTCTTGCACGCCCCTGTCGTTTTTTAAATAATTCTGCACCACCAAATTCAAGGTATGTGCAAAACATGGGACGTGCTGGAATTTGCCCATATTTAATGCACGCACAATATTGCTGGCGTTGTCCGATGCCACAAATCCCCAGGAGAGTCCAATTGGGGTAAGCCATTCTGCGATGATCTTCCTCAGTTGCCGTAAGAGGTTTTCAGCTGTGTGCGTATTCTGGAAAGCGGTGATACAAAGCGTAGCCTGCCTAGGAACGAGTTGGCGTTTGCGAGATGCTGCTACTGGTGCCGCCGCTGCTGTTCTTGCAGCGGGAGGCAATACATCTACCCAGTGGGCTGTCACAGTCATGTAGTCCTGAGTCTGCCCTGCTCCACTTGTCCACATGTCCGTGGTTAAGTGGACATTGGGTACAACTGCATTTTTTAGGACACTGGTGAGTCTTTTTCTGATGTCCGTGTACATTCTCGGTATCGCCTGCCTAGAGAAGTGAAACCTAGATGGTATTTGGTAACGGGGGCACACTACCTCAAGAAATTGTCTAGTTCCCTGTGAACTAACGGCGGATACCGGACGCACGTCTAACACCAACATAGTTGTCAAGGCCTCAGTTATCCGCTTTGCAACAGGATGACTGCTGTGATATTTCATCTTCCTCGCAAAGGACTGTTGGACAGTCAATTGCTTACTGGAAGTAGTACAAGTGGTCTTCCGACTTCCCCTCTGGGATGACGATCGACTCCCAGCAGCAACAACAGCAGCGCCAGCAGCAGTAGGCGTTACACTCAAGGATGCATCGGAGGAATCCCAGGCAGGAGAGGACTCGTCAGACTTGCCAGTGACATGGCCTGCAGGACTATTGGCTTTCCTGGGTAAGGAGGAAATTGACACTGAGGGAGTTGGTGGTGTGGTTTGCGCGAGCTTGGTTACAAGAGGAAGGTATTTACTGGTCAGTGGACTGCTTCCGCTGTCGCCCAAAGTTTTTGAACTTGTCACTGACTTATTATGAATGCGCTGCAGGTGACGTATAAGGGAGGATGTTCCGAGGTGGTTAACGCCCTTACCCCTACTTATTACAGCTTGACAAAGGCAACACACGGCTTGACACCTGTTGTCCGCATTTCTGTTGAAATACTTCCACACTGAAGAGCTGATTTTTTTGGTATTTTCACCAGGCATGTCAATGGCCATATTCCTCCCACGGACAACAGGTGTCTCCCCGGGTGCTTGACTTAAACAAACCACCTCACCATCAGAATCCTCCTTGTCAATTTCCTCCCCAGCGCCAGCAACACCCATATCCTCATCCTGGTGTACTTCAACACTGACATCTTCAATTTCACTATCAGGAACTGGACTGTGGGTGCTCCTTTCAACACTTGCAGGGGGCGTGCAAATGGTGGAAGGCGCAAGCTCTTCCCGTCCAGTGTTGGGAAGGTCAGGCATCGCAACCGACACAATTGGACTCTCCTTTGGGATTTGGGATTTCGAAGAACGCACAGTTCTTTGCTGTGCTTTTGCCGCAAGTCTTTTCTTTTTTCTAGTGAGAGGATGAGTGCTTCCATCCTCATGTGAAGCTGAACCACTAGCCATGAACATAGGCCAGGGCCTCAGCCGTTCCTTGCCACTCCGTGTCGTAAATGGCATATTGGCAAGTTTACGCTTCTCCTCAGACGCTTTTAATTTTGATTTTTGGGTCATTTTTTTACTGATCTTTTGTGTTTTGGATTTTACATGCTCTGTACTATGACATTGGGCATCGGCCTTGGCAGACGACGTTGATGGCATTTCATCGTCTCGGCCATGACTAGTGGCAGCAGCTTCAGCACGAGGTGGAAGTGGATCTTGATCTTTCCCTATTTTTTTAACCTCCACATTTTTGTTCTCCATATTTTGCGCACAACTAAAAGCCACCACAGGTATACAATGTAGATGGATGGATAGTATACTATTATTACTTATACTTATGGACGACGAGTGACGACACAGAGGTAGGTACAGCCGTGGCCTACCGTACTGCTGCTTAGTGCTTATATATATAATATACTGTATAACGGACCTGGTGGACACTGTCAGCAGACTGCTAAACAAACTAGTATGAAGAAAGAAAAAAAAAACACCACAGGTATACAATGTAGATGGATGGATAGTATAGTATTACTTATACTTATGGACGACGAGTGCACTGACGACACAGAGGTAGGTACAGCCGTGGCCTACCGTACTGCTGCTTAGTGCTTATATATATAATATACTGTATAACGGACCTGGTGGACACTGTCAGCAGACTGCTAAACAAACTAGTATGAAGAAAGGAAAAAAAAAACACCACAGGTATACAATGTAGATGGATGGATAGTATAGTATTACTTATACTTATGGACGACGAGTGCAGTGACGACACAGAGGTAGGTACAGCCGTGGCCTACCGTACTGCTGCTTAGTGCTTATATATATATAATATACTGTATAACGGACCTGGTGGACACTGTCAGCAGACTGCTAAACAAACTAGTATGAAGAAAGAAAAAAAAACACCACAGGTATACAATGTAGATGGATGGATAGTATAGTATTACTTATACTTATGGACGACGAGTGCACTGACGACACAGAGGTAGGTACAGCCGTGGCCTACCGTACTGCTGCTTAGTGCTTATATATATAATATACTGTATAACGGACCTGGTGGACACTGTCAGCAGACTGCTAAACAAACTAGTAAGAAGAAAGAAAAAAAAACACAGGTATACAATGTAGATGGATGGATAGTATTAGTATTACTTATACTTATGGACGACGAGTGTACTGACGACACAGAGGTAGGTACAGCCGTGGCCTACCGTACTGCTGCTTAGTGCTTATATATATAATATACTGTATAACGGACCTGGTGGACACTGTCAGCAGACTGCTAAACAAACTCGTATGAAGAAAGAAAAAAAAACACCACAGGTATACAATGTAGATGGATGGATAGTATAGTATTACTTATACTTATGGACGACGAGTGCACTGACGACACAGAGGTAGGTACAGCCGTGGCCTACCGTACTGCTGCTTAGTGCTTATATATATAATATACTGTATAACGGACCTGGTGGACACTGTCAGCAGACTGCTAAACAAACTAGCACGAAGAAAAAAAAAAAAAACACCACAGTGTTTTTCAGGCAGACAAACGTATACTGGACTGGTGGTCACTGTCAGCAAAACTGTGCACTGTACTCCTGCTATAACTGCTCCCCAGTCCCCACAATTAGGCAGTGTGAGCAGTGCACTCAGCACAGATATATCATGCAGCAGTGCAGCACACTGAGTGAGCACAGATATGGTGGAGACTTTTTTTCAGGCAGAGAAACAAAGGATTAAACTAATCAAAACCCTGCACTGTACTCCCTAACAGCTGCTCCCCGTCCCCCCAATTATAACTAACTAAGTCACTCTGTGTTCTACTATAACGGAGAGGACGCCAGCCACGTCCTCTCCCTATCAATCTCAATGCACGTGTGAAAATGGCGGCGACGCGCGGCTCCCTTATATAGAATCCGAGTCTCGCGAGAATCCGACAGCGGGATGATGACGTTCGGGCGCGCTCGGGTTAACCGAGCAAGGCGGGAGGATCCGAGTCGCTCGGACCCGTGTAAAAAAAAGGTGAAGTTCGGGCGGGTTCGGATTCCGAGGAACCGAACCCGCTCATCACTAATTTCTATTGGTTCAGGCAGAAAATGCTGCAGGTGACAAATAGAAGGAAAGTTATGGTTTTTATACCCTACAGACCTGGGCCCGTACAGGTGTGGTATGTTATGTCAACTTTCAAAATGTAAACATGGAGGTTATGTCTATCAAGGCCCTGTAACAGCAGGGTATAAGGGAACCCTGAGTTCTGTGAGGACCCAACCACTCACGGCCACCATCCATTAATATAGAGAGCCTGGGTCTAGGAATATCTTATCTTATAGAAAAAACATAACGAAAGACAAAGAGGGGGGACAGAAAGCAGAGAAAAAGGAGGACTGTAGTGGCACAAAGATAGGTTCAGTTGGTACATTGGTTCACAGGAGGAGCCGATGTTAGGGTGCTACAAATTGTAGAACAGAGGGCAGCAGAATGCTAAACAAGAAGCCATAAGATGGGAGTCAAATGCCCCCGGATCTAGGGAGACTGTGTGCACAGGAGGCTATGGACCTAAATATAAGTGTTCAAATGGCATGAGATCTCAACAGAGTAGCAGGGGCCTTAATCGTATGCCAAAAATTGTGAACCTGCAGGTATATCCACTCCTCAGAGACGGGGACACCCTAACTCTCTATAAAAGACACAGAGGAGCGAATACTTCCAGAATTCACCAGCTGTTCAAACCTGAACATCCCCACACCCAACCAGAGCTTGAACAATCTGGTGTCTAAACCAAAGGGAAAGAGGGAGTTATAGAGAAATTATGTCAGAGGGAAGACCATAAACAAAATAGGGACAAGACCAACACGACAATTTAGGAGTGATAGTGGTGTGGTTGAGTTTCGGAAAGGGCAGGGAGCCATGGAACAATATTCGCTGGGATGCACATTGCTTGCTCCTCGACACTGTTTGTCGAGAAGGCTTCTAGTCCATTCAAGTATTCTAATAAGAAGTGTGGCCCAGTAGTAACCTTCTATGCTTCAGACATGCGAAATTAATGTTCAACTTGCACAGGCGCAGTACACCCGGAAGGCTGGAAAGGAAGTTTGGGATGCCATGCATATGTTGTACAATGACGCGCACAATGATTGGCTATCGTAGTAAATAATTTTTTAATAAAGGCAGATTTCCGCCAGAAGCTGTGTTCCTTGCAAGATGGAACACATTGTCATTATTTTATGATTTATTCCTTGAATAAAGGTTTTTATGTAATAATTAATGGTGATTTATGTTAGGTGAATAAAGGACTACTTGGTCCCACTGTATGAAAGGGCAAATTGATATTTACGTGTATATTTTTATATTACTGTGTCTGGCGGGTGTAGTATGGTATGCCGGCGGCCGGGCTCCCGGCGACCAGCATACCGGCGTCGGGAGCCCGACCGCCGGCATACCAACAGCGTGGTGAGCGCAAATGAGCCCCTTGCGGGCTCGCTGCGCTCGCCACGCTGCGGGCGCTATTTATTCTCCCTCCAGGGGGGTCGTGGACCCCCACGAGGGAGAATACCTGTCGGTATGCCAGGTGTCGAGATTCCGGGGCCGGTATACTGTGCGACGGGATCCCGACATTCGGCATACTGAAGACCACCCGTGTCTGGCAAATGACAAAGTTAAATGGGAAGGTAAATTGACAGCACAATATAAGTGTGTTCTTGAAACCACTCCAATACACCTTGAAAAAGACCAGAACTCTTGCTTTCTCTAACATCCTAGTGGATGCTGGGGACTCCGTAAGGACCATGGGGAATAGACGGGCTCCGCAGGAGACATGGGCACTTTAAGAAAGAATTTAGATTCTGGTGTGCTCTGCCTCCTCCCTCTAGGTCCCTCCTCCAGACCTCAGTTTGAATCTGTGCCCGGACGAGCTGGGTGCTGTTCAGTGAGCTCTCCTGAGCTTGCTGTAAGAAAGTATTTTGTTAGGTTTTTTATTTTCAGGGAGCTCTGCTGGCAACAGACTCCCTGCATCGTGGGACTGAGGGGAGAGAAGCAGCCCTACTCTCTGAAGATAGGTCCTGCTTCTTAGGCTACTGGACACCATTAGCTCCAGAGGGATCGTACACAGGATCTCACCCTCGGCGTCCGATCCCAGAGCCACGCCGCCGTCCCCCTCGCAGAGCCGGAAGACAGAAGCCGGGTGAGCATAAGAAGCAAGAAGACTTCGAAATCGGCGGCAGAAGACTCCAGTCTTCATTGAGGTAGCGCACAGCACTGCAGCTGTGCGCCATTGCTCCCACACACACCTCACATACTCCGGTCACTGTAAGGGTGCAGGGCGCAGGGGGGGGGGGGGGCGCCCTGGGCAGCAATTGGGACCTCTTTGGCAAAAGTTTAGCATATATACAGTTGGGCACTGTATATATGCATGAGCCCCCGCCAAGTAAATGTATAATTAAGCGGGACAGAAGCCCGCCGTCGAGGGGGCGGGGCTTCTTCCTCAGCACTCACCAGCGCCATGTTTTTTCTCCACAGCACCGCTGAGAGGAAGCTTCCCAGCCTCTCCCCTGCAGTTACACGGTAGAAGAGGGTAAAAAGAGAGGGGGGGGGGCACATAATTAGGCACAAAAATCAATATAAACAAAGCTACTGGGTTAACATTAAGTTACTGTGTTATTCCTGGGTTAATAGCGCTGGGGTGTGTGCTGGCATACTCTCTCTCTGTCTCTCCAAAGGGCCTTATGGGGGAATTGTCTTCAGATGAGCATTCCCTGAGTGTGTGGTGTGTCGGTATGTGTGTGTCGACATGTCTGAGGTAAAAGGCTCCCCTAAGGAGGAGATGGAGCAAATGTGTGTGTGAGGGGTGTCTCCGTCGACAACGCCGACACTTGTTTGGATATGTGTAATTAAGTGCTAAGGTGAATTTATTGCACAAAAGATTAGAGAACAGACAGGGAATCTACCCATGTCTGTCCCTATGTCGCAGAGACCTTCAGAGTCTTTCAATGCTCACTATCCAAAATAATAGACACTGATATCGACACAGGGTCTGACTCCAGTGTTGACTACGATAATGGCAAAGTTACAGCCAAAATGGCAGGAAAGTATTCAATATATGATTATTATAATAAAAGATGATTTGCATATCACTGATGACTCATCTGTCCCTGACACAAGGGTACACATGTTTAAGGGGAAGAAAGCTGAGGTAAATTTCCCTCCTCTCATGAGGAAAAAGAGCGGGAATCTCCAGACAAGAGACTGCAGTTTCCCACAAAGAATTCTCAGGGAGTATCCTTTCCCTACTAGGGCCAGAATACGATGGGAATCTTCCCCTAGGGTGTCACGTTTGCCCAAAAGGTAGCCCTGACTTAACAGCTATCCTCAGGGATCCTGCAGATAGCGTGCACATTCTGGTATACTACTCAGACCGGCGATTGTGTCGGCATGGGTTTATAGCGCTGTAGCAGCGTGGACAGGTACCTTATCAGCAGAGATTGAGACCCTAGTATGTATGTATATATACATATGTATATATAGAGATATATATATTAAAGATGCTGTCTTAAGATATATATATATAAAACATGCCCAAAGAGACATTAGTCTACTGGGTTCTAGAGTCAACGCTATGTTGATTTCTGCTTGACGTGTCCTGTAGAATATGCAATGGACAGGTGATGCCGACTTAAGAGGCATATGGAAGGCTGAGGATTGTGTGGAGAAGGGATCTCGGACCTGGTCTCCACAGCTATAGCTGGTAATTCTGATCTTTTGCCTTATATTCCTGCACAGCCTAGGAAAGCACGACATTATCAAATGCAGCCTTTCGAACACAAAGAAACAAGAAAGTCCGAGGTGCGTACTTTCTTGCCAGAGGCAGGGGCAGAGGAAAGAAGCTGCACAACACAGCTAGTTCCCAGGAACAGAAGTCCTCCCCGGCCTCTACAAAATCCACCGCATGTCGCTGGCGCTCCACAGGTGGAGCTAGGCCCGGTGGGGGCACGTTTTCGTAATTTCAGCCACAAGTGGGTTCACTCCCTGTTGGATCCCTGGGCAATAGATATTGTGCCTCAGGGATACAAGCTGGACTTTGAGGAAATGCCCCCTCACCGACAGCCCTGCCGGCTTCCCCCCATGAGAGGGAAATAGTGTTAACTGCAATTCACAAATTGTATCTTCAACTGGTGGTGGTCAAGGTTCCCCTCCTTCAACAAGGAGGGGGTTATTATTCGACCATGTTGTAATCCCGAAACCGGACGGTTCGGTCAGACCCATATTGAATTTAAAATCCCTGAACATATACCTGAAAAGGTTCAAGTTCAAGATGGAATCGCTAAGAGCAGTCATCGCAAGCCTGAAAGGGGGAGATTTTATGGTGTCTCTGGACATAAAGGATGCATACCTTCATGTCCCCATTTATCCACCTCATCAGGCGTACCTCAGATTTGCGGTACAGGATTGTCATTACCAATTTCAGACATTGCCGTTTGGTCTCTCCACGGCCCCGAGAATCTTCACCAAGGTAATGGCGGAAATGATGGTGCTCCTACGGAAGCAAGGTGTCACAATTATCCCGTACTTGGACGATCTCCTCATAAAAGCGAGATCAAGAGAGCAGTTGCTGAACAGCGTATCACTTTCTCTGGTAGTGTAACGGCAACATGGCTGGATTCTATATATTCCAAGTCGCAGTTGGTTCCTACGGCTCATCTGCCTTTCCTAGGCATGATTCTAGACACAGACCAGAAAAGGGTTTATCTCCCGATAGAGAGAGCTCAGGAGCTCATGGCACTGGTCAGGAATCTATTAAAACCAAAACAGGTGTCAGTGCATCACTGCACTCGAGTCCTGGGAAGGATGGTGGCATCAAACGAGGCCATTCCCTTCGGCAGGTTCCATGCGAGGACCTTCCAATGGGACTTACTGGACAAGTGGTCCGGATCACATCTTCAGATGCATTGGTTAATCACCCTGTCCCCCAGGGCCAGGGCGTCATTCCTGTGGTGGCTGCAGAGTTCTCACCTTCTAGAGGGACGCAGATTCGGAATTCAGGACTGGGTCCTGGTGACCACGGACGCTAGCCTCCGAGGGTGGGGAGCAGTCACAAAGGGAAGAAATTTCCAAGGTCTGTGGTCAAGTCAAGAGACTTGCCTTCACATCAACATCCTGGAATTAAGGGCCATATACAATGTCCTACGTCAAGCGGAGCACTTGCTTCGTGACCAACTGGTTCTGATTCAGTCAGACAACATCACCGCAGTGGCTCAGATGAACCGCCAAGGCGGCACAAGGAGCAGAGTGGCGATGGCAGAAGCCACCAGAATTCTTCGCTGGGCGGAGAATCACGTAAGCGCTCTGTCAGCAGTGTTCATCCCGGGAGTGGACAACTGGGAAGCAGACTTCCTCAGCAGACACGACCTCCACCCGGGAGAGTGGGGACTTCATCAGGAAGTCTTCACACAGATCACATATCGGTGGGAACTGCCACAGGTGGACATGATGGCATCCCGCCTCAACAAAAAACTACAGAGGTATTGCGCCAGGTCAAGAGACCCTCAAGCAATAGCGGTAGACGCCCTGGTGACACCGTGGGTGTTCCAGTCGGTCTATGTATTTCCTGCTCTTCCTCTCATTCCCAAGGTGCTGAGGATAATAAGAAAAGGAGGAGTGAGAACAATCCTCATTGTTCCAGATTGGCCACGAAGGACCTGGTATCCAGATCTGCAAGAAATGCTCACAGAGGACCCGTGGCCTCTTCCTCTAAGACAGGACCTGTTGCAACAGGGGCCCTGTCTGTTCCAAGTCTCACCGCGGCTGCGTATGATGGCATGGCGGTTGAACGCCGGATCCTAGCAGAAAAGGGCATTCCGGACGAGGTCATTCCTACGCTGATAAAGGCTAGGAAGGACGTGACAGCTAAACATTATCACCGTATATGGCGAAAATATGTTTCTTGGTGTGAGGCCAGGAATGCTCCTACAGAGTGTCAAAGTCGAAAAATATCCTGATACATATGCCTTGTACTAACCCCTCATGCACATGCCCGCTGCACGTGCACACGCTCTGCCGTGCATGCACATATCCGCAATTTGCGTAAGATCGCTCCGGCGATCACGCACGGTGTATGCGCATTTACGGTAGAGTTTGTAAGCGTCTAGCGTGCGACTCGATCATAGCATATTTAACCTATATAGTGTGTTTTATAGATAATATTCCCCTTAACAATGTCAGAAAGTATGTTTAGTTTAAACGGTTCTTGGACAGAGAAATTCCTCTTTGCATGATAGGAAGGGTCAGATAAAGGTTGAACGGTGGTGTCTAGTATCCAGCTGTAGAGTATTTTAATAGTAACATTTTGGTGTTGGTTAGGAAGATATTGCTCGCTCCTGCGCATAGTTATGTACAAAAGTAGTTTATAGATATTTACTGTATTTGCTGTTCATTACCCATGCGGCGGGAATCCTAAGGATACCTCCCACCTGAGCAGTTGGAGAAAGGCACAGCCCACCTGTTCGAACCCACCTATGACCTTTTGTTATAATGCAGAGACACATTCCTGTGTCCAATGAACCATGAGATTATAGGGACCATTGTATTGTTACTGTATGTTGTGTATATAAAGACCACCATTGCCTGTCCAGTCACTCACTCTCTCTGCAAGGTTTTCACATTGAAGGCTGAGGGCTGGATTCAGGACACGCTTGCGAATCATTCCCACGTGTGTAAGTTCTCTGTAGCCATTTTGTTATCCTCTGTGTTTGCCATTTGTTCTCATTGTGTACTCTTCCTGTTTTATTGTGTTTGCGATCGTTCGCTATTGTTCTTATTATTCCTTGTTATTCTGTTTAGATTTTGATGTTAGTTTTGTAGTGTATAAGCTGTACTGTTTTTCCCCTTTTTACTCGAAAAGAATTATCCACGAAGGTGTTAGAGCCTAAGTGGATTTTAAATCCAAACCAGGTCTTGTGTTTTCACTAGTTACTGTAAAGGGTTTTGTGAGCGTCTCAACCGCTCAAACAGTTTTCATATTATTAAGGTTAATAAGTATTACATCATTATAGTATTTCATTACCAAGGTTTAAAGTGTAAAGCATACCCTTTTGGTGTGTTGTTACTAAGGGTTACTGTGTAACATACCGTGAGCGTACGTGTCGCTCGTGTGTCGTGCCCACGGCCTAGCGTCTGCTACGCTATGTGCGTACCCTTACGGTGCTCAGTGCGCCAATAGGGTACGTAAGTCCATAATAGAATATAGCTTAATGTTTATAGGAAATAACTGACTTTATCAATTGGGGGCATCGTCCGGGCCTCCTCATATCCGCAGCCAAGCGGAACCAGGCAGACTTTATCCATCAGCAAAGGGCGGGAAGGTAGTATCCCCTGTTAGCCGTTTGGTGGTTGGGGATATGGTAAGTGCTGATTAGATAAGCGTCTGCTCCGTTTGGTTTGTAGGGATGCTGGTGGGATCCGGAACCGAAAGGTAAGAACATTAAGCTAATTGTCTTTTAAATCTGTTTAAATTTCTGTATTGGTGAAAATTGCGCACGCAACACACGCACACACTTGTATTTCCATTTGCGTATTTTCACATATCTACCTTTCTGTTTGCCATTAGCATTGATCACGTGCTGGGAAAATTTGTTGCTATTTAGTTAAAAGTAAAAGTAATACTTAAGGGAGTAATTGTAAAACACGCACGCAGCCTGACCCAGTTATAAAGGTTATACAGGAGATACTGTGTGGTGTTTGGTAAACGATTATAGTTAAATATCGTTTGCATCTATAAAAGCGTGTTATTTGTGTTACTGCGGACGTATCCGGCCTGTGTACACGTGTCTCTGACCGAGTGCGAGACAGCGTACGCAACGCAAAGGCCTACACACGTGGCGTAAATTACGCAACGTGCGTACGGATACGCCCACTAAATACAAATCACACGATAGCATTGTTTTAGTAGGCGATACGGAAGCCACGCGATAATAGCACAAATTTGTTCAGTTTCCAAAATTTAGTTTAAAAAGATCCTCCTCTCGTTGCATTACCTCTGGGATTAGCCTGTGTTACCTGAATGAAAGAAATTTTCTGTACAGAAAAATCAAAGTATATATGAAGTGAAAGAGCGTGTGTATGCAAGTAAAGTTTTTTTGTGTGTGAACCCTGGAAAATTCGAGATCTCGTAGAAGGATACCCGTGAAGTGAACACGTGGTGGCGTGGGAGAAGGCCATCTCACGTTAAAAGTCAATAAGGTAAAAGGAGCAATTAGTGTTACAGCAGACCAGAAGGTCCGCGAAAGTCAGAAAGCCGTTAAAAGTACCTATACAAAGTTTCTGAAGACCCTGACTTAAGAAAGGTCAGAGGTAGTGAGCGCAACCCTGGGGGTTGGCGCAGTACCCATATAGGCCCGTTTTGAGAATACGCTCCGGCTGAAGGTTTCGCAGCCTAAACAACCGATTCCGCTGGTCGTTCTGCGGATAAGTAATAGTTACTTATACGCAATGCGACTGTACCGCATGTAATTGTGTGCATTAGTTGATTACCTTGATACCCATTACGCAATTTGCGTACGCTTTGCGGGATCATAAACACTATTTGTACACTTTAACGTGATTTGTGTAGGTTTTTTTTTATTTTAAGGGAGGTTCGCTGATCACTCAGGAATTCTTCAACAACTGATACTTACTGGGGAGGGTAGCATACTCCCACACGCCCCAGTAAATAGAGGTTACACAGGGGCCCTGGGTTGAGTACGCCAGCGCTGAAGCAGTGTGTGGGCATATTGGTCGACGTGGGCGAGAGTAGGTGAAGGCACTCGTTGTACTTTCACCGTCGCCTTACCTCTGGGAACGTGGTTTTTGTAGGAATTCGCTGAGAAGGCAATACCTGCAAAGAATGGGGGCCAGTTGCTCAAGTAAGGGACGATCAACCAAGGTTCAGGTTGATATTATTCCGCGGCCAGCAGGGTCAGCGAGGTACATAATGTGTGAAAAATATGGATCACACGCAGAGGTTTTATGCAATGAGTGGGAACGTATGACTGTGAACGATGGGGAGAAGTTTCCCACTGTAGGCAGTTTTAATCCTGAGGTTTTGCAAAATTTAAGGAGAAGGATATGTCTAATAAAATCCGGGAAGCAACGGATTAGACATTACGATTATTTACAGTTATGGCAACAGGAAGTGGAGATACAAAGGGGATTAGCTCAAGCAGCTGGTTCCCATCTTAGCAGGAAACTGATGGCAACTGGAGAAACAATGGCTACAGAGAATGGCATACTGGGATATGATGATAATAGTGCACTTAATAAATGTATTAATGATGATAATAGTAAGCGTAATAAATGTAATAATGATAGAAGTAAAACTGATAAATGTACAAATTCTAACCCGTGCAAGTTGCACCCCATGTTAAACTTCCCTCAGGATTACAAGCAAGAAAGTGAGCCCAGCACGATGTCGGCACTTTTTCCAGCAGCCATCATATGAGACACGGCCCAATCGGTAAAGGCAGTAGTCAAGCCCCCTTACGGAGGGTCAGGTGAGGTCGTGTCCACAGGTAAGTACGGTATTGTATGTTATGCACAGACAATTGCACCTCACATTGTAGAGTATAGAGAGGTAGCGGTTTCTGTATTAATGGATGGTTTAAAGGAAGTGTTGAGAACAAGGGTACAGACCACTCAACCTAATTGGAAAGGTATGTCGGTGGCTGCTTTGAGAGAGACCGCTATTGAACATGATCGGAACATCATAAGACACAGGGAGTCACAGGGCGGTAAGCAAATGACAATAAGTAGACAGGCCCTGACAACGAAGCCACATCAGCTTAAGCCCCAGACCCCTGTGGGTAAGTCGAATGTGATAAAATGTTATAACTGCCAGAGGGAAGGGCATTATGCACGGAATTGTATGTTTAGAAACCCACATAAGGTATATAAACCCCCTAGGCAACGACATAACGCACGTAATTGTAATCAGGGATCATATAGGAAAAATTTTGGGCCGCACCTGTAATTTGCAGCCAGTGAAGTTGATTATTAGCCTTGATAGTAAGCCTGAGGTTACAGTCGATGTAATTGGTAGGTCATTCCTTGTAGACACAAGGGCGGCCAGGTAAACTCTGTGATTTATCTTTAAATATTTCCTTTTCATCTCTGACGTTCACCAGACAGCTCAAACGTCACATGTCTACTTGGTCTTTTCAGAGGTCTACCCAATCCCAGTATATCTTACCAGCATCGTTGTGTCTGGCCAAACACAAAGGGTGGAGAGTGGAAATACTGGTGGGGGAGACTGTGCAGAGATACCGATGGACATGTTGGTGAGACACACAAACAAATTGCTTACAGCGCCTAAATAAATAAACTACCGAAATGCAATCACACCTGAGCGCTGCCGATAATTGGCACTGTGCATGTGCCTGTGGATACAATAATAAAAAAAGAAAAACGGCTGCGCTTAGGGTGTTGCAAATGGGTGTAAATCACGGAGAGTTGACAGTCTTCTATATAAAATTGTTTATTATAGTGTTAAATACATCAACAGCAAATAAAATTAACCATATGTAAAAAGATGAATATCTATACTCTAAAACACCGTTGTATGAACACACAGTATCAATCAAAGCTTGTGTATAGTATTCCCCTGATTCAGGGTATAAGGTTGATACTCTTTGAAATTGTAACAATAATGTAACTAAATAGTTACAATTTTACTCTCTACAGTTTATTGTAACTAAAATATATAAAAGCAGCAGAACTTTTTCTCCAGTAATAGGAGAAGAAAGGAGGGCCCAGCGGTCAAATATACAATTCCTTTGAAAAAGTCACGTTAATCATGACAAAACGTGTTAGGCTCCTCCCTTTCTACTCTGATTCACCGGCACTACAGCTCTAAGGAACTTTGCCTATAGCGGAGAGTTCATTTGTCTGCACGGTGGCTCCATTGCGGTCTCTGTACGGCACCAGCCTGTATTGTCTGACGGCTGCAATTGGCCGCGGGACATCGCCAGCCTGCATCATCTGACGGCTGTGTCTGGCTGTGGGATAACGCCAGCCCGTATCATCTGACGGTAATATCTGGCTGTGGGACAGCGCCAGCCTGTATAATCTAAACGGCTACATTCGGCCGTGGGACAGCGCTTCAGTCCTTGAAATTCAGTGCCAGCAACGGCTCCGGCTAACGTTACACCTGTGCATCTTCTCCGCAATTAGTGGCCACAGCGTGTGCTCCTCTGATGTCTTGGAAGATGTGTGATTCCCTACATCTAGGGCAATAAAAGGATTTCCACCAGCCCAAGGGAATATACAGGCATCTGTCCTGCATCCGGGACTTACAGATTAAGGAGCAAGCTTGGATAATCACTCCCTCATTGAATTTTTCTCCCTAGCATCACACTGTGGGCTCTATATAAGACTTTACCGAAGACGCTCGGTAATACCAGCCCCTAGGAGAGGTAATATTGCATATTGCTCATTGTATATTTAACCGCTGGGCCCTCCTTTCTTCTCCTATTACTGGAGAAAAAGTTCTGCTGCTTTTATATATTTTAGTTACAATAAACTGTAGAGAGTAAAATTGTAACTATTTAGTTACATTATTGTTACAATTTCAAAGAGTATCAACCTTATACCCTGAATCAGGGGAATACTATACACAAGCTTTGATTGATACTGTGTGTTCATACAACGGTGTTTTAGAGTATAGATATTCATCTTTTTACATATGGTTAATTTTATTTGCTGTTGATGTATTTAACACTATAATAAACAATTTTATATAGAAGACTGTCAACTCTCCGTGATTTACACCCATTTGCAACACCCTAAGCGCAGCCGTTTTTCTTTTTTTATGTTGGTGTGACAGCCTGATGGTGAACGGAAATCTGACAATGTTTCTTTTCTATTGTTCTCTCTCTCTTTTGTTCTTTCATGTTTTACGGATGGTATGTCACACAACAGTTAGACAAATGGTAATGCAAGATTTATGCTCCTTACAGAAAGATCGCTGAGTCAGAAAGAATATCGTATCACTGGAGTGTTCGTTTTGGGAAGACTGAGAGACAGCACTGTTGAGACGACATCTGAGCAAGAAGAACAACAAGACTATAGGACAATTATCGTAACATTTTTCTTTCCCTTCAATTATTTTCGGTACTCCCATTACAACTTTCTCTTTCTCCTCCTGTAAGATGGACTCGCCCCAAGAGACTGCAGTCTGTGTTTTCCTGTTGACCCTGTTGTTGACCAGAGCAGTCTGTTTCGGTGAGAGTACCAGTGAGGTCGAGAAAGGATCTGGAATGGGTTCTGATGATCAGGATGGATTCGTAGAATTCCGAGAGCAACACAATCACCGAGCAAAGGCGAGTATCAGAAAATGATCTGGTAGCCATGACACTAACAGACATTGTGAAGGATTGTTAGCTGAAGAGAATTGTATATGTAGGAATTGTGAAAACATAGTTTAGGACGGGTGCATCCAGAGATGTCAGTCCAGCATTAATATCAATATGGACCGTCATCCATTGAGTGACTATCACTCATTAGTGGGTAAGGTTTTAAACCAAACGGAATGCTGGGTGTGCTCACAAGTACCTCAAGGTCATAGAAAGTCAGGACTAGTGCCATACTCTTTAACGATAGATGAGGTACTTGAATTAAGGGGTGGGAGACCGGTGGACAAGAAATTTAATATTTCTAGGCCTCCTAGTTTGAAGCTCCACCAATATCATGTGGATAGGTCCCTAATATGTTTTAACATTTCCAATCCCCGAAAGCCGGGAAATTGGGAAGTGACATGGAACAACCGAACCATGACATTCTCACACAGAGCCGATGAATGCCCATTGACTCAGAGCTTATACGCCAAATAGCCAACAGTGGAAGATATTTCCAATATAGGTACACTCTAGGAAGTAGGCCCATGCGAGTTGGAGAAGTTTCACCGGGATACTATGCGCATATCATACAACCTGATACGTGTACTAGTCAGATGAGAGAGTTAGGGATAGGATTTTTCACCTGGAAGGTTTGTAATATGGTGATGTCATATTCTGTCCCATATGTCCTCCCCGATGATGCATATTTCATATGTGGGAGGAAGGCGTATAAGTGGCTTGCCCCAAACTCAGAGGGATTGTGTTACATTGGAAAAGTGTTACCGGAAGTAATGACCATTACCCATGATAGAATGAAAGACATTCACCGCAATGCTCAAGCTCCTTACACTCACACCCATTACGAACACATTGTAAAGAGACACCTTATAGATAGGACAGAGCATGCAGCCTCTGATTTGATCAACGAATCCACCGGGATTCAACTCCTGATCGTGCTAGATATCACCCGTACCGCCAGAGGAGTTATAAATTTTAGGTATATTACCGCGCTAGCGAACCTGATAGACAATATCACCGAGATGTATGATGACACCTTCAGGTATACTGGGAGAGAATTGCAAGCTTACAAAACGGAACTGATCCAGCACAGGATGGTTCTCAATTACATCACAGCAGTGACAGGCGGGTATTGTGTCACCCTAGCAACTCAGTATGGTGTAAAGTGTTGTACGTATATCACAAACAGCACTGAGGACCCAACAGAGGTCATAGATCAAAAGATGGACGATATCTTGCAATTGAAGTGGGAGTTCCGAAGGAGACACAACATTACCCTTGCTTCTGTGGGTAATGAACTGACCGGCTGGGTATCATGGTTGAACCCACGCAATTGGTTCTCAGGTTTAGGAGAATGGGCTCAAAATTTTATCGTTGCTGTAGGGAAATTCCTCTTATGTATCCTAGGAGTTGTCATAATGATTGGTTTGATATTCAGATGTGTTCGAATTTTAATGAATTGCAAGCGAAGTACCAAATTGATGAGTTTGAGGAGCGAGGGCATTGTAACAACAACTAGTTTAATTTATGACCCATCAATCGAGACAATGCTGTGATAAGATGTGATTCCACGGTCCGTTTCTTTCACCCGTTTCTCCTTTGTTTTTCTCCAAGGTAAAAAGACACCGACTCGGAAGAAGATTTTGATGACCCATTATACAGACCATTGATTAACTTTGTCACAGCCATTTGATGAACTGTTAGAGACTTTAATTTTTATGGACACTTGAAGAGCTTTGCTTGCCACACAGCAAAGATACAGCAATCCGGACAAGACTTCAACGAGACATCAACAAGACTCCATCAGACGCCCAAGGACGACCATATATATATATTAATACGAATGAATTTATAACGCATGTTTCTTATCTTCATCTCTTCTATCTTCAGGTAGTGGCACACATAGTCGACAGGTGATATAGACACATATATTAGCACACACATATTTTCCCCCTTCATGTATCATCAACTAATGTGCACCCCATTTGTTGGAACTAAAAGCCGAAAAGAGCTTGGTAGAGTTTGTTAGCCCACTCACAGACCCTTAATACGGGATAAGAAGGATTCAATGTATACTTCGCAATACCTCGAAGCTTATTTTTAGAACATGTACGGCACGATGATACATGACCCCTCAGACATGGATTTCATACATACATGCTTTTTACTATCTCACTAGGTCATACATTTCCCACCTTCTCCTCTCCTCTCTACTCCCAATCATAAAAAAGGTATTTCATGGTAATATATTTTTCTGCTTAATTGTTTAGATAGTGGCAGTTATTGTTGACTGCCAAAGGGTGGACTGTCAAAGTCGAAAAATATCTTGATACATATGCCTTGTATTAACCCCTCATGCACATGCCCGCTGCACGTGCACACGCTCTGCCGTGCGTGCACATATCCGCAATTTGCGTAAGATCGCTCCGGCGATCACGCGCGGTGTATGCGCATTTACGGTAGAGTTTGTAAGCGTCTAGCGTGCGACTCGATCATAGCATATTTAACCTATATAGTGTGTTTTATAGATAATATTCCCCTTAACAATGTCAGAAAGTATGTTTAGTTTAAACGGTTCTTGGACAGAGAAATTCCTCTTTGCATGATAGGAAGGGTCAGATAAAGGTTGAACGGTGGTGTCTAGTATCCAGCTGTACAGTATTTTAATAGTAACATTTTGGTCTTGGTTAGGAAGAGATTGCTCGCTCCTGCGCATAGTTATGTACAAAAGTAGTTTATAGATATTTACTGTATTTGCTGTTCATTACCCATGCGGCGGGAATCCTAAGGATACCTCCCACCTGAGCAGTTGGAGAAAGGCACAGCCCACCTGTTCGAACCCACCTATGACCTTTTGTTATAATGCAGAGACACATTCCTGTGTCCAATGAACCATGAGATTATAGGGACCATTGTATTGTTACTGTATGTTGTGTATATAAAGACCACCATTGCCTGTCCAGTCACTCACTCTCTCTGCAAGGTTTTCACATTGAAGGCTGAGGGCTGGATTCAGGACGCGCTTGCGAATCATTCCCACGTGTGTAAGTTCTCTGTAGCCATTTTGTTATCCTCTGTGTTTGCCATTTGTTCTCATTGTGTACTCTTCCTGTTTTCTTGTGTTTGCGATCGTTCGCTATTGTTCTTATTATTCCTTGTTATTCTGTTTAGATTTTGATGTTAGTTTTGTAGTGTATAAGCTGTACTGTTTTTCCCCTTTTTACTCGAAAAGAATTATCCACAAAGGTGTTAGAGCCTAAGTGGTTTTTAAATCCAAACCAGGTCTTGTGTTTTCACTAGTTACTGTAAAGGGTTTTGTGAGCGTCTCAACCGCTCAAACAGTTTTCATATTATCAAGGTTAATAAGTATTACATCATTATAGTATTTCATTGCCAAGGTTTAAAGTGTAAAGCATACCCTTTCGGTGTGTTGTTACTAAGGGTTACTGTGTAACATACCGTGAGCGTACATGTCGCTCGTGCGTCGCGCCCACGGCCTAGCGTCTGCTACGCTAAGTGCGTACCCTTACGGTGCTCAGTGCGCCAATAGCGTACGTAAGTCCATAATAGAATATAGCTTAATGTTTATAGGAAATAACTGACTTTATCAAGAGGAATTCCAGCTGGGCCGTTTCCTTCACTTCCTACAGTCAGGAGTGAATTTGGGCCTAAAATTGGGCTCCATTAAGGTCCAGATTTCGGCCCTATCCATTTTCTTTCAAAAAGAGTTGGCTTCTCTACCAGAAGTTCAGACGTTTGTAAAGGGAGTGCTGCATATTCAGCCTCCTTTTGTGCCTCCAGTGGCACCTTGGGATCTTAACGTGGTGTTAAGTTTACTGAAATCACACTGGTTTGAACTACTTAAAACGGTGGAGTTAACATATCTCACGTGGAAGGTGGTCATGCTATTAGCCTTGGCTTCGGCTAGGCGTATGTCAGATTTAGCGGCTTTGTCACATAAAAGCCCCTATCTGGTTTTCCATATGGATAGAGCAGAATTGCGGACCCGTCCACAATTTCTGCCAAAAGTGGTGTCATCTTTTCATATGAACCAACCTATTGTGGTGCCTGTGGCTACTTGTGACTTGGAGGATTCCGAGTTACTGGATGTGGTCAGGGCTTTGAAGGTTTATGTAGACAGAATGGCTAGTGTCAGGAAAACGGAGTCGCTGTTTATCCTGTATGCATCCAACAAGCTGGGTGCTCCTGCTTCAAAGCAAACTATTGCTCGCTGGATCTGTAACACGATTCAGCAGGCTCATTCTGCGGCTGGATTGCCACTGCCAAAATCAGTTAAGGCCCATTCCACTAGGAAGGTGAGCTCTTCTTGGGCGGCTGCCCGAGGGGTCTCGGCATTACAACTATGCCGAGCTGTTACTTGGTCAGGTTCAAACACTTTTGCGAAGTTCTACAAGTTTGATACCCTGGCTGATAAGGACCTCTTGTTTGCTCAATCGGTGCTGCAGAGTCATCCGCACTCTCCTGCCCGTTTGGGAGCTTTGGTATAATCCCCATGGTCCTTACGGAGTCCCCAGCATCCACTAGGACGTTAGAGAAAATAAGATTTTACTTACCGGTAAATCTATTTCTCGTAGTCGGTAGTGGATGCTGGGCGGCCGTCCCAAGTGCGGACTTCTTCTGCAATACTTGTATATAGTTATTGCTGCAATAAGGGCTATGTTATTGTTGCATCAGGGTTGAACTGATGCTCTGTTGTTGTTCATACTGTTGACTGGGTAAGTTTATCACAAGTTATACTATGAGTCTTGCCCTGGATTTCCAAAATCCTTTCCTTGTACTGTCAGCTCTTCCGGGCACAGTTTCTCTAACTGAGGTCTGGAGGAGGGACATAGAGGGAGGAGCCAGAGCACACCAGAATCTAAATTCTTTCTTAAAGTGCCCATGTCTCCTGCGGAGCCCGTCTATTCCCCATGGTCCTTACGGAGTCCCCAGCATCCACTACGGACTACGAGAAATAGATTTACCGGTAAGTAAAATCTTATTTTCACCACTGTGTTTTGACCTTCTGGACCAGAAGGTCAAAACACAGTGGAGAAAGTAAGAGACACCGCTACCATTTAGGACCCAGTGAATAACATCATCACTTCAGGAAAAAGGTGTATTTTGTATAACCTGGAACTTACCATCTTACCCCTCATGCTAGAATGTGTGCCTTCTTAAAGGCCTTTTGCAGTACGCAGTAATCTTATTCTGTGGTGGTTTGATTTATATGGTTTTTACTGAATTTGAATCAATTGAAAACATTTTTTATACTATGGGGAGCCACTTTTTTACACTATGGGGAGCGGTATTGAGGATCCATTACCATATGCTGAGTACATTTAAGAAAGTGAGTGAAGGAGAGGACAAGCAGTCGTTCTGTAACCTTACATGTAAGTAAGAATGTAGAATTACACCTTTAATATCTGATATATCTCTACGCCTCCAGTAGTATGCTGATTACTTCTTTGCTTCCTGACATCTCGGCTGTATTGTGTATTGAGAACTGTGGTACTAATTGTTACCTGTGTTCTGTTTTAGTTTGAGATGTGCAGCGGCCACTATTTCGTGTTTTGGTTTTGGATCTGGATGATTTTTGAAAAAACATAAAAACAGCTAAAATCACAGAATTTGGGGGTAATTTTGATCCTACGGTATTATTAACCTCAATAACATTCATTTCCAGTCTATTCTGAACACCTCACATCTCACAATATTGTTTTTAGGCCAAAAGGTTGCACCAAGGTGGCTGTATGACTAAGCTAAGCGACACAAGTGTGTGGCACAGACACCTGGCCCATCTAGGAGTGGCACTGCAGTGGCAGACAGGATGGCACTTAAAAAAACTAGGCCCCAAACAGCACATGATGCAAAGAAGAAAAAGAGGTGCAAGATGGAATTGTCCTTGGGCCCTCCCACCCACCCTTATGTTGTATAAACAGGACATGCACAGTTTAACAAACCAATCATTTCAGCGACAGGGTCTGCCACACGACTGTGGCTGAAATGACTGGTTTGTTTGGGCCCCCACCAAAAAAGAAGCAATCAATCTCTCCTTGCACAAACTGGCTTTATAGAGGCAAGATGTCGACCTCATCCTCATCCTCCAATTCCTCACCCCTTTCAGTGCGTACATCCTCCTCCTCACAGAGTATTAATTCGTCCCCACTGGAATCCACCATCACAGGCCCTGTGTACTTTCTGGAGGCAATTGCTGGTCAAGATCTTCCCGGAGGAATTTATAATTCACTTTTATGAACATCATCTTCTCCACATTTTCTGGAAGTAACCTCCTACGCTAATCGCTGACAAGGTTACCGGCTGCACTAAACACTCTTTTGAAGTACACACTGGAGGGGGGGCAACTTAGGTAAAATAAAGTCAGTTTGTGCAAGGGCATCCAAATTGCCTCTTTTTCCTGCCAGTATACGTACGGACTGTCTGACATGCCTACTTGGATGCTGTCACTTATATAATTGTCCACCATTCTTTCAATGGTGACAGAATCATATGCAGTGACAGTAGACATGCCAGTAATCATTGGCAGGCCCTTGAGTCCAGACCAGATGTCCGCACTCGGTCCTGACTGCCCTGCATCACCGCCAGCGGGTGGGCTAGGAAATCTTATCCTTTTCCTCGTAGCCCCAGTTGCAGGAGAAAGTGAAGGAGGAGCTGTTGATGGGTCATGTTCCGCTTGAGTTAACAATTTTCTCACCAGCAGGTCTTTGAACCTCTGCAGACTTTTGTCTGCCGGAAAGAGAGATACAACGTAGGCTTTAAACCTAGGATCGAGCACGGTGGCCAAAATGTAGTGCTCTGATTTCAACAGATTGACCACCCTTCAATCCTGACAATGCGAATTAAGGGCTCCATCCACAAGTCCCACATACTTTGCGGAATCCCTCCATCTTAGCTCTTCTTTCAATTTCTCCAGCTGCTTCTGCAAAAGTCCGATGAGGGGAAAGACCTGACTTAAGCTGGCAGTGTCTGAACTGACTTCACATGTGGCAAGTTTAAAGGGTTGGAGAACCTTGCACAAGACGGAAATCATTCTCCATTGCGCTTGAGTCAGGTGCATTCCCCTTCCTTTGCCTATATCGTAGGTGGATGTATAGGCTTGAATGGCCTTTTCCTGCTCCTCCATTCTCTGAAGCATATAGGGGGTCATTCCGTGTTGATCATAGCCCTGCAAAATTTTGCAGGGCTATGATCAACTCGACAATAGACATGCGGGGGGATGCCCAGCACAGGGCTATCCCGCCCCGCATGTCAGTGCTGGCCCCCCACGCAGAAGTGCAAAAGCGCCTTTGCACTTTAGGAGTAGCTCCCGACCAGGGGTGGTCTTCTGTATGCCGGCGGTCGGGCTCCCGGCGCTCAGTATACCGGCGCCGGGAGCCCGACAACCGGCATACCGACACTTATTTTCCCTCGTAGAGGGACCCCCATAGAGGGAGAATAAAATAGTGTGGCGCACATAGCGCGCCACCGTGCCCGTAGCGTGGCGAGCGCAGCGAGCCCGCAAGGGGCTCATTTGCGCTCGCCACGCTGTCGGTAAGCCGGCGGTCGGGCTCCCGGCGCCGGGATGCTGGTCGCCGGGAGCCCGACCGCCGGCCAGCCGTAGTGAACCCCCCGACCAGCGCAGCTTTAACGTGCTGGCCAGGAGCTACTCGTCGCTCCCTGGCCCGCAGCACGTTCCGGCCACACTTGCGTTGGCCGGACCGCGCCCATGAAACGGTGGCCATATGCCGCCGTTCCACCTCCCCCCCCCCGACCAGCGACCACCTCTGCCTGTCAATCAGGCAGAGGCGATCGTAGCGCAGTGACGGCCTTCGTTTCTCACCCAATCGCGCCGCTGCGATAAACTGCAGCGTGCGATCATGTCAGAATGACCCCCATAGAGTTTTGAATTCCACCTCTTGCTTCAGGTGATGGCAGGACAGGTTCAGGAGTGTTTGATGGCGCTCCAGTCTTCGGCACGCGGTGGCTGAATGACGAAAGTGGCCCACAATTTTTCGGGCCACCGACAGCATCTCCTGCACGTCCTTGTCATTTTTCAAAAAATTCTGCACCACCAAATTAATTGTATGTGCAAAACATAGGATGTGCTGGAATTTGCCCAAATGTAATGCATGCACAATATTGGTGGCTTTGTCCGATATCACAAATCCACAGGAGAGTCTAATTAGGGTAAGCCATTGTGCAATGATGTCCCTCAGTTTCCGTAAGAGGTTGTCAGCGGTGTGACTCTTATGGAAAGCGGTGATACACAGTGTAGCCTGCCTAGGAACGAGTTGGCGTTTACGAGATGCTGCTACTGGTGCCGCTGCTGTTGTTGCTGCGGCAGGCCATACATCTACCCAATGTGCTTTCACAGTCATATACTCCTTAGTCTGCCCTGTTCCACTTGTCCACATATCCGTGGTTAAGTGGACAGTGGGTACAACTGCATTTTGTAGGACACCGAGGACACTTTTTCTGACGCCTCTGTACATTCTCAGTATTGCCTGCCTAGTGAAGTGGAACCTAGATGGGATTTGATACCATGGACACAGTACCTAAATCAATTCTCTAAGTGCCACTGAACTAATGGCGGATACCGGACGCACGTCTAACACTAACATAGCTGTCAAGGCCTCAGTTATCCGCTTTGCAAAAGGATGACTGCTGTCATATTTCATCTTACTCACAAAGGACTGTTGGACAGTCAATTGCTTAGTTGAAGTAGTACAAGTGGTCTTCCGACTTCCCCTCTGGAATGACGATCGACTCCCAGCAGCAACAACAGCAGCGGTAGCAACAGCAGGCTTACCACTCAAGGATCCTCTGGAGGAATCCCAGTTAGGAGAGGACTCCTCAGTCTTGCCAGTGACATGGCCTGCAGGACTACTGATGTTCCTTACTGAGGAGGAAGTTGACGTTGAGGGAGTTGGTGGTGTGGCTTGCAGGAGCTTGGGTACAAAAGGAAGAAGGGATTTAGGTGTCAGTGGACTGCTTACGCTCTTACCCAAAGTTTCACAACTTGACACTGACTTCTGATGAATGCACTGCAGGTGACGTATAAGAGAGGATGTTCCTAGGTGGTTAACGTCCTTACCCCTACTTATTCGAGATTGACAGAGGCAACACATGGCTTGACACCTGTTCCGGATTTGTGGAGAAATAATTCCACACTGAAGAGGTGGCTTTTTTGGTATTTTGCCCATGCATCACAATGGGCTTATTCATCCCACGGACAACAGGTGTCTCCCCCGGTGCCTGTTTTAAACAAACCGCATCACCATCAGAATCCTCTTCATCAACTTCCTCCTCAGCGCCAGCAACACTCATATCCTCATCCTGGTGTACTTCAACAGTGACATCTTCAATTTGAATATCAGAAACTGGACTGTGGGTGCTACTTCCAGCACTTGCAGAGGGCATGCAAATGGTGGAAGGAGCCACCTCTTCCCGTCCAGTGTTGGGAAGGTGAGGCATCGCAACCGCCGACACACTTGGATTCTCCTTGGGGATTTGTGATACCATCTTAGAACGCACGGTTCTTTGCTGTGCTTTTTCCAGCGTAACTCTTATAATTTTTCTAGCGGGAGCATGAGGGCTTCCATCGTCATGTGAAGCTGAACCACTAGTCATGAACATAGGCCAGGGAATTAGCCGTTCCTTGTCACTCCGTGTCGTAAATGGCATATTGGCAAGTTTACGTTTCTCCTCAGACCATTTACATTTTTTGGGGGGATCTTTTTACTGAACTTTGTTCAGTAAATTGTAAAGCGCAACGGAATTTGCTGCGCTATATAAGAAACTGTTAATAAATAAATAAAATAATAATAAAAACTTTGGCTTTTTGGATTTTACATGCCCTCTACTATCATATTGGGCATCGGACTTGGCAGATGACGTTGATGGGATTTCATCATCTATGTCATGACTAGTGTCAGCAGCTTCAGCACTAGGGGGAAGTGGTTCTTGATCTTTCCCTATTTTATCCTCCAAATTTTTGTTTTCCATTATTTTTCTGGAGTTATATAACAATATGTGGTACAGCAGAGCGTACCTCTACACCACACAGGACAAACCCTATGAAAATTCTGTGGATTAAATATTAATAACCCCTTTATTTGGAGTAAATATTATACAGCACAGGACAGCACCACTGGACTGGATTTCTACGGAATTATATGGACTTATATAGACTTATACGGCAGGATCACTGGAATTATACGGCAGGATCACTGGATTTATACGGCAATACCGCTGGACATATACGGCAGTATCACTGGACATATATACGGCAGTACCACTGGAATTATATGGCAGGATCACTGGATTTATACGGCAGTACCGCTGGACATATACGGCAGGATCACTGGAATTATACAGCAGGATTACTGGATTTATACGGCAGGATCACTGGATTTATACGGCAGTACTGCTGGACATATACGGCAGTATCAATGGACATATATACGGCAGGATCACTGGACATATACGGCAGGATCACTGGACATATACAGCAGTACCACTGGACATATACGGCAGCACAGGGACACCACCACTGGACTGATGCAGGACAACACAGCACCACTGCAATGGACTGGATTTACTGTATACAGCAGCACTGGACATATGGCAGCAGAGGACACCACCACTGTGACTGGACTTATGCAGCACAACACAGCACCACTGGACTGGACTTATACAGCAGCACTGGACATATGGCAGCAGAGGACACCACCACTATGACTGGACTGATGCAGCACAATACACCACCACTGAACTGATGCAGCACAACACAGCACCACCGTAAGGGACTTATACAGCAGCACTGGACATATGGCAGCAGAAGACACAACCACTGTGACTGGACAGATGCAGAACAAGACACGGACACTGAGAGGACAGAGACACGTCCTCTCTACACTCTTTAATGCCGGAGTGAAAATGGTGGGGACGCGCGGCTCCTTATATGGAATTCAAACCCCGCGAGAATCCGACAGTGGGATGATGACGTTTTGCCTTGTTCTGGTTTCCAAGTCAGGCGGGGAAACCCGAGCCTGACTCGGATCCGGGCTCAGAGCGTGAAGTCCGGTATGGTTCGGTTCCACTCATCTCTAGTTTTAGTTTTCTGTGATGTTAAGTTCTGTATACCCTCTTGATAATGTCGATATTATCTTACACCATAAAGCTATACCTTTAAACACACTCTTACCATGGAGCCGTCGCGGTCGCTATACTTAATATACATGCTACGCACTTTGTACGCTATTTGCGTACAGAGTCCCGTACGTTGTGCGGACTTAGCGTACACACGCTGCGCTGGGTGTACAAAGTACGCACAGCGCGCGCACACACTCTTGATAAACTTTAAACCTTGTTAGTAATGCAATGCAATGATGTTATACCTTAAACCTTACGCAGCGCTGATGGTATAAAGTACCCGCAGTGCGTACACACCTTATCAATACACTCTTAAACCTTATACAGTTAAATAATGTAATATGCTTTAAACCTTAGCAGGAAAAGGAGGACACAACACAGTGGATTATTTGAAAGGGGATAACAATACAAATTATACACTACAAGGCTAACAAGATAAATCTACAACAGAATAATGGCTACAGTCAATGTACATACGTGAGAATATTCGCTTGCGCAACCTGGACCAGTCCTCTGCTCATCAGGTAGATAGCGTTCAGAGTCTTCTGACCGGCCAGGCAACAACAGGCTTTTTATACACAACTTCCATAAACAATACAATGGTTACTGTAATCCCTTTGTTCATTGGACACAGAGATGCATCTTTACATTACAGGAGAGGTCATAGGTTGATTTGAAAAGGTGGGCGATGTCTTTCCCAACTGCTCTTGTGGGTGGTCTCCTCTGGATTCCCGCCGCATACATAATATACAGTAAATACAGTTTATATCTATATTCTACTTCTGCACATAACTATACGCAGGAACATGCAATCTTTCTCTAACCAACACCGGAATGTTACCCTTAAAATACCCTACAGCTGGATACTAGACATCACTTTATAACCATAGTCTGTCCCTTCCTATCATGCAAAGGCGAATCCCTTAGTCCTGGAATCATTTAAACTGTTGATACTTGCTGATGTGGTGCAGGGGGGCTATGTGTACAATGTGCACTATTTGGGTTAAATATGTAATGTTCTGATAACCCTCTATGCGCTCACAAACTCCGCCGTAAATACCCATACCACGCACAGGATCGCGGGAGCGATCATACGCAAATTGCGGATATGTGCACGCACGGCGGAACAAGTGCACGCGCAGCGGGCATGTGTGTGTGGTTAGTACATGATCTATGCATTACAATATTTTTTGACTTTGACACTCTATTGTTCTAATGTGTGTTGTATGTATGGTGTTGTATGTATGGTGCTGCGAAACACTTGTGGCGCCTTATAAACAAATTGTAATAATAAATACCTAAGAGATTTTCATTTGTTTGAGGTACTGAATACTCGTATGGTGGACATTGAAGAGGTCATCTTAGACTAACTTCAGCACACTGGGGGTTATTCAGAGATGGACCTAGATCTTGCCACTTTATTTTTTCACCTCAAGCCCGCCACTTCATAAGTATAGCCCTTTCTCTAACGTCCTTGAGGATGCTGGGACTCCGTAAGGACCATGGGGAATAGACGGGCTCCGGAGATAGGGCACTTTAAGAAAGCTTTGGATTCTGGGTGTGCACTGGCTCCTCCCTCTATGACCCTCCACCAGACCTCAGTTTTACACTGTGCCCAGAGCAAGATGGGTGCACTGTAGAGAGCTCTCTAGAGTTCTCTGCTTGAAAGCATTTTTGTTTGTATTTTTCTTCTACTTTTTACTACTTTTTTTACAGGGAGCACTGCTGGCAACAGGCTCCCTGCATCGAGGGACTGGGGAGAGAGGAGCAGACCTTCTTGTCAAAGATAGGCTCTGCTTCCTCGGCTACTGGACACGGGGGGTCATTCCGAGTTGTTAGGTCGTTATATTTTTCTCGCAACGGAGCGATTAGTCGCTAATGCGCATGCGCAATGTCCGCAGTGCGACTGCGCCAAGTAAATTTGCTATGCAGTTAGGTATTTTACTCACGGCATTACAAGGTTTTTTCTTCGTTCTGGTGATCGTAATGTGATTGACAGGAAGTTGGTGTTTCTGGGCGGAAACTGGCCGTTTTATGGGTGTGTGCGAAAAAACGCTACCGTTTCTGGGAAAAACGCGGGAGTGGCTGGAGAAACGGAGGAGTGTCTGGCCGAACGCTGGGAGTGTTTGTGACGTCAAACCAGGAACGAAACTGACTGAACTGATCGCAGTTGCCGAGTAAGTGTGGAGCTACTCAGAAACTGCTAAGAAGTGTCTATTCGCAATTTTGCTAATCTTTCGTTCGCAATTTTGATAAGCTAAGATTCACTCCCAGTAGGCGGCGGCTTAACGTGTGCAAAGCTGCTAAAAGCAGCTTGCGAACGAACAACTCGGAATGAGGGCCACCATTAGCTCCAGAGGGGGTGAACGCAGGTTCTTACTGGGCGTCCACCCCCGCAGCCGCGCCGCCGTTCTCCTCACAGAGCCAGAAGCACAGAAGTCAGAAGACGTCTCAGGCGGCAGAAGCCTTCAGCTTCACTGAGGTAACGCACAGCACTGTAGCTGTGCGTCATTGCTCCTATACACCTCACACACTCCGGTCACTGTAAGGGTGCAGGGCGCAGGGGGGGGGGGGGGGTGCCCTGGGCAGCAATATAAACCTCTGCATGGCAAAAAGACTATATACATGTACAGGTGGGCTCTGTACATGTATATAAAAGAGCCCCCGCCATATTTTCCTAAGTTTGAGCGGGACAGAAGCCCGCCACCGAGGGGGCGGGGCTTCTCCCTCAGCACTCACCAGCGCCATTTTCTCTCCACAGCACTGCTGAGAGGAAGCTCCCCGGACTCTCCCCTGCTTACACACGGTGAAAGGGTGCTTAAAAGAGAGGGGGGGGGGCACATAATTGGCGGTTTACATTTACACAGCGCTGCTGGGGAAAAACATTTTGTGTTGGTCTCCAGGGTTATTGCGCTGGGGTGTGTGCTGGCATACTCTCTCTCTGTCTCTCCAAAGGGCCTTGACAGGGATACTGTCTTCAGGAAAGGGGTTCCCTGTGTGTGTGAAGTGTGTAGGTACGCGTGTGTCGACATGTTTGACGAGGAAGGCTCACTTAATGTGGAGGGGGAGTGCTTGAATGTCAGGTCGCCGTCGGCAACGCCGACACCGGAATGGATGGATATGCTGAATGTCTCGAATGCAAATGTAAATCTATTGCATAAAAGGTTAGACAAGGCAGAAGCTAGGGATCAGTCAGGTACCCAGTCCATGTCTGTCCCTGTAGCGCCTGGCCCGTCGGGGTCTCAGAAGCGCACCATATCCCAGATCGATGACACAGATACCGACACAGATTCTGACTCTAGTGTAGACTATGAAGATGCAAAATTACAGCCGAAGGTGGCTAAGGGTATACGGTACATGATTATGGCCATTAAAGAGGTTTTGCATATTACTGAGGAACCCCCTGTCCCTGACACGAGGGTACATATGTATAAAGAGAAAAAGCCTGAAGTCACTTTTTCATCATCATTTGAATTAAGTGAATTGTGCGAAAAGGCTTGGGACTCTCCAGATAGGAGACCACAAGTTCCCAAAAGGATTCTTATGGCGTATCCTTTTCCACAAACTGATAGGATACGCTGGGAATCTTCACCAAAAGTGGACAAGGCGCTGACACGCTTGTCCAAAAAGGTGGCACTGCCTTCTCAGGATACGGCTTCCCTCAAGGAACCGGCTGATCGCAGGCAGGAAATTACCTTGAAGCACATTTACACTCACTCCGGTACTATTGCTAGACCGGCTATGGCGTCGGCCTGGGTTTGTAGTGCGGTTGTGGCATGGGCAGATTCCTTATCTGCGGAGATTGACACCTTAGATAGGGATGCCATTCAAATGACCATAGAGCATATCAGAGATGCTGCCTTGTATATGAGAGATGCTCAGAGAGACATTTGTTTATTAAGCTCCAGAATAAATGCTATGTCTATTTCTGCTAGGCGACTCCTGTGGACCCGGCAGTGGACGGGAGATGCCGATTCTAAGCGGCACATGGAGTCCTTGCCGTACAAGGGGGAGGAGTTGTTTGGAGATGGCCTCTCGGACCTAGTCTCTACGGCTTCGGCTGGTAAGTCGAATTTCTTGCCTTATGTCCCCCCGCAGCATACTAAGAAGGCACCTCATTATCAAATGCAGTCCTTTCGTTCCAATAAAAACAAGAAGGTGCGGGGATCGTCTTTTGTTACCAGAGGAAAAGGCAGGGGAAAGAAGCTGCACACAGCTAGTTCCCAAGAGCAGAAGTCCTCCCCTGCGCCTGCAAAATCCACCGCATGACGCTGGGGCTTCCCGGGGGGATGCAGATCTGGTGGGGGCTCGTCTTCGGTTTTTCAGCCACGTCTGGGTTCAATCGCAGGTGGATCCCTGGGCAATAGAGCTTGTGGCTCAGGGATACAGGCTGGAATTCGAAGACTTGCCTCCTCGCCGGTTTTTCAAATCGGCTCTGCCGACTTCCCCGTCAGAGAGGGAGTCAGTGTTGACAGCAATCCAAAAATTGTATGTTCAACAGGTGATTGTCACAGTTCCTCATCTCCAGCAGGGAGAGGAATATTATTCAACCCTGTTCGTGGTCCCGAAACTGGACGGTTCGGTCAGGCCCATTTTAAACCTGAAATCTCTGAACTTGTACTTGAAAAGGTTCAAGTTCAAAATGGAATCACTCCGGGCGGTCATCGCCAGCCTGGAGGGGGGGGGTTGGATGGTGTCCCTGGACATAAAGGATGCATACCTTCATGTTCCAATATTCCCCCCTCATCAGGCATTCCTGAGATTTGCAGTGCAGGACTGTCACTACCAATTTCAGACGTTGCCGTTTGGGCTTTCCACGGCCCAGAGGATTTTCACCAAGGTAATGGCGGAAATGATGGTGCTCCTGCGCAGGCAGGGGGTCACAATTATCCCATACTTGGACGATCTCCTCATAAAGGCGAGATCTCGGGAGAAGTTGCTGGACAGCGTGTCTCTGTCCATGAAGACGTTGCAGCTACACGGCTGGATTCTCAATATACCGAAGTCCCAGCTAGTTCCTACAACGCGTCTGACATTTCTGGGCCTGATCCTAGACACAGACCAGAAAAAGATTTTTCTTCCGATCGAAAAGGTTCAGGAACTCATGACCATGGTCAGGAACCTATTGAAACCAAAGAAGGTTTCAGTGCGTCAGTGCACGCAGGTCCTGGGGAAGATGGTGGCTTCATACGAGGCCATCCCTTTCGGCAGATTCCATGCGAGGACTTTTCAATGGGACCTCTTGGACAAGTGGTCCGGGTCCCATTTAAAATAAGCATCAAAGGATCACCCTGTCTCCCAGGACCAGGGTATCTCTCCTGTGGTGGCTGAACAGTGCTCACCTACTAGAAGGTCGCAGGTTCGGCATTCAGGACTGGGTCCTGGTGACCACGGACGCAAGCCTCCGAGGCTGGGGAGCAGTGACACTGGGAAGAAATTTCCAAGGTCTCTGGTCAAGCCTAGAGTCTTGTCTCCACATCAACATCCTGGAGTTGAGGGCCATATACAACGCCCTGCGCCAAGTGGAGAACTTACTTCAGAGAAGACCGGTTCTGATTCAGTCAGACAATGTCACGGCAGTGGCTCATATAAACCGCCAAGGCGGAACAAGGAGCAGAGTGGCCATGGCAGAAGCGACCAGGATTCTATGCTGGGCGGAAGGCCATGTAAGCGCGCTGTCCACGGTGTTCATCCCGGGGGTGGACAACTGGGAGGCGGACTTCCTCAGCAGGCACGACCTGCATCTGGGGGAGTGGGGACTTCATCAAGAAGTATTTGCACAGATCGCGGATCGGTGGGGCCTGCCTCAAATAGACATGATGGCGTCCTGTCTCAACAAAAAGCTAAAGCGGTATTGCGCCAGGTCAAGGGACCCTCAGGCGGTAGCGGTAGACGCTCTGGTGACACCTTGGGTGTTCAGATCGGTCTATGTGTTTCCTCATCTTCCTCTCATACCCAAGGTGTTGAGAATTATAAGAATAAGCAAGGTCAGAACAATCCTCATTGTTCCAGATTGGCCACGGAGGACTTGGTATCCGGAACTACAAGAGTTGCTCACAGAAGATCCGTGGCCTCTTCCTCTAAGGCAGGACCTGCTACAGCAGGGGCCCTGTCTGTTCCAAGACTTACCACGGCTGCGTTTAACGGCATGGCGGTTGAACGCCGGATCCTAGCGGAAAAAGGAATTCCGGAGGAAGTCATTCCAACCCTGATCAAGGCTAGGAAAGACGTGACGTTAAAACATTATCACCGTATATGGCGGAAATATGTTTCCTGGTGTGAGGCCAGAGCTGCTCCTACGGAGGAGTTCCATTTGGGCCGTCTACTTCACTTCCTTCAAACAGGAGTGACCTTGGGCCTAAAATTAGGGTCCATAAAGGTCCAGATTTCGGCCTTATCCATTTTCTTTCAAAGAGAATTAGCCTCTCTTCCTGAGGTACAGACTTTTGTGAAGGGGGTGCTGCATATTCAGCATCCCTTTGTGCCTCCGGTGGCGCCTTGGGATCTTAACGTGGTGTTACGTTTCCTCAAGTCACCTTGGTTTGAACCACTTAAAACTGTGGAGTTGAAATACCTCACATGGAAAGTGGTCATGTTGTTGGCGTTAGCTTCGGCGAGACGTGTTTCAGAATTGGCGGCTTTATCGCATAAAAGCCCATACTTGGTTTTTCACGTGGATAGGGCAGAGTTGAGGACTCGTCCTCACTTTCTGCCAAAAGTGGTCTCATCTTTTCATGTGAACCAACCTATTGTCGTGCCTGTGGCTACAAGGGACTTGGAGGATTCTGAGTCCCTGGATGTGGTCAGGGCTTTGAAGATTTATGTGACCAGAACGGCTCGGATCAGGAAGACTGAAGCTTTGTTTGTTCTGTATGCGGCCAACAAGGTTGGCGCCCCTGTTTCAAAGCAGACTATTGCTCGCTGGATCTGTAACACAATTCAGCAGGCGCATTCTACGGCAGGATTGCCGTTACTGAAATCGGTTAAGGCCCACTCCACTAGGAAAGTGGGCTCTTCTTGCGCGGCTGCCCGAGGGGTCTCGGCATTACAGTTGTGCCGAGCAGCTACTTGGTCGGGGACAAACACCTTTGCAAAGTTCCATAAGTTTGATACCCTGGCTGAGGAGGACCTCCTGTTTGCTCAATCGGTGCTGCAGAGTCATCCGCACTCTCCCGCCCGTTTGGGAGCTTTGGTATAATCCCTATGGTCTTTACGGAGTCCCAGCATCCTCAAGGACGTTAAAGAAAATAAGATTTTACTTACCGGTAAATCTATTTCTCGTAGTCCGTAGAGGATGCTGGGCACCCGTCCCAAGTGCGGACTTCTTCTGCAAGACTTGTATATAGTTATTGCTTACATAAGGGTTATGTTATAGTTTTCGGTGATACCGTGGCTATGTTGTTGTTCATACTGTAAACTGGGTAAGTTATCACAAGTTATACGGTGTGATTGGTGTGGCTGGTATGAATCTCGCCCTTATATTTACAAAAATCCTTCCTCGTACTGTCCATCTCCTCTGGGCACAGTTTCCCTAACTGAGGTCTGGAGGAGGGTCATAGAGGGAGGAGCCAGTGCACACCCAGAATCCAAAGCTTTCTTAAAGTGCCCTATCTCCTGCGGAGCCCGTCTATTCCCCATGGTCCTTACGGAGTCCCAGCATCCTCTACGGACTACGAGAAATAGATTTACTGGTAAGTAAAATCTTATTTTCTCTAGTCTACCTTCAGGAGAACATTTCCTTGTTTGTCCATACACTATTATAAGGTTCTGTGTGCCTACCAAATCATGTGATGTGATTTTTGCAACATCTCTACAGTAATAACACTATGTTGTTGTTTTCTTCTGTATTTACATGTCTTTGGAAGACAACTTGAAATTAAAAGGTGACTTATATATAGTGCAAGTTTTCCCCATACCCTCATTGTTTATAGCAGAATTTACAGCTTTGGCCTGAGGGGGTGATTAAGGGGATCTTTCCGAGTTGTTCGCTCGCTAGCAGTTTTTAGCAGCCGTGCAAACGCGCTCCCACCGGGGAGTGTATTTTCGCTTTACAGAAGTGCGAATGCCTGTGCACCACAGCGCCTGCAAAAACATTTTGTGCAAAACAAGACCAGCCCTGAACTTACTTTTCGTGTGCGTTGATTCTAACGTTGGAGGGTTGGCTTTTGACATCACACACCCGCCCAGCGTTCACCCAGCAACGCCTGCGTTTTCTTTGGCACGCCTGCGTTTTTCTAAGCACTCCCTGAAAACAGTCAGTTGACACCCAGAAACGCCCCTTTCCTGTCAATCTTCTTGACGCCACCAGTGCGAATGAAAACGTCGCTAGAACCTGTGCAAAACCACATAGGACTTTGTACCTGTATGTTGCGCGTGCGCATTGCAGTGCATACGCATGCACAGAAATGTAGTTTTCTCTTACGTCCTAGAGGATGCTGGGGTCCACATTAGTACCATGGGGTACAGATGGGTCCACCAGGAGCCATTGGCACTTTAAGAGTTTGAGAGTGTGGGCTGGCTCCTCCCTCTGTGCCCCTCCTACCAGACTCAGTTTAGAAAATGTGCTCGGAGGAGCCGGTCACAGCTAGGGGAGCTCTACAGAGTTTCTCTAGTAAAATTTATTTTTAGAGTTTATTATTTTACAAGGAGGCTGCTGGCAACAGCCTCCCTGCATCGAGGGACTGAGGAGGGGAGCAGTGTCCGCCCTGCGGGGTCTGAGCCACTATCTCCGCTGACCGGACACTGAGCTCCTGATCCTGATAGATCGTTCCCCGCCACAGGGGATTGCTCACCCCGGCAGCATGCCGCCACCCCCTTACAGAGCTGAAGATTTGTGGCGAGTGAGTCACCGACCGCCCTAGCAAGCGGGGGGCCAGCGCCTACACCCTACACTGGTCACGCAGCCTATCAGGGTCCCCGGATCTCAGCCAGCACAAATCCTCAGGCCAGTATAATCCTATGAAGAGCGGGAAGACAGCGCCATTTTGGGGCGGAGCTTCTCAGAGCAGATCCAGCAGCGTTTAGCGCCATTTTCCAACACTGTCAGTGAAGAGCAAGTCCCTCCACAGCAACTCCAGTTATCTAGCACGGTACCAGGGGGTTGTAGAAGGGGGGGGGGGGGGGGGAGGCTGCAAAACGACTGTGTAACCTATTATGGTGCACAGTCAGCGCTGATAGGGGGTCTCCCTTCATATTAAAAGCGCTGTGTGTGGGTTGGCTCCAATCTCTGTGTCTCTCTTGCCATTCTTGGGGGTGAAACTCTGTCTGCCCTCACCTGTGTGTGTGTGGAGTGTCTGTGGTCTCCATTAAGCAATGTCCAGGGACTCTGTGTCATATGCTGCAGAGGATATGTCCTCTCAGGATGATCCCATTCCATGTAATCAGGATTACACTGGTTTAGCACAGGTAAGGCAAGGGAGCCTGAGTGGTTATCCCCTATCAAATCTATGATTTCTCAGATTTCTAATAGGGTTGCACAAAATTAATCTGCAACTCAGGCTTTACAGAACTCTATGGCAGTTTGGCCCAGTTCTGGTACATCAGGGCTCCCCGTTGTATATTCACATAAACGTGCTCTTGCTCAGATCATGCAGGATGATACCGATTCTGATACTGCAGACGGTAACGGGGATGTGTTGCGGGGGGCTGCATCTCTTGCAAAAGGGGTGCAGTTGATGATAGAGGCTATTAGGGATGTGTTGAATATTGCTGATACAACACCCAAGCAGGTTGAGGAGGCTTACTTCACTGAAAATAAGAAAGCCTTGCTAACCTTCTCTGCGTCAAAGGAATTAAATGCTGTATTTGAAAAGGCTTGGGAAAACCCAGATAAAAAATTCCAGATACCTAAAAAGGTTTCTGGTAGCGTTTCCTTTCCCGGTAGAGGATAGGAAAAAATGGGAAATCCCGCCTATTGTTGATGCATCAGTATGCAGACTCTCAAAAAAGGTGGTTTTACTTGTTCCAGGATCTACCGCCTTGAAAGAGCCGACTGAACGTAAAATTGATAATACGCTCAAATCCATGTACTCGGCTTCTGGGGCGATCCTACGTCCCACTATTGCCAGTGCTTGGATTTTCAAAGCTATAGTAAAGTGGTCAGTCACGTTACTTGAGGACTTGGATATTATGGAAAAATGTGATGTTGAATTGTTTTTACGTAACATTCAGGATTCGGCAGGATTTCTGGTAGAATCCATCAAAGACCTTGGTTCCATGGCTGCGGGGATTTCCTCCATGTCAGAATCAGCTTGTCGAGCACTGTGGTTGCGCCAGTGGTCTGCCGACGTGGAATCCAGGAGAAGTGTGGAGACCCTACCCTACACAGGTCAGGCTCTCTTTGGGGAAGCGTTAGATGCGTGGATCTCCACGGCTACGGCTGGTAAGTCACCCTTCCTTCCCTCAGCTACACCTGCTCCGAAGAAATCCTTTTCTTCAGTTACATCACAGCCCTTTCGGTCTAACAAGCCCAGAAAGGCCAAGCCGTCCAACACCTTCTTTCGGGGAGGTCGGCCCAAGTTCAAGAAACCTGCGGCTTCAGGTTCCCAGGAACAGAAACCTGCTTCAGGTACACCAAAGTCCTTCGCATGACGGTGGACTGCACACCCCAGAGGTGGGGCTGGTGGGAGCGAGACTCAGACATTTCAGTCATATCTGGGTGTCCTCCGGCCTGGACCCCTGGGTGCAAGATATGGTGTCCCAGGGGTACAGGCTGGAATTTCAAAATCTCCCTCCTCACCGGTTTTTCAGATCATGCTTGCCAGCTCTGATGGAAGACAGGACACAGGTTATTGTACCAGTACCTCCTCATATGCAAAACAAAGGTTACTATTCAAACCTTTTCATGGTACCGAAACCGGATGGTTCGGTCAGGCTCATTCTGAACTTAAAATCACTAAACCCCTTTCTGAGGGAGTTCAAGTTCAAAATGGAGCTCCGGACACGTCAGCAGTTTCTTCCGAAGGTTGTGTCGGCATTTCATATCAACCAACCTATTGTGGTGCCAGTGGCTACTGACTCCTCAATTTCATCAAAGTCCTTGGATGTTGTAAGGGCTCTGAAAATCTATGTGAAGAGGACTGCTCGTCACAGGAAATCGGACTCTCTGTTTGTCCTATATGATCCCAAGAAACTTGGATGTCCTGCTTCTAAGCAGACGATCTCTCGCTGGATCAGGTTCACTATCCAGCATGCGTATTCTACGGCAGGCTTGCCGTGTCCTACTCGTAAGGTGGGGTCTTCCTGGGCGGCTGCCCGGGGTGTCTCTGCGTTACAACTTTGCCGAGCTGCAACTTGGTCTGGGTCGAACACGTTTGCAAAGTTCAACAAGTTCGATACTTTGGCCTCTGATGATCTGAAGTTCAGTCAATCAGTTCTGCAGGAGCCTCCGCGCTCTCCCTCCCATTCTGGGAGCTTTGGTACATCCCCATGGTACTAATGTGGACCACAGCATCCTCTAGGATGTAAGAGAAAATAGGATTTTGGTTACCTACTGGTAAATCCTTTTCTCGTATTCCATAGAGCAGAGATTTTCAACCTTTTACAACTCGCGGCACACTGAACAAGATTTAAATATTGCCATGGCACACTCAAATATAATGGTGATGCATAGTGCAGTTACGTGTCCTAGGATGTCATGTCGCAGCTTCTCCATAGGTCATGTCTGAGCCACGTCTGAGAAGGCCAGAAGAGCCCAACACTGCCCGGGCCCAAAATTAGAACTGGCTCTGCAGCTGCTAAACCCTCCAGTATTGATCGTTCCAGGACCTCAGTAGCGGCAAAACACTGACGGGCCTGACTGTGCATCTATGGCGGCACACCTGGAGAGTGCTCAGGGCACACTAGTGTGCCACGGCACAGTGGTTGAAAAACACTGCCATAGAGGATGCTGGGCGCCCACCCAGCACTTTGTTTTCCTGCAATTATTATCTGGTTCAGTACAACTTTGTTTTTAGTTAAGTACTGCATTGTTACTTGGTAAGTAATGTTTTCAGCGGTTGCTGAGTTTTCAAGCTAAGTTAGCTTGATGTGCCTTGTATGTGTGAGCTGGTATGAATCTCGCCACTATCTGTGTTAAATCCTTCTCTCGAAGTTGTCCGTCTCCTCGGGCACAGTTTCTAGACTGAGTCTGGTAGGAGGGGCATAGAGGGAGCAGCCAGCCCACACTCTCAAACTCTTAAAGTGCCAATGGCTCCTGGTGGTCCCGTCTATACCCTATGGTACTAATGTGGACCCCAGCATCCTCTACGGACTATGAGAAGAGGATTTACCGGTAGATAATTAAAATCCTATTTTTACCATGTTTACAGTAAATAAGTTATACACACATACAAGTATATAATAATAATAATAATAATAACAAGCCTGCCTTACTGTATGTGAGAGGGAGAGAGAGGGAAGGGAACAGCACACCCAAGCTAAACAGCCCCAGTGAGACTGCAAGCTGTTATATCACGGTGTAACACTGGAGTTTCTGTCCTTTTCAGGACATAGATTGTGTACAATGGGGTTAATTCCAAGTTGATCGCAGCAGGACATTTTTTAGCAGTTGGGCAAAACCATGTGCACTGAAGGGGAGGCAGATATAACATGTGCAGAGAGAGTTAGATTTGGGTGGGGTGTGTTCAATCTGCAATCTAAATTGCAGTGTAAAAATAAAGCAGCCAGTATTTACCCTGCACAGAAACAAAATAACCCACCCAAATCTAACTCTCTCTGCACATGTTATATCTGCCTCCCCTGCAGTGCACATGGTTTTGCCCAACTGCTAAAAAATTTCCTGCTGCGATCAACTTGGAATTACCCCCAATATCGGCTCTCCCCCTTTGCTACACCCCTGTACCAGTTTTCCTGCATATCCTGAGTGTCTGGAGGAGCTGTGTGTGCATCCTCTACGGACTATGAGAAAAGGCTTTACCGGTAGGTAATCAAAATCCTATTTTTTTGCCTGATCGCTGTGCTGCGAACAATGGCAGCTAGCGATCAACCCGGAATGACCCCCTAAGATCTGATCACTGCTGTGCGTTTTCACACAGCAGGTGACCAGCAATAGACTGTGCATGACAAAAAACAACAGGCATCACCGGAGAGCGACGGACTGGTGCAAATATTTCAATCGCACAGCCATTTGCATGCTGATTGACAGGAAGAGACCGTTTGTGGGTGGTAAATAACATTTTCTGGGACTGTCAGGGAAAACGCAGGCATTCCCAAGCATTTTCAGGGAGGGTGTGTGACGTCAGCTCCGGCTCTGATTAGCCTGTTCTCATCGCACTGTAGGAGTAAGTCCTGGGCTGAGCACAGACTGCACACAGTATTAAAATCATTCAATGGTGAGTGAGGTGCGAACGGATTTCCAGCTGTCCGCTGACTATGGGGTATTTTGCTGCTCGGCGTACACATGCAATCACACACTTGCACGCAAATATCCCCTTGGGCAGCGACTACCTGATCGCAGGACAACAAATGTAGCAGCCCAGCGATCAGGTCTGAATCACCCCCTGAGTCTGTTGTGTGATGGGAAAACTTTGGACAAGTTACAGATGCAGAATTTCTTTAGTAAAGGGCACTAAAACAATTCAATTTTCAGTGACTCAACATGCTCACCTAAACAGACATCACAAGCATAAGGTGAGATGAAACGTTTATCTGCTGAGGTAGACAATGTTGCCCTCCACGATGCTTATGTCTTCCCAATCATTGTCTGCGGCCAGCCCCTCCATTGGTTACTTGTTTTCTACCGTATTCAATATAAAATACTTTTACACATAAGGCTATTAACCAAACCACACCAACAAGCATACATCTTTGTTATTTAAAATTTGCCAACCCGTCCTCTCCGCTCTACACAAGATCTGTATCTCTCGTCACCACACATTACTCTCTCTCATTCACGATTGCAGGACAATTTTTTGGCTGCCTCTACTCTGTGGAATGCCCTCACACGCACAATAAGAAACTCCTCTAGTCTCCAAGCGTTCCCTAAAAAGTCACCTCTTCTTTAGATAAGTTTATGAAATTCCGTAACCGTCCACATAACCTTAATAAGATATCCTAACCAATTACAGCTTCAGTATACAGGGCCCTCAGATGCGATCGCATACTGACGATTTTCGGGACAGTTAAGCGAACGCCTCTGCCTGATTGACAGGCAGAGGCATTTGCGGGGTGGTCGGGGGTGGCAATGCTGCGTTGCAGGTGCGGGGTGTTGTCAAAGTCGAAAAATATCATAATGCATATGCCTTGTACTTACCCCATGCACATGCCCGCTGCTTGTGCACTCAGTCCGCCGTGCGTGCACATATCCGCAATTTGCATAGGATCGCTCCGGCGATCATGCGCGTCATATGGGTATTTACGGCGGAGTTTGTGAGTGTGTAGCGTGTTATTAGAACATTACATATTTAACCCATATAGCGTACATTTTAGATATAGCTCCCCTAGACCATGTCAGCGAGTATTGATAGTTTAAACAGTTCCTGGACAGAGAGATTCGCCTTTGCATGATAGGAAGGGTCAGATAAAGGTTGGAAGGTGATGTCTAGTATTCAGCTGTAGGGTATTTTGAGGGTAACATTACGGTGTTAGTTAGAGAAAGATCGCTTGTTCCTGCGTATAGTTATGTACAAAAGAAGAATATGAACATTAACTGTATTTACAGTATTTTATGTATGCGGCGGGAATCCTGAGGATACCACCCACAAGAGCAGTTGGGGAAAGACATCGCCCACCTATTCAAATCCACCTATGACCTTTTCTGTAATGTAGAGACACATCCCTGTGTCCAATGGACAATGAGATTACAGTGACCATTGTATTGTGTATGCATGTTGTGTATAAAAGGACCATTGTTGCCTGGCCGGTCAGAAGACTCTAAACGCTATCTGTATGACCAGCGGAGGACCGACTCGGGTTGCACTTGCGAAACATTCTCACGTACGTACATTCTCTGTAGCCATTATTTTGTTTAGATTTACTTGTTAGCCTGTAGTGTATGATTTGTATTGTTTTACCCTTTTGGAATTAATCCACTGAGGCCTTAGAACCCTGTGGTTGCAACTACAAATCAGTGTTGTGTTTTCACTTTCCTGCATGGGCTTTAAAGTAGATTTATCTGTATAAGGTCTATAGCAGTGATAAGGTGTACGCACTGCGAGTACTTTGTATCGCTAGCGCTACTTAAGGTTTAAAGGTATTACATCATTGCAGTACTTTGCTGCTAAGGGTTTAAAGTATAAGCATACCATTACATTGTATCATTAACAAGGTTTAAAGGTTATCAACTGTGTGTGCGCTCGCTGTGTGTACTCCGTACACTCAGCGCAGCGTGTGTACGCCAAGTGCGTACCACGTGCAGGACTTTGTACGCAAATAGCGTACAAAGTGCTTAGCACGTGCTTTTAGTTTAGCGGCCATAACGGCTCCACGGTAAAAGTGTATTTAGAGGTATAGCATTGCGGTCTAAGATAATATCGACATTATCAATTGGGAGCTCGTCCGGTTCCTTCTCATACCCGCAGCCTAGCAGAGTTTTCGCAGACTTTATCTATCAGCAAAGGGCGGAGAAGTATCCCCTGTAAACCTTCTCTTGGTCGGGGGATATAAGTGCTGATTAGATAAGCGTCTGCCCTGCACGGTTTGAAGGGATGCTGGAGGGATCCGTAAGGTAAGAACGCAAAAGCTATTTTTAAAATCTGTATACTTCTGTTTTGGCGCCAAATGCGCACGCAACACACGCACACACCTGTATTTTGTACTTTGCATATCTGCTCACACTATTGCCATAATCACTGATTACTAGATTTATTTTGACCTGTACTGAGAAAATTTGTTGCTATTTAGTTAAAATATAGTGTTAATAGTTAAATAAGTAAGTGTAAGACGCACACACAGCCTGGCCTAGTTGTAAAGGTTTATACAGTAGAAACTGTGTGTGTGTTAATGTTATGCACACCAGTGCCTGCAGGAATGTACTGGTGTTTGAACTGTTATGCAAAACAAATGGACTCACAGACAAACTGGGGAATATGACATAACGTACACAGAAGGTGATAGGGTAACAAAATACACACACAGTGAACAGAGAAGCCCAGAGGCTAAGGAACTGGGTATCTCCCTTGTATTAGAACTGCTCAGATGTAAAAAGCAAGATGTTGTGTTTTAATACGTAGAGAACCCGAAATGCTGTTGCTAAGGGCAACAGCAAAACCCTAAAGGGTTACCAACGGGTGTGGCAGTAAACTCCTTGGTCAGAGATGGAATGATAGACACAAGGAGAGCCTCCACAATCCTGATTCTCACTTGCAGTGCACAGGTTTAAGCTTACTGCCACTAAACTGACCCCTGACACCTAGCACAGTGAGACAGGATTAGACAGGCAAGTGTTAGAATACAGCCGCAAACTTGCTAAGTTCACAGAGTAATAACAGAACCCCAGCAAGCTAAACGACTGACTCCAGTCTTACTGCTAGGTCTGGATTGGCAGAGTGTAATACCAAATCCCCAGGCCTATTTGCAGTAAGCAACAAACAAATACAAAGCTACACAGTACTGGCTAACTTTCATGAACTGACTAACCAACAGAGATTCAGCAGCATCTGCTTACCCTGAAAAGAGGCCTTATAAAGCAGGTGCTGTCCACGCCCCACTCAGACCTCACAGACTGTGAGCACAAAAACCAGCACCGGATCCCCTGCCGTGCACAGAGCCTATAACCACTGCACAGCAAAAGACCCGAACCGGAGTATCAGCTGCGCTCAGGTTACTCCACTAGCACTTGTCTCCCGGTTGCCATGACGACGTGGCAGCACAGGGCAGGAGACCCTAACAGTTAAGTAAGTGATTATAGTTAAATATCGCTTACATTTATAGAAGTGTGGGATTTGTAGTACTGCGGACGTACGGCCTTTGTACACATGTCTCGGACAAACGCTCGGGACTGCGTACGCAACGTAAAGGCCTACACACGTGGCGTGTTTACGCAACGTGCGTACAGGTACGCCCACTAAATACAAATCACACAATAGCATTGTTTCAGTTTAGGCGAGACGGTAGCCACGCGATAATAGCACAAATTTGTTCAGTTTCCAAAATTTAGTTTAAAAACCTTTTTTTCTGTATTACCTCTGGGGAAAGCTATCAGTTAACAGGAAAGGATTTTTCTGATCAGAAAACTATAGAATGTTAGTGTGGGCTGAATAGGGTGTGAATATATTGAACCCCGCTTGGTGAACTTGGTGATCTTGGTGAATCTTGGTGAAGCTTGGTGATGCACAGTCTAGGTGAATACGTGCAACGGAGTGTGATAAAGTTTTCGTGGTATTACGCTCCAGCTGTTTTGGAGCACAGTGTGGAGACTCCAGTGATCCTACCACTTATAGATAGCAAGTGTCTGTAAGCGGTATGATTGGACCGCACGATTGTATGAGCAATACGTGACGCAACGTGATACGAAGTTTTGCATATTTGTGCGTAAATCTCGTCATCATACGCGTTATAGGAAGCACATGCAAGTGTGATTTGTGTAAAGTAAAGGTTTAGTGAGTTTTCGCTGGTCTCTCAAGAAAATCTCCAGAGGCAGATATTCACTGGGTACCCAAAAGGCCCTGGGGATATAGGCTGAAGTAGGGCCTGCTAAATAAGGCGGATCCGTGATACTCGGAGCAGAAGAAGTTAGTGGAAGAACTTTGAGGACTTCCACCGGTAGACTACTGTGTTTAGTGCATTTTAGGAAGTTTCCCCGTGTTAAAAAGGTCCACAATGGAAGCCAAGTGCACAACACAGGGACGTTCCTCAGTCAGGGTTCAGACTGCAGATTTCAGACCCAGGGGGTCAGCTCGGTTAGTAATGTGGGGGAAGTATGGTCCCCACACTGAGACCTTTTGTGATGAATGGACACGAATGACTGTGGGGGATAAAGCACCATTTCCTGGGATAGGTAGTTTTGACTCAGAGGTATTGCATAATCTAAGGCTTAGGATCTGTCTGATAAAATCTCAAAAACAAAGGATTAGACACACAAACTGTTTAAATTTATGGCAGCAAGAGGGTGATATGTAGAGGGAACTAGCTTACACAGCTGGTTCCAACCCTAGCAGGAAACTGATGGCAACCGCAACACCACCACCACCGTATATTACAGGAAAAAAAGTGGCTACAGACAATGGCATACTGATATATGATAAGAGTAAAGTTGATAAATGTATTAATGACGATAGGAGTAAAACTGATAAATATATTAATGCTAATCCGTGCAAGTTGTATACTATCTTAAACTTCCCTCAGGACTGCGAGCAAGAAGATGAGCCCAGCACGATATCGGGACTTTCTCTAGCAGCCACCATACGAGACACCCAGGTGGGCACGGCCCAACCGGTAAGAGCAGTAGTAAAGACCCCTTGCGGAGGGACAGGTGAGGTCGTGTCCACAGGTAAGTACGGTACAGTACATTATGCAGAGACAACTGCACCTCACATTGTAGAAGCAACCCAGAATGATGTAATTGAACTAAATCCTGTCAGGGTGATCGCAGTCCCCAATGGGAAGACTGACGCACAGGAAATCACTCCCGTCAGGAACATTGCTATGCACTGTCCCTGGTCTCGGACAGAATTGGGGACAATTATGTCTGAATTTCCCGATCCCAGAAAAGATCTAGTCGCATGTCAGAGGTTTATTAAAGAATTAGGTAATGCCACCGAAACCACAAACAAAGATTGGCGAACAGTGCTACGAGTATGTTTACCTTCAAATATTGACCCTGCAAAATTTATTACTGATTGTAAATTAGACGCAGAAGTACCTCTTACTGAGGAGTACACTCAGGAGAATGTACGACAAATCAATCTGCAATTAGGAGTATATTTCCCTACTGTTGTCGAATGGAACAAAATCTTTTCCATAAGACAAAAGGAAGGTAAAACGGCATCTGAATATTTCCACCGAGCACTGCAGGAAATGTCTAGATACACTTGGATCGAGGACATTAAGGAAAATATACATCACAGGGAGGTAGCTGTGTCAGTATTAATGGACGGGTTAAAAGACACACTAAGAACCAGGGTACAAACCTCTCTACCTAACTGGAGAGGTATCTCGGTGACTGCATTAAGAGAGTCCGCTATAGAGCATGATCATAATATCCAAAGAACCAGGGAAGCACAGGGAGAGCGGTTGATGGTGATGAGCATCCAAGCACTGGAAGCATCAACTCGACCAAAACCCCAGGCCCCTGGCACATGGAGGAAGCCAAGAGTTTGTTATCTGTGTAAAAGGGAAGGGCATTATGCCAGCAACTGTAACAGCACACATAAAGTCAGACCTCCTAGACAAGAACACGAGCAAAGTTATGATACACGTAATTGGGATCAGGGATCATATAGGAAAAATTTTGGGCCGCACCCGTAGTCTGCAGCCAGTGAAGTTGATTGTTAGCATTGGTAGTAAACCTGAGGTCACAGTTGATGTAGTTGGCAGATCATTCCTTGTAGATACAGGGGCGGCCAGGTAAACTCTGTAATTTATCTTTTAAAGTTTCCTCTTCATCTCTGACGTTCACCGACAGACTTACAGCTCAAACGTCACATGTCGACTCTGTCTTTTCAGTCGACATGTGACCCCAGTATATCTCACCAGCATCATTGTGCCTGGCCATGCACAGAGGGTGGAGAGTGGAAATACTGGTGAAGGGAGACTGTGCATAGATACCGATAGACATGATGGTGTGACAGCCTGATGGTGAACGCAAATCTGACAAATTTTCTTTTTATTCTCTCTCTCTCTTTTTCATTTCCCCACGGATGGTTTACTTCACATAACAGTTAAACACATGGTAATGCAAGATTTACAGAAAGATCGCTGACTCAGAAAGAATATTGTATCACTGGAGCGTCTGTTCCGGGAAGATTGAGAGGCAGCACTGTTGAGACGGCACCTGAGCACAGAGAACTACAAGACCAGAGGCGGTTGTCGCACCAAATTTCTTTTTCCTTTTTATTATTTTCTCCATCTCCCATTACCCTCCTTTCCTCCCCCTTCTTGTTTCCTTTTCTCTCCCCTTAGCAAGATGGACTTACCCCAAGAGACTGCATTCCGGGTTTTCCTGTTGACCCTGTTGTTGACCAGAGCAGTCTATTTCGGTGAGAGTACCAGAGAGGTTGAGAAAGGATCTGGAATGGGTTCTGATGGCAAGGACGGATTTGTAGAATTCCAAGAGCAACACATTCACCAAGCAAAGGCGTGTATCAGAAAACGATCTGGTAGTCACGAAACTAGGAGGCACTGTGAAGGGTTATTGGCTGAGGAAAATTGTATTTGTAGAAACTGTGAAAACATAGTTGAGGACGGGTGCATCCAGAGATGTCAGTCCAGCCTTAATATCAACATGGACCATCATCCATTGAGTGACTATCACTCATTAGTGGGTAAGGTTTTAAACCAAACAGAATGCTGGGTGTGCTCACAAGTACCTCAAGGTCAGAGCAAGTCAGGACTAGTACCGTATCCCTTAACAATAGATGAGGTACTTGAATTAAGAGGTGGGAGACCGGTGGACAAGAAATTCAATATTTCTACGCCCCCTAATCTGAAGCTCCACCAATATCATGTGGATAGATCCTTAGTATGTTTCAACATTTCCAATCCCCGAAAGCCGGGAAATTGGGAAGTGACATGGAATAACCAAACCATGGCATTTTCACACAGAGCCGACAGAATGCCCGTAGACTCAGAACTTATACGCCAAATAGCCGACGGTGGAAGATATTTTCGGTACAGGTATACGCTAGGAAGTAGGACCATGCGGGTTGGAGAAGTATCACCAGGGTACTGTGCGCATATCATACAGCCTGATACGTGTACTGAACAGATGAGAGAGTTAGGGATAGGATTTTTAACTTGGAAGGTTTGCAATATGGTAATGTCATATTCTGTCCCATATGTTCTCCCCGATGATGCATATTTCATATGCGGGAGGAAGGCGTATAAGTGGCTTGCCCCAAACTCAGAGGGAGTGTGTTACATTGGAAGAGTGTTGCCAGAAGTTATGACCATAACCCATAATAAGATGAAAGACGTTCACCGCAATGCTCAAGCTCCTTACACTCACACTCACTATGAACACATCGTTAAGAGACACCTTATAGATAGGACAGAGCACGCAGCCTCTGATTTGATCCACGAATCCACCGGGATTCAATTCCTACTCGCGTTAGATATCACCCGTACCGCCAGAGGAATTACAAATTTTAGGTATATTCATGCGCTAGCGAACCTGATAGATAATATCACCGAGATGTATGATGACACCTTCAGGTATACAGGGAGGGAATTGCAAGCTTACAAAACGGAACTGATCCAGCACTGGATGGTTCTCAATTACATCACAGCGGTGACAGGCGGGTATTGTGTCACCCTAGCAACTCAGTATGGTGTGAAGTGCTGCACGTACATTACAAACAGCACTGATGACCCAACCGAGGTCATAGATCAAAAGATGGACGATATCTTGCAATTGAAATGGGAGTTCCGAAGGAGACACAACCTTACCCTTACTGCTGTGAGTAATGAACTGACCGGCTGGGTCTCATGGTTGAACCCACGCAATTGGTTCTCAGGTTTAGGAGAATGGGCTCAAAATGCTATCATGAGTGTAGGAAAGTTTCTCCTTTGTATCCTGGGAGTCGTCGTAATGATTGGTTTGATATTTAGATGTGTTCGATTTTTCACGCGGCGCAAGCGCAGTACCAAAGTGATGAGTTTGAGGAGCAGGGGCATTGTTACACAAACTGATTTAATTTATGACCCATCAATTGAGACAATGTTGTGATAAGACGTGATTCCACGGTCCGTTTCTTTCACCCGTTTCTCCTTTGTTTTCCCCTCAAGCAAAAATACATCCATTCGGAAGAAGACTTTGATGGACACTCTAAAGACTTTTATGGACACTCTAAAGACTTTGATGGACACTCTACAGACTTTTATGGACACTCTAAAGACTTTTGATTATCACCCACAGCAAGGACACACCCATCCGGACAAGACTTCAACCAACACCCAAGGATGATTGCACAATTGTTATGTGAATGTATTTGTGATACGTGTCTTATCTTCATCTCTACAACCTTCAGGTAGTATCACACATAGTCGATATGTGAATGCTAATATGTGGATATCACCTATGTTCCCCCTCCATGTATCATCAACTAAATGTGCACCCCATTTGTTGGAACAAGAAGCCGAAAAGAGCTCGGTAGTGTTTGTTGGCCCACTTACAGACCCTTAATACGGGATAAGAAGGATTTAATGTATACTTCGCAATACCTCGAAGCTTATCTAGAACATGTACGGCACGATGATACATGCCCCTCAGACATGAATTTCATACATACATACATACATGCTTTTACTATCCCACTAGGTCATATATTTCCTGCCTACTCCTCTCCTCCTACCACCCAATCATTTATAGATATTGTATTGTATATTTTTCTGTTTAATGTTTAATGGCAGTTATTGTTGACTGCCAAATGGTGGACTGTCAAAGTCGAAAAATATCATAATGCATATGCCTTGTACTAACCCCATGCACATGCCCGCTGCTCCTGCACTCAGTCCGCCGTGCGTGCACATATCCGCAATTTGCGTAGGATCGCTCCGGCGATCATGCGCGTGATATGGGTATTTACGGCAGAGTTTGTGAGCGTGTAGCGTGTTATTAGAACATTACATATTTAACCCATATAGCGTACATTTTAGATATAGTTCTCCTAGACCATGTCAGCGAGTATTGATAGTTTAAACAGTTCCTGGACAGAGAGATTTGCCTTTGCATGATAGGAAGGGTCAGATAAAGGTTGGAAGGTGATGTCTAGTATTCAGCTGTAGGGTATTTTGAGGGTAACATTCCGGTGTTAGTTAGAGAAAGATCGCTTGTTCCTGTGTATAGTTATGTACAAAAGTAGAATATGAACATTAACTGTATTTACAGTATTTTATGTATGCGGCGGGAATCCTGAGGATACCACCCACAAGAGCAGTTGGGGAAAGACATCGCCCACCTATTCAAATCCACCTATGACCTTTTCTGTAATGTAGAGACACATCCCTGTGTCCAATGGACAATGAGATTACAGTGACCATTGTATTGTGTATGCATGTTGTGTATAAAAGGACCATTGTTGCCTGGCCCGTCAGAAGACTCTAAACGCTATCTGTATGACCAGCGGAGGACCGACTCAGGTTGCGCTTGCGAAACATTCTCACGTACATACATTCTCTGTAGCCATTCTGTTTAGATTTACTTGTTAGCCTGTAGTGTATGATTTGTATTGTTTTACCCTTTTGGAATTAATCCACTGAGGCCTTAGAACCCTGTGGTTGCAACTACAAATCAGTGTTGTGTTTTCACTTTCCTGCATGGGCTTTAAAGTAGATTTATCTGTATAAGGTCTATAGCAGTGATAAGGTGTACGCACTGCGAGTACTTTGTATCGCTAGCGCTACTTAAGGTTTAAAGGTATTACATCATTGCAGTACTTTGCTGCTAAGGGTTTAAAGTATAAGCATACCATTACATTGTATCATTAACAAGGTTTAAAGGTTATCAACTGTGTGTGCGCTCGCTGTGTGTACTCCGTACACTCAGCGCAGCGTGTGTACGCCAAGTGCGTACCACATGCAGGACTTTGTACGCAAATAGCGTACAAAGTGCTTAGCACGTGCTTTTAGTTTAGCGGCCGTAACGGCTCCACAGTAAAAGTGTATTTAGAGGTATAGCATTGCGGTCTAAGATAATATCGACATTATCAGTGTCCAGAACGGTGGAGGTTTGGGCCATTTTTGGGGTAGTCGCGTGACGTCACATGCAGCCAATACGACCGGTAAGATGGTCAATCTGCATCTGATTTTTGTAGCCAGGCTGCACAGGCAGGGGTTCATCCCTTAATAAGCGGGGACAGCGATGCAATCACAGTTGAATTGCGATCGCATTGCTGGTGGCTTTGCCCTATGCTAATTTAGCAAAACTGCAACTGATGCTGAATAAGGTCTGCAGTCCACTTATAACTTTAAACATTTTCTCTTTCTTCACTTTGACATCCTGCTGACCGCAGACCAACATTGCTGCGTGACTGGGTCATACAGCCAACCAAGAATCTTTGCAATCTGGCTGGTCCATTATGTAATAGGTAGCACCTATACTTGTGTATCAATGCCTCTTTCCCTATAGATTATAAGCTTGCAAGCAGGGCTTTCTTACCTCTATGGGAGGACAACCACTAGAGTTTGAACGACCAGCAGCCAAGGAGGACACTTTTTTTTTTTTTTTGGCATTTTGGACATCCAAACAGTAGGACTTTAGCTGGGTTTAGCCATTTTATGCGGCTAAACCCTGTGTTTGGACACGACATGCGCAATATGCATAGTGTGCAATATGCAGTTGAATAGTGACAATAGTTAGAGTGTCTAAAAAGTCCTATTTAGATGGGAAAATTAGACGCCCAAAATAAAGTGAATTCCCCCCATATGTCTCTCTGTTATTACCCAGTTTTGTTTTATTACAGTTTGTCAATTGTAAAGCGCAACGGAATATGCTGCACTATATAAGTAACTGTTAAGTAACTATTTTTCCTGCACTTATGCCATTAACCCTGTGGGTGTTGAATAGAGAACCTATTTACAGCAATCACTAAGGCTGTTAGTACTGTGAAATTACCGAAGTTCCTATCTCTGCCATGACTACCTAATTTACCGACAGGGCCGTCACTTCCCGTGTGCCATTGGTGCCTTTCCCACAGCGCATATGCACTATAAGCGCACCATCTGGCAGCACCACCCACACGGCCACTCTATCTAGTGTAATTGCCGTGTTCACTGCCTCATGCCGCTGCAGCGTTTATGTGGTGTGGTGTGCGCTCAGCTCCTCTGCTGCTGAGCGCACACATACATGTTGCACAAGTTTGCACTGCCTCCGTTTCGCCTTCTCCCAGTCCCCGAGTTGGCTCAGATGTTCCACCTCCACCCCCCTGCCCCTGCAGTGTCTCCAGCCAGGGTCTTGGGAGAGACGTGATGACGTCTCCACCAGCTCAGCTAACGAGGAGGCATCCAGTCTGAGACCACACTGCAGCAGCAGCCCAGCGCTGTGTGAGCGTGTGATGCAAAAGGTGCACTGCTCTACCACCACTCCAGTCTAGTCAGGTCCAGTGACCTTTCCCTCACTTGCCCTCAGTCACAGGTGAGTGTTAGAAGAAAGGATCTGCAAACAAAGTGACGGCTAAAGGTACCGCGCGGCGAGCGCAGCGCGCCATGTTGCCCACACATACACAGGCACTGCAGGGTGCAGGGCGGGGGGGCGCCCTGGGCAGCATGAAACCTATTGAAACTGGCATAATAAGGGGCATAAGTTGCTGAGGCAGTCCTACCCCCGCCAGTATAAAGAATTACCTCATAAATGCTGAGGAGAAACGCGCCATTGAGGGGGCGGGGCTTCCTCCTCAGTCAGCCAGCACACTGCTCAGCACCATTTTCTCTCCTTCCAGGCTGCAGAGAAGATCGCTGGTCCTCCTCCACTGCTGAACAAGTATCAGGGTGCAAAACAGGGGGGGCCAGAGTGAATTTGGTGCTATATAATTGTGTAATTAACATTATAAAAGCGCTGCATGTCAGTGGGCATTTTGTGTTTCACAGACATTGTGTTACTGGCGCTGGGTTGTGAGCTGGCAAATCCTATCTGTGTCCTTCTGACAGATTTTACTGTGGGTCTGTCCCCTATAAGTCCCGGAGTGTCTGTGGTGTGGTTGTACACGTGTGTGACATGTCTGAGGCAGGGAGCTCTTGCCCTGAGGGAGCCATTTTATGGACACAGAGTTGTAATGTGGTGGTGCTGCCGGCACACCATGAGCCTGAATGGGTGAAAGAATTACGTGATAGTGTGAATCATATCAGTAAGAGATTAGATAAGTCTGAGTCTCATGCAGAGAGCTGGAGAAAATCAGTAGAAGATGTGATTTTTCATAGTTCTGCCTCTTCATCCACAGGCGACCCCGCTGGGTCACATAAAGACCATTTGCACAAATAGTACATACTGATACCGACACGGACTCTGATTCCTGTGTCGACGATAGTGATTCCAGGGGGATAGATCCTAAAACGGCAAAAAGCATTCAATATATGATTGTTGCTATAAAGGAAGTTTTGGAAGTTACGGAAAGCCCTCCTGTACCTCAAGAAAGCTTGTTTTTATAAAGAAAGGAAAATTAATGTACCTTTCCCTCCTTCTCATGAGCTGAATACTCTATTTGAGGGAGTTTGGGTAAACCCTGAAAAGAAATTTCAAATTCCCAAAAAGATTCAGGTTGCTTATCCTTTCCCGGCAGAGGACAGGAAAAGATGGGAGTCACCCCCTGTATGAGACAGTGCCCTGTCAAGGTTAACTAAAAGGTGATTCTTCCTGCACCTGGGACGGCTTCACTGAAGGAGCCGGCAGACCACAAGTTGGAGACTACGCTGAAATCTATTTATGTGGCCAATGGTACACTGGCCCACCATTGCTTGCGCGTGGGTGAGTAGGGCTATCGAGAAATGGTCAGATAACTTGTCATCGGATATTGACACGATAGATAGAGACGAGATACTCCTAACGTTAGGTCATATAAAAGACGCTGCTGCTTACATGCTAGAAACCATGAAAGATATTGGACTTTTCGGTTCAAAAGCCGCTACCATGGCAGTATCAGCTCGGAGGGCGTTGTGGATTCGTCAGTGGAATGCTGATGCAGATTCCAAAAGAAATATGGAGGCTCTCCCGTATAAAGGTGAGGCCTTGTTTGGAGATGGTCCGTATGCGTTAGTCTCTGCGGCTACCGCAGGTAAGTCGACATTCTTGTCTTATGCTCCTGCACCGGCGAAAAAGACACATCACTCTCCCATGGATACAAACTGGAGTTTCAAGACGTCCCCCCATGCCGATTTTTCAAATCGACCTTGCCAGCTTCTCTTCCAGACAGAGAAGTAGTAACAGCTGCAATTCAAAAATTATGTCAGGATCAAGTCATTGTCCTGGTACCCTTGTCACAGCAAGGAGAAGGTTTTTATTCAAGCCTTTTTGTAGTTCTGAAGCCGGACAGCTCGGTCAGGCCAATTTTAAACCTGAAAAATCTGAATCTCTACCTCAAAAGGTTCAAGTTCAAGATGGAATCTCTGAGGGCAGTGATTTCCAGTCTGGAGGAAGGGGACTTTATGGTGTCTGTAGACATAAAAGATGCTTACTTGCATGCAGGGGCGTCACTGCCCCTGGTGACACCCGGAGCGGGAGGTCGCGAAATGGGGGTGTGGCCTATCATAAGGGGGCGTGGACTAGCGGGCGGACCCCCGTTTTCGGCACTCCAGGGGGTTAAGAAGATGTTGGCTGCCCCCCGGGAAGTGCCTCTATCGCTCATACCTGCCCACTCTGTCCCTTCCTCCACCATCCCACCCCTCCCCCCCTCTAAGCCTGCAGCCTGGGGCTCCTGAGTCTCTCACCTATGTCCGATGAGTGTGCGGCGCTGCCGGCGGGTGAAGCTGCGGCAAGTCTCTCGTGCACAGGCGGAATGCAGTGCCGGCTCCTACACAGGGACAGGAGCCAGGTGCTGCACATAATGTTACAGTGCAGCACCCGGCTCCTGTCACTGAGCAGGAGCCGGCATTTTGGTGTCACCCCTCGGCGGGTGACACCCGGGTGCGGGCCGCACCCCCCGCACCCACGTTGTGACGCCACTGCTTGCATGTTCCCATTTGTCCTCCTCACCAAGCTTATCTGAGATTAGCAATACAGAATTGCCATTACCAGTTCCAGACGTTGCCGTTCGGGCTCTCCACGGCACCGAGGGTATTCACCAAGGTGATGGCAGAGATGATGGTCCTCCTTCGACAACAAGGAGTCAATATAATTCCTTACCTGGACGATCTCCTGATAAAAGCGAGATCCAGGGAACGGTTGGTCCAGAACATTGCACCCTCCCTGTAAGTACTCCAACAACACAGTTGGATCATGAATTATCCGAAGTCACAATTGGAACCGACAACAAGATTGTCCTTTCTCGGGATGATACTGAACACAGAAGTTCAGAGAGTATTTCTTCCAGTAGAGAATGGTCAAACAGATTTTGAAGCCAACAAGTGTGTCAATACATCAATGCATTCGATTGTTGGGGAAGATGGTGGCGGCCTACGAGGCCATACAGTTTGGCCGATTCCATGCCAGAATATTCCAGTGGGACCTGTTGGACAAGTGGTCCGGATCCCACCTACACATGCACCGGAAGATAAGCCTGTCTTCAAAAGCCAGGATTTCACTCCTGTGGTGGCTACACAGTTCTCCCCTACTAGAGGGATGCAGGTTCGGGATTCAGGACTGGGTCCTAGTAACCACGGATGCAAGTCTCCGAGGCAGGGGAGCAGTCAAACAGGGGGAAAGCTTCCAAGGAAAATGGTCAAGTCAGGAGACCTGCCTTCACATAAACGTTATGGAATTGAGAGCCATTTACAACGGCCTTCTACAAGCGGTACATCTTCTTCAAGATCAACCCGAAGTAGAGATGTATCTGCACACACACAATTAATTGAATAAGAGTTTGGAACATGAGTTCCATGAGGAACCCCTATACTTTGTTGGTAATTACCATTCCTTGAGGGGGTACTGCCAACTACAGCTATGGTACATGTAAACAAGAGAAGAGAAGAAAAGGGCTGTACTATCGGTGCACACACTGAGGAGTGATTTAATTATCACTTCTCCTTTAAAACTTAACTTTTATTATTATTATCATAAGAATAATGTGAAATCTCTTTATTTAAACTGCAAGTTGAGGCGAAACATAGAGGTTAAAATTATTGACATAGGCCCTCATTCCGAGTTGTTCGCTCGCTAGCTGCTTTTAGCAGCATTGCACACGCTAAGTCGCCGCCCTCTGGGAGTGTATTTTAGCTTAGCAGAATTGCGAACGAAAGAGTAGCAGAATTGCGAATAGAAATTTCTTAGCAGTTTCTGAGTAGCTCCAGACTTACTCAGCCATTGCGATCAGTTCAGTCAGTTTCGTTCCTGGTTTGACGTCACAAACACACCCAGCGTTCGCCCAGACACTCCCCCGTTTCTTCAGACACTCCCGCGTTTTTCCCATAAACGCCAGCGTTATTTCACACACGCCCAGAAAACGGCCAGTTTCCGCCCAGAAACACCCTCTTCCTGTCAATCACACTACGATCACCAGAACGATGAAAATTCCTTGTTATGCCGTGAATAAAATACCTAACTTTTGTGTAAAATAACTAACCGCATGCGCTCTGCGAACCTTGCTCATGCGCAGTAAGCAACTAATCGCAATATAGCGAAAATCGGCAATGAGCGAACAACTCGGAATGACCACCATAGACAAGATATGCAAAAGTGCAATAAAAGTAATAAATGTGAATAAAGATTAAAAATGTGTGTCAGCGTGTTTTGTTCTATTGTCCTAACAATATGATATATATCCTACGTTGAGCCAGTGGTCAATTTTTTCTAATTCATCCACGCTATATCTACCAATGTCAATCTCACTCTTTAGTGATAACCAATAATTTTATAGGAACTATATTCCTGTACATTCTCATAGGATATATTAGTGAGACATTGACAATTGGTATATGTGAGTCTTCAATTCCTATGGTATAGGCGGTGTATCGGGGAGTATAGGCCTTGTTAATGTTACAATAATAATTCAAAAATATATATTGAGTTCAGACCAAAACACATAAATCAGTTATTGCTGCATCTGATTTAAATATAGGTCGCTTTAACCGCTGTTAATTTATCATCCAGGTCATTTGCAATATTCAGTAATCATACTATTGCATTGAGGGATGTTATTATGGTGAATATAGTGAGCGTAATACGCCGTCCAAAAGATATATGTATATCTCTCCAATATAGGTGATGCACTAGATCAGATTCAACTGTGTAATACACCTTAGAGGATATATCTCTCTCTTTAATATTCAATGTCAGTACAAGTTTGATATGTGATAGGATAATTTGGTATTCACAAGATTATTGTCCTTAGAGGGAAAGCATCCTCATTATTTTAGGACTCGTGGCACCTTCTTAACTAATCACATTCAGATCCGTACATGCAAAAGTAGTTAATACACTTCAGCTTATATAGGATGAAACCTCATTATGCGGTGTATCACTGGATCAATAAATTATGCACCACCCTTATATACAGAGGCGGATTGGCCATAGGGTTTACAGGGAAGATTCCCGAAGGGCCGACGCACCTGTGGGGCCTGTTTTGTTTGAGGACATGTGGTCCTATTTATAGACATAATGAATAAGATGCAAAATAATTTGCATATATGAAAATTACTTTGCCACTTAGCCTGTGATTGCAGATGTTCTAGTGTATGCTCTGTCTGCCTGCTTGGATGACATATAACATTGAGTGAACAGTGATTGGGATATGGTTGGTGTAATAAGCAAGAAAATATATCTTTCTAAAGAATTATATAATTTCCTAAATTCTGAAGATGTATCATATAATGTGCTCATAATATTCAATTTTATTTCCTTTTAACTTCCCCCTTGACGCTAGATATGCCCACTATCTGGAAAGTCTTGGGGGGGAGGGTGCTACTGCCATGGCCCATGGCTAGACCTTACACCTCTGGTGCTGCCCATGTGGGGCCACTAGTACAAAATTTTCCAGGGCCGCTTTTTGTTCCCAATCCGCCCCTGCTTATATATCCAGAGTCTGTTAATATAGGAACGGTTTTTATTTATTCTGCATATTTCAGAGATAATATGAGTTTAAATATTTATTTCATCCTTATAGCTCACTATTAACACTTCTCAGCTATATACTCATTAAATAATTATGAATATCGATGTTGCATTTGTTGCAATTATCTGCTGAGTTCCATCCTAAACATCATACAGCCTCCATGAATTTCTCCTGTATGTACACAGTGTTTCACTGTTAGCACGTCTCAGCTGTGTATTCATTAAATGGTTGTAGATGTTAATGTTACAACATTTGTTGCAATTATCTGCTGAGTTCCATCCTAAACATCACACAGCCTGCATACATTTCTCCTGTGTATGTAGTGTTTCAGTATTAGACTGACATTGTTGCTGTCTATTTCTTGAATATAATCAAGAAAGATTAAAGGGGGGTACTCACGGGAGAGATGTGTGCTGAGCTATCTTAACACAGACCGCTCAGCACACATCTCTCACCCCGCTCAGCACAGCGCGATGTGCTGAGCGAGGGGAAAAGCCGACGGGGGGCCGCTCACTTCACACAACGGTGAAGTGAGCGACCCGCTAGATTGAGCCTGCATGCAGCTCAATCTAGCATCGGCGATAGCGATGCGCGGGGCCGCGCATCACTATCGCTGGAGGGCATACACACGGCAGATCCGTGCTTAAAATCTAAGCAATCTAGCAAGATTGCTTAGATTTTAAGCACGGATCTCTCCGTGTGTACCCCCCTTAACAGTTGTAGCATCTATGCATGCATCTGAGTAATATTCAAGGTTGAGGCTGAAACATCTATTGCATCTTTCTAGAGTCAGCTATACCCCTAATGCTTCACAATCATGTGTTCTGATCACATTACTGTAGACTGCAGCTATATAGGATTTGTGGTCTAATTCCCTGCCTATTACTCCACACCATTGCCTGAATTCAACTATGCATAGTAAAGTGGTAACTGGCTGAACATTAATTTAGTGTTTGGATATGGACATAGAGGCTGCCCGTGTGTTCAGCGTGCCTCTATGTCTATATCCAAACACTAAAGCAGATAATTGCAACAAATGCAACATCAATATTCATAATTATTTAATGAGTATATAGCTGAGAAGTGTTAATAGTGAGCTATAAGGATGAAATAAATATTTAAACTCATATTATTTATGAAATATGCAGAATAAATAAAAACCGTTCCTATATTAACAGACTCTGGATATATAAGGGTGGTGCATAATTTATTGATCCAGTGATACACCGCATAATGAGGTTTCATCCTATATAAGCTGAAGTGTATTAACTACTTTTGCATGTACGGATCTGAATGTGATTAGTTAAGAAGGTGCCACGAGTCCTAAAATAATGAGGATGCTTTCCCTCTAAGGACAATAATCTTGTGAACACCAAATTATCCTATCACATATCAAACTTGTACTGACATTAAATATTAAGAGAGATATATATCCTCTAAGGCAGTGGTTCTCAAACTCGGTCCTCAGGACCCCACACGGTTCACGTTTTCCATTTCACCCAGCAGCTGCACTGTGTATCACCAACTGCCACATTTTAAAAATCTACAGGTGACCTGCAAAACATGAACCATGTGGGCAGTGGCGTAACTAGAAATTTTCCTCCCCCAAGCCAAAAAATCCTTCGGCGCCCCCCGCCCATACCCCCCATAATTGGCATTAGCAAAGGGACAAATATGTGCGCGCCGTAGGCGCGCGCCGCCGAAAAGGGTGTGTGGCTTCGTTAAAATGGGCGTGGCTTTGCGTAAAGGGGCGTGGTATTGCAGGAAAAGACTACCTTATACCCCAGTTTTGCAACCTGCACGCCCAGACGTTAGCCACCACAGGAAAGAAAAATAATCCTGATTCATGCCCCTTACATTATTTGTCATTTTTCCTCCTTATAGTAATGCCCAGTATACATTATGCCACATACTGCAATGGCCCTTAGACATTATGCCACACACAACAATGCACATGACACAATATGCACACACTGTAATGCCCCCGACACATTATGCCACACACCGTAATGCCTGTGACACATTATGACAGGAATCGCAATGCCCGTTATACATTATGCTACACACTGCAATGCCCCTGATACATTATAGCACATACAATGTCTGTGACACAGTATGACACACACCACAATGATCCTGAGACATTATACCACATACCACAATGCCCGTGATATAGTATACAACACACCGTAATGCCCGACACATTATGACACACCGCAATGTCCGTGATACATTATGCCACACACCGTAATGCCCATTACACATTAAGTTCTACAGTAAGGCTTCTAATGACTTTTAAATTACCTGCTCATTGCCAGGGGTTTCATGCTCTTGGTTCCATGCATGGTGCCAGGGGTTTTCATGCTCAGGGTGTCATGCTCGTTGCCAGGGGTTTCATGCACTGGGTGTCATGCTCGTTGCCAGGGGTTTCATGCACTGGGTGTCATGCTCGTTGCTAGGGGGTAGTGCTTGTTGCTAGTGCTGTGCTCCCAGTGCCACATATGCCCCCAGTGCCAGATAATCCCCCACAGTGCCAGGTATATGCCCCCAGTGCCAGGTACATGCCCCCAGTGCCAAATATACCCCTCCCCCAGTGCCACATATGCCCCCTCAGTGCCTGCTACCCCCAGTGCCAAATATTCCTCCACAGTGCCACATATGCCCCCTCAGTGCCTGCTCCCCCACAGTGCCAGGTATATGCCCCCAGTGCCAGATCTTCCCCCACAGTGCCAGGTATATGCCCCCAGTGCCAGGTATATGCCCCCAGTGCCAGATCTTCCTCCACAGTGCCAGGTATATGCCCCCAGTGCCAGGTATATGCCTCCAGTGCCAGATCTTCCCCCACAGTGCCAGGTATATGCCCCCAGTGCCAGGTATATGCCCCCAGTGCCAGATCTTCCCCCACAGTGCCACATATGCCCCCTCAGTGCCTGCTCCCCCCAGTGCCAAATATTCCCCCACAGTGCCAGGTATATGCCCCCAGTGCCAGATATTCCCCCACAGTGCCAAGTATATGCCCCCAGTGCCAGATATTCCCCCACAGTGCCAGGTATATGCCCCCAGTGCCAGATCTTCCCCCACAGTGCCAGGTATATGCCCCCAGTGCCAGATCTTCCCCCACAGTGCCAGGTATATGCCCCCAGTGCCAGGTATATGCCCCCAGTACCAGATCTACCCCCACAGTGCCAGGTATATGCCCCCAGTGCCAGGTATATGCCCCCAGTGCCAGATCTTCCCCCACAGTGCCAGGTATATGCCCCCAGTGCCAGGTATATGCCCCCAGTGCCAGATCTACCCCCACAGTGCCAGGTATATGCCCCCAGTGCCAGGTATATGCCCCCAGTGCCAGATCTTCCCCCACAGTGCCAGGTATATGCCCCCATTGCCAGGTATATGCCCCCAGTGCCAGGTATATGCCCCCAGTGCCAGGTATATGCCCCCAGTGCCAGATCTACCCCCACAGTGCCAGGTATATGCCCCCAGTGCCAGGTATATGCCCCCAGTGCCAGATCTTCCCCCACAGTGCCAGGTATATGCCCCCAGTGCCAGGTATATGCCCCCAGTGCCAGATCTTCCCCCTCAGTGCCAGGTATATGCCCCCAGTGCCAGATCTACCCCCACAGTGCCAGGTATATGCCCCCAGTGCCAGATCTTCCCCCACAGTGCCAGGTATATGCCCCCAGTGCCAGGTATATGCCCCACAGTGCCAGGTATATGCCCCCAGTGCCAGGTATATGCCCCCAGTGCCAGGTATATGCCCCCCAGTGCCAGATCTTCCCCCACAGTGCCAGGTATATGCCCCCAGTGCCAGGTATATGCCCCCAGTGCCAGATCTTCCCCCACAGTGCCAGGTATATGCCCCCAGTGCCAGATCTACCCCCACAGTGCCAGGTATGTGCCCCCAGTGCCAGATCTTCCCCCACAGTGCCAGGCATATGCCCCAAATGCCAGGTATATGCCCCCAGTGCCAGATCTTCCCCCACAGTGCCAGGTATATGCCCCCAGTGCCAGGTATATGCCCCCAGTGCCAGATCTTCCCCCACAGTGCCAGGTATATGCCCCCAGTGCCAGGTATATGCCCCCAGTGCCAGATCTACCCCCACAGTGCCAGGTATATGCCCCCAGTGCCAGGTATATGCCCCCAGTGCCAGGTATATGCCCCCAGTGCCAGGTATATGCCCCCAGTGCCAGATCTTCCTTCACAGTGCCAGGTATATGCCCCCAGTGCCAGGTATATGCCCCCAGTGCCAGATCTACCCCCACAGTGCCAGGTATATGCCCCCCAGTGCCAGATCTTCCCCCACAGTGCCAGGTATATGCCCCCAGTGCCAGGTATATGCCCCCAGTGCCAGATCTACCCCCACAGTGCCAGGTATATGCCCCCAGTGCCAGATCTACCCCCACAGTGCCAGGTATATGCCCCCCAGTGCCAGGTATATGCCCCCCAGTGCCAGATCTTCCCCCACAGTGCCAGGTATATGCCCCCCAGTGCCAGGTATATGCCCCCAGTGCCAGGTATATGCGCCCAGTGCCTGCCCTCCTCTGCCCCCCCCCCCGCACCTTTGTGTTGGAGGGACACTGAGCGCATAGCGCGTCTCTCCTGTGACCCTCCTGGCTCTCCCCCGGCAAGTCTAATAAAGGAAGTGCCGGTTCGTGAGCCAATCAGAGCTCACGAACGGCACTTAGACCGGCCGGGGGAGAGCCAGGAGGGACTCAGGAGAGACGCGCTATGCGCTCCGTGTCCCTCCAAGTCCTTACAGCAGGAAGGGAGACCGCAGATTGACATGCGGACGCTCGTCCGCATGTCAATCTGTGCAAAGTCAGTGGCGCCCCCGCAGCCCCTCGCCCCCAAGCCACCGCGAGGACTGCGGGGGCAGTAGTTATGCTACTGTATGTGGGGTCCTGAGGACCGAGTTTGAGAACCTGTACTCTAAGGTGTATTACACAGTTGAATCTGATCTAGTGCATCACCTATATTGGAGAGATATACATATATCTTTTGGACAGTGTATTACGCTCACTATATTCACCATAATAACATCCCTCAATGCAATAGTATGATTACTGAATATTGCAAATGACCTGGATGATAAATTAACAGTGGTTAAAGCGTCCTATATTTAAATCAGATGCAGCAATAACTGATTTATGTGTTTTGGTCTGAACTCAATATATATTTTTGAATTATTATTGTAACATTAACAAGGCCTATACTCCCCGATACACCGCCTATACCATAGGAATTGAAGATTCACATATACCAATTGTCAATGTCTCACTAATATATCCTATGAGAATGTACAGGAATATAGTTCCTATAAAATTATTGGTTATCACTAAAGAGTGAGATTGACATTGGTAGATATAGCGTGGATGAATTAGAAAAAATTGATCACTGGCTCAACGTAGGATATATATCATATTGTTAGGACAATAGAACAAAACACGCTGACACACATTTTTAATCTTTATTCACATTTATTACTTTTATTGCACTTTTGTATGTCTTGTCTATGTCAATAATTTTAACCTCTATGTTTCGCCTCAACTTGCAGTTTAAATAAAGAGATTTCACATTATTCTTATGATAATAATAAAAGTTAAGTTTTAAAGGAGAAGTGATAATTAAATCACTCCTCAGTGTGTGCACTGATAGTACAGCCCTTTTCTTCTCTTCTCTTGTTTTCAAGATCAACCCGTGCAGATCCAGTCGGACAATGTAACAGCAGTCGCGTACATAAACCGTCAGGGCGGAACGAAAAGCAGAGCGGCAATGGCAGAGGTGACAAAGATCATCCTCTGGGCAGAAAGGCATGCAAGAGCTCTGTCAGCAATTTTCATTCCGGGAGTGGACAACTGGGAAGCAGACTTCCTCAGCAGACACGATCTCCATCCAGGAGAATGGGGCCTCCACCAAGAAGTCTTCACAGCGGTAACAAGTCTTTGGGGAGTTCCTCAAGTAGACATGATGGCATCTCGTCTCAACAAGAAGCTTCAGAGATATTGTTCCAGGTCGAGAGACCCTCAAGCAATAGCAGTGGATGCACTGGTGACCCAGTGGGTGTTTCGGTCGGTATATGTCTTCCCTCCACTTCCACTGATACCAAAAGTTCTCAAAATCATAAGAACAAGGGTTCGAGCAATCCTCATTGCCCCAGACTGCTCAAGGAGGGCTTGGTATCCAGATCTTCAGGAGTTGCTTATAGAAGATCCTCGGCCTCTTCCTACTCGTGAGGACCTGCTGCAGCAGGGACCATGTGTGTATCAAGACTTACCGCGGCTACGTTTGACGGCATGGCTGTTGAGCGCCGGATCCTAGCCCGAAAGGGTATTCCCAAGGAAGTCATCCCCACTCTTATTCAGGCCAGGAAAGGAGTAACGTCTAAACATTACCACCGTATTTGGAGAAAATATGTGTCTTGGTGTGAATCCAAGAAGGCTCCTACGGAAGAGTTTCAGTTAGGACGTTTTCTCCATTTTCTGCAGGCTGGTGTGGATGCGGGCCTAAGATTGGGTTCAATCAAGGTCCAGATTTCGGCCTTATCAGTTTTCTTTCAAAAACAATCGGCCTCTCTTCCAGAAGTTCAGACATTCGTGAAAGGCGTGCTACACATCCAGCCTCCATTTGTGCCTCCAGTGGCACCATGGGAACTTAATGTGGTGTTGAAGTTCCTTCAATCGGATTGGTTTGAACCTCTGAAGGAGATAGAATTGAGGTTTCTCACTTGGAAAGTGGTGATGCTTTTGGCATTGGAATCCGCAAGGCGGGTGTCTGAGTTGGGGGGCTTGTCTCACAAGAGCCCTTACCTGATCTTCCATGAAGATAGGGCAGAGTTGAAAACTCGCCAACAATTTCTTCCAAAAGGTGGTTTCGTCTTTCCATATGAACCAACCTATTGTGGTGCCAGTGGCTACTGACACTTTCACTGAGTCAAAGTCTCTTGATGTGGTTAGAGCTTTGAAAATTTATGTCATGAGAACAGCTCGGATAAGGAAAACAGAGGCTCTGTTTGTCCTGTATGCTCCCAACAAGATTGGGTGTCCTGCTTCTAAGCAGACTATTGCGCGCTGGATCAGAGGGACGATTCAGCACGCTCATTCCACGGCAGGATTGCCGATACCGAAGTCGGTAAATGCCCATTCTACAAGAAAGGTGGGCTTATCCTGGGCGGCTGCCCGGGGGGGTCTCGGCTTTACAAATTTGCCGAGCAGCTACTTGGTCAGGGTCAAACACGTTTGCAAAATTTTACAAGTTTGACACCTTGGCCGATGAGGACCTCAAGTTTGGTCAATCGATGCTGCAAGGTCATCCACACTCTCCCGCCCGTACTGGAGCTTTGGTATAACCCCATGGTACTGAAGTGGACCCCAGCATCCTCTAGGACATATGAGAAAATAGGATTTTAATACCTACCGGTAAATCCTTTTATCCTAGTCCGTAGAGGATGCTGGGCACCCGACCCAGTGCGTACTTTACCTGCAGTTGTTATTTTGTAGTTCCACTAATGTTGTGTTATGATTATTTCAGAATGTTGCTGCAATGGTTCATGCCCGTTGGCGTGTGTTATGTTGAATGCCATGTTGTGCGGCATGGTTAAGGTTTGAGCTGGTATGAATCTCACCTTTAGTTTAAAAGTAAATCCTTTACTCGAAATGTCCGTCTCCCTGGGCACAGTTCCTATACTGAGGTCTGGAGGAGGGGCATAGAGGGAGAAGCCAGTTCACACCCTTGAAAAGTCTTAAAGTGCCCATGGCTCCTGCGGAACCGTCTATACCCCATGGTACTGAAGTGGACCCCAGCATCCTCTACGGACTAGGATAAAAGGATTTACCGGTAGGTATTAAAATCCTATTATTGGTTCCACTGTACTTGCTAGGGATCCCGGAGACTATATGGTAATCCCTGGATATACAGAATGCATATCTGCATATTCCTATTGCCATGTCGCATCAGCAGTTTCTGTGGTTTGCTATTGGCGATCTTCACTACCAATTCCAGGCTCTGCCATGTGGACTGCCTACTGATCCTCGGATCTTTACCAAGAGCACGGCCACGATGACGGCCCATTTCTGTTGCCTAGGAGTCAGAATCCTGCCATATTTGGACGACCTGCTATTTCTGGCAAATTCCCACGAAGTCCTCCTCAGTCATCAGCAACTGACGGTAACCTTCCAGCAAGCCCACGGGTGGCTTATCAATTGGAAAAACTCCTTGCTGGTCCCAGCTCAAAGCATGGTGCACCTGGCGGCACTCCTGGACACGCACAGTCAGAGACTGTTTCTGTCTCCAGAAAAAGTCCTGAAGCTTGGCCTGATGGTGTTGACCTTGACATGGTAGAGTACGCTTAATTTCATTCCCGCCCACTACAGAGGTTAATCCTTTCCAAGTGGGAGGGGCTACCTCATCAGATCTCACATGATTTCTTTGACTCCGGAGGTTCGTCTGTTGCTGACATGGTGGCTCCGGGACCAGCAATTAAGCAGGGGCCGTCCCTTCTAGATCCTTGACTGGATCCTGCTGACAACGGATGCCAGTCTGAGGGGATGGGGAGTGGTGTTGGAGCAACACACTTTTCAGGATCGCTGGACCAAGGAGGAATCATTCCTCCCAATAAACATTCTAGCGCTGAGGGCAGTGCCTCTAGTACAGAAAAAGCCTGTTCAAGTACGATCAGACAATGCCACCACGGTGGCATACATAAACCATCAAGGCCGCACTCGACGCCACATGGCAATGATAGAAGTGTCAAAAATCCTTTGTTGGGGGGCGTGGCTTGGACGCTGAGGAGACGGGCAGCATATCTGGGGAGCTCCTGCAAATTCTTCCCTTATCCAGTGTCCCTGCGACATTCCTCCCATATACCTGGTCCTACCACAGAATATACGGGTCCCTCTGACTCCCGGCAGATGCTGTGGTGGCTTCCCGGACCCGGCCGGGATCGGGGCCTACCAGCCGCACTGAAGCCGCGGTCTCGATTTTCAAGTTTCGCCCGGTGTTGGGGCTGCTCGTCCACTGAGGCGCGGGGACCCGTTACAGGTACCCGGGTGGATGGCCTGACATAGCGGCTCCTCCGTTGTGCTTCCCTGCCCTGGTGGACACCCAGCCTCACCTCCCTGACCGCTCCTGCTACCGGCGGGGGAGCGGCGCGGCCCACGAAACGGGAACCCGCCATCTTGCTCTCGCTGCTGCGGACTACCTTCCCGGACCTTCCTCCCTCTTGAATTGACTATAGTGGGGGCCTTCTGAATACCTGAGCACCTCTATCAACAAGAACACTGGCAGCTGGCTCCGGAACTGTGAGCACATATATGATTGCCTTCTCCCTGCATCCAGAGGCAGTGCTGCAGCTGTGCCCTGTAGATCTCCCCGGCAGCATCTATTATCCAGTGCAGTGGCTACTGTTTAGAGCTCCCTTCAACCTACACCGAGGGCTCCCAACTCCTCCATCAGCACTATAGCTCCTGTTTCACCTTGGGGCTATACTCAGAGGCACCCCCTCCCCCGATAGATCTGGCTGGATCCTCCAAAGCTGCCCGATCACTCTATCACTATTCACGACCTTTCCTCAGCACTCCCCTGACCTTGCGACTGCAGTGCTATCACGCTACCTGGTGGGATCACAGTGGCTATGACTAAGACCCCTCCGTCCCACAGGTCTGCGCCAGCTGATAACACTTTTGCACCTATATACTGGCGTTACTTTTGTTGTCAACGTCTCCAGGGCCGCCTAACTTCATCTGCATTTGATTCTTCTCAATTATACCTGCTCCTCCGAGGGTGAGGAGAGCCCCACCGGCACATTGGCCGGATGATGTAACCGTTTTCTCTATGCTTCACTCCCTCCCTCACTCCTGAATGCTGTGATATCATTCCTGACAATCTGCAGGCTGGATTTATCTTGTTTGTCCTCTTGTTGCCAATTCACTTCACCTGATCCTCCATCGGTGAACTCACCCCTCCGGGATTATGCCACCTAAACGCCAAAAAGAGCAGACTCCTGTCCATCCAGTGAACTTCTTCAAGCATTCTCCCTCTACACAGAGCTCAAAGGGTCCCAGTATGACAGACGCCCGCCCTAAACATTCTCCAGAACGTGATGGGCCATCGGAGACACCATGTTTGGGCCCAACGAAGCTTTCAATGCTTGACGACGATGCACCTCTCACACTTGGTTCTATGAGGCAACTTCTGGCTACCTTCAAGGATGATATATCGACGGAATTGAAAGCAGCGCAACAGTGCTGCCAACAAACAGTCGATGCCATAGGTCAGCGTACTGACCATCTTGAAAATAAATGCGAGGAAGTGGTGAAATCCTACAATGAAGTGGTCACTCAACTTGAGGAGTTAACAGTCTGAGGTCGTGGACTTGAGATGGAAGACACGTGATCTCGAAGATAGGTGGTTCTGTAACAACATAAAAATCCGCGGTATTCCAGAATCTGTCCCCAACTCAGACCTTAAGCAGTTTGTAACAGACCTCCTTCCCACCACCTCCATTGATTTGCTCATTGATCGCATCCATCGTCTACAGAAAGCAAAAAATGCCCCGAAAGACGCAGCGAGAGATACTTTGATGAGGATGCATTACTTTCACATTAAGGAACAAATCCTTTGTGCAGCTATGCGACCGGATCTATCAATATTGGGAGAATATTGGGAGAACTGCAAGTGTATGGAGACCTGTCAGCTACTACCCTAGCTATGTGTCGGTCATTCTACCCGGTGACCAAGGCGTTACGGAAAGCAGATATTCCTTACCGCTGGGGATTTCCGACTAAACTTCTTATCAGATGGAATGGCGTTACCAATGTGGTCACTTCACTTGATGCTGGTATGCAACTTTTAGACTCTTGGAAATTAGAGGACATTTCCGCGAAGGCTCCTCAGAGCCTTAAACTGGCTCAAGAGTGGTCGGTGGCCGGCAGCTCTACCTGAAGAATTACAGCTCCAGCCAGGTCGTATGTGCCTGATTGACTAGATCTACTTATTTGTTCTTGCATTGTTGACGTTTTTATAAGTCTGTCCTCTCAGCCGATTCACCTGGCGGTTCAATCGCAGAGGATTATACGCACGTATGTATGTGATTTATGTCTCATTGTTGATATGCTGACTATGATGACTCTTATATGACTTACCTGGTCTGCTTTATTCTTTTTACCTACTACTTTCTACTTTCTGCTCACATACGTTGTACCATATTACCGATGGAAGACTCATATTTAAGGGTCTCTTCCTTTAGACAGGATGGACCGCCGGTATGGGTACTGCCTTTAGACACTGTTCACATTTATACTACTTATGTTAGTTGAGACCGTTTACTTTTATCCTTGTCTGCTATATTTTTATCTTTACATGTTTTCGATGTTTGTTACTGTTCACCCTCAGACTGCTGGGCATGCCTATCGGACTCTTTTACTCCCACGGTGACCCAGTACATACTTTGGGAAGTTCTGTTTATGTTAATGTCCTATTTTAACTATTACAGGAGTGATAAAGGGTATCACCCTCCGCCTTATCCCCCATGTGTTGCCTATCTGGGCAACCCCGTTTGGCACCCTTGTGGCGCATACTATGTTTTCTACCTTTACTATTCCTTCCCTCTTTTACACCTGTCCCAAGTTCTGGTACACTTATTTAATCGGCTGTTTCATTGTACGGATTATGTCTGTAGGTTATAGAATGGTCGCCTATGATGCCCAATGGTTAAAGCCCTTTCCTTGAAAGTAAAGGTCCTGAATTCGCCCAACAAATGGAGGCTAGCCCTGAATCACTTTGCTAGATGTAAGGCACAAGTAGTGGCTCTACAAGAGACTCATTTTATGTTTATATCCCCACCATCCCTTATGAATAACAAGTTTCCCACCTGCTATACGGCCAATGGCCCTCAGAAAAAAGTGTGGCAATTTTATTTTCTAATACCTGCAATTTTTCCCTAGTCAATCAGATTTCAGATCAGGAAGGTAGATACCTTATCCTGATTGGTAAGCTAGAGGATAAGCCTGTCACTTTAGCTACTATTTACGCACCCAATACCAAATTCTCTTCTTCAGGATTTTTTTTAAAATCCTGCAGACACATCGCTCAGGAGCATTGTTGCTCTTGGGGGATTTTAACATGGTCCCTGACCCCAGTATAGATCGTTCTTCGTCTCGTTATACATCCAGAGCAGGCCCACTCCGAGACCATTCCCATTCATTCAGGAATATATTACATCAGTACGATCTCTATGACGTTTGGCGGGCCAAGAACCCGACATGTAGAGACTACTCGTTTCTCTCCCCAGTACATGGTTCTTTCTCTAGAATCGATTTGGCCTTATCAGATAAATGGTCACTTCAGCAGATAGCGAAGGCTTGTATCATGGTCAGACCATTCTGCCCTCTCTGTCCGTATGGATCTTCAACATGTTAGGACTACTCACACCCCATGGCGCCTTGGAGATTATCTTCTCACGAACATGGAGGCTAAACGATCCATAGCGCAGGCTTTATTCCTATATATTGATACTAATATCCCTGCCGACACCTCTGTATTTGCACACTGGTGTGCACTCAAAGCGGTAGTTAGGGGTGCAACGATTCAGGCAGCTCCGCAGGTCTTCCCGCAAACTACAGGTAGAGCTCGAAGCCCACCTTAAGGATTTGGAACATCAACTTAAGGTCAAGCCATCTAATAAGAAGATCTATCGTGCCTTACTTCATGTCAGAGATGTGGCAAAAATTCTATATGCAGGGCGATAGGGCTGGGATAATGCTTGCTTGACAATTAAGAGGGAAGACAGCAAAGGAGAGCGTGAAAGCTATTTTCGATTTTAATGACATTAAAGTAACAGACCCATCAGCGATTGCTGACTCTTTGCTAAATACTATTCCACCCTCTATAACTTAAAGGACGACCTGTCTACAACGCAAACCCAGACCGTCTGTTATCGCAGCCTTCTTAAAAGATATACTGTACATATCCCCTTGATAGACCCAGATACTTTACAAGCTCTAGAACGACCTTGGACTCATAAAGAAATTGAGAAAGTGATTGATTCGCTTCCACTAGAAAAGGTGCCGGGCCCTGATGGGTACATTAATACATTTTATAAGTGTTTCAAAGAATCGCTGACTCCTATTTTAGCGTCAGTCTATAATTTTGCTTCATCTGTCGGAAGCTTCCGAGCGGAAATGCTGGAAGCACGAGTAGTGGCATTCCCAAAACCGGGGGGAAAAAATCCAGCTATGATACCCAATTACCGCCCCATAGCACTGTTGAATACAGATTTAAAAATATACGCAAAGATTATAGCCAACAGACTTAATCCCCTCCTCCCCTCTCTCATTCATCAGGATCAAGTAGGATTTGTCCCCGGTAGACAGTCCCCTGATAATACGAGACGGGTAATAAATGTTCTGGACGCCTTCTCCGCTTTGGATGATCCCTTATTGTTGCTTTCGTTGGATGCAGAGAAGGCGTTTGATCAACTACATTGGGGATATTTCCAGGCAGTTCTGCGTAAGTTTGGACTTAATGGCAGGGTGCTCACCTCCATTCTAGCTCTCTATTCCAACCCAGCGGCACGAGTGTATGTAAATGGAATGCTCTCCCCACACTTTTGGATTATGAATGGCACTCGCCAAGGATGCCCCCTGTCCCCGCTAGTATTCGCTCTAGCAATAGAGCCTCTAGCTGAGAAAATTAGATCCACAACTCTAAGGGCACTGAATTTATGGGGCAATCACATAAGATATGTCTTTTTGCGGACGATGTCCTTTTAACACTAACTGACCCAGCTACTTCCTTGCAAGCCTTACACGCACTTCTGAATGAATACTCTGCGGTATCTTATTATAAGCTAAACAATACTAAAACAGAAGCACTCCCTATTAATTTCCCACCTTCCCTTTTGACCTCCTTGAAAGCTATTTATTCATATTCCTGGCAGGATAGAAGCCTCAAATATCTGGGGGTTCAGATTACCCCAAAAGTGACTGACTTAATTTCAGCGAACTACCCCCCACTTTTACGCAAATTTACTAAACTGTCTTCCGACTGGAAGATGCAGCATGTTTCATGGCTAGGGCACATAGCTGCACTGAAGATGACGATTCTCCCCAAGGTAATGTACCTATTTCGGACTATTCCTATTCTCTTACCCAATTATCTTCTGTCTAAATTTAAGTCCGTATTCGGCTATGTTTGGAAGGGTAGGAAACCGAGACTAGCCAGGAAGATGATGACCCGCCCTGAACGGGAGGGGGGCTTGGACTACCCGGATATACATTCCTACCAATTGGCATGCATGCTTACACAAATAGGAGCTTGGCACTCTCATGATGACCCTAAACTATGGGTCAACTTGAACAGGGCCTTGTGTCCCCACTTTCCCTGTCAGATATATTGATGCTTCCGGGTGCTGAGGGCAAGATGTTGATAGCTAAATCACTCACGGTTCAATCTACACTGAAGGGCCTAGCCTCCCTAATTCCTAATAGAGAATTTTACAAATATTTGCAGCTTAGGCACTGGCTCTTTGAAGCTTCACACTCTCCTCACCAAATATTCCCATTACCCAAGCTCATCCAGGACTTCTTTAGTGCGGGGGAGGGTAGGCATAACCAAGTGGTACAATTATATCATCAATCCCCTTCCTTTACAGAAAGCCCCTATCCAATTAAAATGGGAGACTGATCTTAGATGCTCCATCTCAGAGGAGGAATGGGTGGTGGTTTTCCAAACTTGTTTTAAAGTTTCTAAATGTGTATCACATATTGATTCATTTTATAAGATCCTCTACTGTTTATATTTTACACCTTCTCGCCTACATGCGATGCAACCCTCCTCTTCTAACCTATGTTGGTGCAACTGCGGTAATGTGGGAACACTATTACATATTTTTGGGGAATGCCCTGCACTTGCCCACCTATGGAACTCTTATTTAAGCTAATCGCATCTGTATTAGGTCATCATATAAGACCACATCCACGATTGGCTATCCTACACCTTTATTATGGCGGCTTATCACCAGGTGATCAATATGTTTTGGGCCATATACTCATTTCTACAAAACTATTAATTGCCCTTCATTGGCGCTCCCCTGTGGTCCCGAATATAGCTGCAATAGAAAAGGCTATACAGTCTCACTAAGAGTTTAAAACCACGGGGGTAGCATATTTTTCCTTTCCCTACTGCCCACTTCTACGCTGGCTTTCGTGGAGCAACTACTGGCACAGTCGACCTCTAGACTCCATTAACAACTCATTGATACTTGACTTGACTTGGATACATAGATCTTTGGTGGTTGTTGTTGTTGTTGAATAGATTTAGACTTACATGATTTTCACTATTTTGTTGGACTTTTATGTTCTATGTACATGTCCCTTCCTTTGTAAAACATATGTGTACCCCCTTATCCCTTTCCCTTCCCTTTTCTCTTCTGTATCCCCACTTCTTTTTTTTTTTGTTTAAAATATAAAATAATCAAAATTAATATTGAAAAAAAAAAATCCTTTGTTGGGCGGAACGCCATCTGCCAGCCATATCGGCAGTGTTCATTCCAGGTGTCCTGAACTGGAAAGCGGACTTCCTCAATCACCAGGATGTGCACGCCAGAGAGTGGAGTCGTCATCCAGAGGTCTTTCAACTCCTAATGGACAGGTGGGGCCTACCAGATGTAGACCTTATGGCGTCTCCACACAATCACAAGGTTCTGGTCTTCGGATCAAGGACCAGGGATCCTCAAGCAACGTTCGTGGATGCACTGGAGGTTCCATGGAACTTTCGGCTGCCCTACGTGTTCCCTTCAGTGTCACTCCTGCCCAGGGTACTATGGAAGTTCAAACAAGCAGGAGGAATACTACTTCTAGTCACTCCAGTGTGGCCTCGGCGGCATTGGTTCTCAGACCTGCAGGATCTGTCAACAGAGCATCCCTACTTCCTCAGCGCCCAGACCTCTTCGTACAGCGCCCAGACCACCTCATACAGGGCACTTGACCTGGCCAGGCTGGCTTTGATGGCGTGACTCTTGAAGTATCACTTTTGATGGCCAAAGGATTCTCCGAGGCGGTTATCAAAACTATGTTGAAGGCCCGCAAACCAGCATCTGCCCGGATTTATTACTCGATCTGGAATTCTTACTTCGCCTGGTGTGCGGATAAGAATTATGATGCATATAGATTCAGAGCTTCCAGACTTCTGGCTTTTCTGCAACGAGGCCTGGACTTAGGCCTTTGTCTAGCCTCTCTCAAGGTTCATATATGTGCCTTGTTAGTATGGTTTCAAAGAAAAATTGCCTCTGTACCTGACGTTCATACATTCACTCAGGGTGTCCTGAGGATTCAGCCTCCCTATGTCCCTCCTGTGGCTCCATGGGATCTGGCTGTTATGCTAAATGCCCTGGTTGCTGCCCGTGTCACGCCACAGCTGCAACACAGGTCTCCCTTTCTCCATTCCCAGCTCCACATGGGCTCTCCTTTCCTACACCTAAAACCAGCACACGCTGTGTGCGGCAGCGGCCATCTTTGATCCTGGCCGCACCTGAGGCCCCAGCAGTGGAGGATTAGCTGGCTTAGCAGGTACTGCGCTGGTCGCTGCCTGCTTCCACCAGAGGCTGCATTGGGTGGCAGGGGGCTCCCCCGCTCTACACAGTCTTTCCTTATTGCTGTGTACAGGCACATCACGCTGCACCCTGCCTGGCCACTACCTGATTTACAACAGAAGCTGCATAGAGAAACAGAGGGCTCTCCCAACCACAGACTTCCTATTACCACAGAGGCTGCTTTGGGACGTAGAGGGCTTCCCCTTTTTCTCCCTGCTTCTCACAGGCTTTCTATATAACTGCGACGTGGCACCCTGCCTGGACGCTACCTGTCTTGCTACAGAGACTGCATTAATAACCCAAGGACTCCCTCCCCTCTCCATTGCTGCGTGGGTTTCTACCTGTCTCTACACCCCCCTCCCTGTGTGACGCAGTGTTTCATCTCCACTGCATGTTTTGTGACGACAGTGATATGCTCCTTCCTTATATCGTTTTTGAGACATTTCTCTCTTCCTCTGTCTTGAGTCATATTTAAATTACAATGTCTAACCATGGAGCGGTATGTGGCTAAAATGCAACGGGCGACTAAAGGCTCCCAGAATAAAAATAAAACGGTATTCAAAGGTAATGACACCTGTTCGGATCATTCCCTTTCTCCCGCCTCGCCCAGACAGGGAGACTCCATGGACACACTGGCCTGTATCTGATAAATTAAGTCCTTCCTCTGTTCAGAGAGCAACATAAATCTCGGACATTATTTTACCCCTTTTGGATGCAAAGTTGGCTCCACTAATGGAGGCCATTAACTCGGCTGCTGCACAAATTACGCAACACACCAAAAGGCTTGTGGAGGCGGAGAACCACATCTCCACTTTGGAAGATGACGAACATGAGACCAAATCGCAACTGCAAACACACAAAGCCAATATTGCGGCTCTGAATGATAAAATCAAAGATTTGGAAAAAATGCAATCTGCGTAATCACCTGCGTCTTATTGGCCTTCCGGAATAGGTCCTACCCAAAGATATCCTGGATCTGGTCTCTCGCTGGCTCCCTGAAACTCTAGGCCTCCCTTCCTCGCCCACATCCTACATGGTGGAAAGGGCTCATCGCATCGGCCCTGATAAACAAACTTCACAACACCGTCCTAGACCAGTGATTTTCAAGCTTCTGAATTACCTAGATAAAGTGAAAATTATGGAGATTTACCGCAAATCCACCAACTTCTGCTAGGAGGGCTCCAAACTGCTTCTTTATCAGAACTTTTCATTCCAAGTTTCTTCACAGAGGCGGGAGTTTTCTCCAGTCAGCAAGGAACTTTTCTCCAACGACATCCAATTTGCCCTCCTTTATCCTGCAAAGCTGCAGATTTTTCATGCTGGCAAGCCGCATTATTTTGACACCCCTGATACTGCTCGAAACTTTCTTAAGTCTGTGTCCTCATCTGAATCCCGTATGGATTATGCCGATTGACTGTCCATGGACTGATAAGTATCACCAGGATATGTCTCCCTTTTCTTTTTCTAATGTTTGACATAATGTTTTGTCTGTTTTTTTTTCTGATTTCACTGTTAATGTTATGAGGGATTCCCTCTACTACACTGTGGTTGCTGGGGTGGAGAGGGAATGTTTACTCATTTTCCCTGTCTGCTCTCACTTTTTCCTCTTTCTCTAATCTTAGTAGTAATTTTACTGTATTACGACGGTTCTCCAAACTGTCATACTGGGTTCAAAAAATGGCAAAAATTTTTGTCAGGTGGTTATTGATGTGTAGCTGTAGCATTTACATGTATTACAGTACATATAGTTTTTCTTGTTTATTACATGTACTTTTTCTTGTAACTTGTTCTTAGTCCCTCCCCTGCTCTCTGGGACAGATGGTTGGACGTTCTCTTATGGTTTCCCCCTTCCACGTTCCATCAGACTGGGGACTGGATAATGTTGAGGCCTATTGCTCCTAGTGTCTCCAAAGACGACTCTAAGACCTCTCTAAAACTGGTTTCTTGGAACGTGGAAGGCTTGAACACTCCAATTAAGGGGAAGAAAATTTTAAGTCATCTTAAAAAGTTTAATCCAGACGTTGCATTATTACAAGAGATTCACTGGCGAATTACAGACCCTAACAAAGTAAGAGATACTTAGATTAGTGATTATAGATGTGCCTCCTCCACTACAAAAACTCGGGGTGTACTAATCTTATTTAATAAATCACTGAATTATGAGATTCGGGACAAATGGCTAGATCCTGACGGGAGGTTTTTGTTTTTGAAGGTAGATATTGAACGGGAAAGATTCACTTTGGCGTGCATTTACGCCCCTAATGGACCGAATGTATTATTTTTTTCAGACCTTTTTGTTAACCTACAAAGTTGGATGGAAGGCTCTTTAATCCTGGGGGGGTGACTTGAATGTAGTTTTTGATCCTTCCCTAGATGTATCGGGTGGGCCCAGACAGACAGGGATGAGTAGATCCGCTCCATCCACCTTGTCAATCTTGTTGGAATCATTGCAAATACTAGATCCCTGGAGGTTCCTTTATCCTGATTCTAGGGAATATACCTTTTCCTCTCACCCACATAAGTTATTCTCCCGACTAGACTATTGGTTGATAACAGGTTCATTGATTTAGAGTCGAAGACTCGACTATAGCTAATATTCTTTTGTCTGACCACGCTCCCATCACTCTTACACTTACCTTGACAACACCCCGCACCTATTCCCACAATTGGTGCTGTCCAGACTACCTAGCTTCCTCTGAAGACTTTAAACTTCATCTAACCCAATCCTTTCATGCTCATGACAATAATATTCATTCTGATGACATAAATCTTTTCTGGCAGGCTTCGGGGCCATATACTATCCTATGTGGCCACTAGGAAGAAACAATTTTCAGGACAGGTTGTCCAATGCGACCCAAAGCGTTGCCTCGTCATATTCTCAGTTATTAGCAAACCCAACTGAAGCTTACAGATTATTGTATAGGGATGCCAAATCGGTCCATGATACCCTTTGTGCTGAGCAAGTTAAATTGTTCCTATCGTTTCAGCCTAATAAATATTTCCGGTGGGGTAATCACCTTGGGAAATTGTTGGCACACTTGGTGAAAGCTTCCTCTGCCCCTAAACCCATGCAGTCTATTTGAAATACCCAGGGTACTTTGACAATAACTTAGGATGCAATTAGTGACGTCTTTCTTGAATTTTTTTAAAATTTATATACTGCACCCACTGATCAACCCGCCAAAGGTTTGGATTTTCTGACTCATGCAGATCTTCCTACCCTTTCTGCGGATGACAGAGAAGCTCTTAGCTCTCCCATCACGGATACAGAACTGGAGGCGGTTATTAAATCTTTACCCAATGGGAAAACCCCAGGACCAGGTGGCCTATCCGCCGTGTACTATAAACTCCTGTCCCCACACATAAGAAAACACCTTTATAAACTCTATAACTCTATTCTTACAGGTCACTCAGCCCCACCTGGTTTTAACACAGCCAGGGGAATTGTTCTCCCTAAACCAAATAAGGACCTCACTTTGGTTTCCTCTTATAGACCCATTTCCCTTTTGAACCAATATTTCAAGATTACAAAAATTATTGCTTCCAGTCTTCAGTTGGTTCTGCCCAGATTACTACATCCTGCCCAGACAGGTTTTTTATGTAACAGACAATTCAGTTCACATTGTCCGCTCTTTATTAGCGGCCATGATCAAATCACACGGTTCCCTAGAGACGGCTGTGATCAGCTGTGATGCTGATAAGGCTTTTGATAGTGTCTCATCTAAGTAGAATCCTTCAGCATCAAGACTTTGGCCCTGACTTCTTACATGTATTTTACACCCTATATCAACAGCCTCTGGCTTTTTTGACAATCAATGCCCATAACACCCGTTACTTTAAACCAGTGGTTCTCAACCTCGGTCCTCAAGTACCCCCAACCAGGGCCGGCTCTACCATTAGGCGGCTGCCTAGGGGCGCCAGCTCCTGGAGGGCGTTGCTAAATTCATCTAGCAAAATCTTAAGAATGTATCTGTATGCGGCCTCCTCCTTTTATACTATGCTGGCTGCTGCTGCAGATCTAATCAGGTGCAGCCGCCGCTATCAGGCTGTACCACATAGTAGTATCTAGACTCTCTGCACATGTTACATCTGCCTCACCTGCAGGGCAGCATAATTTTGACCATTAGTGTGATTTTTTTGGTTTGCTAACAAACCCGAATAACCTCCAAAGTCAGGGTCGTCTTTTCGTATGGGCTCAGTGGGCACTTTCCCAAGGGCCCCAGGAGTCTAAGGGCCCAAGACCGATTGCTGAGGGTCCTCCCTTTCTAGAGGTACCAGATTTTGGAAAATCGGCCCTGGGGAACACAAGATATCTGACTTTGAAGCAGTGGTCCCCATCCAAGACTGTTAATTGCTCTTCCCAGCAAGATATCTCGGGTTCTGTCAGACTTAGAGTTTTTCTGAGGATATTTTCCAAAAGATGGGACTCTCCCTTTCAGTGAACACTGGCAGTTTGTCTCTACTATGCCCAGAAACAGAGATATAAGCCTTCAAGCAGCTGGTCCCTACTCCAGCTCCACACATCTGTTATGAGCCACGGCTGTGGCTCATTCCTGTTTTGCAGTTTTGTTCTGTATTTCATGTTATACTTCTGTTTATGTTCCCCGTGGGTGTCATGGGGTGCTCGGAGCTCACCCTTAAGGAGGGGATACTGTTATGAACCACAGGTAGTGGTTTATTCCTATTTTATGTTTATAAAGTTGTCTTGCATGCCAGGATTTCCTGTTGCTCTGTTTTAGAATACTCTTGTCTGCTGCCGCTGGTGAGTCTGTGTAATTGCAGCTTGTTCCCTTGTGTTCAGCCTCACCTGGCTGCTAATTGCATCTGGTCAGTTTGGAATCATGCAACAAAGCAGCTGCATGGGATTATTAATTAGGCCTCTCTGTTATATGCTGGCTGTTTGCAATTCACAGATGCTGGTGATATTCCTGGGTTTTCAGTCTGCTTGAGTTCTGAGCTTGGTTCCTGCTAGTTCCTGAGCTTCCTGTGTCGATTCCTGTGTCAGTCCCTGTGTCGATTCCTATGTCTGATCCCGTGTCCTGCCGTGAGGCGTTCCTGTCCTGAGGTCCAGTACCTTTGCCTGTGCAAGTTTCTGGCTTCTTGGTGTCCACCGGTCTGTCGTTTGGGATTCTGCCTGTCCTCCAGTTCTGAGAGTCTGTGTCAGCAGCATTGGGAGTTCCTGTCCGTTTGCCAGTATTCGTACCGGTTCCGTGAGTAGCGGCACGGCCGCGTCCGTTGGCTTAGGCCGCTGTATTCCCTTATTATTTCTGTCACTGGTGTTTTGCAGAGGGTTCTGCTTATGCTGTCACCGCCGGTACACAAAAGTATTGTGTCGGCGTGTGGTCAGCATTTCCTTTGTTGTTCTTTTCCTTTGGCGGCAAGCCGCACATACTTTGGTTTTAGGTTTGTTAGTAGCCCCTGGCCTTGTTGTTTAGTCAGAGGGCCCCTTGTTATCACCCTGTCTCGGTTCACTCTTTGTCTCTCATTAAGACCTGAGGGGGCATCGAAGTTGGGCAGACGTAATCCGCCCTTCAAACGCGGCTGCCATGGGCTCAAGCAACCATAGTCTCGCAAGAGTGTACTGACAGCACGGGTGAGACAACGGAGATAGGGCGCCAGGGGCTATTCCCTTTCCATTCCCCTTTCCCAGCATTACGTCCTGGTGCTCTGGACTCGCTTCATAACATCTCCCTTGTTCTGAGCACCAGGAACCTAACAACATCTGGTTTGCAGTTTTTATATTTTTGCCGGTGGATTGCTCTGGCTCATGAACTCTGATCCCCAAGTCCCCACTACCTCCTGAAAGGTGGGACTTTTTAGTTTTTAATCACATACAAAGCTAAGAAATCCATTTCCAGGAACTGGAGATATCTGCAGTCAAGCAAGCTGCCCTCCCACTGGGAAATTATGAATATTAAGCCCTCCCCTACATATTACACACCCCCTACCACCCTGGAAGTCATGTACCGGGGCCCCTTCATTCATCCCATTGCCTCTTCTACAGTTTAGTGTTCTCTCTCCCTCCAGGTCCTACATGCTGAGCTGAAGATAGAACACCCCGGGACATCAAAGCTGCTGCTGATGGCACCCACCCCCATCGCTGGAGGAAGGTTAGGGGGCCCAGAGCATTACTGTGCCCAGGGGCCTACACTGCTGTTAAGACAGCCCTGCCCAAAGTCACAAAATTTTGGGACTTTGTTTACAATATACTTTATCACTTTAAAAGTCCTTGAGTGTTGTCCCTTTTCTCTGTATCTGTATAATGATGCTATTCACCGCAGCCCACCTAATGGCCATCTGTATCTCCCCTCTGAGAGGTGGTGGGGTTTACAGGTTAGGGGGGCGCTAGGCTGAAGCTCTGCCTAGGGTGCAGAGAGACCTTGCACCGGCCCTGCCCCCAACAGTTCACGTTTTCCAGGTCTCATCACAGGATTGCAAGGGAAATAATTAGCTCCACCTGTGGGTCTTATAAAATGTCTCAGTGAGTAATGAATACACCTGTTCAACTGCTAGGTCACCTGGAAAACACGAACTCTTGGGGGTACTTGAGGACAGAGGTTGAGAACCACTGCTTTAAACTACACCAAGGCACTAGACAGGGTTGCCCTTTGTCCCCGCTCCTGTTCAACTTGGCTTTGGACCCCCTTTTTTTCGGCATTTCCTGAAAGAAAATAGATGGCATGGCATTAAACTGGCCCAGTTGGAACTTAAATTCTCTGCATTCGCTGATAATATACTACTTTATTTTAGTAACCCCCATGTTGCACTGCCGTATCTAAGCTCCATTTTAGATTCCTTTGAATTAGTGTCTGGGCTTAAAATTAACCATTCCAAGACTGAAGCCTTGGCCTTTTTTTCCTCTGCCAAATAGGGATGGGGACCTCGTTTCCATTTCACTGGGCACTTGACGATTGTATCACGTACTTAGGTATTAACATTCCTAATCACCCCTCCAAGTTATATACCTTAAATTTTTCCTCACTACTTACCAGGACCTACGCAGATTTTTCTAAATGGGCTGATCTCCCTTCGACGTACACTGGCCACTGTAATTTTATACAAAATGATTAGTTTTCCACGTTTTCTATATATGCTGCAAATGCTCCCGTTAATCCCACCTAAAAGCATATTTGCCCAACTAAATAAAGCATTGTCCAGATTTATTTGGGCAGGTAAACGGCCAAGGGTTTCATTGTTTAAATTGCAACAGCCAAGATCCCTAGGTGGCCTAAACTTGCCATGTCTGCGCACTGGCAGCAAATTATAGAAATGCTTTGGACTAGATTAAAGGACGCAATGTTTACGCTAACCTACAATTAGAACAAACTTTCATACCAATCTGGAACGTAGTGTCCCTATTGCACACCACACCACACTCCCTACCTGATTTTATAAGCGATAACCTCCTATTATCATCTACCTGTATGGCATGGCGAATGGTGTGTTCTAAACTGAATCTGTCCCGACAGACCTCTTTCTTTTTACCTCTTTGGGGTAATCCCAATTTTGAACCGCACAATACTTCTCCGGTATTTCATACCTGGTTTAAAGGAGTCCTTCAATTTGTCCACCAATTCTTGCACAAGGAGAGTTTAGTCCTGCTCACACACTCACAAATAATGGACTGATTTCTGTCCTTGGTGATCCCCCTATTCCCCTTCTTGCAAGCGAGTACTTATGTGCAAAGGGTTCTGTCCACTCTGACTTAGACTGATAGGACTAATACCTTGGACGGAACACTACGACATGGTTCAGATGGTCACTTCTCCACTGCTTTCATATACACCCACTCACGATCTTTACTTAACCTGGGCTCCGGTACTGTAGGTTTGTTCCGCTGGCAACTAGAGTTTCCAGATCTCACACTGAAGTCCATTCTAGATGCTAATATGACTTTGGATAAAATACTGGCATCAACATCATATACAGACATGCACCAAAAAATATTACATAGGGCCTATTTCACACCTAAACGGAAGTTCCTTATTGGGGATGCCCTTAATTCTAATCGTTTTAAGTGTGGTTCACCAGACACTGACATTGTTCATTGCTTGTGGTCCTGCCCGAAAGTGCAGGCCCTGTGGTGAGCACTCTATATTATGAACGATTTGAAACTTCAGTTCACTATTGATAAAACCTGGGCGTTCTGGGGCATCTACCCTAAATCTCCTCTTAGTACATCGACTAGAGGGAATCGCGCCCTACTTGTCAAGTTGGCTGCGGCCGCAAAAAAAACAATACTCTCCCAATGGATTTCCTCGGAATCCGTTCCCGTTTCACTATTACAGCCTAGAATCTCATATTTGTTTCACTTGGATTGGACCAATACTACGCTTAACAAAGAAAAGCTGACAGGGAAACATTTTGACATATGGCTCCCTTATGCCCACACTCTATCGGCGATAATTAAAGAGGCCCTACGGAAATGCTTCCAATCTACTAAATGGTATAATTTAGAAGTCCTAGATTCTGGTGTACCGTTCTGAATTTACTTTGGTTCCGGGATGCAACATCACATATCCAAATTTGTGATTTATATAGACTGCGTCTGTATTCTCTAGTTCTTACATATTACTCTGTATTTGCTCCTGCCGCCTTACGCAAGGTTATTCTTAACTGTTGTACTGTACTGTAAGAACATTTTGTTTCTGCTCTGTATATTTGTACTGTTTACGCGTATTGACCTTTCTTTTTTATGGACCTTACCTGTCAATAAAATTATTTATAAAAAAAAAAAAAAGTATCTCTTCTATCAATATATTTATACACAATATCTCAGCAAACTGGCAACAAACAGGTACATAAGCTATACAGGCTGCCCAAGAAATGTACATGATATACACACTGAATTATAGACTCCTCCTATGCATGTCACTGGGTGGGAAAAGTCACTCTGCCCGTCACCACCCCCCCCCCCCTCCCCCACACTAATTCTTTTTTTGTCTTTTAAACCTTAGACTCACAATCTTATGGCACTACAGTTCTATTATAACACCTCACTGCTAGTACAGGTGTTTCTAGCAGCACTGGCCGTATTAGAGCAAGGGTCTATCCAGATAGTCAATTGCTCCCTGAGCATAAAGGCAACTAATCTCTATGAGAGATGAACATGCAAAAAAAAATGTCTAAATAAATAATAAAATAAGCCAGCCTTGCTTTCCTATGATCCGTTCACTAAGGACACATTAGTACCCCTGCAATTGTTATAGGTTGTAAAAAGTATCATGGGTTAATAATATAATTAAGGGTTCCAGGTTAGCACTATGAGCCTAATTTAAGGTTGAATGCAAAACACCATTTTCCTCTAATGGGTAAAACCATGTGCAGTGCAGGTGGTGCAGATATAACATGTGCAGAGAGAGTTAAATTTGGGTTGGCTCAAACTGAAATCTAAATTGCAGTGTAAAAATAAAGCATTCAGTATTTACCCTGCACAGAAACAAAATAACCCACCCAAATCTATCTCTGCACGTTACATCTACCCCACATGCAGTGCACATGGGGGGTAATTCAGAGTTGATCACAGCAGCAAATTTGTTAGCAGTTTGGCAAAACCATGTGCACTGCAGGGGGTAGGGGGACAGATATAACATGTGCAGAGAGAGTTAGATTTGGGTGGGGTGTGTTCAAACTGAAATCTAAATTGCAGTGTAAAAATAAAGCAGCCAGTATTTACCCTGCACAGAAACAAAATAACCCACCCAAATCTAACTCTCTCTGCAAATGTTATATCTGCCCCACCTGCAGTGCACATGGGGGATCATTCCGAGTTGTTCGCTCGGTAAATTTCTTCGCATCGCAGCGATTTTCCGCTTAGTGCGCATGCGTAATGTCCGCACTGCGACTGCGCCAAGTAAATTTGCTATGCAGTTAGGAATTTTACTCACGGTTTTTTCTTCGTTCTGGTGATCGTAATGTGATTGACAGGAAGTGGGTGTTTCTGGGCGGAAACTGGCCGTTTTATGGGTGTGTGTGAAAAAACGCTACCGTTTCTGGGAAAAACGCGGGAGTGGCTGGAGAAACGGAGGAGTGTCTGGGCGAACGCTGGGTGTGTTTGTGACGTCAAACCAGGAACGACAAGCACTGAACTGATCGCACTGGCAGAGTAAGTCTCGAGTTACTCAGAAACTGCACAGAGATGTCTTATCGCAATATTGCAAATCTTTCGTTCGCAATTTTAAGAAGCTAAGATTCACTCCCAGTAGGCGGAGGCTTAGCGTGTGCAAAGCTGCTAAAAGCAGCTTGCGAGCGAACAACTCGGAATGACCCCATGGTTTTGCCCAACTGCTAACAAATTTGCTACTGCCATCAACTCTGAATTACCCCCATGGTTTTGCCCATTAGAGGAAAATGTTGTTTTGCAGTCAACCTTGAATTAGGCCCAATATACATTAGTAATATAGAAGAGAAAAAACCTATATACAAGACAAAAGCAAATTGGATGAAAGGCTACTGCACTGCTGTAGAAAGGGCACAAGAAATTACTGTCAATCATACAGCTTATCCATGTTTATGCATCCACGGTGACTTGTACACGGTGCCATGCATTGCTCAATACTCCGCGCAAGTTCCATAGTGGAGCCACAGTATCTGGCTGCACATTATAGCTACTGTCTACAGCTTTGCAAATAATTGTCAGTTCCTTGACGCTGGAAGGCACAGTCTCTTCTAATTTCCACAGTTTCCATGCCCATGCCTGTCCATCCTTCTGCCCCATCCCTGTTAGCTCTGCAACCTTCCATGTCTTCCCTTCATCCAGAGACACATCCACCCGTACAACCTCTCTCCCACCTCCACTCCATGCATAGCCCTTGACAGTAATTTTTCCATCAGCGTCAGGGGCGACAGTCTTCCCAGGACGTGGCTCTGTAATTGCAGATTGCACAGGCAGTTCCTGTATGGCCGGAGAGGAGGAAAAATCTACTGTGTCCCAATCCACAGATGGGCTGAAACCCTTGTAATCATTCTGCTGCCAATGGCTGGCACTCTCCTCTGCACTCACCACTATTCGTCCCAGCCACTTTACATTGCGGGCACCCACCACGCCTGGCACAATAGTCCTTAAAGGAAAGCCATGGTCTCTTGGTAGCTCCTCTCCATTCATTTCATAAGCCAGCAGCACGTCATTCTCTTTACTCATTGCACGCTTAAAGGAGATGGACGCCCCATAATTTGTTCCTGTTATATCTTGATCTAATCCTTCAAAGTGGACATGATGTGCATTAGGTGTGTCCTCCGTGTATCCAGCATACAGCAAAACGTCCCTTAAACGTGCTCCGGCCCAGCGAGCAGTACTGATTGCTGCTATATCCCAGTCTAATCCCTTTACTGGTTTCACTGCATTTATCTCAGCGCGCCGGTTTCCAGCACACTGCAAGGTGGCAGTAATCTCATACCGGGGAAACTTCGTCTTTAGTTCATTGAGCGATAGATTTAATGGTTTACTCTGATCTGCTTCATGAGGTCCTTCTATGATTAACTGGAATTCATCAGGGTTGATGTCTGGCACTGGCAGGTGGTTCCTCTTGAAAAACAACTCACTTGGAGTGATAAAGTGCTCAGTAAGAATGTCTGGGAGGGGTTCAGCATTAAAAGGTGTTTGGCTATTGACCTTCAGAATAGGATGTCGAGGAGGATCATTAGCATAGGGATCAGAAAAGTCATGTGACTCCTTCTCATCAGGACCAAGTACTCCCACCTTGTACTCTTGCAAGATTTCCATAACATGTTCATTCTTGTGAACGCCATAAAGTGCCCAGAAAGGTTCTAGAGCTCCCCCTGCAGCCAGCAAGATTTTTTCCCCTCCAGGGTGCAGTTCCACAAAATCCGTAATGTCAAACACTTCTCCCGCATAGGTTACCCACACCCTGTCAGCAAGGCTTTTGTGTTTCTTCACATCCTCCCGTGTGTACTGGTGGTAGAAGGAGGTAATGGTAGACTGCTCCTCAGAATCTGCATGTGCAACCTTCCAGAGAGACAAAGTCAGCAATTAATAAGGATTTCATTTTAAAACATTTTAATATTTCTAACTACTTTTTTCAATTGTGATAAGATCCTATTAGTAAGTGCCAAGCACGCCCTTAAACAGCAACTACAGTAGCTGCAGATGATTAGGCCATCCAAAGTCATCAGCTGCAGATAGAGTGAAGGAGACAAATGATCAGGAGCATGACTTTCCAGCGGCCAATGAGATTGCTCACCGTCCTGGAGGCTGCTGTGGCAGGGGCAGCTAAATAGTAACTGCTCTTTTAATAAGGGGGAACAGAAGGAGAGCTGGCAAAGAACAGAGAGCTACAGGGAGGGGAAGGAAGGGCTCATATTAAACGCCACAGCCCCCCAAAATCTTAATCCAGCTCTGGTTGTATGTCTGGTACCCAGACACAGCAGTGTTGGCTACCCCTGGTCACGTAATGTGGACAACAATGGGGCTTTATTCAATGTGGTATATGCAATATTTGTGCAATGGGATCTGGGCAATAGGGTCTGATTACATATCTGGACAATGGGGAAAGGTGGGATCCGCTCCTCTCCACTAGCTGAGGTAGGAAGAGATGATTACGCTGTATTTTCACTGCCATTGACAAATTACAGGGAGGACCAGAATCCACCCTGAACGGAGTTTGGAAGAAGCTTCTCTTGAGCGCAGGTGTTTATCAACTAAAAAATGAAAACTGCTTAGTGTTCACACAGTGTACACTAAGCAGTATTTTTATTAACAGCATCAATGGGATCGGTACATCCCACATAGCTCCTGTTGTGCGGGCGTGGTATCAGTGGCAGACCGGACTACCTAGTGTGTGGGGGGGGGCTAAGCACATAAATATTCATCTGAAGATGTATGTAATGTCCTGGCAGTGTGTCCGGGATCAACAGCGGCGCTATACAGCCGCCATGCAAAGCCCAGGACTCAGTCAGCAAGCATTAGGATTCACTCTAAGCCCGTCCCAGTGTCTCGGGTTCTACACGGCAGCTGTGATACACAGGGCCGCTGCCAATTCCGGATACACTGCCAGCACATACATTACATGCATCTTCACATGTATGTTTATATATGCTTTGCTGCCTGTGTGATTGTGCTACAGGATGGAATTATGTGGCACTTACGAAGGTCTGTGCATGTAGGCGTAAAGCTGTATTCAATACACACATGAATATAATATTACAAAGATACAAGCTCGCACAATAAAAAAAAAAAAAAAAAAATACTTCCATGCTCACACACTTTATATTAATACAAACAAACAAACAAAACCTTTCATTGGGAAGCGGTTACAATGACGGCAGTCGCGATCCCAGTGGTCAGGATACCGACGTCAGGATCCTGACCACTGACATGCAGACAGTCGGAATCCCAGCTAACAGGGGCTATTTCCACTCGTGGGTGTCCATGACACCCATAGAGTAGGAATAGAACCTGTGGCGAGCGCAGTGAGCCCGCAAGGGGCTTTGTTGCGCTCACCCCCCCTGCTGACATTCTGGCGGCCGGGATCCTGGCGTCAGTACTCAGTATACTGACCGTCGGGATCCCGGCCGCCGGCATATCATACCCAACGCCTTTCATTTGCATGTACACACACAGTAGGTACCATACACTTTATTAATTGTTCACAGATTTGCAGTACAATATAGAGCTTCAGGTTTCATGCAGAAAGTGCCTACCTTTCTCCTCTGGGTCTCATAAATCAAGAAAGAACCTAAACCCAACAGAGCTCCAGCCGTGGAGAGTCCCCATTTCCAGTGGTTTGTTCTGGACCTTGCCTCAGTGCTATGATTTTGGCTGGATGTGGTGCCTGGTGTACAGATTCGCATACACAGAAACATCCGTCGCTGCAGCCTGTCCAACAAGACACAAAGAGACCCATGAGCCTTATAAAGTGTACAGTAAGTTATGGACCATAACTCAACAAAATTTCTATACAGTGAAAGTAATTCTACAGAGTTCCATCCTTTTCCATAATTTGGATATTAATGCATTCACATATCATTAATATGTGTACACTAATTATATCCATAATTAGTGGTGGTTTGATTAACAGATTTGAACTTCAAATATAGGACCTAATTCAGATGTGGTTGGAGTTGCTATGACAGCGCTGCATGGTGGCGTCTATTACAAGCAGACGCCTCCTGCTGCAGTAGTGATAGAACCTGCGTCTTAGGATGCAGCATCGGATCTATCACCCCCCCAACAGGTGGCTTATGGCACCCATGGTGCCGCGCAAGCCGGCCATCGCAGAGGCCAGGAAATCCCTGTCCTACGACGGCGGTCGCTGGCCTCTTCAATCCCCCTAAACGACTGCGATGCGCCAACATTTTCACAAGCGGAGGCTGTTACTGCCCCATCCCTGCCATCTAGACATCAGGAGACTGTCAATCATTGACAGTCTGCTGCTGCTCTGCGCCCTGTGTCGCAGGACCTGTTTGCGCATGCGGAAATCGGTACTTTGCGGCGATGGGGGCAGCTCCAACCACATCAGAATCAGGCCCATAGTGTGTAAAGACTTTTCATGAAATGCAGGAGTAAAACACTGAACAGAACATATCAGCTGCAAATAATATGATAAGATAAAAGCCATAAAATGACTTAACTATGAATAATGTAGGAAACAGAAGCCAATATGAGGGATAAGTCCTTATGAGCGATGGGTTACTTAGGATATGACCACAGTAAAGTTTAAAGTCCATGTGACCTTTTGTTCGGAGCTAAATGGACACTGTGTACAGTAACTATATGAAAGGGTCGTTGCTGGGAGATGGTGTGATTGCACAATGACTTATTAAATGTTCTCTAAAAGCACCATATGTGCAGTTCTCTGCAGGCTGAATGGATGAAGCACATGAATTCTCTGCAAGTGCCCACTGCGCCACAGCCTGACCTGATCCTAGCCCATCAAATGTCCCCAGATAAAGGAAACAAAATAAAAAAATCTGACACTAGAATGTCCATGAGCTTAATGAGGAAGAAAATGCCATAGCTATATTAGGAATAGGTACAGTAAGTGGCAGAGGGTGAGATTTACAACAATACTGTAAGTAGATAACGATTTCACTAGTTGTGCACTGACACACAAATGAAAGCTTATGGGGGAGAGATGTAATATAGGAATCACTGGAATCAGTTGTAGCGTATTTAGGGTCTGATTCACGTTGGATCGCAATAAGCGATCCAGCTGCAAAAACTGCTAAGAGGATGTGGGTGCATGTGCCTGCATTTTCTGCAGACGCCCCACAGATAATGCGATCACCTCTGCCTGTCAATAAGGCAGAGGCATTCGCATGGCGGGGGGGTCGGCAACAAAGAAACGGTGGGCATGACTGGGGCATGATCGGGCAGCTGCGTGGTGTCACACGCAGCCACTGTAATCAGAAAAATGGTGTCGGACCTCACTTTTAGCGATCATGTTGAAATTGCAGTCGCACCGGAATTTTCAGCGTGGCCGGGAGGGGGGGCGCTGATAGAATTTGCAATCCTTACTGGATCGGGTCCTTAGAGGGGGAAGGGGAGGGGGAAGGCAGTATTAGTAACCAGCAGATGATCCAGCAAGCTGCAGGAGATAACTTGGACCTAACTTTGGGCATTTCAGATAAAATGATTCTACAGTTTTGCCAAATTTTTATAACAGGCATTTACCAAATAGAGAATTGCCTGCAATGCTCTTTTACCCTGCTGACAAATGGAATAATGTAAATTAAGACACCCACTGTATGCATTGTGTTAACAACTATTTTTAATGAAATAACCATAGGAGACAGCTGAGCATTCCGGATCATAGCCTGACCAAACATTTACTATCTCGGGCTTGAGTAATAAAAGTAAATTATTAATCACAAACAGCAGGCCTTACCTTTGCGGCCTGGTGAGGCTGCGTAGAGCCAGTGCAGGAATCCCATGTAGAAGCTTCATGTCTCTTTGACCAAAGAAAAGAATATGGTTCCCTCTGTAGTATAAACCTGACCAAAGAAGAAGTGGTGAAGGGACGGTTCAATACAAGATACAAGTTTACAAAAAAAAAGATTAAAACACAACCTTAACTGGATCTTATTTTTATTGTGTAACTCTCCGGATGAAAGGCCTTGCTTGACTGAGAATGTGTTGTCTACTCCTGCCCTACCACCCACTACACAAAGACATTAGACATAACACATTTACTCTACATACATTTCTTGGTGACTGCAACCCAATGGGCTTAAATAGTTTTTGCTCCAACTTTTATTTTATGCCAAGATCAAAATTTTCCCCCACTACTACGGATGGGGGAAAATAAGAATTTACTAATTCTATTTCTCGTAGTCTGTAGTGGATGCTGGGAACTCCGTAAGGACCATGGGGAATAGACGGGCTCCGCAGGAGACTGGGCACTCTAAAGAAAAGATTAGGTACTATCTGGTGTGCACTGGCTCCTCCCTCTATGCCCCTCCTCCAGACCTCAGTTAGGGAAACTGTGCCCGGAAGAGCTGACATTACAAGAAAGGATATTTTGAATCCAGGGTAAGACTCATACTAGCCACACCAATCACACCGTACAACTTGTGATAACCTTACCCAGTTAACAGTATGAACAACAACTGAGCCTCACTCAACGGATGGCTCATAACAATAACCCTTATTTAAGCAATAACTATATACACGTATTGCAGAAAGTCCGCACTTGGGACGGGCGCCCAGCATCCACTACGGACTACGAGAAATAGAATTACCGGTGAGTAAATTCTTATTTTCTCTGACGTCCTAGTGGATGCTGGGAACTCCGTAAGGACCATGGGGATTATACCAAAGCTCCCAAACGGGCGGGAGAGTGCGGATGACTCTGCAGCACCGAATGAGCAAACACAAGGTCCTCCTCAGCCAGGGTATCAAACTTGTAGAACTTTGCAAAGGTGTTTGAACCCGACCAAGTAGCCGCTCGGCAAAACTGTAAAGCCGAGACCCCTCGGGCAGCCGCCCAAGAAGAGCCCACCTTCCTTGTGGAATGGGCTTTTACTGATTTTGGATGCGGCAATCCAGCCGCAGAATGAGCCAGCTGAATCGTGCTACAGATCCAGCGAGCAATAGTCTGCTTTGAAGCAGGAGCACCCAGCTTGTTGGGTGCATGCAGGATAAACAGCGAGTCAGTCTTCCTGACTCCAGCCGTTCTGGAAACATATATTTTCAAAGCCCTGACTACGTCCAGCAACTTGGAGTCCTCCAAGTCCCGAGTAGCCGCAGGCACCACAATAGGTTGGTTCAAATGAAACGATACCACCTTTGGTAGAAATTGGGGACGAGTCCTCAATTCTGCCCTGTCCATATGGAAGATAAGATATGGGCTTTTACATGACAAAGCCGCCAATTCCGACACATGCCTAGCCGATGCCAAGGCCAACAGCATGACCACTTTCCACGTGAGATACTTTAGTTCCACGGTCTTAAGTGGCTCGAACCAGTGGGATTTCAGGAAATCCAACACAACGTTAAGATACCAGGGTGCCACTGGTGGCACAAAAGGGGGCTGAATATGCAGCACTCCCTTAACAAACGTCTGAACCTCAGGCAGTGAAGCCAGTTCTTTTTGAAAGAAAATGGATAGGGCCGAAATCTGGACCTTTATGGACCCCAATTTTAGGCCCATAGTCACCCCTGACTGTAGGAAGTGCAGGAATCGACCCAGCTGGAATTCCTCTGTAGGGGCCGTCCTGGCCTCACACCAAGCAACATATTTTCGCCATATACGGTGATAATGCTTTGCTGTCACGTCCTTCCTAGCCTTAATCAGCGTAGGAATAACTTCATCCGGAATGCCTTTTTCCGCTAGGATCCGGCGTTCAACCGCCATGCCGTCAAACGCAGCCGCAGTAAGTCTTGGAACAGACAGGGCCCTTGTTGCAGCAGGTCCTGTCTGAGAGGCAGAGGCCATGGGTCCTCTGTGCGCATTTCTTGCAGTTCCGGGTACCAAGTCCTTCTTGGCCAATCCGGAACAATGAGTATTGTTCTTATTCCTCTCTTTCTTACTATTCTCAGTACCTTGGGTATGAGAGGAAGAGGAGGAAACACATATACCGACTGGTATACCCACGGTGTCACTAGGGCGTCCACAGCTATCGCCTGAGGGTCCCTTGACCTGGCGCAATATCTTTTTAGCTTTTTGTTGAGGCGGGACGCCATCATGTCCACCTGTGGTAGTTCCCATCGGTTTCCAATCTGTGTGAAGACTTCTTGATGAAGTCCCCACTCTCCCGGGTGGAGGTCGTGTCTGCTGAGGAAGTCTGCTTCCCAGTTGTCCACTCCCGGAATGAACACTGCTGACAGTGCTTGCACGTGATTCTCCGCCCACCGAAGAATCTTTGTGGCTGCCGCCATTGCCATCCTGCTTCTTGTGCCGCCCTGGCGGTTTACATGGGCGACCGCCGTGATGTTGTCTGACTGAATCAGCACTGGCCGGTTTCGAAGCAGGGGCTCTGCTTGACTCAGGGCGTTGTAAATGGCCCTTAGTTCCAGTATATTTATGCGTAGAGAAGTCTCCAGACTTGACCACAGCCCTTGGAAGTTTCTTCCCTGAGTGACTTCCCCCCATCCTCGGAGGCTTGCATCTGTGGTCACCAGGACCCAGTCCTGTATGCCGAACCTGCGGCCCTCGAGAAGGTGAGCACTCTGCAGCCACCACAGAAGAGACACCCTGGCCCTTGGGGACAGGGTGATCAGCCGATGCATCTGAAGATGCGATCCGGACCACTTGTCCAACAGATCCCACTGAAAGATCCTTGCATGGAACCTGCCGAAGGGAATGGCTTCGTATGAAGCCACCATCTTTCCCAGGACTCGCGTGCAGTGATGCACCGATACCTGTTTTGGTTTCAGGAGGTCCCTGACCAGAGATGCTAATTCCTGGGCCTTCTCCACCGGGAGAAACACCTTCTTCTGTTCTGTGTCCAGAATCATGCCCAGGAAAAGCAGACGCGTCGTAGGAATCAGCTGCGACTTTGGAACATTCAGAATCCAGCCGTGCTGTTGCAACACTTCCTGAGAGAGTGCTACGCTGATCAACAACTGCTCTCTGGACCTCGCCTTTATGAGGAGATCGTCCAAGTACGGGATAACTATAACTCCCTTCTTCCGAAGGAGTATCATCATTTCGGCCATTACCTGGGTAAATATTCTCGGTGCCGTGGACAGGCCAAACGGCAACGTCTGGAACTGGTAATGACAGTCCTGTACCACAAACCTGAGGTACTCCTGGTGAAGTGGGTAAATGGGGACATGCAAGTAAGCATCCTTGATGTCCAGCGACACCATAAAATCCCCCTCTTCCAGGCTTGCAATAACCGCTCTGAGCGATTCCATTTTGAACTTGAATTTCTTTATATAAGTGTTCAAGGACTTTAAATTCAGAATGGGTCTCACCGAACCGTCCGGTTTCGGTACCACAAACATTGTGGAATAGTAACCCCTTCCCTGTTGAAGGAGGGGGACCCTGATAATCACTTGCTGGAGGTACAGCTTGTGAATCGCCACCAGTACTACCTTCCTTTCCATGGGGGAAGCTGGCAAGGCTGATTTGAGGTAACGGCGGGGAGGAGTCGCTTCGAATTCCAGCTTGTATCCCTGAGATACAATTTATACAGCCCAGAGATCCACCTGTGAGCGAACCCACTGGTTGCTGAAGTTTCAGAGACGCGCCCCCACCGCACCTGGCTCCGCCTGTGGAGCCCCAACGTCATGCGGTGGACTTAGTGGAAGCAGGGGAGGACTTTTGTTCCTGGGAACTGGCTGCATGGTGCAGCTTCTTACCTCTACCCCTGCCTCTGGCAAGAAAGGATGCACCCCTGACCCTCTTGCCTTTCTGAGAACGAAAGGACTGCATTTGATAATATGGTGCTTTCTTAGGCTGTGAGGAAACCTGAGGCAAGAAAGTTGACTTTCCAGCTGTCGCTGTGGACACGAGGTCCGATAGACCGTCCCCAAACAATTCCTCACCCTTATAAGGCAAAACCTCCATGTGTTTTTTAGAATCAGCATCTCCTGTCCATTGCCGAGTCCATAAGACCCTCCTGGCAGAAATGGACATAGCATTAATTCTAGAGCCCAGCAGGCAAAAGTCCCTCTGAGCATCCCGCATATATAAGACGACGTCTTTTATATGGCCCAGGGTTAGCAAAACAGTATCCCTGTCGAGGGAATCTATGTCGTCTGACAGAGTATCTGTCCATGCTGCTACAGCACTACACATCCAGGCTGAAGCAATAGCAGGTCTCAGTAGAGTACCAGAGTGTGTATACACTGACTTCAGGATAGCTTCCTGCTTTCTATCCGCAGGCTCCTTTAGGGCGGCCGTATCCTGAGACGGCAGGGCCACCTTTTTAGATAAGCGTGTCAGCGCCTTGTCCACCCTAGGGGATGTTTTCCAACGTAACCTGTCCGTTGGCGGGAAAGGGTACGCCATCAGTAACCTCTTAGAAATCACTAGTTTCTTATCAGGGGAACTCCACGCTTCTTCACACAATTCATTTAATTCATCAGATGGGGGAAAAGTCACTGGCTGCTTTTTCTCCCCAAACATATAAACCCTCTTGGTATTAACAGGGTTAATCTCAGAAATGTGTAATACATCTTTCATTGCAATAATCATGTATCGGATGGCCTTGGTCATTTTAGACTGTAAATGTGCCTCATCATCGTCGACACTGGAGTCTGACTCCGTGTCGACATCTGTGTCAACCATCTGAGATAGAGGGCGTTTATGAGCCCCTGACGGTTTCTGAGTCGCCTGGGCAGGCGCGGGCTGAGACCCCGGCTGTCCCAAGGCTGCAGCGTCATCAAACCTTTTATGCAAGGAGCTTACATTGTCGTTTAAGACCTTCCACATATCCATCCAATCAGGTGTCGGCCCCGACAGGGGCGACACCACACTTATCTGCCCTTGCTCCGCCTCCACGTAACCCTCCTCATCAAACATGTCGACACAGCCGTACCGACACACCGCACACACACAGGGAATGCTCAGACTGAGGACATGACCCCACAAAGTCCTTTGGGGAGACAGAGAGAGAGTATGCCAGCACACACCACAGCGCTATATAACACAGGGATTTTCACTTATAATAAGTGATTACCCAATAGCTGCTTTATATGTCTTATTTGCGCCTAAATTTATGTGCCCCCCCTCTCTTTTTTTATCCTTCTTGTACCTGGATACTGCAGGGGAGAGCCTGGGGAGCTGCTTCCAGCGGAGCTGTGAAGAGAAAATGGCACTGGTGTGCTGAGGAAGAAGGCCCCGCCCCCTCAGTGGCGGGCTTCTGTCCCGCTTTCTGTGTAAAAAAATGGCGGGGTTTTTTACATATATACAGTGCCAGACTGTATATATGTATTTTTATTGCCAAAAGGTACTTCAATTGCTGCCCAGGGCGGCCCCCCCCAGCACCCTGCACCCTACAGTGACCGGAGTGTGTAAGTGTGCTGGGAGCAATGGCGCACAGCTGCGGTGCTGTGCGCTACCTTAAATGAAGACAGGAGTCTTCTGCCGCCGATTTCGTCGTCTTCAAGCTTCTGTTCTTCTGGCTCTGCGAGGGGGACGGCGGCGCGGCTCCGGGAACGGATGATTGAGGACAGGTGCCTGTGTTCGAACCCTCTGGAGCTAATGGTGTCCAGTAGCCTAAGAAGCACAAGCTAGCTGCAAACAGGTAGGTTTGCTTCTCTCCCCTTAGTCCCACGTAGCAGTGAGTCTGTTGCCAGCAGAAGCTCACTGAAAATAAAAAAACTTAATAAATACTTTTTCTAGTAAGCTCAGGAGAGCCCACTAGGAGCACCCAGCTCTGGCCAGGCACAGATTCTAACTGAGGTCTGGAGGAGGGGCATAGAGGGAGGAGCCAGTGCACACCAGATAGTACCTAATCTTTTCTTTAGAGTGCCCAGTCTCCTGCGGAGCCCGTCTATTCCCCATGGTCCTTACGGAGTTCCCAGCATCCACTAGCACGTCAGAGAAAATGGGTTTGATTGGCCCTTGTCCAAAATTAACCCTAGCATGTTCATGTACATGTGTTTCGGGCAGATTAGATGGGCCAAGTGGTTCTCATCTGCCATCCAATTCTATGTTTCTATGTACTTCATAAAAAGTGGGTTATGCTCCTTGAACATCATTTTGGATCTATACTCTCTTCCTGATATTTGCATTCTCAGACGCTTGAGCCTTGTGGAAGAGCGTTAGATTTGTCTGCCTGATGACTGGATCGTTGGCTGCCAGCAAATCAGATACAATCATCTGAATGAGAATTCGGTGGCTGCTGCATTTCACTCACAGCTACAAGTCGTGGTGAACACAAATTCCAAGGTACTTTATCTCAGAAATGCTGCAGGTGCCTGGGGTTGAGTTTCCCATGTGTACTTCTTACAAAAGACTGTGGGGTCTATTCATGAAGCAGTGAAAAGAGTGGAGAAGTTGCCCATGGCAACCAATCAGCTGCTCCGTACAACTGTATAGTATGCAAATTATAAATGTTACTTCCGATCCAAGCACATATAGATGTCACTACTTGTACCTTTGGTGATCTATGATCAGATCCCCAGACATCAGGCAATAAGAATACTTTAAACAGTTTTTGATTAAAGCAGATCTTAACATGGGATTTATATACCCAGCCAAGTAACATTAATGTCATTGGATAGGAATCTCCATGACAGCTTGGAGAAACTGGCTGAAGAGGAGGAGCCAATCTTACGACACATTCATATCACATAATGGCCCCTATGGCTAGGCGCATCCCGCTGTTGGGATGAGCCATAGAGCTGCTCACTGTATATAATGCAAATTGGTTGCTTTTATTAATGCCATGAAAAAAAGGATGGCCTGTGGTAAATTATATCAGGGCAAGAGGAGTCTGTAGCGTAAACCTACCATGTGTTTATGCCTTTGTATTTTAAGGTGAACTGTTAAGATTAAATTCCTCATCTTGCATTTACAACTGTAGATATCAGTATTATACGGTGATATAAGTGATCAGTAAAGGTCAAATAGCAAAAATATAAGACAATAAAATTTAAATGTTAACAAAACAGTGAAGACCCCAGTCTATTTTGCCTAGATCAGTGGTTCCCAAACTTTTTTGAATCACGGCACCCTAGAGTATCAGAAACTTTGTCACGGCACCCCTAGGCCAAGAGTTTCTTATGGAGAATTTTAGAAAAATTCTTAAATTAAGTAAATTGTTTTTATAGATCACCTTTAGGTTTAATTATGTGCTGAGAGACAAGATTCACTTCTGTTTGTCCAAACATTTTATGATTGACAGCACCAGTACTGGTTTTGCCTATTATATTGACCATAAATCATTTAAATTGGTTCTGGACCACCAACCTGAGGCACCCCTGCAAGTGTTCCGAGGCACCTCAGGGTGCTATGGCACACAGTTTGGGAACCACTGGCCTAGATAGTAACTGCAGCCCTACCGATACTTCCTGTACAGAGTAAAGTGGATTGCTAATGCATTTATGTAACCTGGTCCTTTATATGGTCTTCCTTTCTCTGTATCTCACAGATAAGGTGTGAGCAATAGATAATCTGCAACTATTTACACATATCCAATAAACCACAAACGGAACAGCTTTCCATGGATTAGACGCAGTGTACTTTATTGCCAAGTTCAACATAGTTCACACGGGATTAATATCATTTCTTATCTTAATGTAGGAGGACTGATAACCTTTGCTACTAACTAATGGATCATAAACCCAACTGCATCATTTCCCACATCAAACCGGCTAGACCAGCTCAACACACTAAAATGCATGGTTCCACAAAATAACTACAAGAGTTCATTTACCACATTGATCAGTTTTCTGTCACCAATAAAAGTAATAAACTGTAATCCAAATATTATGTAAGAAAAAAAAAACGTTTATTCACTTTTCAAGAAACCCTGAGAACAGAAGTTTCAGCCAGCATCAAAATGTGGAAGATAGCAGGCTAATGTATCCATTAATAATGAAATTACTAGAGCTGCATAAACACGGTGCGACCCGTGAGGCGTCCGATATCGGATATATTGACGCCAGAGGTCTGCCTGCCTGCACCCACTATAAGTGTGAGGTGTTGTGCAGCCAATTCCCTGTGCAAAATGTGCCCCATACATGGGAGGGGATCTGGTCTCTTGGTCGACAGTAAGTAGGTCGACAATGTTTAGGTCGACCACTATTGGTCGACAGTAACTAGGTCAACAGGGTCTTTAGGTTGACAGGTCAAAAGGTCGACATGAGTTTTTCAAATATTTTTCCTTTTTTTTAACTTTTTCATACTGAATGATCCACGCGGACTACGATTGGGAATAGTAACCTGTGCCGAGCACAGCGGTACGCGAGCCATTCGAGGGGACACTGTGCACTAATTGGGGTTCCCTGTCACTGTACGGAGAAAACGACACCAAAAAACCCCATGAAAAACTAATGTCGACCTTTTGACCTGTCGACCTACACCATGTCGACCTAAAGACCCTGTCAACCTACTTACTGTCTACCAATAGTGGTCAACCTAAACACTGTCGACCAACTAACCATCGACCTTACATACCACACCCACATGGGAGGGCAGCATAGATGTAATCTTTCACACCCAGCGATATAATGAATCATAGCTTAAATTCACTGTACAGTATATAGTTATAGGGAGATATTCTGCAAACTCTTCCTAACCATCTGTTGCTGGGAGGAGGGGCAATTTAAAGGAACCAATTCATTATACAAAAATGTTGGAGGAACAATCAAACAAAAGACGGAGGAACAATTAACCCTTTATTCCAACAAAATGCCTCATACACAGGCTCACCATAATATCCCTTTACACTGGGACTAAACAGGTTCTGTGGCTGGCTGACTTCAAGTTAAGTGTATTTAATCAGCCACAGAACCTGTGTAATTCATGAGTGTCCGGGTTTAAAGAGATAGTTTGGTAAGACTAGTTATAGAAGTCTTTTTTTCCCAGAGAGACAGGTTAAAAACAAAATAGCTGTGTTACTAGTGTTTGGTGCGGACTGAATGTTTCCTTAATTCCCTAATCACAGCAGATGCAGACTACAGAATGCCAATGCTAGTAAAATCACCCCAAAAAAAAAAAACCAAAAAAAACTGGAAACTGGAACATCTAAGCGTGTAAGATATTTGCCAAGTCCCCACTGGCTTAAAGAACAACTCACATAATTAGCCAGCTTACTATTCTAGAGCCATTTCTGAAAAAGGTGTTCCCTCCACAACAAACGAAATGTGTGTGTCACTTGGGTTTCCCAGAAAAAGTTTGGATCACCATGCATAAAATAAGATTTTACTTACCGGTAAATCTATTTCTCGTAGTCCGTAGAGGATGCTGGGGACTCCGTAAGGACCATGGGGATAGACGGGCTCCGCAGGAGACATGGGCACTTTAAGAAAGAATTTAGTTCCTGGTGTGCACTGGCTCCTCCCTCTATGCCCCTCCTCCAGACCTCAGTTAGAGAAACTGTGCCCAGAGGAGATGGACAGTACAAGGAAAGGATTTTGTTAATCCAGGGCAAGATTCATACCAGCCACACCAATCACACCGTATAACTTGTGATAAACTTACCCAGTCAACAGTATGAAAACAACATATCATCAGTGCAAGACCGATGCAACTATAACGTAACCCTTATTGAAGCAATAACTATATACAAGTATTGCAGAAGAAGTCCGCACTTGGAACGGGCGCCCAGCATCCTCTACGGACTACGAGAAATAGATTTACCGGTAAGTAAAAACTTATTTTCTCTAACGTCCTAGAGGATGCTGGGGACTCCGTAAGGACCATGGGGATTATACCAAAGCTCCCAAACTGGCGGGAGAGTGCGGATGACTCTGCAGCACCGATTGAGCAAACATGAGGTCCTCCTCAGCCAGGGTATCAAACCTATAGAATTTTGCAAAAGTGTTTGAACCCAACCAAGTAGCAGCTCGACACAGCTGTAGTGCCGAGACCCCCCGGGCAGCTGCCCAAGAAGAGCCCACCTTCCTAGTGGAATGGGCCTTGACCGATTTTGGTAACGGCAATTCAGCCGTAGAATGCGCTTGCTGAATCGTGTCACAAATCCAGCGAGCAATAGCTTGCTTTGAAGCAGGGGCACCAATCTTGTTGGATGCATACAGGACAAACAGCGCTTCAGTTTTCCTGACTCTAGCCATTCTGGCCACGTAAATTTTCAAAGCCCTGACCACATCAAGTAACTCGGAATCCTCCAAGTCACGTGTAACCACAGGCACCACAATAGGTTGGTTCATATGAAAAGATGATACCACTTTCGGCAGAAATTGCGAACGGGTCCGCAATTCTGCTCTATCCATATGGAAAACCAGATAGGGGCTTTTATGTGACAAAGCTGCTAATTCTGACACACGTCTAGCCGAAACTAAGGCTAATAACATGACCACCTTCCAGGTGAGATATTTTAACTCCGCCGTTTTAAGTGGTTAAAACCAGTGTGACTTTAGGAAACTTAACACCACGTTAAGATCCCAAGGTGCCACCGGAGGCACAAAAGGAGGCTGAATACGCAGCACTCCTTTTACAAACGTCTGAACTTCTGGTAGAGAAGCCAACTCTTTTTGAAAGAAAATGGATAGGGCCGAAATCTGAACCTTAATGGAGCCTAAGTTTTAGGCCCAAATTCACTCCAGTTTGTTGGAAGTGAAAGAAACGGCCCAGATGGAATTCTTCCGTAGGAGCATTCCTGGCCTCACACCAAGAAACATATTTTCGCCATATACGGTGATAATGTTAAGATGTCACGTCCTTCCTAGCCTTTATCAGCGTAGGAATGACCTTATCCGGAATGCCTTTTTCCACTATGATCCGGCGTTCAACCGCCATGCCGTCAAACGCAGCCGCAGTAAGTCTTGGAACAGTCAGGGGCCCTGTTGCAACAGGCCCTGCCTTAGAGGAAGAGGCCACGGATTTTCTGTAAGCATTTCCTGCAGATTCGGATACCAGATCCTTCGTGGCCAATCTGGAACAATGAGGATTGTTCTCACTCCTCCTTTTTCTTATTATTCTCAACCCTTGGGTATGAGAGGAAGAGGAGGAAATACATAGACTGACTGGAACACCCACGGTGTCACTAGGGCGTCTACCGCTACTGCCTGAGGGTCTCTTGACCAGGCGCAATAACTCTGCAGCTTTTTGTTGAGGCGGAACGCCATCCTGTCTATCTGTGGCAGTCCCCACCGAACTGCAATCTGTGCGAAGACTTCCTGATGAAGTCTCCACTCTCCAGGACGTATGTCTGGTGAGGAAGTCTGCTTCCCAGTTGTTCACTTCCGGAATGAACATTGTTGACAGTGCTCTTACATGATTCTCCGCCCAGCGAAGAATTCTGGTGGCTTTCGCCATCGCCACTCTGCTCCTTGTGCCGCCTTGGCGGTTTACATGAGCTACTGCAGTGACGTTGTCTGACTGGATCAGAACCAGTTGGTCGCGAAGAAAGGTCTCCGCCTAACGTAGGGCGTTGTATATGGCCCTTAGTTCCAATATGTTGATGTGAAGACAAGTCTCTTGACTTGACCAAAGACCTTGGAAATTTCTTCCCTGTGTGACTGCTCCCCAGCCTCGGAGGCTCGCGTCCGTGGTCATCAGGATCTAGTCCTGAATGCCGAATCTGCGGCCCTCTAGAAGGTGAGCACTCTGCAGCCACCACAGGAGAGATACCCTGGCCCTGGGGGATAGGGTGATCAACTGATGAATCTGTAGATGTGACCCGGACCACTTGTCCAGTAGGTCCCATTGGAAAGTCCTCGCATGGAACCTGCTGAAGGGAATGTTTTTCCCAGGACTCGAGTGCAGTGATGCACTGACACCTGTCTTGGTTTCAATAGGTCCCTGACTAGAGTCATGAGTTCCTGGGCCTTCTCTATCTGAAGGTAAACCCATTTCTGGTCTGTATCCAGAATCATACCCAAGAAGGGCAGACGAGTTATAGGAACCAACTGTGACCTCGGGAAATTGAGAATCCAGCCGTGTTGCTGTGACACCTTCAGCGAAAGTGACACGCTGTTCAACAACTGCTCTTTTGATTTCGCCCTTATTAGGAGATCGTCTAAGTATGGGACAACTGTGACTCCTTGCTTGCGTAGAAGCACCATTATTTCCGCCAATTACCCTGAAATTGGTAATGACAATCCTGTACCGCAATTGTCAGGTACGCCTGATGGGGTGGATAAATGGGAACATGAAGGTATGCAGCCTTTATGTTTAGATACACCATCAAATCCCCCCCTTCCAGGCTGGCGATGATCGCTCTGGGCGATTCCACTTTAAATTTGAACCTTTTCCCGTATAGGTTCAGAGATTTTAATTTTAAAAATAGGTCTGACCGAACCGTACGGTTTCGGGACTACAGCCAAGGTTGAGTCATATCGCCTTCCTTCTTGCAGGCGGGGAACCTGTTGGAGATACAATGTGTGAATTGTATTTAATATTGTCTCCCTTCCTGGGGGAGAAGCCGGTAGGTCCGATAAGAAAAAACCAGCGAGGAGGCACCTTTCGAATTCCAGCTTGTAACCCTGAGAAACAATTTTTTTATTGCCCCGGGAACCACCTGTGAGTGAACTCAGATGTGGCTGAAGAGACGAAGACGTGCTCCCACTGGGGCGGACTCCCTTAGCGGAGCTCCAGCGTCATGCGTTGGATGTAGTAGAGGCCGGGGAGGACTTCTGTTCCTGGGAACTAGCTGTGCCCTGTACCCTTACCTCTGGTAAGAAAGGACGCTCCTCGTACTTTCTTGTTATTCTGCGACCGAAAGGACTGCATTTGATAATGTCGTGCTTTCTTAGGCTGTGAGGGAATATAAGCCAAAAGATCAGAATTACCAGCTATAGCTGTGGAGACCAGGCCCGAGAGCCCTTCTCCATACAATTCCTCAGCCTTCCATATGCCTCTTTTAGTTGGCATCACCTGTCCATTGCATGTTCCACAGGACACTTCTAGCAGAAATCGACATAGCGTTGACTCTAGAACCCAGTAGACTAATGTCTCTTTGGGCATGTTTTATATACATATAAGACAGCATCTTATATATATATATATATATATATATATATATATATATATATATATATATATATATATATATATATATATTATATATACATACACACACACACACACACACACACACACATATATACTAGGGTCAATACCATGGAATCCTTATCTAGGGTTTCAATCTCCGCTGATAAGGTATCTGTCCACGCTGCTACAGCGCTATAAACCCATGCCGACACCATCGCCGGTCTGAGTAGTGTACCAGAATGTGTGTAAATGGACTTCAAAGTACTTTTACTGTAAGCTATCTGTTAAGTCAGCGCTACCTTTTGGGTAAACGTGACAAAGCTTTGTCCACCCTAGGGGAAGATTCCCATCGTATCCTGGCCCTAGTAGGGAAAGGATACTCCCTGAGAATTCTTTTTGGGAAGCTGCAGCTTCTTGTCTGGAGATTCCCGCTCTTTTTCTTCATGAGAGGAGGGAAAGTTACCTCAGCTTTCTTCCCCTTAAACATGTGTACCCTCGTGTCAGGGACAGATGAGGCATCAGTGATATGCAAAACATCTTTTATTACAATAATCATATATTGAATACTTTTCTGCCAGTTTTGGCTGTAACTTTGCATTATCGTAGTCGACACTGGAGTCAGACTCCGTGTTGATATCAGTGTCTATTATTTTGGATAGTGAGCATTGTGAGACTCTGAAGGTCTCTGCGACATAGGGACAGACCTGTGTAGATTCACTGTCTGTTCTCTAATCTTTTGTGCAATAAATTTACCTCAGCACTTTATTTCACATATCCAATCAGGTGTCGGCGTCGTCGACGGAGACACCACTCACACACATTTGCTCCATCTCCTCCTTAGGAGAGCCTTTTACCTCAGACATGTCGACACACACGTACCGACACACCACACACTCAGGGAAAGCTCATCTGAAGACAATTCCCCCACAAGGCCCTTTGGAGAGACAGAGAGAGAGTATGCCAGCACACACCCCAGCGCTATATGACCCAGGAAAAAACACAGCAATTTAATGTTTACCCAGTAGCGCTGTTATTATCTGCGCCGAATTATGTGCCCCCCCTCTTCTTTAAAACCCTCTCTTCTACCGTGGTATAAGCAGGGGAGAGTCCGGGGAGCTTCCTCTCAGCGGTGCTGTGGAGAAAAACATGGCACTGGTGAGTGCTGAGGGAGAAGCCCCGCCCCCTCGACAGCGGGCTTCTGTCCCGCTAAAAGTGTAAAATTGGCGGGGGGTTAATGTGTGTGTGTGTATGTATATATATATATATATATATATATATATATATATATATATATATATATATATATATATAAGTGTCCAGCTGTATATATGCTCCTTTTGCCAAATAAGAGGTTTATATTGCTGCCCAGGGCGCCCCCCCCCCCTGCGCCCTGCACCCTTACAGTGACCAGAGTATGTGAGGTGTGTGGGAGCAATGGCGCACAGCTGCAGTGCTGTGCGTTACCTCAGTGAAGATCATGAAGTCTTCTGCCGCCTCTGAAGTCTTCTTTTCTTCTCATACTCACCCGGCTTCTATCTTCCGGCTCTGCGAAGGGGACGGCGGCGCGGCTCCGGGACGGACGGCGAGGGTGAGATCCTGCGTACCAATCCCTCTGGAGCTAATGGTGTCCAGTAGCCTAAGAAGCAGGACCTAGCTTCAGAGAGTAGGGCTGCTTCTCTCCCCTCGGTCCCACGATGCAGGGAGTCTGTTGCCAGCAGAGCTCCCTGAAAATATAAAACCTAACAAAATACTTTCTATCAGTAAACTCAGGAGAGCTCACTGAAAAGCACCCAGCTCATCTGGGCACAGTATCAAACTGAGGTCTGGAGGAGGGGCATAGAGGGAGGAGCCAGTGCACACCAGGAACTAAATTCTTTCTTAAAGTGCCCATGTCTCCTGCAGAGCCAGTCTATCCCCATGGTCCTTACGGAGTCCCCAGCATCCTCTAGGACGTTAGAGAAAGAGTAGTAGTGGTAGTTTCAAAATAAGCCCTGTTCCGCCCACTTCATCGGACATTGTGCTACCTTGTCTATCAGTGCTCCATACAGTGATTGTGGGAGGGACACTCAATGTCCATGTCTGTATACATACTTCTCCAAGCAGCAACAATTATATACTTCTTTACCTTTCTGGTTTTCAGAACTTTGTGGAGAAAGATTTTTCCAGATAATGGACCTCATACCTGTATATCTTTCTGTAATGTGTAAAGGGCCCTACACACTTAAATATATATAAGTGAACGATATGCACGTACTCGTTCATATCGTTCAGTGTGTAGGCACCAACGATGAACGATGTGCGGCCCCACGCTCGTTCATCGTTGGTGCCGAGTTGCTTATGAGATGCAGGCCAATATGGACAATCTCGTGCATATTAGCATGCACTGCTATGGAGCCGGGTGATGGAGGAAGAAACTTCACTCCCCCGTCACCTCCCCCCTACTGCCGGGTCGCCCGTCGGCCATATCCGCCGTCGGGCAGCTCGGGGGCGGGTCGCTGAATGTGTAGGGGGCATTATATCTTTGACCATTTCTTTTACAGGCTTTCTGCCCATAATCTTATAAAATGTGTGTGTTAAAACTTGTACAAAAAGGTTTGACGATCTTATTACCCACCTAGACTCACATAGTTCTACCTGCCCCTATTAGCAGGCCCATTTATCAGTATTCACACTTTGTGTAATCTGGGCACGATATTAGCGCCCACAGTAGCAATACAGTATGAGATTGTACCGTCAGAATGTATTAAAGAGCACAAGCAGGGACAGAAGCTCTGAAAGGAGCCTGTCCCTGCGATGTGCTCAGAGTGAAGAGTCCGCATCAGCAGTCTCTTCACTTCTCTAACCGGACTTCTACGCATTTGCAGTCTACTGACCACGCATGTGCGGCAGCCACTGCAAGGGAGGGTTTCAGCACTACCCACTCCCGGTAAACTTTTGAAGAGTGTAGCCCATAGGCTACAGCGAATAATGTCATCTTTATTGGGTATCATCTGTGAGGGCCAAGCTTGGTAAATAAGACAGTGTCACATTCCCCATATGGGGACTGCGGCTCCTGTCGGGAATGGATGGATATCCAATACATGCTGCGGTCACTCCATCATACATGCGTGTGAGACTTGATATTTGCAGGTACCCCCCCGAAAATGTCTGTCTGTTTTTGGAAAATATGCCACAAAAAAAAATAATCATAAATGGTCCCCATAAAGTTTATAGGTAAAAGTATAGAAATGTAAATTTTAGGTTTAGCTGTCAGAGGACAAAAGACAAACAGACTGTTCAAATATACATTTTCCACAAGAGCACTCGCTGACAAAGGTAAAAAGTGACTCAACTGTTATCAGCAATGGCAGACACGTTATAGGACAACTTCCTGAGGAGGGGGCAGCGGTGCTGGGGGGGGAAGGATGGTTAGAAGGTTGGAGGAGATTTTAAACTAGGAGCCTGGGGGGAGGGTTTAGCTAGAAACTACGGGTCATGCAGTGAGAATAGTGGGGATGGCGGTAGTAAACGAAATGGGGGAGAAGTTGGGGGGAGGGTAAGAGCAGGCGGTAAGGTTACTAACATGGGTACTAAAAGGGATTTTACCAAAGCACTAACCAATGACGATTACAGGTCATCATTGCTACATAAGGTGAAAGATGTCCCTAACGCAAGGGAAAATACTTATCTTAGTTGTATGTATGTAAACGCCAGAAGCATTACTGGTAAAAAGGGTGAACTAGAAATACTTGCAGCAAGCAAACAGTATGATATTATAGGCATTACTGAAACTTGGTGGGATGAATCTCATGATTGGACAGTCAATCTGGAGGGCTATACACTGTTTAGGAGAGACAGACTAAATAAAAAGGGTGGAGGGGTGTGTCTTTACGTAAAGCCGTTTTTAAAACCTGATATACGGGAAGATATTCAGGAGGGGACTGTAGACACTGTCGAGACATTATGGGTAGAAATTGCATGCGGGGAAAAAGGAATAAAAAAAGTTAGTATTGGGTGTATTGTATAGGCCGCCTGGTATCAACGCATCTGATGAGGAATTGTTACTAAAGCAAATTGAAAGAGCAGCAGGAGTAGGAGACATAGTAGTGATGGGAGATTTTAACTATACAGAGATAAACTGGAAAAACGATTCATGTGATACTGCTAGGGGAAATATGTTTATAAACACACTTAATGATAACTACTTCGTCCAACTAATTGAGGAACCAACTAGGTACAATGCAATCTTAGACCTGGTATTAACAAACAATGGGGATTTGGTATCAGGTATTATAGTAGGGGAACCCATAGGAAACAGCGACCACAATATGGTCACATTCAATATCAGTTTCCATAAACAGCCCTATACTGGATCAACTAGGACTCTAAACCTTAGCAAAGCAAATTTTGAAAAGATGAGGGTATTTTTCAGGGATATTGAATGGGAAGGTTTGTTTTTAGGAAAAAATACTACGGAGAAATGGGAGGTACTAAAATTCCTGCTAGCTAAAAATACACTCAAATTTATTCCTATGAGTAGCAAAAAAAGGAATAAAAATCATAAACCGATGTGGCTTAACAAAAAGATTAAGGAACTTATGGGCAAGAAAAGGCGAGCATTTAAAAAATACAAATCTGACGGGGAAGCAGTCATTTCAGCACTATAAGGTATGTAACAAAATTTGCAAAAAGGAAACAGCGGCTAAAGTAGAAACTGAAAAACTAGTAGCAAAGGAAAGCAAAGCGAATCCCAAAAAATTCTTTAAATACATTAATAGCAAGAGATTAAAGAAGGAGAGTATAGGCCCTTTAAAAGACAAGTTGGGAGTCTTAAGCAAAAATGATAATGACATAGCGGACACACTAAATGAGTTTTTTTCAACAGTATTCACTAGAGAGGAGGACCCATTTCAGGGACTGACACACAATCTCAATAATGAGAATATCCCACTGATAGGTACTTATTTAAGCGAGGAAGTAGTCTGTGACCGATTAAAACATTTAAAGATTAATAAATCACCAGGGCCCGATGGTATTCACCCAAGGGTTCTAATGGAGCTTCACTCTGAACTGGCAAAACCGCTATCTTTGATCTTTAAGGATTCAGTTATATCAGGTATGGTTCCCAAAGACTGGCGTATAGCGGAAGTAGTGCCTATATTCAAAAAGGGAAGTAAAGCTGAACCAGATAATTATAGACCAGTTAGTCTTACATCTATACTGGGGAAAGTATTGGAAGGTATTCTAAGAGATAGTATTCAGAAGTTCCTTGAAGTCAATAAGGTCATTAAAAGGAATCAACATGGGTTTATGAAGGACAGATCCTGTCAAACCAACTTACTTGGCTTTTATGAAACAGTAAGCGCAAACCTAGATCAGGGTAAAGACGTGGATGTAATCTTTTTAGACTTTGCCAAAGCGTTCGATACTGTACCACACATGAGACTTATCTACAAGCTACAAGAATCAGGGCTAGGAAGCACAATATGCACTTGGGTCAAAAACTGGTTAGATAATAGGGAGCAGCGCGTTGTGGTTAATGGATCTTTTTCAACTTGGACTAAAGTGCTAAGTGGTGTGCCGCAAGGCTCAGTATTAGGACCGCTATTGTTCAATATTTTCATTAACGACCTAACAGAAGGTCTAGAGAGCATGGTGTCAATTTTTGCAGATGATACCAAATTGTGTAAGGCTATAAATACAGAGGAGGATGCCGAGTCTCTTCAGAACGACTTCGTTAAATTAGAAGCATGGGCAGCCAAATGGAGAATGCGCTTCAACACAGACAAGTGTAAGGTAATGCACTGTGGTAACAAGAACAAAAATTACACCTACCTACTAAATGGGGTAAAATTAGGGGATTCTGTATTGGAAAAGGACTTAGGTGTCCTCATAGATAGCAAGCTAAGCAGTAGTACCCAAAGTAGGACTGCAGCAAAGAAGGCTAATAATAAGAATTTACTCACCGGTAATTCTATTTCTCGTAGTCCGTAGTGGATGCTGGGAAATCCGTATGGACCATGGGGAATAGACGGGCTCCGCAGGAGACTGGGCACTCTAAAAGAAAGATTAGGTACTATCTGGTGTGCACTGGCTCTTCCCTCTATGCCCCTCCTCCAGACCTCAGTTAAGGATACTGTGCCCGGAAGAGCTGACACAACAAGGAAAGGATTTGGAATCCAGGGTAAGACTCATACCAGCCACACCAATCACACTGTACAACTTGTGATAACCATACCCAGTTAACAGTATGAACAACAACTGAGCCTCATTAACAGATGGCTCATAACAATAACCCTTTAGTTAAGCAATAACTATATACATGTATTGCAGAGAGTCCGCACTTGGGACGGGCGCCCAGAATCCACTACGGACTACGAGAAATAGAATTACCGGTGAGTAAATTCTTATTTTCTCTGACGTCCTAGTGGATGCTGGGAACTCCGTAAGGACCATGGGGATTATATCAAAGCTCCCAAACGGGCGGGAGAGAGCGGATGACTCTGCAGCACCGAATGAGCAAAGGCAAGGTCCTCCTCAGCCAGGGTATCAAACTTGTAGAACTTAGCAAATGTGTTTGAACCCGACCAAGTAGCAGCTCGGCAAAGCTGTAAAGCCGAGACCCCTCGGGCAGCCGCCCAAGAAGAGCCCACCTTCCCTGTGGAATGGGCTTTTACCGATTTAGGATGCGGTAACCCTGCCGCAGAATGAGCTTGCTGAATCGTGTTCCAAATCCAGCGCGCAATAGTTTGCTTTGAAGCCGGAGCCCCCAGTTTGTTGGGTGCATACAGGATAAACAGCGAGTCAGTTTTCCTGACTCCAGCCATCCTGGCTACATAGATTTTCAAATCCCTGACTACGTCCAGCAACTTGGAAGCCTCCAAGTCCCGAGTAGCCGCAGGCACCACAATAGGTTGGTTCAAATGAAACGCTGATACCACCTTTGGGAGAAATTGGGGACGAGTCCTCAATTCTGCCCTGTCCATATGGAAGATCAGATACGGGCTTTTACATGACAAAGCCGCCAATTCTGAAACACGCCTGGCTGAAGCCAAGGCCAACAGCATGACCACCTTCCACGTGAGATACTTTAGCTCCACGGTCTTAAGTGGCTCAAACCAGTGTGATTTCAGGAAATCCAACACAACGTTAAGATCCCAAGGTGCCACTGGAGGCACAAAAGGGGGCTGAATATGCAGCACTCCCTTAACAAACGTCTGAACTTCAGGCAGTGAAGCCAGTTCTTTTTGAAAGAAAATAGACAGGGCCGAAATCTGGACCTTTATGGATCCTGATTTTAGGCCCATAGTCACTCCTGCCTGTAGGAAGTGCAGGAATCGACCCAGCTGGAATTCCTCTGTAGGGGCCTTCCTGGCCTCACACCAAGCAACATATTTTCGCCATATACGGTGATAATGGTTTGCTGTCACGTCTTTCCTAGCCTTTATTAGCGTAGGAATAACTTCATCCGGAATACCCTTTTCCGCTAGGATCCGGCGTTCAACCGCCATGCCGTCAAACGCAGCCGCGGTAAGTCTTGGAACAGACAGGGCCCCTGCTGTAACAGGTCCTGTCTGAGAGGCAGAGGCCATGGGTCCTCTGAGATCATTTCTTGTAGTTCTGGGTACCAAGTTCTTCTTGGCCAATCCGGAACGATGAGTATAGTTCTTACTTCTCTCTTTCTTACTATCCTCAGTACCTTGGGTATGAGAGGAAGAGGAGGGAACACATAAACCGACTGGTACACCCACGGTGTCACCAGTGCGTCCACAGCTATCGCCTGAGGGTCCCGTGACCTGGCGCAATATTTTTTTAGCTTTTTGTTGAGGCGGGACGCCATCATGTCCACCTGTGGCAGTTCCCAACGATTTACAATCTGTGTGAAGACTTCTTGATGAAGAATCCTTGTGGCTTCTGCCATTGCCATCCTGCTTCTTGTGCCGCCCTGGCGGTCCACATGGGCGACCGCCGTGATGTTGTCTGACTGAATCAGTACAGATTGGTTTTGAAGCAGGGGCTCTGCTTGACTCAGGGTGTTGTAGATGGCCCTTAGTTCCAATATATTTATGTGTAGAGAAGTCTCCAGACTTGACCACTGTCCTTGGAAGTTTCTTCCCTGAGTGACTGCCCCCCATCCTCGGAGGCTTGCATCCGTGGTCACCAGGATCCAGTCCTGTATGCCGAACCTGCGTCCCTCGAGAAGATGAGCACTCTGCAGCCACCACAGCAGAGACACCCTGGCCCTTGGGGACAGGGTGATCAACCGATGCATCTGAAGATGCGATCCGGACCATTTGTCCAACAGATCCCACTGAAAGATCCTTGCATGGAACCTGCCAAAGGGAATTGCTTCGTAAGAAGCCACCATCTTTCCCAGGACTCGCGTGCAGTGATGCACCGACACCTGTTTTGGTTTCTGGAGGTCCCTGACCAGAGATGACAATTCCTGGGCCTTCTCCTCCGGGAGAAACACCTTCTACTGTTCTGTGTCCAGAATCATTCCCAGGAAAAGCAGACGCGTCGTAGGAATCAGCTGCGACTTTGGGATATTCAGAATCCAGCCGTGCTGATGCAACACTTCCTGAGAGAGTGCTACGCTGACCAACAACTGCTCTTTGGACCTCGCCTTTATGAGGAGATCGTCCAAGTACGGGATAATTATAACTCCCTTTCTTCAAAGGATTATCATCATTTCGGCCATTACCTTGGTAAATATTCTCGGAGCCGTGGAGAGACCAAACGGCAACGTCTGGAATTGGTAATGACAGTTCTGTACCACAAACCTGAGGTACTCCTGGTGAGGTGGGAAAATGGGGACATGCAAGTAAGCATCCTTGATGTCCAGCGACACCATAAAATCCCCCTCTTCCAGGCTTGCAATAACCGCCCTGAGCGATTCCATTTTGAACTTGAACTTCTTTATATAAGTGTTCAAGGATTTTAAATTCAGGATGGGTCTCACCGAACCGTCCGGTTTCGGTACCACAACATTGTGGAATAGTAACCCCTGCCCTGTTGAAGGAGGGGGACCTTGATTATCACCTGCTGGAGGTACAGCTTGTGAATTGCCGCCAGTACTACCTCCCTTTCCCTGGGAGCAGCTGGCAAGGCTGATTTGAGGTAACGGCGAGGGGGAGTCGCCTCGAACTCCAGCTTGTATCCCTGAGATACAATTTGTACAGCCCATAGATCCACTTGTGAGCGAACCCACTGGTTGCTGAAGTTTCGGAGACGCGCCCCCACCGCACCTGGCTCCGCCTGTGGAGCCCCAACGTCATGCGGTGGACTTAGTGGAAGCAGGGGAGGATTTTTGTTCCTGGGAACTGGCTGCCTGGTGCAGCTTCTTTCCTCTACCCTTGCCCCTGGCCAGAAAGGATGCTCCTCTGACCCGCTTGCCTTTCTGAGGCCGAAAGGACTGCATTTGATAATACGGTGCTTTCTTAGGCTGTGAGGGAACCTGAGGTAAAAAAGTCGACTTCCCAGCAGTTGCTGTGGATACGAGGTCCGAGAGACCGTCCCCAAATAATTCCTCACCCTTATAAGGCAAAACCTCCATGTGTTTTTTAGACTCAGCATCACCTGTCCACTGCCGAGTCCATAATACTCTCCTGGCAGAAATGGACATTGCATTAATTCTAGATGCCAGCAGGCAAATGTCCCTCTGTGCATCCCGCATATATAAGACGACGTCTTTTATATGTTCGATGGTTAGCAAAATAGTATCCCTGTCGAGGGAATCAATGTTGTCTGACCGGGTATCAGTCCATGCTGCTGCAGCACTACACATCCAGGCTGAAGCAATAGCAGGTCTCAGTAGAGTACCAGAGTGTGTATACACAGACTTCAGGATAGCTTCCTGCTTTCTATCCGCAGGATCCTTTAGGGCGGCCGTATCCTGAGACGGCAGTGCCACCCTTTTAGATAAGCGTGTTAGCGCCTTGTTCACCCTAGGGGATGTTTCCCAATGTAACCTATCCGTTGGCGGGAAAGGGTACGCCATCAGTAACCTCTTAGAAATCACTAGTTTCTTATCAGGGGAACTCCACGCTTCTTTACACAAATCATTTAATTCATCAGATGGGGGAAAAGTCACTGGCTGCTTTTTCTCCCCAAACATAATACCCCTTTTGGTGGTAACCGGGTTAATATCTGAAATGTGCAATACATCTTTCATTGCAGTAATCATGCATCGGATGGCTTTTGTAGACTGTACATTTGTCTCATCCTCATCTACACTGGAGTCAGACTCCGTATCGACATCTGTGTCTACCATCAGAGCTAGCGGGCGTTTATGAGCCCCTGACGGCTTCTGAGTCGCCTGGGCAGGCGCGGGCTGAGACCCCGGCTGTCCCAAGGCTGCTGCGTCATCGAACCTTTTATGTAAGGAGTTGACACTGTCGGTAAGACCTTCCACATATCCATCCAATCAGGTGTCGGCCCCGTCGGGGCTTCTCTCCCCTCAGTCCCACGTAGCAGTGAGTCTGTTGCCAGCAGATCTCACTGAAAATAAAAAACCTAACAAATACTTTCTTTCTAGCAAGCTCAGGAGAGCCCACTAGGAGCACCCAGCTCTGGCCGGGCACAGATTCTAAGTGAGGTCTGGAGGAGGGGCATAGAGGGAGGAGCCAGTGCACACCAGATAGTACCTAATCTTTCTTTTAGAGTGCCCAGTCTCCTGCGGAGCCCGTCTATTCCCCATGGTCCTTACGGAGTTCCCAGCATCCACTAGGACATCAGAGAAAAGATATTAGCATGCATAAAACGGGGTATTGATGCTAGGGACGAGAGTATTATACTCCCGTTATATAAATCACTAGTGAGGCCACACCTTGAATACTGTGTACAATTCTGGGCACCGTACTACAAAAAGGATATCCTGGAGCTTGAAAAGGTACAGAGGAGGGCGACCAAACTAATTAAGGGCATGGAGACGATGGAATACAAGGAAAGGCTTGAAAGACTAGGCATGTTTACATTGGAAAAGCGGAGACTAAGAGGGGACATGATCAACATCTACAAATATATAAGGGGACAATACACAGAGCTGTTTTTGGTTAGATCAACACAGAGGACTCGTGGACACTCGCTCAGGTTAGAGGAGAGGAGATTCCGCACAATACGGCGTAAAGGCTTTTTCACGGTAAGGACAATACGTGTTTGGAATTCCCTGCCCGAGGGAGTTGTAATGGCGGAATCTGTCAACACCTTTAAGAATGGGTTAGATAAATTCCTAATGGATAAGGATATCCAGGGGTATGGTGCATAGTCATGCATTATAGTTACTATAAATAGGGATAAAATGCAACGGCTGACAGCAGCATCAGTCAGAAATTTTAGTCAAATCATCATGCATAGGAGACCACAAATAGGTTGAACTCGATGGACAATTGTCTTTTTTCAACCTCAGATACTATGTTACCCTGAACACCAACACGAAATCCACCCCTCCAGAACTGACGGACATCTGGTCTGAGCTGTATGTCTACAGCTCATATTTTTTATACCACAGATATTAAAGATGAAGTTTTCAGTGGAGATGAAGGAGTCAGAAGAAGCCTTCATCACCTTAGCTTGCACTGCGGGCACCATCGCCCAGAATAATGGGTGGCCTCGATGGCTCTAACAGTCCTGTGATGCAATGTCGAATATTTAACGGTGAATGGGAAGTGCATCAATGCAGTCACCCTTCTCATCCTAGGCCAGTACGAAGTTCCAAGAGGAGTGTGTACCACCAGGGAATACAGCTATTTTAGACAGGACAATAACAGCTATTTAGGATTCAGATGAATCTGTATATAATAACATTTTATATATTTATATTTTCGGTGTATAAAATCTGACACTTATAGTATGCTAAAAGGCTTAAGGGATTGCTTGTGCCACAGTTACCTAATTAAGTCACGAGAATCAAACAGAATAGGAACCAAACTGTTTTGTCTTGTCAGATAACATTTTCAAGATTTTAGAACACTCCTGTTTCTAAAGCATTGTAATAAATATGAAACATGATAAAATAGAAATCTGTTTGAAAACTAAAAGTGAATTACTGTATATTTGGTTCATTAAAACAAAAAGGTACAAAAAGGATCCCAATTTCATATTGCAGAACCGGTGACATTTGTGGAGAGAAGGATAAATTCCAATAGCATATCTTTTCTGGAAAACATTCTGTAGAAGCAGGAGTAAAAAGTATAATCCCACGAGGAGGTATTAAGGACACCACACCATGTACTGAAAAGGTCCATTGCCAAGATTTCTATTTAGGCACTCGGTGTTACTGTGAGATACAGGAGTGATCTAGATTCCTTAGACAAGTCTACTATATAGGACAGTATTAAAAGTACCCGCCAATCAGGAGAAATACCTATGTTCCTGGTCTAAGGGGTTCATACAGAATGGACAAAGTGATTTCCGAATTACGTTTGCCTGTGAGAATAATATAACATACATCTGTGTCCGTCACAACTGAACAAGCCACAAAAGATAAGCCCGATAGTAACTCTGCCGTGTTTTGTGGCACCAGACGAATATTACACTACTAAAATAAGAATTTACTTACCGATAATTCTATTTCTCATAGTCCGTAGTGGATGCTGGGAACTCCGTAAGGACCATGGGGAATAGCGGCTCCGCAGGAGACTGGGCACAAATAGAAAGCTTTAGTACTACCTGGTGTGCACTGGCTCCTCCCCCTATGACCCTCCTTCAAGCCTCAGTTAGGATACTGTGCCCGGACGAGCGTACACAATAAGGAAGGATTTTGAATCCCGGGTAAGACTCATACCAGCCACACCAATCACACCGTATAACTTGTGATCTGAACCCAGTTAACAGTATGATAAACAGAGGAGCCTCTAGAAAAGATGGCTCACTACAACAATAACCCGATTTAGTTAACAATAACTATGTACAAGTATTGCAGACAATCCGCACTTGGGATGGGCGCCCAGCATCCACTACGGACTATGAGAAATAGAATTATCGGTAAGTAAATTCTTATTTTCTCTGACGTCCTAGTGGATGCTGGGAACTCCGTAAGGACCATGGGGATTATACCAAAGCTCCCAAACGGGCGGGAGAGTGCGGATGACTCTGCAGCACCGAATGAGAGAACTCCAGGTCCTCCTCAGCCAGGGTATCAAATTTGTAGAATTTAGCAAACGTGTTTTCCCCTGACCAAGTAGCTGCTCGGCAAAGTTGTAAAGCCGAGACCCCTCGGGCGGCCGCCCAAGATGAGCCCACTTTCCGTGTGGAATGGGCTTTTACAGATTTTGGCTGTGCCAGGCCTGCCACAGAATGTGCAAGCTGAATTGTACTACAAATCCAACGAGCAATAGTCTGCTTAGAAGCAGGAGCACCCAGCTTGTTGGGTGCATACAGAATAAACAGCGAGTCAGATTTTCTGACTCCAGCCGTCCTGGAAACGTATATTTTCAGGGCCCTGACTACGTCCAGCAACTTGGAGTCCTCCAAGTCCCTAGTAGCCACAGGTACCACAATAGGCTGGTTCAGGTGAAACGCTGAAACCACCTTAGGGAGAAATTGAGGACGAGTCCTCAATTCTGCCCTATCCGTATGAAAAATTAGGTAAGGGCTTTTATAGGATAAAGCCGCCAATTCTGACACGCGCCTGGCTGAAGCCAGGGCCAATAGCATTACCACTTTCCATGTGAGATATTTTAAGTCCACAGTGGTGAGTGGTTCAAACCAATGTGATTTTAGGAACCCCAAAACCACATTGAGATCCCAAGGTGCCACTGGAGGCACAAAAGGAGGCTGTATATGCAGCACCCCTTTGACAACGTCTGAACTTCAGGAACTGAAGCCAGTTCTTTTTGGAAGAAGATCGACAGGGCCGAAATTTGAACCTTAATGGACCCTAATTTTAGGCCCATAGACAGTCCTGTTTGCAGGAAATGCAGGAAACGACCCAGTTGAAATTCCTCTGTAGGGGCCTTCCTGGTCTCGCACCACGTAACATATTTACGCCAAATACGGTGATAATGCTGCACGGTTACATCCTTCCTGGCTTTGATCAGGGTAGGGATGACTTCATCCGGAATGCCTTTTTCCTTCAGGATCCGGCGTTCAACCGCCATGCCGTCAAACGCAGCCGCGGTAAGTCTTGGAACAGACAGGGTCCCTGCTGGAGTAGGTCCCTTCGTAGAGGTAGAGGCCACGGGTCCTCCGTGAGCATCTCTTGAAGTTCCGGGTACCAAGTCCTTCTTGACCAATCCGAGCCACGAGTATAGTCCTTACTCCTCTCCTTCTTATGATTCTCAGTACCTTGGGTATGAGAGGCAGAGGAGGGAACACATACACTGACTGGTACACCCACGGTGTTACCAGAGCGTCCACAGCTATTGCCTGAGGGTCCCGTGACCTGGCACAATACCTGTCTAGTTTTTTGTTGAGGCGTGACGCCATCATGTCCACCTTTGGTTTTTCCCAACGGTTCACAATCATGTGGAAAACTTCTGGGTGAAGTCCCCACTCTCCCGGGTGGAGGTCGTGCCTGCTGAGGAAGTCTGCTTCCCAGTTGTCCACTCCCGGAATGAACACTGCTGACAGTGCTATCACATGATTTTCCGCCCAGCGAAGAATCCTTGCAACTTCTGTCATTGCCCTCCTGCTTCTTGTGCCGCCCTGTCTGTTTACGTGGGCGACTGCCGTGATGTTGTCCGACTGGATCAGCACCGGCTGACCTTGAAGCAGAGGTCTTGCTAGGCTTAGAGCATTGTAGATGGCCCTTAGCTCCAGGATATTTATGTAAAGTGATGTCTCCAGGCTTGACCACAAGCCCTGGAAATTTCTTCCCTGTGTGACTGCTCCCCAGCCTCTCAGGCTGGCATCCGTGGTCACCAGGACCCAGTCCTGAATGCCGAATCTGCGGCCCTCTAGAAGATGAGCACTCTGCAACCACCACAGAAGAGACACCCTTGTCCTTGGGGACAGGGTTATCCGCTGATGCATCTGAAGATGCGATCCGGACCATTTGTCCAGCAGATCCCACTGGAACGTTCTTGCGTGGAATCTGCCGAATGGAATCGCTTCGTAGGAAGCTACCATCTTTCCCAGGACTCTTGTGCATTGACGCACTGAGACTTGCCCTGGTTTCAGGAGGTTTCTGACTTGGTCGGATAACTCCCTGGCTTTTTCTTCCGGAAGGAACACCTTTTTCTGGACTGTGTCCAGAATCATCCTTAGGAACAGAAGACGTGTTGTCGGAATCAGCTGCGATTTTGGGATATTTAGAATCCAGCCGTGCTGCCGTAGCACTACTTGAGATAGGGCTACTCCGACTACTAACTGTTCTCTGGATCTTGCTCTTATCAGGAGATCGTCCAAGTAAGGGATAATTAAAACGCCTTTTCTTCGAAGAAGAATCATCATCTCGGCCATTACCTTGGTAAAGACACGAGGTGCCGTGGATAATCCAAACGGCAGCGTCTGAAACTGATAGTGACAGTTTTCTACAACAAACATGAGGTACCCTTGATGAGAAGGGTAAATGGGGACATGGAGGTAGGCATCTTTGATGTCCAGAGACACCATATAGTCCCCCTCTTCCAGGTTCGCGATCACTGCCCTGAGTGACTCCATCTTGAATTTGAACCTCTGTATGTAAGTGTTCAAAGACTTCAGATTTAAAATTGGTCTCACCGAGCCGTCCGGCTTCGGTACCACAAACAGCGTGGAATAATACCCCTTCCCTTGTTGCAGGAGGGGTACCTTGATTATCACCTGCTGGGAATACAGCTTGTGAACTGCCTCCAATACTGCCTCCCTGTCGGAGGGAGACGTTGGTAAAGCAGACTTCAGGAACCGGCGAGGGGGAGACGTCTCGAACTCCAATTTGTACCCCTGAGATACTACTTGCAGGATCCAGGGGTCCACTTGCGAGTGAGCCCACTGCGCGCTGAAATTCTTGAGACGGGCCCCCACCGTGCCTGAGTCCGCTTGTAAGGCCCCAGCGTCATGCTGAGGACTTGGCAGAAGCGGGGGAGGGCTTTTGTTCCTGGGAAGTGGCTGTCTGTTGCAGTCTTTTTCCCCTTCCTCTGCCCCGGGGCAGAAAAGAGGAACCTTTTGCCCGCTTGCCCTTATGGGGACGAAAGGACTGAGCCGGATAAGACGGCGTCTTTTTATGTTGAGAGGCTACCTGGGGTAAAAATGTGGATTTCCCAGCAGTTGCCGTGGCCACCAGGTCCGATAGCCCGACCCCAAATAACTCGTCCCCTTTATAAGGCAATATTTCCATATGCCGTTTAGAGTCCGCATCACCTGACCACTGTCGCGTCCATAATCCTCTTCTGGCAGAAATGGACAGCGCACTCACTCTTGAAGCCAGAGTGGAAATATCCCTCTGTGCATCTCGCATATATAGAAATGCATCTTTTAAATGCTCTATAGTCAACAATATACTGTCCCTATCCAGGGTATCAATATTTTCAGTCAGGGAATCCGACCAAGCTACCCCAGCGCTGCACATCCAGGCTGAGGCGATTGCTGGTCGCAGTATAACACCAGTATGTGTGTATATACTTTTTAGGATATTTTCCAGTTTTCGGTCACCTGGTTCCTTGAGGGCGGCCGTATCCGGAGACGGTAACGCCACTTGTTTTGATAAGCGTGTGAGCGCTTTATCCACTCTAGGGGGTGTTTCCCAACGCGCCCTAACCTCTGGCGGGAAAGGGTATAATGCCAATAACTTTTTAGAAATTATCAGTTTTTTATCGGGGGAAACCCACGCTTCATCACACACCTCATTTTATTCGTCTGATTCAGGAAAAACTACAGGTAGTTTTTTCACACCCCACATAATACCCTTTTTAGTGGTACTTGCAGTATCAGAAATGTTTAACACCTCTCTCATTGCCGTGATCATGTAACGTGTGGCCCTACTGGAAGTCACGTTTGTCTCCTCACCGTCGACACTGGAGTCAGTATCCGTGTCGACGTCAGTATCCACCACCTGAGGTAACGGCCTTTTTAGAGCCCCTGATGGTTTCTGAGATGCCTGGACAGGGACTAGCTGATTAGTCGGCTGTCTCATGTCATCAACCGTCTTTTGTAAGGAGCTGACACTGTCACGTAAATCCTTCCATAAAGCCATCCACTCAGGTGTCGACTCCTTAGGGGGTGACATCTCTATTATAGGCAATTGCCCCGCCTCCACATCATTTTCCTCCTCATACATGTCGACACAAACGTACCGACACACAAACACGCACAGGGAATGCTCTGATAGAGGACAGGACCCCACTAGCCCTTTGGGGAGACAGAGGGAGAGTATGCCAGCACACACCAGAGCGCTATATATAGATATAGGGACAACCTTATATAAGTGTTTCTCCCTTATAGCTGCTGTATTGTTAATATCCCACCAATTAGTGCCCCCCTCTCTTTTTTACCCTGTTTCTGTAGTGCAGGACTGCAGGGGAGAGTCAGGGAGACGTCCTTCCAGCGGAGCTGTGAGGGAAAATGGCGTCTGTGTGCTGAGGAGATAGGCTCCGCCCCCTTCTCGGCGGCCTTTCTCACGCTTTTTGTGAAAATCTGGCAGGGGTTAAAATTCATCCATATAGCCCAGGAGCTATATGTGATGTATTTTTAGCCAGCCAAGGTGTTTCTATTGCTGCTCAGGGCGCCCCCCCCAGCGCCCTGCACCCTCAGTGACCGGAGTGTGAAGTGTGCTGAGAAGCAATGGCGCACAGCTGCAGTGCTGTGCGCTACCTTGTGGAAGACAGGATGTCTTCTGCCGCCGATTTGCCGGACTCTTCTTGCTTCTGGCTCTGTAAGGGGGCCGGCGGCGCGGCTCTGGGACCGAGCTCCAAGGCTGGGCCTGTGATCGGTCCCTCTGGAGCTAATGGTGTCCAGTAGCCAAGAAGCCCAATCCACTCTGCACGCAGGTGAGTTCGCTTCTTCTCCCCTTAGTCCCTCGATGCAGTGAGCCTGTTGCCAGCAGGTCTCACTGAAAATAAAAAACCTAAACTAAAACTTTCACTAAGAAGCTCAGGAGAGCCCCTAGTGTGCACCCTTCTCGTTCGGGCACAAAAATCTAACTGAGGCTTGGAGGAGGGTCATAGGGGGAGGAGCCAGTGCACACCAGGTAGTACTAAAGCTTTCTATTTGTGCCCAGTCTCCTGCGGAGCCGCTATTCCCCATGGTCCTTACGGAGTTCCCAGCATCCACTAGGACGTCAGAGAAAAAGTGTTTAGAACCATTAGATGGATTGGTTTGAACGAATATTGGTCTCTTATGAGAACATCACATAATCATTCAGATGAAGTGCGATAGAGAGAGGATGTCTTACTCGGAGATTGAGACTTTTAATGTAGTTTTAGTAACAGATTACAGAATGTACAGAAAACTGTCCCTGGACTTGTTCAGAGAAGGAAAGCAGTGCATCTGTGAGGGTGAAGGGGAGAATAGAAAGAGGTCGATCCTCACTCTTCAGATGTGAATGGAGGAGTACAATTCAGTTGGGACAGTTGTGTCCAAGGAGGTGTGCTCAGGAAATCTGGGTAAACTGTAGGGAGCAATAGGAGTATAATAGAGTACTCCAAGCAACAAAGAACGGGTTGGGTAGTTGTATTAGTGGTTTCCAGGTGTATATGAGCACACAAAAAAGCCATGTGGTTATACGGGTGAATGCATATGAGGGCCTTAGGCCTTACCCCCACTCATGTAAAATGATAGGATGCCCTCAAATTACTAAAAGTAGATCTGTCCCCCAGGTGGCCAGAATGACCATTTGTAGAAAGCCAACAAAGTAGAACATGACAAATAGATCATGAATTTATTTTAGAAAACTGTGTTCTTCATGTGTCTATAGTCGGTTGCCTTCACCTCTCTGCCAAGGAAAGAAGAGAACGCACATCTGTTGCAGTGTACCAGATTATCTCGAACCTATCAGAACCAATGGACACTAAGTGGTCTATTCATGAAGCAGTGAAAAGAGTGGAGAAGTGAGCCAGTGAAGAAGTTGCCCATGGCAACCAATCAGCTGCTACATACAATTGTATAGTATGCAAATCATAAATACTAATTCAATGCTGATTGGTTGTCATGGGCAACTTCTCCACACTTTTCACTGCTTCATAAATAGACCCCTAAAGGTGGGTGTTCATCCAAGTCTGTTCATTCCTAGTAGTTATAACTTCCCCAATTGCACATCTTTAACTTATTTATGTGTTTTTTTTCTCCTTTAATCATAAATCCTTGGGACACCTTTAGCCCAATATAGTAACACAAATGTGCGCCAACACCCTAGTTGGTTCCGTACACTAAAATCAATGGGCCGTTGGTCATGTGCCCCCTCCCATCTAAAGAATAACATGGAGAAAAGACCAGATGAACATACATTACAGTCAGAAGACATTCCCCCAGCTCAGAGAGCTAAATGCATAGTGCATTGCTACTCACTGGCCTTATACAAACAACTTATTACAAGGAGATTGTTTACATAACACAGAAAGCACACAACTTACCTAAACATGTAAAACCTTTTATGATCTAGGTGGTTAGAACTAGTGGATACTACATTTGTAGAGCCATAAACATAATCCAGATGGCCACTGAAAGAATAAAGCTAGGTACGCACTTGTACAAATACTTTCAATGCGATTTTACTGTCCATTTTACTTATGTTTGGAAGTCCTGATAAAAGTGCGATTCCTGAGCACACATCTGTACAAATACCTTTGATCCATGAAACTTAATGATGTAAAACAAATCTGCTCAAAAGACACAAGATGGCACTTCTGCTGGAGAAGCATTGCACATAAGGGTGTACCATCGAATATTAAACTGCACAAGAAACCCGATCTTCCGATGCAACATGTTTTCATCCAATAAAACATGACTGATGGTTCATACACATTCTTAATATATTTTAGGAGCAGGTTGGGAATCGAAGAACAGCCCGACGACTGTATGGATGTGTACCCAGCTTTAGTCTACAGTTCTCTTCTACTGGTTAGTGCAAATTGCAGTGGATGAAATGTGATACACATACCACATCAACTTTCTAATGTAAATAGTATGAGAATAAGAACATTCCCCAACCAAACAGACCCCTATACTTGATTTTCAATAGTTCAATTAGATCTGGCATGGCACAGAAGGATTGATGTATAGCAGAAGTAGTGCCATTATTTAAAAAGAGATCCAAAAATCATCCGGGTAACTACAGACCGGTTAGTTTGACATCTATAGTGGGGAAAATATTGGAAGGAATTCTAAGGGATAGCATGCAGGAGTATCTGCAGACCACAAAGATTATTAGCAAGAACCAGGGTTTGTGAGGGACAGATCATGTCAAACTAACTTAGTTAACTTCTATGAGGAAGTGAGCGACAATCTTGACCAAGGAAAAGCAGTGGATGTGGTCTACTTAGGATTTTGCAAAAGCCTTCGATACAGTGCCTCACATGAGACTAATCATCAAATTAAAAGAGCTTGGCCTAGCAAAAACTGTTTGTACATGGATAAGTAATAACTGGCTGGACAACAGGGCACAGCGAGTAGTGGTCAACGGGAAGTCTTGAAGCTGGACACCAGTAGTCAGCGGAATACCACAGGGGTCCATACTCGGGCCACTACTGTTCAACATATTTATCAATGACCTAGAAATAGGCCTGGAAAGCACAGTGTCAATCTTTGCAGATGATACTAAACTGTGTAGGGTAATTAATTCAGAAATAGATGTGGAGTCTCTGCAGAATGACTTATCTAAACTTGAAATCTGGGCGTCTAAATGGAGAATGAGGTTCAATATAGAAAAATGCAAGGTTATGCATTTCGGGACTAAAAACAAACTTGCACCCTACATATTAAACAGGGACAGTCTAGGGGTAACAGTTTTGGAAAAAGATTTGGGGGTACTCATTGATAATAAGCTTAATAACCGTATACAATGTCAAAGTAGGCAAGTAAAGAAGGCAAGTAAGGTGCTAGCGTGCATAAAACAGGGAATTGAGACAAGGGACGAGGATGTAATCATGCCGCTGTACAAATCATTGGTACGTCCGCACCTGGAATATTGTGTTCAGTTTTGGGCACCACTGTATAAAAAAAGATATCGGTGAACTAGAGAGGGTTCAAAGGCGAGCTACTAAATTGATTAAAGGGCTAGAGGGACTGGATTACGAGGAAAGGCCTACTAGGTTTAATATGTATACACTGGAAAAGAGGCGTCTAAGAGGAGACATTATTAATGTCTTCAAATATGTAAAGGGGCACTACAAGTAGTTATCAGAGGAATTATTTATTAAAAGAACCCTGTTTAGAACACGTGGGCACTCGCTGAGGCTGGAGGAGAGAAAATTCCATACGCAACGGAGGAAAGGGTTCTTCACTGTTAGGGCAATAAGGATTTGGAATTCCTTGCCAGGGAAGGTGGTAATGGTGGACACTGTAAATGCATTTAAAAGGGGATTGGATGAATTTCTGATTGAAAAGGATATCCGAGGTTACAACTTTTAAAATATTGACGTTGTTAATCCGGGTGTAACATGAATTGTAGTTGTTAACTAGTCATAAAACATTCTTCAGCAGGTACAGTAAAATCAACTCGACTTAATACAAAATACAGGTTGAACGCGATGGGCATTTTGGCTCTTTTCAATCACAATTACTATGTTACTATGTAACAAACTTATATTTCATAGTACAGTACCATTGTTTAACGTAAGTAAAAGTGGCATGGCCATGAGCTGGGAGGGGGTATTCAGGCGTGACACTTAGTGAATTTCTAATTTTTCACAGGCAAGCTTAGAATTAAAGCAAAGTTTTAGAAATAGATTAACTTTTAATGTCACCTCAATTTTAATTGTATATAAAACAACTAAAGCCTCCTGGTCCCTCTGAAAAGTTAACAATGGGGCCCCAAACAAATTCTTAGATATCGTTCTACGTGTTTATATTAGTAAACAAAAAGTGACATTAACAGACTGTACAGTATATCATCTGGTTCCTAATCTAGGTCAGCCTCACGTGGAGGGGGGGGGGGGGGGGGCATTCCATTGTTTTCTTCTGTGGCTACCACTAGAGGGCACAAAATACAGCAACAATTGAATTGCTGTGACGGGCACCCAGATAAACACTTAAGTCGCTTTCGTCCTATTGAAAAGAGCTGGGTAATTTTCAAATGTGATCTAAACCAGAACAGGATGACCCACACAGAATGAATTGCGGACTCAAAGGAAGACGAAGGCAGTAGTTACACATGGATCCAGTATTAAATACCAGCGGTCGGGATCCCGGCGGTCAGGAGACTAACGCCGGGATCCCGACAGCGAGCGCAGCAAGTCCCCTCGCGGACTTGCTGCGCTCACCATGCTTCAGGCCACACTCTTATATCCTCCCTTGGGTGGTGGCGTGGACCACCACCCGAGTGGGAATACGGAGCTTAAGTCGGGATTCCAACCACCGGTATTTCCACGACTGTTAGGATTCCAGCGTCGGGATCCTGAATGCCAGAATCCCGACAGCCGGGTTATTAACTGCATCCCGTTACGCATAAAGTATTTAAAATGATGTGCAGCTGCACCTCTGTACAAATACAAAGTTTGCATACAACATGGGGAAAGTTATTCTGAGATAGATAGAAACCCCTCAGCGCTATAGGATCGTATGGGGATCCCTGCACTTGGGATATTGGCAGTCAGAATACCGGCAGCAGCATTCCAATGCACAGCATCCAAACAAAACCCTAATTGCAGCCTGACCATAACCCCCCTCCCCCACCCCCCAACCCACACACATACATATGCGCGCGTGCAGCCTAACCCTCCCCGATGGTGCCTAAGCCTAACCCCCCCCCCCCCTTCCTGCAGTCTAACCCCCCCTTCCCAGCAGCATAAACCTAACCCTCGCTCCCCGCAGCCTAACCCTCCCCAGTGGTGCCTAAACCTAACCCCCCCCTTCCTTCCTGCAGCCTAACCCTCCCTTCCCCGGAGCCTAAACCTAACCCTGCACCCCCCACAGCCCAGGCATACCTACGCTCGGGATCCCGGTGTACGGGAATCCAGCGCAGGCATTGCAATCTATGTCGCCATTGGTATTCCAAGCAGTGTCAGGATTCAGACTGCCAGGATCCTTACAGGATGCCTTACAGACACATCAGTGTAGCAGTATGCACACAAAGAGGTGAGTCTATCTTTACATTAAAAACTGTTGGCAGCTAGTCAGGCTAAGGGGTAAATCCAATGGAATGTGAAGGGTGCGAGTTTTGCTTCATTTCAACGCTGGAAGCAGCACCCAAACTTGCACCCTTCACGGCCTGATTTCAGACCGAATTCGCTTAAAAGTGCTTGCAGCCCCATAGGGCTGTGAGAGTTCAGGGTGCTGCAAAGTGCGGCTCTTGCCATGCTGACATGCGTAGTGGAGAAACTCGCATTTAAATGGACTGACCCCTAAAGTCTGACAAGTGGGTAGATCTCCAAAGCAGGAGGGCCCCCAGGTATTTACTAGACTCCCTCTAGGACAGTCCAATCCTGTCCTTAGACACACAAGCCAGAACTTCAACAGTATCATATAGTTCTGAATTATGGTGAATAGTGCAATTTGAGAAATGCAGTGGATCAAGAAGTATTGGAATAATTAAAACTTGGCAATATAATTGATCTGTCAACGCACATGATCCACCCAAAAAACATCAGTATGGCAATACATTAGCTACTCTACGTTATATGGATATTAAAAGTCACCAAGGACATGCGGGACTATGCATTATAATAAACCTCATTAACTTGTAAAATCCTTAATAACTGTTAATAACTGACAGTATAGAAAAAATGCATTACTACTCGTTTCCCTATTGAACATTGAAGCAATTACATCAGACTCACTGATATACTTTACAGGGGTTATATACATAGAGTAAAATAACTTGTGTATTTTATCAAAGGGTTGTCTACCACGGGTCAACGTTCTGTAGAACATCACAGTATGGAGGTAAGTGACCTAGCAACTCATTACAGCACAATCTACAGTATATGGAACTTTCTCCATGAACTAAATCTGCAGCTGTTCTAATAAAACATCCAGAACAAAATAGAAATTAAACATACGTAATCTTCTGTAACACATGCACTGCTTGCCATATAAATGCAGATTACCAAAAATAATAATTACTTCTGGCATTTAAATCACAGAATAGATGACAGATGGCAAAAAAAAAAATCGCAAAAATAAGTTGCATGCGACAAAGCCACTAGATGATGTGACCACTGCGCTTCAATGCTGCTGCTGTGCTGTATCCCTGCGGCGATATAGCACATGGTTGGCATTCTGCCTCTGTGTGGTGGGAGTTGTTGTTGCGGGGTGTACCGTGTAGGGGTCGATTGGGGGAGGGGGGGTACTGCTGCGCCCCCTCTCCAGGAGGCTCCTTGGGGCAGGTCATGGTGATGGCGCTGACGCTGCCTGCGCTGGTTCTGCCGCAGCTCTGTGCGATTGTTGTGCGGCAGCGCCTTATAGACGTACCTCCCGCTTTGCTCCTTCCCCCAGCTCAGCTCACCCGGATCGGGCTCTCTGCCCGAATCCCTCTCCTTTAACAGCCCAGAATGCCACGTCACAAGGAGGTGGAACACACCCCTTTCACCCTGCCAGGAGCTCCTCTCTCTGTCTCTCATTTGAATGTCAAGTTGGTCGCAGCGGTAGGACAGCGAATGTTCTTTCATTCGGCAACTTGATTGCTAAAACAGTGGCAGTGACTAAAGCGACAGTGTCCCAAATAACTATACACATGAATATGTGACAGCCTGCAGCCTGCAGCCTACAGCAAGGGCAAGACAAACAGAAGAATAGCAAATGTTACGTCAATATATATCATTCATACAGATGATACAGAATGTAAATTTATGTAAAGGATAAATCATACAGATTTACTATGATAACAGCGATAACCTGATAGCACCTGTTCTTTCACTCAGCAGCAGAGCGACTGCAATTATTTATGATGTCACCTGTAGGTTGTTCACTGAGATCGAAGATGTGAAAATAAACTGCTGTAATAAGTGGAAGCTTGTTCAAACTTCAAACACGAAAATATGTTATAGCAGGATTTATTATTTTTCAGATTTTAAATAAGCTGTCAACAGGGTGTTATTATTATTAATAATAATAATAATAATAATAATAATAATATTATTATTATTATTATTCCTGAATATTTAGAGGAGTATACATTTAGTCTACAGTAGCTAATTAATTTGCCGGGGGCTATTCAATTACCCCGATACCCGGTACTTATTAGGGATTATGCTGAGGCACCGAATTGTAGTCCACATGATGGTAAATGAAGCAAAAGTTTAAAAAAATAATATATATTTTTTTTAACTGGTCAACCTTTTGTAGCTGACGACCTTACACTCAGTCAACCTTTTACCTATCGATCTATTGATCCTCTCGATCTTTTACATGTTGACCATATGGCGTTGACTCTGTAATGCCCCATACACAGGGGGCGACTTGTCCTGTGTGCTAAAGCGATTTAGGTTAGCGCAGATCGCTCAGCACACCGCTATACACACAGCGATGGGTGCTGAGCGATCTGTGCTAACCAGTGTATTTTATACACATGCTAGGCGATCTAACTAGATCTTGCCTGTATGTGCAAGAGATCTGAGCGGCTGATGGCGATGCACAGGACTGCGCATCGCCATCGCTATGGGGTGTACACACAGAACGATCCGTGCTTAATTTCTAAGCGATCTAGACAGATCGCTTAGAAAATAGGCTAAAATCACCCGGTGTGGATGGGGTACTACTAGACAGTGTCTACCCAGTGTCTGTAACCCCCTGCCTTTGTACTCTCTCCATTTGACTCCCACTGCTGTAGGGTCAGTAGTGATGCTATGAAACATATGCAATCCTAAGGCTATTAGGCGGTAATAATTAATGAGCGCCCAACCATACGTGCCGGAATGGGAAGGTGGGGAACAGCTTGTCTTCCTCCAATTACTTGAGAGGCACCAGTCAATGTATTGGATCTCAGGGTGCAGTGCAGTCGCCATCTAGAGTTACCACTAGGGAGGCCAATCTCGGGCCTTTTTTTCAATCTCGGGTATTGGGATTGAAAAATGAGCAATTCCAGGATTCCAAGATTCCCGGGATTGGGTTGAAGATTTTAAAATTAAAATCTTCAGTGCCCCCCTGCCCCCTTCCCGGACCCGCCCAGCCCACAGAACTACACACCATCCTCTGGGAGTGTAGGCGGGTTCACTTGCTGCAGGCGGAGGAAGGCAAGGTGCGGTCCGGGCGGCTGGCGTCAGACTGCGTGACGTGAAGTCAGTGTGACCTCTGACTACTGGGGCAGGGGGAGCCGGGAGGAGGGAGCTGGGCAGCGTCTGAGCCTCCTGAGAACGCTCAATGCTGCCTGGCACTGAAAAATCAAGGGGGCTTTCTAATACCGAAATCCCCGGGATTAGAAGCTCAAATCCTGGGATTGAATCCCGGCCAATTTTAGGCCTAAATCCTGGGATCCCACAGATCCCGATCCTGGGATTGGCCACCCTAGTTGCCACGGGGCAGTGTCATGACACAGAGTATCCCTTTTCCAGCTGCTCCACCTCAGGGTTGCCGACTTTCTGGCCGCCCCCTCCGGGAGAGGGCAGCCAGCTCAGTGCAGCAGGGGAAGGACGGGCGTGACATGACATAGGGGGCATGGTGGGGCGTCGCTATGTAGTTGATGCAGCACATCACCGTGGCCACACCCCCGCTATACAGTGCCGCTATTGCAGGCATTGTACAGTGGGGGGCGGGCCTACAATTACACAATTCAGCACAAATCGTGTCATCGTTTCCCCTCGGACCACCCACTTGTTCTCTGTAAGTGGTCGGCCAAGGGGGGTGTGGGGGAGTTGCGACGCTGCGGGAGACTTACCCACCTTTCCGGGGCACCCGATTTTCGTAAGCCTCCTGACCATTCCAGGAGAGTAGGCAAGTCTGCTCCACCTCCTCCCTCCCCACAGCCCGTCTCCTGTGCCATTCTCCCCTGCACTCAACCCCAGCCCCTACAGTGAGTGGCTAGTAACAGTGGACTGGCCCCACCTCTGGGACCAGCCCTGTGCCGTTCTCACCACCCATTTCATATGTTCCTTCTCTCTTCTCCCTCAACTCCTTTTTCATCCTTTCTCATTCCCCATTGCGGCACCCTCTGACCCCTCCTCACCAGGGACGTGCAGTCAGGGGAGGCAGGGGCCTCCCCTGTCATTAATGATTAAAATAATACAAAGAAGATACCTATGACACATATTCTGTGTCATAAGTATCTCCTTTATATTAATCTAATAATTTTTACTTCTAGAATGGGTTTGAGAGGCACCATCATTGGTGCCTCCCGTTGTTAATGGGAACGGGGGGCGGGCAGTGGCTGGGACGGGGGCGGGCCAAGCCTTGGGCAGTAAAAGCCCATTGAAAATATAATGGAAAGCGGCACCTACTAAAGTGCCGCTTTCATACAGGAACGTGCTTTCAACCCATGAAAGCACGCCCATGTCAGTGATGCCAGATGTGATTGGCCAGTGGATCCGTCACTGGATCTGCTGCCATCACTCACTGGGTGCGGGCGAATGCGGCTGAGATGCGGGCGGCAGAGATGCGGGCGGCAGGATGCGGCGGGATGCGGTGGTGGTGCGGGTGTCAGATCCCTGCCTGCCATTCTGCAGAGTTTGGCAGCGGAGCGGTACCCATTTAAAAAATGGCGGCACAGTGTCATTTTTTAAATTAAAGATGGCCACCGCGAGCCAATCACGGCTCGCCGCGTCATCGCCCCGCCCCCTCAGGCTGACTTATATAAGTCATCGCGAAGCAGCGGCTGTCAGTCCGACGGTACAGGAGGAGCAGTGAAGAGCTCCTGAAGATAGAAGACGCCGTGGAAGTCCTGGATGGGCGGCGGCTATGCAAAAGAGCTTATAGGCCACCGCCTCCCAGGTGAAGACACCAGAGGAAGACGTCGGAAGCCCTGGGCAGGTGGCGGCTATGCAAAAGAGCTTAAAGGCCGCTGCCTCCCAGGTGAAGACCATGAATAATAAGATTTTACTTACCGATAAATCTATTTCTCGTAGTCCGCAGTGGATGCTGGGGACTCCGTCAGGACCATGGGGATTAGCGGCTCCGCAGGAGACAGGGCACAAAAATAAAGCTTTAGGATCAGGTGGTGTGCACTGGCTCCTCCCCCTATGACCCTCCTCCAAGCCTCAGTTAGGATACTGTGCCCGGACGAGCGTACACAATAAGGAAGGATTTTGAATCCCGGGTAAGACTCATACCAGCCACACCAATCACACCGTACAACTTGTGATCTGAACCCAGTTAACAGTATGACAACGTAGGAGCCTCTGAACAGACGGCTCACAACAAGAACAACCCGATTTTTTTGTAACAATAACTATGTACAAGTATTGCAGACAATCCGCACTTGGGATGGGCGCCCAGCATCCACTACGGACTACGAGAAATAGATTTATCGGTAAGTAAAATCTTATTTTCTCTAACGTCCTAGTGGATGCTGGGGACTCCGTCAGGACCATGGGGATTATACCAAAGCTCCCAAACGGGCGGGAGAGTGCGGATGACTCTGCAGCACCGAATGAGAGAACTCCAGGTCCTCTTTAGCCAGGGTATCAAATTTGTAGAATTTTACAAACGTGTTCTCCCCCGACCACGTAGCTGCTCGGCAGAGTTGTAATGCCGAGACCCCTCGGGCAGCCGCCCAGGATGAGCCCACCTTCCTTGTGGAATGGGCCTTGACAGATTTAGGCTGTGGCAGGCCTGCCACAGAATGTGCAAGTTGAATTGTGCTACAAATCCAACGAGCAATCGTCTGCTTAGAAGCAGGAGCACCCAGCTTGTTGGGTGCATACAGTATAAACAGCGAGTCAGATTTTCTGACTCCAGCCGTCCTTGAAATATATATTTTCAATGCCCTGACAACGTCCAGCAACTTGGAATCCTCCAAATCGCTAGTAGCCGCAGGCACCACTATAGGCTGGTTCAGGTGAAAAGCTGACACCACCTTAGGCAGAAAATGAGGACGCGTCCGCAGTTCTGCCCTGTCCGAATGGAAAATCAGATATGGGCTTTTATACGATAAAGCCGCCAATTCTGACACTCTCCTGGCTGAAGCCAGGGCCAGTAGCATGGTTACTTTCCATGTAAGATATTTCAAATCCGCCAATTTGAGTGGCTCAAACCAATGGGATTTGAGAAAATCCAAAACTACATTAAGGTCCCACGGAGCCACTGGGGGCACAACCGGGGGCTGTATATGTAGTACTCCTTTTACAAAAGTCTGGACTTCAGGAACTGAAGCCAATTCTTTCTGGAAGAAAATCGACAGGGCCGAAATTTGAACCTTAATGGACCCCAACTTGAGGCCCATAGACAATCCTGTTTGCAGGAAATGTAGGAATCGACCCAATTGAAATTCCTCCGTGGGGGCCTTCCTGGCCTCACACCACGCAACATATTTTCTCCAAATGCGGTGATAATGTTGTGCAGTCACCTCCTTCCTGGCTTTAACCAGTGTAGGAATGACCTCTTCTGGAATGCCTTTTTTCCCTTAGAATTCGGCGTTCAACCGCCACGCCGTCAAACGCAGCCGCGGTAAGTCTTGGAATAGACACGGTCCCTGCTGAATCAGGTCCCGTCTTAGAGGTAGAGGCCACGGATTTTCCGTGAGCATCTCCTGAAGTTCCGGGTACCAAGTTCTTCTTGGCCAATCCGGAGCCACGAGTATCGTTCTTACTCCCCTTTGCCGTATAATTCTCAGTACTTTGGGTATGAGAGGCAGAGGAGGAAACACATACACTGACTGGAACACCCACGGTGTTACCAGAGCGTCCACAGCTATTGCCTGAGGGTTTCTTGACCTGGCGCAATACCTGTCCAGTTTTTTGTTGAGGTGAGACGCCATCATATCCACCTTTGGTTTTTCCCAACGGTTCACAATCATGTGGAAGACTTCTGGATGAAGTCCCCACTCTCCCGGGTGTAGATCGTGTCTGCTGAGGAAGTCTGCTTCCCAGTTGTCCACTCCCGGAATGAACACTGCTGACAGTGCTATCACATGATCTTCCGCCCAGCGAAGAATCCTTGCAGCTTCTGCCATTGCTCTCCTGCTTCTTGTGCCGCCCTGTCTGTTTACGTGGGCGACTGCCGTGATGTTGTCCGACTGGATCAACACCGGCTGACCCTGAAGCAGGGGTTTTGCCAGGCTTAGAGCATTGTAAATCGCTCTTAGCTCCAGTATATTTATGTGAAGAGACATCTCCAGGCTTGACCATACTCCCTGGAAGTTTCTTCCCTGTGTGACCGCTCCCCAGCCTCTCAGACTGGCATCCGTGGTCACCAGGACCCAGTCCTGTATGCCGAATCTGCGGCCTTCTAACAGATGAGCACTCTGCAACCACCACAGAAGAGACACCCTTGTCCGTGGCGATAAGGTTATCCGCTGATGCATCTGCAGATGCGATCCGGACCATTTGTCCAGCAGATCCCACTGAAAAGTTTGTGCGTGGAATCTGCCGAATGGGATTGCTTCGTAAGAAGCCACCATCTTTCCCAGGACTCTTGTGCATTGATGCACAGACACTTTTCCTGGTTTTAGGAGGTTCCTGGCAAGTTCGGATAACTCCTTGGCTTTCTCCTCCGGAAGAAACACCTTTTTCTGAACCGTGTCCAGAATCATTCCCAGGAACAGCAGACGTGTTGTCGGGGTCAACTGAGATTTTGGAAAATTCAGAATCCACCCGTGTTGTTGCAGCACTACTTGGGTTAGTGCTACTCCGTCCTCCAGCTGTTCTCTGGACCTTGCCCTTATCAGGAGATCGTCCAAGTAAGGGATAATTAATACGCCTCTTCTTCGCAGAAGAATCATTATTTCGGCCATTACCTTGGTAAAGACCCGAGGTGCCGTGGACAATCCAAACGGCAGCGTCTGAAACTGATAATGACAGTTTTGCACCACGAACCTGAGGTACCCTTGATGTGAAGGGCAAATTGGGACATGCAGGTAAGCATCTTTTTTGTCCAGGGACACCATAAAGTCCCCTTCTTCCAGATTCGCTATCACTGCTCTGAGTGATTCCATCTTGAACTTGAATTTTTGTATGTACAGGTTCAAAGATTTCAGATTTAGAATAGGTCTTACCGAGCCGTCCGGCTTCGGTACCACAAATAGCGTGGAGTAATACCCCTTTTCCTGTTGTAGGAGGGGTACCTTGACTATCACCTGCTGAGAAAACAGCTTGTGAATGGCTTCCAATACCGTCGCCCTGTCTGAGGGAGACGTTGGCAAAGCAGACTTTAGGAACCGGCGAGGGGGAGACTTCTCGAATTCCAACCTGTAACCCTGAGATACTACCTGCAGGATCCAGGGGTCCACCTGTGAGCAAGCCCACTGCGCGCTGAAATTCTTGAGTCGACCCCCTACCGTTCCTGAGTCCGCTTGTAAAGCCCCAGCGTCATGCTGAGGGCTTTGCAGAACCCGCGGAGGGCTTCTGTTCCTGGGAAGGAGCTGCTTGCTGCCCTCTCTTACCCTTTCCTCTGCCTCGGGGCAGATATGACTGTCCTTTTGCCCGCTTCTTATAGGACCGAAAGGACTGCGGCTGAAAAGACGGTGTCTTTTTCTGTTGGGAGGGGGTCTGAGGTAAAAAGGTGGATTTCCCGGCAGTTGCCGTGGCCACCAAATCCGATAGACCGACGCCAAATAATTCCTCCCCTTTATACGGCAATACTTCCATATGCCGTTTGGAATCCGCATCACCTGACCACTGTCGTGTCCATAAACTTCTTCTGGCAGATATGGACATCGCACTTACTCTCGATGCCAGAGTGCAAATATCCCTCTGAGCATCTCGCATATAAAGAAAAGCATCCTTTAATTGCTCTAAAGTCTGTAAAATACTGTCCCTATCCAGGGTATCAATATTTTCAGTCAGGGAATCCGACCAGACCACCCCAGCACTGCACATCCAGGCTGAGGCGATGGCTGGTCGCAGTATAACACCAGTATGTGTGTATATACTTTTTAGGGTAGTTTCCAGCCTCCTATCAGCTGGATCCTTGAGGGCGGCCGTTACAGGAGACGGTAACGCCACTTGTTTTGATAAGCGTGTGAGCGCCTTATCCACCTTAGGGGGTGTTTCCCAGCGCGCCCTAACCTCTGGCGGGAAAGGGTATAATGCCAATAACTTTTTTGAAATTAGCACTTTTCTATCTGGGTTAACCCACGCTTCATCACATACATCATTCAATTCCTCTGATTCAGGAAAAACTACAGGTAGTTTTTTCACCCCCCACATAATACCCCTTTTTGTGGTACTTGTAGTATCAGAGATATGCAAAGCCTCCTTCATTGCCGTGATCATATAACGTGTGGCCCTACTGGAAAATACGTTTGTTTCTTCACCGTCGACACTAGATTCAGTGTCCGTGTCTGGGTCTGTGTCGACCGACTGAGGTAAAGGGCGTTTTACAGCCCCTGACGGTGTCTGAGACGCCTGGGCAGGTACTAACTGGTTTTCCGGCCGTCTCATGTCGTCAACTGATTTTTGTAATGTGCTGACATTATCACGTAATTCCATAAACAAAGCCATCCATTCCGGTGTCGACTCCCTGGGGGGTGACATCACCATTACCGGCAATTGCTCTGCCTCCACACCAACATCGTCCTCATACATGTCGACACACACGTACCGACACACAGCAGACACACAGGGAATGCTCTATTGAAGACAGGACCCCACTAGCCCTTTGGGGAGACAGAGGGAGAGTTTGCCAGCACACACCCAAGCGCTATAATATATATGGGAACAACCCTATATAAGTGTTGTATCCTTATAGCAGCTTAAATATAGTAATATCGCCAAAAAAAGTGCCCCCCCTCTCTGTTTTACCCTGTTTCTGTAGTGCAGTGCAGGGGAGAGTCCTGGGAGCCTTCCTCACAGCGGAGCTGAGCAGGAAAATGGCGCTGTGTGCTGAGGAGAATAAGCCCCGCCCCCTAAAACGGCGGGCTCTTCTCCGGAGTTTGTGAGATCTGGCAGGGGTTAAATACATCTATATAGCCTCAAGGGCTATATGTGATGTATTTTTTAGCCATAAAAAGGTATTATACATTGCTGCCCAGGGCGCCCCCCCAGCGCCCTGCACCCTCCGTGACCGCTGTGTGAAGTGTGCTGACAACAATGGCGCACAGCTGCAGTGCTGTGCGCTACCTCAGGAAGACTGAAAAGTCTTCTGCCACCTGCTTCTGGACCTCTTCCATCTTCGGCATCTGCAAGGGGGTCGGCGGCGCGGCTCCGGGACCGGACTCCATGGCTGGGCCTGTGTTCGATCCCTCTGGAGCTAATGGTGTCCAGTAGCCTAAGAAGCCAATCCATCCTGCACGCAGGTGAGTTGACTTCTCTCCCCTAAGTCCCTCGATGCAGTGAGCCTGTTGCCAGCAGGACTCACTGAAAATAAAAAACCTAAAAACTTTTTCTAAGCAGCTCTTTAGGAGAGCCACCTAGATTGCACCCTGCTCGGACGGGCACAAAAACCTAACTGAGGCTTGGAGGAGGGTCATAGGGGGAGGAGCCAGTGCACACCACCTGATCCTAAAGCTTTATTTTTGTGCCCTGTCTCCTGCGGAGCCGCTAATCCCCATGGTCCTGACGGAGTCCCCAGCATCCACTAGGACGTTAGAGAAAATACATTTTATTTTAAAACTGTGTCTTGTATTTATTTTAATATTTTCTTTACAGGTGGACTACAGGTGCCAGCGGGCCCCTTAATGTCCAGGCATGCTGGCACTTGGGGTTCTCCAAGTGCCAGCATGCTGGGCACAAGTGCCAGCATGCTGGGGCAGGCTTGCTGGGACCTGTAGGCCGCCTGTAAAGAACAATATTACTATGCTTTACAGGTGGACTACAGGTGCCAGCAGGCCCCTTAATGTCCGGGCATGCTGGCACTTGTGGTTCTCCAAGTGCCGGCATGCTGGGGCGGGCTTGCTGGGACCTGTAGGCCGCCTGTAAAGAACAATATTATAGCATGAACCCCGCACCCACCGCCACCAGGGGTGCGGGGCATAGCACTGGGCTATCAACCCAGTGCTGGTTGTTGCTCAGGAGAGGGGGACCCCTCTTAAATTTTGGGGTCCTCACTTTCTGAGGAATGCCAACCCTGGGCTGACTGGTTTGGGGGGTGTTAATGTCATGGCAGGGGGGACCCCATACAGTGTCTCTACCCTGCTATGGCATTATTCCCCTGGCTGGTTCAGCCTGGTGCTGGTTTTAGTGATGCAAGGGGGACTCTACGCTTTTTTTTTTTTTTAGGGGGGGGGGGGGGGGCGGTTGGGTAGCAGTAAGTGCCTCCCCAGCCACTGACCTCACCGCACATCACTGGCGTGCGCCACTAATGGTGGAAATGGGACTGGGGTCTCTGTGGCAGCACCGAGCACAGGGAACATTTTCTCCATACAGTTCCCTGGCCAGCGGCTCCCTCTTTACCTGTTGCAGGAGGGCGGGCTGCTAGAGGACGGGCAGCTGTATGTGCTGGGGTCCAGGCTGGAGGACGGGCTGCTGTACGAGCGGGCAGGGACGGCCACATACAGAGTCAAGTGTAGAAATTTCATATCCTTGGTGCCCGCTCCTCCCCCCTACCCTTACCGAATCCTCTACTGCCCAATCACAGTGACAGGGGCGTACTTTCATATGGACTGAAAGCACGCCCCTGCCAAAGAGGCACTTCTACCAGTGCCGCCTATAAAGATTTTTTCAATGGCCTTTTTCTGCCTGATGCTTGGCCCCGCCCCCCTCTTCCGGCTTTTTACACAGACAGCGGGTGGCACCCCAGAGTGGTGCCTCTGAAATGCTTTTAAAACTGTTTTTCACAGGAGAGAAATAATTAAAATAATGTAAAGGGTAAAGCAGATACTTATGACACAGAATATGTGTCATAAGTGTCTTCTTTATATTATTTTAATCATTATGACAGGGGTGGCACTGCCTCCCCTGCCTCCCCTGACTGCACGTCCCTGGTTGCCGGGTACCTACAGCGGAGGCTCCGGTTCTCTTCATGTTAGACACACACAGCTGGGGCTCTCCAGGATCGCGTGGCCGCGCTTCAGGAGGTGGTAAGTGGGTCCCGCTCGCGGGACTCGGTCTTTATCGCGATCTGGCGCGGTCAGTGGGAGGCGGGCCGAGCGCGCTGGTGGTGGACACTGTGGATACAGGCGATCCCACTAGATCACCAGGGCATGGGCGCAGGTCAGGTTTTCTCTTAAAACCGATTTTAATATCACCCACAGTACCCGGTGGTTTTGCCAGCAAGGGGGATAAGGTTTAGACCTGAGGCCCCTCCCCCAGCCCCAGGGCGCCATTTCCAGCAAGTGTTCCCGCCCTGGAGCTGCATCTCTGTCTTTTCCTCACTCCCTGTCAGTGTCTGCGGCACCATTACTCCTCAGGTCACTGTTCCTGGGACTGCTTGGGCAAATCCTCCTATGTAAAGCCGCCTGGTTGTCAGCGCTGTGCCTTTACATGACACTTAAGTATTCTACCTGCCTTTTTAGTCAGTGTTAGTTAAGAAAAGAGTGCATTTAGTCAGGGGTTTATAGTACAATTACCCTGTGATATACATCCAGTTTCTTACGGTGTAGTGTTATATCTATTGACTATATAGCTGTGTAAGCTAGTCCAGTGCAGTATTATTGTCAGTAATAACCTCTGCATTGTACAAACTGTGACTATTTGTGTGTGCATTGATAGCTGAGTGGTGTCCATCTCGTGTCTTTCACTCAACTTGCTATCCCTATATTCTATAACCTGAGGGGGCTAGGTGCGTCAGGTGTTATTTAATATAGGATTTTTACAAGATATACTGTATTACGTATTTTTCTCTGTGATTTAGTCACCATATCTCTCCTTTATCTCTGCTGGTGCTGACTACACTGCGCAGGGGTTAGGGTTTAGGGATATAGGCCCTCATTCCGAGTTGATCGGTCGCAAGGCGAATTTAGCAGAGTTACACACGCTAAGCCTACGCCTACTGGGAGTGTATCTTAGCTTCTTAAAATTGCGACCGATGTATTCGCAATATTGCGATTACAAACTACTTTGCAGTTTCTGAGTAACTTCAACCTTACTCTGCCTGTGCGATCAGTTCAGTGCTTGTCGTTCCTGGTTTGACGTCACAAACACACCCAGCGTTCGCTCAGACACTCCCCCGTTTCTCCAGCCACTCCTGCGTTTTTTCCGGAAACGGTAGCGTTTTCATCCACACGCCCATAAAACGCCGTGTTTCCGCCCAGTAACACCCATTTCCTGTCATTCACATTACGATCGCCGGAGCGATGAAAAAGCCGTGAGTAAAAATACTATCTTCATTGTTAAATTACTTGGCGCAGTCGCAGTGCGAATATTGCGCATGCGTACTAAGCGGATTTTCATTGCGATGCGATGAAAAATACCGAGCGAACGACTCGGAATGAGGGCCATAGTGCTGCTAATAATTGTACTGTGTTACCTCGTACTGCAAGTTATATCATGTCTGCTTCTGAGGGTAACGGTTCTGGGACGGAACACACTGCTGGTGTTGCTGAAGCCACAGGCACATATGGGGAGAATATAGCAGCTGTGGGCTCTGGTTCTGGGGGCTCCTTGCCCCCCAGTGGGACTGTGGCAACGGAGGCACATACTGACCCTCCGTGGGCCACTTTTTCCACGCTTCTGCATACGCTAGTTCATAATCTAACACCCCCTATGGGACCCCCATTGCCGGTACAACCGTATGTGGTCCGTGCAGCTAACCCGCCGTGGGCGGACAATTTATCTGCTCAATTAAAGAAGTTGAACCAGTCCCTGACTACTAAAAAGTATGACCAACGCTCGCCTAAGTCCAAGAGGTCCTCTAAGCGAGCGCTCGTCTCCTCACAATCCACTGCTGTCACTGACATCTCGTTTGATGAAGACAGCACATACACTGACCCCACAGGTTCTGACTCAGATACGGCTGATGGGGAGGGTAGTTCACATGTGGACGTTCCTGATCTTTTGGAGGCTATTAAGTTAATTCTGCAGATTACGGATGATCCCGAGCCATCCGTTCCTCCTAAGAAACCTGATAGGTTCAAGCGTCAGAAGGTGATTAAACAAGTTTAACTCTGACCACCTAGTGGATATACGTCAGGAACCCTGGCAAAGCCCGGGTACGAAGTTTGTGCCTCAAAAGAAGATGCTGGTTCGCTATCCCCTCGCGCCAGAGCTGTCTAAGAATTGGGAAACGCCTCCTCCAGTAGACTCACATGAGGCTAGGATGGTGGTTTCCTCAGCTCTACCTGTCACTACCGTCACGTCTCTAAAAGAGCCTATGGATAAACGTGTCGAGGGTTGTCTAAAAGCGATTTACACCCTCACGGGTGCTGTACAAAGGCCCACTATTGCAGCTACATGGGCGGCAGAGGCTATTGAAGCATGGGCCTTGGAGTTAGAAGCTGAAATCTCCTCTGACCATGCTAGACAATGCTTGTCATATATTGTCACAGCTTCTCGCTATATTAAAGAGGCGGCTTCTGATGCCGGTATCCTAGCAGCCAAGGCCTCTACTACGTCAGTCCTGGCTAGCAGGATATTGTGGCTGAGATCCTGGTCTGTGGATCTGGACTCTAGAAAAACCCTGGAGGTACTCCCTTTCAAGGGGGATATTCTGTTTGGGGAGGACTTAAATAAGATAGTGGCTGACTTGGCTACTGCCAAAACTGCCTGTCTGCCTAATACAGCTCCTTCTGTGTCGAAGGCCAAAGGCACGTCCTTTCGCCCCTTTCGTCCTTCAGGTAAAGCAAAAGGTCAGGCGTACCATAAGCAGGTCCGCACTTCCAAACCTGGTAAGCCGAAGCCCAAAAGAGCCTGGGCTGCCCGTCAGCCAGCAGCCAAGACCAATAAGCCTGCCGCATGACGGGGCGGGCCTCCCCCTGGGGGATCCCAGGGTGGGGGGCCGGCTTCTAGGGTATACCCAGGAATGGTTGAAGACCACTTCAGATGCCTGGGTACGGGAGGTCGTCAGTCGAGGTTACGCCATAGCCTTCAAAAACCGACCCCCTCATCGATATTGCCAGACAGACGTCCCGTCGGACCAGACAAAGGCAAACACTCTGCATTCGGTGGTACAGACCCTCCTGGATACAGTAGTCATAGTACAGGTGCCTCTTGCTCAGAGGGGCCGGGGGTACTATTCTCCGCTGTTTCTAGTCCCGAAACCGAATAGGTCCTCCCGGCCCATTCTCAACCTCAAGGCACTGAACAAGTTTGTGAAGGTTTCCAAGTTCCGTATGGAAACCCTTCGCTCTATAGTTCTGGCCTTGGAATCTGGGGACTACATGGTCTCCCTGGACATACAGGATGCTTACCTGCATATTCCTATAGCAGTGTCACATCAACAATACCTGAGCTTCGCTATTGGCAACCTCCATTACCAGTTTTGGGCGTTACCTTTTGGTTTAACAACGGCTCCGCGAGTCTTCACCAAAATTATGGCGGTGATGACGGTGGTACTCCGCCGTCAAGGGGTCAGGATACTGTCGTATCTGGACGACTTGTTAATCCTGGCAAATTCCCCAGATCTTCTCCTGCGTCATCTGGATATGACGGTCTGGTTTCTACAAGCCCACGGGTGGCTCATCAACTGGAAGAAATCCTCCCTGGTCCCTGCTCAGAGCATGGTGCATCTGGGAGCGCTGTTGGACACTCAAAACCAGAGGTTGTTCTTGTCTCAGGAGAAAGTCCTGAAACTTTAGGACAGGATTTGTTGCTTCCTTTCTCGTCCGCAAGTGTCGATACATTCGGCAATGCAGGTGCTGGGCCTCATGGTATCAGCATTCGACATGGTGGAGTATGCTCAATTCCATTCTCGCCCCCTCCAGAAGCTGATTCTAGACAAGTGGGACAGCCTGCCTTACCGGATCAGGTCTCAAATGATCTCTTTGACTCTGGAGGTCCGTCTGTCGCTGCTCTGTTGGCTCCAGGACCGACAATTGTGCAGAGGCCGTCCCTTCTGGATATCCAACTGGGTCCTGTTGACGACAGATGCCAGTCTAAGAGGTTGGGGCGCGGTGCTGGAGCAGCACTCCTTGCAGGGTCGGTGGACCAAGGAGGAATCTCTCCTCTCGATCAACATTCTGGAATTGCGGGCGGTCTTCAATGCGTTGAACCTAGCCCAGCATTTGATTCAGAACCGTCCTGTTCAAGTACAGTCGGACAACGCCACCACAGTGGCTTATATAAATGATCAAGGCGGCACTCGAAGCCTTTTGGCAATGAAGGAAGCCTCACGGATTCTACGTTGGGCAGAACGCCATCTACTGGCAATATCGGCAATATTCATTCCGGGAGTCCTGAATTGGGAAGCGGACTTTCTCAGTCGTCAGGACGTGCATGCCGGCGAGTGGGGCCTCCATCCAGAAGTGTTTAAACTCCTCGTGGAAAGGTGGGGTCTTCCAGATGTGGATCTGATGGCGTCTCGACACCACAAGGTTCCGGTCTTCGGAGCAAGGACAAGGGATCCTCAAGCAGCAGTCGTGGATGCGCTGGCAGTGCCGTGGAGGTTTCAGCTGCCGTACATGTTCCCTCCGGTGTCACTCCTGCCCAGGGTAATTCGGAAGTTCAAGCAAGAAAAAGGAAATCTGCTTCTCATAGCTCCGGCGTGGCCCAGACGGCACTGGTTCTCAGACCTGCAAGGCCTATCGTCAGAGCGTCCACTTCTACTTCCACAACGCCCAGACCTCCTCGTTCAGGGCCCCTGTGTCTACCAGGACCTAGCCCGGCTGTCTTTAAAGAGCCACGCCGTCAAGCTTCCGTCTTAAGAGCTAAGGGTTTTTCCTGAAGAGGTCATTAAAACTATGTTGCGGGCCCGGAAACTGGCCTCTGCTCGGATTTACCATCGGGTCTGGCATTCCTACTTTGTTTGGTGTGCATCTAACCATTATGACGCTTCCAAGTTTAGTACAGCCAAACTTTTGGCTTTTCTACAACAGGGCCTAGATTTAGGCCTGCGTCTGGCCTCCCTCAAGGTTCATATTTCTGCCTTGTCGGTGTGGTTTCAGAGAAAAATTGCGACTTTACCTGATATTCATACTTTCACTCAGGGTGTGTTGCGTATCCAACCTCCCTATGTCCCGCCTGTGGCTCCTTGGGACTTGTCGGTAGTTTTGGAGGCGTTACAAGAGTCTCCATTTGAACCTCTTGGTTCAGCTGACCTTAAGTGGCTTTCCCTTAAGGTGGTGTTTCTGGTAGAAGAGTGTCGGATTTGGGTGCCTTGTTTTGTAGTTCCTCATATCTGATTTTTCACCGTGACCGGGCGGTTCTTAGGACTCGTCCCGGATATTTGCCTAAGGTGGTTTCTTCGTTCCACCTTAATAAGGAGATTGTGGTTCCAGCTTTTGTCTCTCCTGATTTGTCTCCCAAAGAGCGTTCTTTGGATGTGGTACGGGCTCTCCGTATCTATGTGAAGAGAACTGCTTCTATTCGAAAGTCTGATTCTTGCTTTGTTTTGTTTGGATTTCACAAACGTGGCTGGCCTGCTCACAAGCAGACCCTGGCCAGGTGGATCAGAATGGTGATTGCGCATGCTTATGTGAAGGCTGGTCTGTCAGCTCCTGTTCACATTACGGCCCATTCTACTCGGTCTGTTGGACCTTCTTGGGCGGCCCAACGTGGTGCGACTCTTGATCAATCGTGCAAGGCGGCTACGTGGTCCTCCAGGAACACGTTCATAAGGTTCTATGCCTTCGATACTGCCGCTTCCCAGGATGCTTCCTTTGGACGCCGGGTTCTTGTGCCCGCTACAGTGCGTCCCCTCCCATAAGGAACTGCTTTAGGACATCCCCATTGTCCAGACTTGTGGAGCCCAGTGTACCCCGCAGCAGAAAACGAGTTTTATGGTAAGAACTTACCCTTGTTAAAACTCTTTCTGCGAGGTACACTGGGCTCCACAAGGCGCCCACCCTGACGCACTTAGCTTCTTTGGGTTGATATGGCATTAGCCGCTGACACTTCTCTTGTTGTGAGAGTGTGGTGTATGTGGCTACTAACCGTTGTCGTCTCTTTTCCTGCTACTGCATTGGGCTGGTTAACTAAACTGAGCTCCTGTGCTGGGAGGCGGGGTGATATAGGAGGCGGCGCTATGCATCTTGGGAAGAAGGTCAAAGCTTTGAGCCTGTTGGTGCCTCGGATCAAGATCCTACTCTACACCCCATTGTCCAGACTTGTGAAGCCCAGTGTACCTCGCAGAAAGAGTTTTAACAAGGGTAAGTTCTTACCATAAAACTCGTTTTTTCCAGCAGCTGAGCGATTGTCAGACGGCTACACATGATTCTAAGTCACACTGCACTTGTGCCACGGCAATCTGGTGGCAGCAGTTGCAGGAAGGATTTATTCACAAAGTGATTGACAGGGACGTTTTGTGGGGGGCAACGAGGGTGCGAGGACTCAAATGCAGGTGTATCATGACTGTTTTGGGGATGTGTTTCAGCCTGCGACTGCAATCCCATATACAGTAGAAAGGGCTCTGGCATCGTGTGTAGTATGTTATGCCGGCGCTTGGGATCCCGACCGCTGGCTTAAAGGCAGTGGGGTAAGCGCAAAAGAGCCCCTTGCGGACTCGCTGCACGCGCCACGCTATTTATTCTCCCTCCAGGCGTGTCGTGGACACCCCAAGAGGGAGAATAGTTGTCTGTATGTCGGCTGTCGGGATTCCGGCGTCGGTATGATGAGTGCCGGGATCCCGACAGCCGGCATAGCAAATGCCTCAACCGGCATCTTACTTCCTGTGGCCATGCTGTGCAATCATAGGGTACTCCAACCTCTGATAATCAAATGACCTATGACGTCTTTGTACGGAAACACTGAGATTTGTGATGCCACCAGTGGGTGTCTCTAGACATTTCCAGGCAACTACCACATTTGCATATTTTCACACAGTTGCATACAAAGGCGCAGCTACAATTGCATATGCATTTCTGAATAAATAACTCCATGCTCTGGGAGTGCAGACAGGCAGGAATAGGATTGCTGACATGATGTGTGACTTGCCGCACAAGTAAATCATCCCCATGTCCCAAATTATTCTCTATGCCCAGTCTTGAGTGCCCGGGCCCCACCAAAGCCTTAATCCAGCTCTCAACACACAAGTGATAATGGATTTCAGCGAGAGAGGAAAAAAGAAGGGGCCACGGACAGGGCCTTGTTAAATCAGTATGAAGAGGAAGTGATAGAGTTGGAAGTAGAGACCGAGAAGGATCAGTTAGAAATGTAGGTGAATTATTGTGAGAGGGCAGTGTAACAGAGAGTGAAGGAGGAGATGCTGGGGGTCATTCCGAGTTGATCACTCGCTAGCAGTTTTTAGCAGCCGTGTAAACGCTATGCCGCCTTCCACTGGGAGTGTATCTTAGCTTAGCAGAAGTGCAAACGAAAGGATCGCAGAGCGACTACAAAAAAATATTGTGCAGTTTCTGAGTAGCTTCAGACCTACTCAGCGCTTGCAATCACTTCAGACCATTCAGTTCCGGATTTGACGTCACAAACACGCCCTGCGTTCGGCCAGCCACGCCTGCGTTTTTCCTGGCACGCCTGCGTTTTTTCAAACACTCCCTGAAAACCGTCAGTTGACACCCAGTAAAGCCCACTTCATGTCAATCACTCTGCGGTCAGCAGTGCGACTGAAAAGCTTTGCTAGACCCTGTGTAAAACGACATCGTGCGTTGTGAAAATACGTTGCGCATGCGTAGAAGTGCCGTTTTTTTTTTGCATCATCGCTGCACAGCGAACATTTTCGGGTGGTATTCATGTGACAGGCGGTCGAGAGACCGACGGTCACATGTCCTCCACCGACATCCCGCCCCCTCACTATCCCGATGGTCGGCATGCCGACCAACAGGGACTATTTCCACTCGTGGGTGTCCACGACACCCATAGAGTGGGAATAGAACTCGTGGCGACCGCAGCGAGCCCGCAAGGGGCTTGCTGCACTCGCCCCTCCCCACCAGGATCCCGGCGTCGGTAAGCTGACTGGCGGTCTCCTGACCGCCGGTCAGACATACTACACCCAACATTTTCAGCTAGCGATCAACTCAGAATGACCCCCCGCTGTCAGGTCAAGAAGGATATTTATGGGAAAAAGGAGACATGGATTTAGCAAATCAGCATTATAGAAATTGTCTTTTAAATGCTGTGCTCCGGTGTAAATAGCAGTGTGTGGGGGCTCCAGGATGACCGCCCATGTCGTCCCTCCTATAATCCGGCCCTGATAGCATGGGTAGCAGAGTCCCATTCACTCTAATTCACCAGATTTGGCTTAGACACATGGGGGTATATTTACTAAGATCCCGATTTTGACCGAGATGCCGTTTTTTCTTCAAAGTGTCATCTCGGTAATTTACTAAACTCAAATCACGGCAGTGATGAGGCCATTCGTATTTTTTTGGAAGTCCAAGAAAAAAATTACGAATGAATACACCATCGGTCAAAACGCGGCTGTTTAAGTATGAATCTCGGTCATTTACTAAGAAGTGCAAAGCAAAAAAAAAAAAAAAAACACTGCCGTGAAAAATTACAACTCGTAAAAAAGTGCTAAAAAAAAACAGACCTGCTTCTTTTTACCGTGATTGGATAGGCATGCACGGATCCATGAGATCCGTGCATGTATATCATTGGGAAGGGGTGGGAAAGTGGTTATTTTCCACAAAAAAAATGCGTGGGGTCCCCCCTCCTAAGCATAACCAGCCTCGGGCTCTTTGAGCCGATCCTGGTTGCAGAAATATGGGGGAAAAATTGACAGGGGTTCCCCCATATTTAAGCAACCAGCATCGGGCTCTGCGCCTGGTCCTGGTTCCAAAAATACGGGGGACAAAAAGAGTAGGGGTCCCCCGTATTTTTAAAACCAGCACCGGGCTCCACTAGCTGGACAGATAATGCCACAGCCGGGGTTCACTTTTATATAGTGCCCTGCGGCCGTGGCATCAAAAATCCAACTAGTCACCCCTGGCCGGGGTACCCTGGGGGAGTGGGGACCCCTTCAATCAAGGGGTCCCCCCCCCCAGCCACCCATGGGCCAGGGGTGAAGCCCGAGGCTGCCCCCCCCATCCAATTGGCTGCGGATGGGGGGCTGATAGCCTTTTGTGAAAATGAAAAGATATTGTTTTTAGTAGCAGTACTACAAGGCCCAGCAAGCCTCCCCCGCATGCTGGTACTTGGAGAACCTCAAGTACCAGCATGCGGCGGAAAAACGGGCCCGCTGGTACCTGTAGTACTACTACTAAAAAAATACCCAAAAAAAGACAAGACACACACACCTTGAAAGTAAAGATTTATTACATACATCCACACAAACATACATACATACTTACCTATGGCCCCACGCAGGTCGGTCCTCTTCTCCAGTAGAATCCAAGGGGTACCTGTTGAATAAATTATACTCACCAGATCCAGGGTCCCAGGCTCCTCGTAGAATCCATTTGTAATCCAGGTACTTGATTAAAATAAAAAAACGGAGACCCGAGCCACGCACTGAAAGGGGACCCATGTTTGCACATGGGTCCCCTTTCCCCGACTGCCAGAAACCCACTCTGACTTCTGTCTAAGTGGGTTTCTTCAGCCAATCAGGGAGCGCCACGTTGTGGCACCCTCCTGATCGGCTGTGTGCTCCTGTACTGACTGACAGGCAGCACGCGGCAGTGTTACAATGTAGCGCCTATGCGCTCCATTGTAACCAATGGTGGGAACTTTCTGCTCAGCGGTGAGGTCACTTTCGGTCAACCGCAGGGCAGAAAGTTCCCACCATTGGTTACAATGGAGCGCATAGGCGCTACATTGTAACACTGCCGCGTGCTGCCTGTCAGTCAGTACAGGAGCACACAGCCGATCAGGAGGGTGCCACAACGTGGTGCTCCCTGATTGGCTGAAGAAACCCACTTAGACAGAAGTCAGAGTGGGTTTCTGGCAGTCGGGGAAAGGGGACCCATGTGCAAACATGGGTCCCCTTTCAGTGCGTGGCTCGGGTCTCCGTTTTTTTATTTTAATCAAGTACCTGGATTACAAATGGATTCTACGAGGAGCCTGGTACCCTGGATCTGGTGAGTATAATTTATTCAACAGGTACCCCATGGATTCTACTGGAGAAGAGGACCGACCTGCGTGTGAACATAAGGTAAGTATGTATGTATGTTTGTGTGGATGTATGTAATAAATCTTTACTTTCAAGGTGTGTGTGTCTTGTCTTTTTTTAGGTATTTTTTTAGTATTAGTACTACAGGTACCAGCGGGCCCGTTTTTCCGCCGCATGCTGGTACTTGTGGTTCTCCAAGTACCAGCATGCGGGGGAGGCTTGCTGGGACTTGTAGTACTGCTACTAAAAACAATATCTTTACATTTTCAACAAAGGCTATCAGCCCCCCATCCGCAGCCCATTGGATGGGGGGGGACAGCCTCGGGCTTCACCCCTGGCCCTTGGGTGGCTGGGGGGGGGGACCCCTTGATTGAAGGGGTCCCCACTCCCCCAGGGTACCCCGGCCAGGGGTGACTAGTTGGATATTTGATGCCACGGCCGCAGGGCACTATATAAAAGTGACCCCCGGCTGTGGCATTATCTGTCCAGCTAGTGGAGCCCGGTGCTGGTTTTAAAAATGCGGGGGACCCCTACTCTTTTTGTCCCCCGTATTTTTGGAACCAGGACCAGGCGCAGAGCCCGATGCTGGTTGCTTAAATATGGGGGAACCCCTGTCCATTTTTTTACCATATTTCTGCAACCAGGATCGGCTCAAAGAGCCCGAGGCTGGTTTGCCTTAGGAGGGGGGACCCCACGCAATTTTTTTTTTAACATTTAAACTTTATTTTTTTTTAAAACAAAGTGCACAATGAAGCCCAGCACGGATCTCTCAGATCCGGCCGAGATTCATTGTATTAAAGTCGGCAGTGTTTTACAATTCACTCACGTAAAACACTGCCTAAAAAAACTAATGACATCGACATCGGCAAACACGAAAATGCAGAATACGGCAGCTTAGTAAATTAGTCGTAATAAATTCAAAAAGTTGCAGTTTTACACTTTCGATGTCATTCGTGATTATTCTCCCACCAAATCGGGAGAATTACGAATGTTAGTAAATATACCCCATGGATGGCAACTGCTTATCTTCTATCTTCAGAAAGAGAGCTCTCCCAAAACAGAATGAGAGCCCAATAAACAGGACACAGACTTAGAGTTCATACACACTATACAATATTGTGTACGGTGCATTCGGGCACATCGTTCACGATATCATCCAGTGTGTATGCACTATGCCGCTGACTATGCCCGCTTCCACACGTCATTGGCGACATCGCCAGCAAAGGCAGCGTGGCCCCACCGGCGTTCAGTACTCTCGACATTGACAAATGTGTGTGCACTTTCCGATGACAGGTCCCATCATGCATCGTGTACACATGGCAGAGTGTGTACATAGCCTTAGGAATGATGTTTTATGTACAGAGAAAAGTGAGGTGGAGACTGTAACTCATGCACCATTTCACAATCAGTACAGTACTAACGAGAGGCAATCACGAGACCGCCTGTCGGGATCCCAGCAATTACAATGCCGATGCCGGAATACCGGCGCCACAGGCTTTTCTCCCTCTGTGGGTATCCACGATACCCATAGAGGGAATATTGCTCTATATATGAAGAGGTGAGTGGATGAAGGGGTTATTTAACCATTGTTCTGAAAAATTTGCATTTTTAATTGATGAGGGTGATATGATCTAGGGATCATAGTAACAATGGGCCTGATTCAGATGTAGTTGGAGAGTGCATAGCTGTGGCTTACTTGGAAGCTGTAGTGATGCACAGATATGGAAATGCAGCAGGAGGCGTCTGGTATAAGTAGACACCTCCTGCATGCATTAGTGATCCGTGTTGCATTGGATCACCTGCAACACCATCGGCTGACTCAACTCCAACCAAGAGGTCAGGAAATTTGCCTTCCGGCGGAGACTCTGGCCATCACACACCTTTGTTGCGGTCTCCTCCCTGCCCCCAAACTGCTGCAGACTGTCAATTACTTCACATGTGCAGTCGTAGTGCATCCAATGACCTATTACCTGTACCGCACATGCTTAGTACAGGTCTGGAATACTTGTGTTGGGACCTGAATCAGGCCCAATGTTATTTTACATTTTAGTAGTCTATTTACGGACATATTTTGTGGATAACAGTGCTATGTCCAATTCATGTCAACACAAGCACGTCAACAGGGATGAACGGTTGACATGCTGCACATCGGCCTGCTCAGCATATCGACAGTGACCATATCTACATTCATAATGTCTACCCTGTCCCTGGCGGTCTAGTTGGTCTTAGGTGGATTACTAGACTACATAGTAACATAGGTAATGAGGCTGAAAAAAGACAAAATGTCCATCGAGTTCAACCTGTATTATATTTCTTACACTATTCTGTATGTAATTATAGTTTAACTATAGTGACCCAAATCAAGTCATGTTTTCAAGTTTGAATAACTACTATAATTTGTGCTTTTTCTAAAAAAAAAATACTCTTCCCGCAAATGCTGTATCCTTGAATATTTCTTTCATCTAGAAATGTATCTAACCCTTTCAAGTTCCAAGATATCATTTTTATAGTGCGGTGCCCAGAACTATACACAATATTCCAGGTGTGGCCGCACCAATGATTTATACAATGGCTGGATTATACGCTCATCCCTTGTCTCCATTCCCCGTTTTATGCATGCTAACGCCTTATTGCTTTTGTTGCTGCAGTTGGTGGCATGACTTCTGTGTCAGATCTGTCCCCAGCTGCTGCGAGTCCGTGGTGTTGTTGCTCCCGGAGGCGTCACAGTCCTTCTGTATTGTCCTCTCCTTGCACCTGCACTTTAATTGTTAGACTATCACATCAGCCATCATGAAACTTTTCCTTCGGCAGCTTATACTAGGCTACGCTGTCACTTGGCTGTAATTAATGGGTTTTTTTTTTGTTGGTTTTTTTTTTACAACTGAGTCCTGTCCACCACCGAAAGCACTGACAATGGCCATGTTAGTGTCAGAACTGGACCATGGAAGAAGGTAGTCTAGCCTGATCACTTTCTCTGCTTCTGGAGATTTCTCTTAATGTATGATTGCAATCATACATTAAGAGAAATCTCCAGAAGCAGAGCACTGTGTCCCTCCTGGAGAGGGTCATGTTGGGAGTATTCAGCCATTTATCTAAAGCACCACTAAGCTGGGAGAAGGACCACTGATTCTGCCAGGAACTGGGGTTAATCCGAAGTGAACCAGAAGGAGACCACGTTATCAAAATCAGAATACTGAAGAACTACTTTCAACAAACAAATTATATTGAGAGAGAAGATATCTGAATTCTTTTACGTTGTTTGGTTTCCCTGTGACAAAGTGCTGATGAACATATACCCTTTATCATTGGATTGAGAGAAAAAATTGTCGTTTATTGACTCAATTGAATATACCCCTTGGCCTCCAAACTTCCCAACTCCCAGTCCAATCAAGCGTCTGTGGGGTGTGCTGGAAAAAAATAAGATTTTAATTACCTACCGGTAAATCCTTTTCTCGCAGTCCGTAGAGGATGCTGGGATCCATTTAGTACCATGGGGTATAGACGGGTCCTTTGGGAGCCACTGGCACTTTAAGAGTTTAATAGAGTGGGCTGGCTTCTCCCTATATGCCCCTCCGACCAGTCTCCGTATAGAAACTGTGCCCGAGGAGACGGACATACTTTGAGAGAAGGAAATACACAGATAGTGGTAAGATTCACACCAACTCACACATACTAAAAAGGAAAGCCAAGCTAACCAACTTGAAACAACTCAGCAACAGCTGAACAACAATTCTTAACCAAGTAACAATGCAGGAATACGGAGCACTGGGTGGGCGCCCAGCATCCTCTACGGACTACGAGAAAAGGATTTACCGGTAGGTAATTAAAATCCTATTTTCTCTTGCGTCCTAGAGGATTCTGGGTCCTTTTAGTACCATGGGGATGTACCAAATCTCAGGGTACGAGAGAGAGAGTGCTGAGGTTCCTGAAGAACAGATTGACAAAACTTTAGGTCCTCAGAGGCCAAAGTATTGAACTTGTAGAACTTAGCAAACGTTTTCGACCCAGACCAAGTTGCTGCTCGGCAAAGCTGTAAAGCCGAGACACCCCGGGCAGTCGCCCAGGAAGAACCCACTTTACGAGTAGAGTGGGCCTTAACAGATTTTGGACACGGCAACCCTGCCGTCGAATAAGCATGCTGGATAGTAAACCTGATTCAGCAAAAAATAGTCTGCTTAGAAGCAGGACACCCAACCTTGTTGGGATCATAAAGGACAAATAAAGCGTCCGACTTCCCGTGACGAGAAGTTCTCTTCACATAAATTTTCAAAGCCCTCACCACATCCAAGGACTTTGAAGTAATTGAGGAGTCAGTAGCCACTGGCACCACAATAGGTTGGTTGGTTGGTTGATATGAAAAACTGACACAACCTTCGGAAGAAATTGCCGACGCGTTCGGTGCTCAGCTCTATCATCATGGAAAATCAAGTAGGGGCTCTTGCATGACGATGCCCCCAATTCTGACACACGGCTAGCAGATGCCAATGCCAACAGTGTGACCGCCTTCCAAGTAAGAAACTTGATGTCCACCTCCTGCAAAGGTTCAAACCAATCCGATTGCAGGAACTGCAGCACCACATTAAGATCCCAAGGTGCCGTAGGAGGCACAAAGGGTGGTTGGATGTGCAGAACCCCTTTCAAGAATGTCTGAACCTCAGGGGAGGGCAGCCAATTATTTCTGGAAGAAAATGGACAAGGCCGAAATCTGGACCTTTATGGAGCCCAAGCGTAGGCCCACATCCAGACCTGCTTGCAGAAAGAGGAGAAATCGTCCCAGTTGAAACTCCACCGTTGGAAACGTCTTGAATTCACACCAAGACACATACTTTTTCCCAATCCAATGGTAATGTTTAGACGTAACCCCCTTCCTAGCTTGTATCGGCGTAGGAATGACCTTTTTCAGAATACCCTTCCGAACTAAGATCTGGCGCTCAACCTCCATGCCACCAAACATAGCCGCGGTAAGTCTTAATAGGCGAAAGGCCCCTTTTGCAGAAGGTCCTCGCAAAGAGGAAGAGGCCTCAGATCCTCCAGCAGTAATTCCAGAAGATCCGTGTACCAAGCCCGTCTTGGCCAGTCTGGAGCAATGAGCATCGCCTGAACTCTTTCTTTCTCTAACGTCCTAGTGGATGCTGGGGACTCCGTCAGGACCATGGGGAATAGCGGCTCCGCAGGAGACAGGGCACAAAAAGTAAGCTTTTAGGATCACATGGTGTGTACTGGCTCCTCCCCCTATGACCCTCCTCCAAGCCTCAGTTAGGTTTTTGTGCCCGTCCGAGCAGGGTGCAATCTAGGTGGCTCTCATAAAGAGCTGCTTAGAAAAAGTTTTTTAGGTTTCTTATTTTCAGTGAGTCCTGCTGGCAACAGGCTCACTGCTACGAGGGACTTAGGGGAGAGAAGTGAACTCACCTGCGTGCAGGATGGATTTGCTTCTTAGGCTACTGGACACCATTAGCTCCAGAGGGATCGAACACAGGCCCAGCCATGGAGTCCGGTCCCGGAGCCGTGCCGCCGACCCCCCTTGCAGATGCCGAAGTTGAAGAGGTCCGGAAACAGGCGGCAGAAGACTTTCAGTCTTCATAAGGTAGCGCACAGCACTGCAGCTGTGCGCCATTGTTGTCGGCACACTTCACACCAGCGGTCACTGAGGGTGCAGGGCGCTGGGGGGGGCGCCCTGGGCAGCAATGTATAATACCTTTTTCTATGGCTAAAATACATCACATATAGCCCTTGAGGCTATATGGATGTATTTAACCCCTGCCATATATCGCAAACTCCGGGAGAAGAGCCCGCCGTTTTAGGGGGCGGGGCCTATTCTCCTCAGCACACAGCGCCATTTTCCTGCTCAGCTCCGCTGTGAGGAAGGCTCCCAGGACTCTCCCCTGCACTGCACTACAGAAACAGGGTAAAACAGAGAAGGGGGGCATATTTTGGCGATATTTATATATATTAAGCGCATATAACAGAAACAACACCTTTTAGGGTTGTTTATATACATTTTTATAGCGCTTTGGTGTGTGCTGGCAAACTCTCCCTCTGTCTCCCCAAAGGGCTAGTGGGGTCCTGTCTTCGATAAGAGCATTCCCTGTGTGTCTGCTGTGTGTCGGTACGTGTGTGTCGACATGTATGAGGACGATGTTGGTGTGGAGGCGGAGCAATTGCCGGTAATGGTGATGTCACCCCCTAGGGAGTCGACACCGGAATGGATGGCTTTAATTATGGAATTACGTGATAATGTTAGCACGCTGCAAAAGTCAGTTGACGACATGAGACGGCCGGAAAACCAGTTAGTACCTGTCCAGGCGTCTCAGGCACCGTCAGGGGCTGTAAAACGTCCCTTACCTCAGTCAGTCGACACAGGTACCGACACAGATGAATCTAGTGTCGACGGTGAAGAAAGAAACGTATTTTCCAATAGGGCCACGCGTTATATGATCACGGCAATGAAGGAGGCTTTGCATATCTCTGATACTGCAGGTACCTCAAAGGGGGGTATTATGTGGGGTGTGAAAAAACTACCTGTAGCTTTTCCAGAATCAGAGGAATTGAATGACGTGTGTGATGAAGCGTGGGTTAACCCCGATAGAAAACTGCTAATTTCAAAGAAGTTATTGGCATTATACCCTTTCCCACCAGAGGTTAGGGCACGCTGGGAAACACCCCCTAGGGTGGATAAGGCGCTCACACGCTTATCAAAACAAGTGGCGTTACCGTCTCCTGATACGGCCGCCCTCAAGGATCCAGCTGATAGGAGGCTGGAAACTACCCTGAAGAGTATATACACACATACTGGTGTTATACTGCGACCAGCAATAGCCTCAGCCTGGATGTGCAGTGCTGGGGTGGTGTGGTCGGATTCCCTGACTGAAAATATTGATACCCTGGATAGGGACAGTATTTTATTGACTATAGAGCAATTAAAGGATGCTTTTCTTTATATGCGAGATGCTCAGAGGGATATTTGCACTCTGGCATCGAGAGTAAGTGCGATGTCCATATCTGCCAGAAGAAGTTTATGGACGCGACAGTGGTCAGGTGATGCGGATTCCAAACGGCATATGGAAGTATTGCCGTATAAAGGAGAGGAATTATTTGGGGTCGGTCTATCGGATCTGGTGGCCACGGCAACAGCCGGAAAATCCACTTTTTTACCTCAGGTCACCTCCCAACAGAAAAAGACACCGTCTTTTCAGCCGCAGTCCTTTCGTTCCTATAAGAACAAGCGGGCAAAAGGACAGTCATATTTGCTCAGAGGCAAAGGAAGGGGTAAGAGGGTGCAGCAAGCAACTACTTCCCACGAACAGAAGCCCTCCCCGGCTTCTACAAAGCCCTCAGCATGACGCTGGGGCTGTGCAAGCGGACTCAGGGGCGGTGGGGGGTCGACTAAAGTTTTTTAGCACACAGTGGGCGCGCTCACAGGTGGACCCTTGGATCCTGCAGGTAGTATCTCAGGGTTACAAGTTGGAATTCGAAAAGTCTCCCCCTCGCCGGTTCCTAAAGTCTGCTTTACCAACGTCTCCCTCAGAAAGGGCGACGGTATTGGAAGCCATTCACAAGCTGTATTCTCAGCAGGTGATAGTCAAGGTACCCCTCCTACAACAGGGAAAGGGGTATTATTCCACACTATTTGTGGTACCGAAGCCGGACGGTTCGGTAAGACCTATTCTAAATCTGAAATCCTTGAACCTGTACATACAGAAATTCAAGTTCAAGATGGAGTCACTCAGAGCAGTGATAGCGAATCTGGAAGAAGGGGACTTCATGGTGTCCCTGGACATAAAAGATGCTTATCTGCATGTCCCAATTTACCCTTCACACCAAGGGTATCTCAGGTTCGTGATACAAAACTGTCATTATCAGTTTCAAACGCTGCCGTTTGGTTTGTCCACGGCACCTCGGGTCTTTACCAAGGTAATGGCCGAAATGATGGTTCTTCTACGAAGAAAAGGCGTATTAATTATCCCTTACTTGGACGATCTCCTGATAAGGGCAAGGTCCAGAGAACAGCTGGAAGTCGGAGTAGAACTAACCCAAGTAGTGCTTCAACAACACGGGTGGATTCTGAATCTTCCAAAATCTCAATTGACCCCGACGACACGTCTGCTGTTCCTGGGAATGATTCTGGACACTGTTCAGAAAAAGGTGTTTCTCCCGGAGGAGAAAGCAAGGGAGTTATCCGAACTTGTCAGGAACCTCCTAAAACCAGGAAATGTGTCAGTACATCAATGCACAAGAGTCCTGGGAAAGATGGTGGCTTCTTACGAAGCAATTCCATTCGGCAGATTCCACGCACGAATATTTCAGTGGGATCTGCTGGACAAATGGTCCGGATCGCATCTGCACATGCATCAGCGGATAACACTGTCACCAAGAACAAGGGTGTCTCTTCTGTGGTGGTTGCAGAGTGCCCATCTTTTAGAGGGCCGCAGATTCGGCATACAGGACTGGGTCCTGGTGACTACGGATGCCAGCCTACGAGGCTGGGGAGCAGTCACACAGGGAAGAAACTTCCAGGGCGTGTGGTCAAACCTGGAGACGTCTCTTCACATAAATATACTGGAGCTAAGAGCGATTTACAATGCTCTAAGCCTGGCAAAACCGCTGCTTCAGGGTCAGCCGGTGTTGATCCAGTCGGACAACATCACGGCAGTCGCCCACGTAAACAGACAGGGCGGCACGAGAAGCAGAAGAGCAATGACAGAAGCTGCAAGGATTCTTCGCTGGGCGGAAAATCATGTCATAGCACTGTCAGCAGTGTTCATTCCGGGAGTGGACAACTGGGAAGCAGACTTCCTCAGCAGACACGACCTCCACCCGGGAGAGTGGGGACTTCATACAGAAGTCTTCCACATGATTGTGAACCGTTGGGAAAAACCAAAGGTGGACATGATGGCGTCCCGCCTCAACAAGAAACTGGACAGATATTGCGCCAGGTCAAGAGACCCTCAGGCAATAGCTGTGGACGCTCTGGTAACACCGTGGGTGTACCAGTCCGTGTATGTGTTTCCTCCTCTGCCTCTCATACCAAAGGTACTGAGAATTATACGGCTACGGGGAGTAAGAACAATACTCGTGGCTCCGGATTGGCCGAGAAGGACTTGGTACCCGGAACTTCAAGAGATGCTCACGGAAGAGCCGTGGCCTCTACCGTTAAGAAGGGATCTGCTTCAACAGGGACCTTGTATGTTCCAAGACTTACCGCGACTGCGTTTGACGGCATGGTGGTTGAACGCCGGATTCTAAAAGAAAAGGGCATTCCAGAGGAAGTTATTCCTACCTTGATTAAAGCCAGGAAGGAAGTGACCGCACAACATTATCACCGCATTTGGAGAAAATATGTTGCGTGGTGTGAGGCCAAGAAGGCCCCAACGGAGGAATTTCAATTGGGTCGATTCCTACATTTCCTGCAGGCAGGATTGTCTATGGGCCTCAAATTGGGGTCTATTAAGGTTCAAATTTCGGCCTTATCGATTTTCTTCCAGAAAGAATTGGCTTCAGTGCCTGAAGTACAAACCTTTGTCAAAGGTGTACTACATATACAGCCCCCGATTGTGCCTCCAGTGGCACCGTGGGATCTCAACGTAGTTTTGGATTTTCTCAAATCCCATTGGTTTGAGCCGCTCAAATCGGTAGATTTGAAGTATCTTACATGGAAAGTAACCATGCTACTGGCCCTGGCTTCAGCCAGGAGAGTATCAGAGTTGGCGGCTTTATCGTACAAAAGCCCATATCTGATTTTCCATTCGGACAGGGCAGAACTGCGGACGCGTCCTCAGTTTCTGCCTAAGGTGGTTTCGGCTTTTCACTTGAACCAGCCTATTGTGGTGCCTGCGGCTACTAGCGACTTGGAGGACTCCAAGTTGCTGGACGTTGTCAGAGCATTGAAAATATATATTTCAAGGACGGCTGGAGTCAGAAAATCTGACTCGCTGTTTATCCTGTATGCACCCAACAAGATGGGTGCTCCTGCGTCTAAGCAGACGATTGCTCGTTGGATCTGTAGCACAATCCAACTTGCACATTCTGTGGCAGGCCTGCCACAGCCTAAATCTGTAAATGCCCACTCCACAAGGAAGGTGGGCTCATCTTGGGCGGCTGCCCGAGGGGTCTCGGCATTACAACTTTGCCGAGCAGCTACGTGGTCAGGGGAGAACACGTTTGTAAAATTTTACAAATTTGATACTCTGGCTAAGGAGGACCTGGAGTTCTCTCATTCGGTGCTGCAGAGTCATCCGCACTCTCCCGCCCGTTTGGGAGCTTTGGTATAATCCCCATGGTCCTGACGGAGTCCCCAGCATCCACTAGGACGTTAGAGAAAATAAGAATTTACTTACCGATAATTCTATTTCTCATAGTCCGTAGTGGATGCTGGGCGCCCATCCCAAGTGCGGATTGTCTGCAATACTTGTACATAGTTATTGTTACAAAAATCGAGTTATTATTGTTGTGAGCCATCTTTTCAGAGGCTTCTTCGTTGTTATCATACTGTTAACTGGGTTCAAATCACAAGTTGTACGGTGTGATTGGTGTGGCTGGTATGAGTCTTACCCGGGATTCAAGATCCTTCCTTATTGTGTACGCTCGTCCGGGCACAGTACCTAACTGAGGCTTGGAGGAGGGTCATAGGGGGAGGAGCCAGTACACACCATGTGATCCTAAAAGCTTACTTTTTGTGCCCTGTCTCCTGCGGAGCCGCTATTCCCCATGGTCCTGACGGAGTCCCCAGCATCCACTACGGACTATGAGAAATAGAATTATCGGTAAGTAAATTCTTATTTTTTATTACTTTGATAATCCTTGAGATGAGTGGAAGTGGAGAGAACACATACACCGACTGGAACACCCACGGAGTTACCAGTGCATCCACCGCCACCGCCTGTGGGTCTGCCGACCTGGAACAGTACCTCCGCAGCTTCTTGTTGGGGCGAGAGGCCATCATGTCTACCTGAGGTACACCCCATCGGCTTGTCACCTTTGCGAACACTTCCGGGTGGAGGCCCCATTCTCCTGGATGGAGATCGTGCCTGCTGAGGAAGTTCGCTTCCCAGTTGTCCACTCCTGGAATGAAGATTGCCGATAGCTCCACTGCGTGCTTTTCTGCCCAGAGGAGGACTCGTTACCTCTGACATAGCCGCTCTGCTCTTCGTTCCGCACTGTCGGTTTCTGTAGGACACTGCCGTCACATTGTCAGACTGAACCTGAATGGCTTGATCTTGCAGAAGATGTGCCGCTTGTAGAAGGCCATTGTATATGGCCCTTAACTACAGAATGTTTATCGGAAGTCTGGACTCCAGACTTGACCACTTTCCTTGGAAGTTTTCCCCTTGGGTGACAGCTCCCCAACCTCTGAGACTGGCATCCATGGTTAGAAGGATCCAATTCTGAATCCCGAACCTGCGGCTCTCGAGTAGGTGAGAAGTTTGCAGCCACCAGAGGAGTGAAATTCTGGCTTTCGGCGACAGGCGTATCCACTGGTGCATGTGAAGATGTGATCCCGACCATTTGTCTAGGAGATCCAGTTGGAAGTACCATGCATGGAATCTTCTGTACTGAAGAGCCTCGTAGGAGGCTACCATCTTCCCCAGAAGGCGAATGCACTGATGAACCAATACCCGGGCTGGCTTCAGGACATCCCGTACCACTGATTGGATCACCAACGCGTTCTCTACCGACACTTCCGTGTCGAGTATCATCCCCAGGAAGGGCAGTCTCCTTGTCGGCTCCAAATGCGACTTTGGAAGGTTCAGGATCCACCCATGATCCTGGAGTAGTCGAGTTGAGAGAGTAATACTCTGCAACAACCTATCCCTGGAAGATGCTTTTTATCAGCAGATCGTCCAGATATGGAATTATGTTCACTTCTTGCCTGCGGAGGAGTAGCATCATCTCTGCCATGACCTTGGTGAACAATCTCGGTGCTGTGGAGAGGCCAAAGGGCAGTGCCTGGAACAGATAGTGACAATCCAGCAGCATAAATCTGAGATAAGCCTGGTGAGGCGGCCAGATCGGAATGTGAAGGTATGCATCCTTGATAGCCAGGGATACCAGGAATTCCCCCTCCTCCAGACCTGAGATCACCGCTCTCAGAGACTCCACCTCGAATTTGAATGACTTAAGGTTTAATATTGGCCTTACCGAACCGTCCGGTTTTGGTACCACAAACAGGTTTGAGTAATAACCCTTGTGTTTTAGGTGAGGTGGAACTGGAACAATAACATTTGTTTGGACCAATTTTCAAATGGCTTCCTGCAGGAAAGCACTTTCTGTCAGCGAAACTGGTAAGCATGATTTGAAGAATCTGCGAGGTGGGAGTACCTGAAACTACAGTCTGTAGCCCTGGGTAACAATGTCTGTCACCCAGGGGTCTAGGCATAATGACGCCCAGATGTGACTGAAATCTTTTAGTCTCGCTCCCACCTGCCCGATCTCCAGGCTGGGAGGTCCACCGTCATGCTAAAGATTTTGAGGAAGCAGAACCTGGTTTCTGTTCCTGAGAACCTGTTGGTGAAGGTTTTCTGGATTTTCCCCGACCACCCCTAAAGAAGGTGGAAGGGGATTTGGTTTATTTAAATTTTGCGGTCCGAAAGTACTGCAGTGTAGACGTAGGATAAGATTTCCTAGTCAGTGGTGCTGCTGAGGGGAGAAAGGTTGACTTACCCGCAGTTGCCATGGAGATCCACGCATCCAATGCGTCCCCAAACAGAGCCTGACCTGTGAAGGGTAGGTTCTCCACACTTTTCTTGGATTCTGCATCCGCAGTCCATTGGCGTAGCCAGAGTCCTCTGCGTGCCAAGACCACCATGGAAGTAGCCCTTGCATTCAGCATGCGAAGATCCTTCATGGCCTCCACCATGAAGCCAGCAGAATCCTGCATGTGACGTAAAAACAAGTCAATGTCACTCCTATCCATAGTATCCAAGTCCTCTAGTAATATGCCTGACCACTTTACTATGGCTTTAGAAATCCACGCACAAGCAATAGTGGGCCTTAAAGCTACGCCTGTAGCAGTGTATAGAGAGTTGAGCGTCGTCTCAATCTTGCAGTCAGCCGACTCTTTTAAGGCGGTTGAACCGGGGACAGGTAAAACCACCTTTTTAGACAATCTAGATACAGAAGCGTCTACTATAGGTGGGTTTTACCACTTCTTTCTATCCTCTTCAGGGAATGGGAAAGCAATGAGAATTCTTTTAGGGATCTGGATTTTTTTCTCTGGGTTTTCCCAGAATTTTTCAAAGAAAGAGTTTAACTCCTTAGAAGCCAGGAAGGTAAGCGAGGATTTCCTATTTTCTGTAAAATAAGATTCCTCTACTTGTTCAGTTACCTCCTCAGAAATATGTAAAACATCCCTAATGGCTTCAATCATTAGCTGCACCACTTTAGCAAGGGATGCATCACCCCCCTGCATATCCCCATCACCTGTATCAGAGTCGGTATCAGTGTCAACTTGAATTATCTGGGCAAGTGTACATTTTTTTCGGGTATGTAGGTGGGGTATTTGAGGAAATAGTGGAAGCTGAATACTTCAAACCCCTCTACAGATTTTTCTCAAAAACTGCGTCTTTCTCATTATGCGACATCCTTGATGAAATCTGGGATATCATTCCCCTTAAAGAACCCACCCATGGGGGTTCGGATTCAGAAGGCTGGGAAAGCACATTGCATTCCTGAGTACGTGGAATAGACTCCTCAGGAGAAGATACACACTCTGCAGCACATGACACAGAGCCCTTAGACATGGTAATGTGGATATATATATATATACTTACACACACGTACAGGAAAATGTCAGACACAGTTTCCCCCAGAGTACCTTCAGAGAGTCACAGAGTATGAGGAGCCAGCCACACAGTGCCCCTGTGGGCAGTTATCATAAAAGCCCGGCGCTAGCTAGCTAACCTTAATAGGTTAATTAGTACTAACTACACTCTCCCCCCCTGTCTATAACACCCTGGTACCGCAGAGGATATGGAGTTGTGGGAGTCAGCGCTCCCAATCAGCATCCTGCTTCAGTGATCTGCAGGGAGAAAACGGCGCTGGTGAGTGCTGGATCCACTCTGAGAAGCCCCGCCCCCTGTAATGGCACGCGGCTTCCCGCACAATTAAATTATACTGGTCTGAGGTCTTTGATGCTAACAGCGGGATTAGCCCGTTAGCTGTTTTACCAGTCTTAGGGTGATCGTGCTGACCCAGGACGCCCCTCAGCAGTGTCTACATATGCATGCTGCTGAGCCTTCATGGAGCGCAGCCTGTCAGAGCTGCGCTCCCACCCTTGTGCTGTTATTCGCACCGGCGACGCGCTAACCGGGCCGCCGGCGCTGTACTCACCAGTTCTTTCTTCTGGCTTTGTTAGGTGGTGGTGGCCGTGCTGCGGGAGTGAGCGGTTGCCTCGTGGACTTGTGATCAGCACCCTCAGGAGCTCAGTGTCCTTAGAAAAAAAAGAAAAAAAAACCCCTAGAAAAACTCCTTGGAGCTCCCCTAGCTGTGACCGGCTCCTCTGGGCACATTTTCTAAACTGAGTCTGGTAGGAGGGGCATAGAGGGAGGGGCCAGCCCACACTATTAAACTCTTAAGTGCCCATGGCACCCAAAGGACCAGTCTATACCCCATGGTACTAAATGGACCCCAGCATCCTCTAGAACATAAGAGAAACAAGTCTGTGCCATGGAGACCCCTCCTCCCAACTTACAGGAGTTAATGAATCTACTGCTTTACAGTATTTTGGAGCACAGACAAATGTGTGTAAATATTCTCATTGTTTTTATTAGAGTTTTAAAATGTTGGGGGACAATATACTTCGCTTCCATCTGCACAACACCTCCACGTACCTGTCCCACATCATTTTATCCATTTAGCTTGATGGAGGAATTCACCTGGAAACTAACATACATGTCTTTACTGGCAAAATGTTTCTATTTAACACCCCCCCGTCTCCCCGGAAAAATAGAATACAAGTTTGAAATGGAATTGCAAATTGCTAGCAGAACCCAGGGGGTAATTCAGATCTGATCGCAGCAGCAAATTTGTTAGCTAATGGGCAAAACCATGTGCACTGCAGGGGGGTGCAGATATAACATTTGCAGAGAGAGTTAGATTTGGGTGTGTTATATTGTTTCTGTGCAGGGTAAATACTGGCTGCTTTATTTTTACACAGCAATCTAGATTTCAGTTTGAACACACTCCACCCAAATCTAACTCTCTCTGCACGTTATACAGTATCTGCCCCACCTGCAATGCACATGGTTTTGCCCATTAGCTAACAAATTTGCTGCTGCGATCAAATCTGAATTAGGCCCCCAATTCGCTCCTAACTGCATTGGGACCCCTCAGTACACATATAAGGAATGAGGCTGTGTTTTTCCGCTGTAAATTTCACTTTGGGAATCTAGTGGAATCACTATACAAACATTTTGTACTTGTCTGTGGGTAACAATTACTGCAAAAAAAATAACCATTGTGAAGTATATCTAAAATATATTTAATACCAACTGTTGTAGAGTAGGCTGAACACGTTTAGCTAAACTTGGTTTTGGAAAGCAGTTTAGACATGTCACTTTTCTACAACAATACATAAGGCTGGGGAGTCAGTACTGGATACTGTAGCTAGGGAAATGGTACAGAGGGCCTAATTTAATACGAGTTGTAGATATGTAAAAAAAACAAACAAAAAAAAAAACCCCCGCACACCTACAACCCATTACTCTGACATGCGGGGCGACACCCAGCACAGGGTAAGTCTGTACCACATTCCGGAACCTGCCCCCCCCGCCAAACATGCAAGCGCATTGCAAGACGGCGATGCTCTCGCAGGGTTAGGGTTGCCCTCTGCCTACGCAGCCTAGCTGCGAAGGCGGGTGGCTACCCGCCATGTTCAGACTCGCACTGCTGCGTGTGACGTAATGCAGCCGCTGCGGCCCGTCCAAGAAACGGTCCAAACACGGCTGTGTTGTCCGGACCGCTCCCCTAAAATGCCGCCGCAAGACCCCCTCCTGCCATCGCATCTCACTGTGTGCGCCCGCTCAGTGTGGCTTCTGTGCATGAGCACACTTTAGAGGGCTTCAGCATGCGAACGCTGTCGGAAGTAGCCTTCCATACTAAACTAGGCCCAGAATACGGGGGGTTGCTATGGAAGATGATCATATTTTTTGGATCTCAGTTTATCTTCTGGATTGTTGTTTTTTCTTTTACTATAACATATGATCCAGAGACACTTTTGTTCCAGCAGCAACTCTTGAATTTATTTTTTTAAACACGATTTTAGTGATCTCATTTTGACCAATTTCAAGTGTATTGTGGAAGCCAAGTATCAGTTGTTCTAATGAGTTTTTTTTTAACATTAGGCTTAGGTCATATCGTAAAGCAGTTTCCCAAACTATGCCATTACTGTCCAGGTTTAATGGATATCCATGCTTGAGCACAGGTGACTTAATTAGTACCTCAGTGAATTTGATTTAACCATTTGGACTCTGCCATTGTAATCCAGGTTTTAAGGATATCTATGTCGGAGTTTGGGAAACTCTGTGGTAAAGGATAATTTAAGTGCATTGTGGTCTGCACTGGAAATAGATCAATCACCAAGAGGAAACACACAAATATATACATAAAAACAGTAACTTAATAGTGTGCTGGCTACCACATACAACATATATGCCCAATGCCTGGAACCCTTCCACTTGGTGTGGTTGCTGGTAAAATACCATGTCAGGTGTTGTCCTGTTCAACTGGATTCATAACTAGTGACTGGGAAGACCGTGACATATGGATAACGACGAGGTCATGCTCATATAACCACTAGACAATTGCATATGCTGTGGGGATGTGGGCATGACTGCAGCCAAACCATGCAGGAAAAAGGCATCCCCTCACCTTTCCAGAACCACTGGAACTTATGGCTAGCCATAACTAGATACAACTGGAGCAGTCCTCTATTTGTATAGTCGTCCCTGACCATACCGGGATGTTTTGGTTTTTTTGCTTAATTGATACGCAAATCACAGGACAGACACTGGTCAGACTCTTTCCTGCATGATCTACAATGTATCATTATATAGAGACTGCATTTTCAGTATTGGTTATTGGATCCTTATTAGTGCCTTCTTCAAAGCAGTCTGAACTTGAACCACCAAATGGGTGAATCTGAATGGAGCTGGATATAACTAAAGTGCAATAAGATGAAATAATGCCCCTGAGCATCATTAAGCCATTTTTAATTACTAACGAATAAACAATTTGCTTTGAAAGAATGAATCTAACAATTGTTAAGAAGCGAAGTTCATTTAATATACAGTACACACACACACAGTCTGTTTTTACTTACATTAAATTACATTGGTAGATCAGGGGTATATGTCCATTGTGATTATAACTGAAGTTAGATTTTTGTTTTAATGCAAAGATGATTAAAGGAGAACAAATACATTACAATTCAGGGTATTTTAACTTTCAAAGCTGCAATGTACCAACTTGGTCCAAGTTTCCACTACATACAACAGGGTGCAAAAAAACAAACCTAACATGCACAATCCCAAGGTCTCAGCTGTCCATGACCATGAGTATAGTAGTGAGGTGAGGAGTAGTGAGGCCAAAGCACTGGACTTGAGATGTTTATCTATAGCAGTGGTTCCCAAACTCGGTCCTCAAGTACCACCAACAGTTCATGTTTTCCAGGTCACCTAGCAGTTGAACAGGTGTATTCATTACTCACTGACATATTTCAAAAGACCCACAGGTGGAGTAATTTATTTCACTTCCAATCCTGTGAGGAGACCTGGAAAACATGAACTGTTGGGGGTACTTGAGGACAGAGTTTGGGAACCACTGATCTAAAGCCATGTTTTACAAAAATGTTAGATATGTACTTAATGAATAGTAGACTTTCAGTGACATGCTTAAAGTATGTTACTTGCAAACTATTTTTTTTTTTTTTTTTTTTACCATTCATGGTTAAAATATCACATTCCAGTAAGCTACAAAATGATTATTAAAACCATTTTTGAAATCACGGTAAACAACTCCCATGCTCCACAGGCAGAAGAGGGACTACTTGTTGCCCAAGTAAGCTCTGCTACACACAAGTCACTGTGCCATAGCAGCAGCTTTCTCTCAGGACTGTGAATATCCACAGAATGGCTTACAGTAAGGCAGGAGTGCTCACGTTGTACCTGCTGCAAAACACGAGATCCTTCTGTCTAGCCCTTCAGGCCAAGCGGTTGGATTCCCGCTGGCATCATTGGGCCCTAGAAATGTGGTTGGTAGAATACCATTCATAAAGGTTGATAGTGATTATCTTTCATTATCTTTTACCATCATTGTCAATAATCATCCAATCACATTATTATTGGATATTGTGATCATTATGTATGTGGGATCACAAGCTAATTGTGCAATATTGTACAGAGTGTCTGGCCACCATAAATGGAAACATCAAACGCTTTAAAAGTTCTTTTAGCAATAAGCCATTGCCATAGTTGAGGCTTCCAAGAGAATCACACCAGTTTATGGAATCAAGGTGAGAACTTTTCTGATGGATTGGGTTTACCTTGGGAGAGAACCCATGCTTCAGAAGATCTAAACCCCACCATTACAGAGGTTTAAAGTGTGCTTATACAAAGTGAGTGGTTGAAATAATTTGAGAAAACACCCAAACAAGTCCAGTGCATAACATTCACTGACTTGTATATGCCAAGTAATATTTTCTGTTATCCTTACGGATTGCTACAGGAAACTCCAAACCATCCATTTATGAGAAGCCTAGACAGGATGCGGTCAGGATCCTGGCAACAGGAATCCCGAAGGTAAGTACTGGCCTTGGTGTTAGGGATGGGCACTAGAGCAGGGATTGGGAACCTTTGGCCCTCCAGATGTTGTTGAACTACACATCTAAGCATGCCTTGCAACAGTTTTAGCATGGCCAAATAGCAAAACTGTAGTAGAACATGCTGGTATGTGTAGTTCAACAACAGCCTGGGGAGCAAAGGTTCCCCATCCCTGCACTAGAGGGAGGGTTAGGGATAGGCTGGAGGGAAGGGTGGAGGTTAGGGTTAGGCTGTTGGTAGGGACTGTTAGGGTTAGGCTGCGTGAAGGCTGGATTAGGGTAAAAATACGTACCGCGATCCTGACCGTCGGAATCCTGCTGTCGGTATTATGACTGTAGTGTAACGCCAACCAAACAATAGCAGTGCATAGGGTTATTTATTGACATTGCACAAAAGGTTTCATTGTAAAAAGTGCAGCTTGAAGAATGTGAATAATTAACCCTTTCTGCCTGGAAAACAAAGAGCAGCATTAACATTAATCCACTTTAGAGCAAAAAAGGGGACAACTGTTCTAGGAAATAAACAAAACAAAAAAAAAGTTATACATAGGGTGAATTAACAACTGCAGCACAGTGTTTCTGCTCCAGTTCAGTGATTAGAAACCCTTAGAAAACCTATAGTGTGTGTTTTGGACATGCAAGTCAAAGTGGAGGACCTCTAGGACATGTTCTAAGCTTTGTCATGCATGTGCTGTTTAACCCTCTACACATTCCATGTCAACATATGATCTATAGCACAGGCTCTCTAACTCTGCCCTCAGGACCCCACACAGTTCATGTTTTCCAGGTCACCTGTGTGACATTTGCTGATACGCAGTGCACCTTCCAGGTGACCTGGAAAATGTGAACTGTGTGGGGTTCTGAGGACCAAGTTTGAGAACCACTGATCAACAGGACCATGAAAGAACACTACCTAGATAAACCCTACTTTGTGTCCTATTTAAATGAGGTCATACAAAATGTAATTAGAATAATGACACTTAAAAACATTCCAGTCCAGCTATGGAAGGAAGGCACATTTCAAGAGAAAACTGTCAATCCATAAAGCCACAGACATTAGTAAGAACACTTAGCGCACACACACAGGAAGGCACATACCCGCCATGCCAACTGGTGTATAGAGGAGACTAAAGCCACACTCGAGTGTAATTTGGTACACTGGCTTGTTTAGAATACCCTTGTAAACGATTGGAGAAAATAAACGCAGTGATGGGTGAAAAGATAATATAATCGAAATCCACAGGAAAGCCGTGAGCTCTAATGAACGGTGTGAGATCAGCCACAGACAGCACAGCAGGGAATGAAACCCACAGTAACATACAGAAGTAAGCAGACAATGTGTCTAAGTGATCATCAGAGCTAATTTACAACTTCTGAACTAAAGTGCATGCTGCTGGAGGCAGCCATTGCTGTACTTAATACGCTTCAGAATTAATATTACAAAACAAAGGAAAACATATTAATCGATAACCATAGTAAAACCCTTCAATGGAGGGAGGGGGCCCAGTCAGTGACTGCCTTCAATGGAGGGAGGGGGCCCAGTCAGTGACTGCCTTCAATGGAGGGAGGGGGCCCAGTCAGTGACTGCCTTCAATGGAGGGAGGGGGCCCAGTCAGTGACTGCCTTCAATGGAGGGAGGGGGCCCAGTCAGTGACTGCCTTCAATGGAGGGAGGGGGCCCAGTCAGTGACTGCCTTCAATGGAGGGAGGGGGCCCAGTCAGTGACTGCCTTTAATGGAGGGAGGGGGCCCAGTCAGTGACTGCCTTTAATGGAGGGAGGGGGCCCAGTCAGTGACTGCCTTTAATGGAGGGAGGGGGCCCAGTCAGTGACTGCCTTTGACACTATTAAATAATAAATATATTTTTAGAAATTTAAACACAATTCTTAGTTTCAGGTGGGTTCAGGAAAAAACGTCACCTTTGCTCTCCCAATCTGGCAGGTCCCGCAGTATCTGTAACAGCAGCCTGAGCAGGAGAGCCTCATAACTGGGGCAGCTTCATCTAAACAGTCATGGCCAATGCTACAGATGGACCTTCCTGTCCTGGCCTTGTCAGATGGAGGGAGCGACTATAATTGAACCTTTCACATATTTATCCCACCCTACGTAAACTAACAATGTGCAATTTCTTTAAACATTTTCAAATCAAGTTTTGTTCTAGGTTTGTGTTACTTGTACAAGTGCTTGTTAAATAAAGTGGTAAACATTTAGTCCTCCTAGACAATTTCCATGCTGAAGCAGGTTTTACAGATGGGATCGGTAGAGGATCCCGGAGGTCAGGAGACAGACGCAGAGAGCGCGGCAGCGAGCGCAGCATGTCTGCTCACCCCGCTTTGGGCCCGGTATTCCACCCTCAGGTGGTGGCGTGGAGCACCACACCCCGGTCGGAATACCGGGCTTGGGTTGGGATTCCGACTGCTGGCATTTACCTGGCTGTTGGGATTCTGGCGTCTGTATCCTGACCGCCAGGATTGCGACAGCTGGTAATTTAACCGCATACCTTACAGACAGTTACTTGCAGTACGTGTCTCCAGGTCGTGAAACCTCCAATTCTATCACTAGTGCTGTATGCCACACTAACCACCGTGCACAGGCGCTTACAGAAGTGCTGCATTAGGTCAAACAGAGGAGCTGGCTATGCTCAGACATTGACGTTCTCCAATTCCCTTGTAAAAACACTGATGCTGTATAAAATCCCTGAACACAGTGGTATTAACCATTTCAAACTGCTAAAAGCATTTTGATTATCCTAACCTACAAACACTCCATTTCCTTCCAGAATTTTTTTGTAAGCCATTTTATGTGCTTTAAAATTTCAGGCACAAAATTGTTTTTAAATTACGATAGAGAATGAATGTAGATTTTTACTACTTCATTAAAGGCCACAGGCCTGGAAGGAGAAAACATAAGAAGCCAAACATTCCCCACCAACAGAAGAGTAACTCGCAACTTGCAGTGCTTACTATGATACACAAATCTCATATACGCCTGTAAAATGCCAACATCCCCATCGCTTCACCACCCGCTTCTATGCAAACGTCCATGTGTTCGCTAAAAGCACCTTACTATGGGTTCATCATGAATGGATCGTTTACCAGCTACAGCCGTCAAAGTCCAGGCACACAAAATGCATTTCTTAGGCAAAGCATATAGTAAATAAGATGTAAGAAACGTGAGGCTACTGTGAAATCTGAAGATCTACCGAGTACATGAAGGGCTGCAAAACAAGGAGAAATAGGAGAAGAAAGCAGAAAGTAGATGGATTGGGGGAAGGGAGGGGGTGGGGGGGCACTTACATTAAACCAAAACAAAATCAATATTAAAGTCACTATATGCAGCTATAATACAGAGTAGTATCAAGTTTTTTTTATGTATTGTTTTTTTTTGCTTCTTTTCTCGTTTGCTCTATTCAGGAGGTCCGGTCCCCAGATGCGATCCTTTTTGCTGTGTCACCAAGAGTAGTCTGTGTGTGTTTGTTGGAAGCGTTAAGAAGAACAAAACAATTCAAACCCACAAAAGTGCAGTTAGCAGGGAGCTCTCCAAGGGCTGCAGTGGTGTGGGAGGTAGAAGGGGAAGGTTCAAGCCGGTTGCTTTGTTCCCATGTGTGTGGTTATCCGTTGGTAAGTGTAGAAGGAAAGTCCTGGCAGAAGAGTGAGCTGCTGGAAAGGTGTTTAGTTGTATTTCTGAAGCGTGGAAGGGCAGGTGCAGAAGGAAAGGTTATCTTTATCTTGGATACCATTTGTTCTCCTGTTAATTGCTGCAGCACTGGCTCCTGTTCTGCTGCGTCTGCTCGTGGAGATCCACACCTCGGCTCCGACCAGCTGCCCCACTGGTGTTCTGGGGCTCGGTTTTTGGCAGCTTCTTAGCTGTCAGAAGAAAGGAGAGAAATACTTAGGAAAATAGTTGCATAAAAAATTAAGTTGTACAACATCTTTAAATACTTGCCAACTAAACCATAATTTTCAATAATAACAGCCCTTAACATATCTCCCCAGCTGCAACTTCAAAAGACAAAAAAACAAAAAAAAAAACACACATGAAAACCATGTGTTACTTACAGGCAGAGTATGGGGTATATTCAGTAAGAGTCGGATCCATTCCGACATGCAGTTGTCGGAATGGATCCGACAACCCCTATTCAATGGACGGCCAAATCCGAAGGTCGGATTTGGCCATACACAGGGTCATGTGCTGCCGCTGCTGTCAGCGGCTGCGCGGACAGCAGCGGCCAGGGGTGCAGATGGCGGTGGCCAGTGGTAGGAGCTGCAGGGAGAGAGGTGCCTGCAGGCAGCTGAGATTGGCGGCCGATGGGAGGAGCTGGCTGCGGGGAAACAGGTCTGCGGCAGCGGGGGGAGGCACTGCAGGGAAAGAGGTGCCTGGCCTCTCCCCCTTGTTATAGGGCTTCCTTATATATGCATCACTTTGCAGCCAAAGTGATGCATATATAAGCCCTATAACAAGGGTGAATGGCGCCAGTCAGCGGTTCCTAACATATAGGGGTGTATTCAATAACTGTCGGAAGCTGCCGTCTTATTGGAAAGACGGCAGCTTCCGACAGAAATAGGTTGGAAGGGGTTCCAACCTATTTAATAGGGCCTGATTTTTTCCGACAAGTCAAGAATTCCCGACTTGTCGGAAAACACGCGGATTGGCGGAATAACCGCCGAACCGTGTGCTTCTGTCGGAAATAGGGCCAAATCAGACAGGTTTGGCCCCCTTTCCGACAAACTCAATCCGACTGAAAACAAGTCGGATTGAAGTGAGGAGACTAGCGGTGCTGCAGGCGGCTGGGGGAGCTGAGATCAGCAGTCGGAGCTGTCTGCGGCGGCGGGGGGAGGCGCTGCAGGGAGAGAGGTGCCTGGTGCATCTACATATATTTCTGGACTCTGCAACACAGAGAGATACTATGAGAGATTTCGACAACACAAATTGGCATCTATATAGACAACTGTCTAGTGATACCTACTCTACACTACTCTAGTAGCTTGCGCACTCTCCACAGGCTCTCTCTAATGTGAACTTTCATCTCAACAGGTTACCTACTACACTCTCTTATTTATCTGTAAACTAATATTTCTGGTCCCACCACGTAATCTAAGGAGCATGCCGATTGACCGATAAGATAGACTGATTTACAGCGTGATCGCTCAGTGGTGCTATCATGAGGTTGCTCTATCGTAATCATTATCAGCGTTATCTGTTCTTATACTCTTCTTACTGTCTGCTTAGAGATCACTCATGTTACCTATTCATTGACCTATGTTGTAACATTTTCTATACTGTACCATGTTAATATATTTATTATTCTGCAGAAACATTTAATAAAAAAAACAAAAAAAAAAACAAAACAAAAAAAACTGTACTTGTGTTTCTTCATGCCCTAATAGCATAACTGTGGCAGGGCATGCTAGGCTGTTGTAGTTCCACAGGTTGCCTACCCCAGACAGAGAGGACAGTCCAAGTCCAAAGCCGTTAATTTTTGGTAGTTTTGTCGGTAGAATTTAAAACTTAAACAGTTAATACAAAACCACTGCGTTTATAGCACAATCAGCAAGGATCTGTGGTTGAGAGTAGTCGCTGCTTAGTAAATATATAAGCGTAAAACAGACGTAACAGTACAAAGTGCTGACTTTTAATAGGTTAGTAAGTTCGCAAACAAGGTTAATAAGCTGTAAGTCATTGACCAGCTTTTGCCATGCACTTTGTACACTCATGAGTCAATTATCAATTCACTCTCAATATACCAATCTTCTAATATAAAACTGACAAGACATATACAACATATACAGATAAAGGACTCTAACAGCACGATGTGACAGCGCGGTGTTTTCAGTAACACTTTTGTATACAGCACATATCAATTCTGACAGGAGTTAGGGCTTATTCACACTATGCGGCTGTTTAATCTGCTTTACAAGAGGGAATAAAATATTATATTATATATATTTCCCAGCTCTACCTTCATATGCTTAAAAACAATGTAACCAATTTGATTATCCAAATTTAATATATAAATTATGCCTTCCTAACTGTTAAAGTATTCGAATTTAGTGTAAAGGAAAAATGACTTGCTATTTTAAAACAAACAATAAACTAACTAACGTCTGGTGTCTTTTTTGCCAAAAAATGCATCTTATTCGCAACGCAACTAGAACGCATGAGGAGACTGTGCCAACAGAACTTGCATTGGAAAAAAAGCTGCGGCTGCTACATTGTAGCACATCGTATACAGATTCAAAGACTCAGTCGCACACACAGATATACCAGTGTCATATCCAATTAATCAGCACAGTCACCTTGCATTTCCTAGTCGCACTGCATAGTGAATAAGACACATTTTTGGCAAAATAAACAAATTTAAAAAAAGACGCCCAGCGCTAGAAAATTCTCATGCGACCTGGCGTGCCAAGAGGGGTTGTTTGGTGTGACTGCAGCAGAGACGTATGAGGACATATCTGTATTTCAGACTTTTCTGGACCTGTTCACATCTGTAGGTTTAAAATTTATGTCAATTAAGTCACATAAATCCCTTCATATTCCATCACAATCTCAAAAGTGTTATGACACCTAATAAAGAGATTCTGGGAATAGAAAGCAAATAATGGAACTGTACTAAAATGAGTGGCAGTGTACAAACTAGGTAAGTCTTGGAAAAATAATATTTAATACAATCATCCCTTAATTTCTAGCTTAGACATACACAACAGAAAATAGAAAAATATAAGTTTAGACACCAGCCTGTGAACAACGATCTGGAGATGACAGACTTTAAACGCCTTTAAAATGGGTTTCAATTGCTTTCCACTGAGCCATTAAATCACAGAATTCTAGTATAATCAATTTTTAGAGTAGATGATATATGCATAAAACATGTTCGAAATAATTAAAATCAGACATTTCCTTTGTGACTAGCAAAAGCAGATCTTAGCCAGTAAAAAAAGAATGTGTAACCTATATGAAATGATGTCATTGAGGCTTAGACACATTCTTCTGCAGCAAGATACTCTACCTATTGCAAGAAACAGGTCATTCACATTCATAGCCGTCTTGGCGGAGGTTTCCATAAACAACAGACTGTTATCATCTGCGTATGCCTGGGCTTCCTACAAATCAGAAAATAATAGGTCAAACTCCTACGTTATTGATCCTATGGTTTAATGAAAAGGAAACAGAAGAAATAATATTTTTCTCATATGTATGGGTGTGTAAAAAATTAAGTGTAGAATGTCAACTGACTATGCATTTAAGGGTGTCAATCCCCCTTCCAGGATGTAAATCAGTTATCAACAGGGATTACATCACTGAATCAGGATCCGAGTCATCACTGTTGATATAACAGGTTTTCATCGTAATCTGGTATTTACTTTCTCAGATTTACTGCAGACTGTTCAAACAACACACTTCTCAGGAGACAGCTGCCACCTGCACACAACGGAGTGTGAGAGAGTGGGACGGAATAGTTTGGGAAATTTTTGGGATAATTTTGGACTTTTTTTTTATTAATAATTGACAATTTACACAGTAATGTATTGTGTAGCGCAAAATAGTATTATTGTTCGTATATGTATGTATCTCCTTCTTAAAGCTGACACCCTAACGTCTTGCTGCCTAGAACAGGGGCTGAACAGCCCCTTACAAAAACCAGTAAGAACATCTGTATGGCACTTGCCTCATACTCCACCATACGTTTGTTAGTGAGGTCAGCCTTGTTGCCAGACAGCGCGATCACAATGTTAGGACTGGCTTGTCTCTGCAGCTCTTTAACCCATGTCTTTGCTCTGGCAAATGTCTCCTGTTACGAAAGAAACCAGAGTGTTAATGTATATTTAGTTGTTCAAAACATCATAGATTGGAAATAATGTAATGTGACTGTAAGATAACACAATTCAAGTAATGATGACTGCCAACAGTTATTGCAGTATTCCATCATCCGCAGTCATCACAACATCTAAAAGAAATGTACGTAGATCCACATACCCACTAGGCTCCTATGATGCTTTGTTTATGAACTACGCCTAACACAATGTGAGGAATTCAATTGTTTTGTGGGTGCCAACCGGAGCTATTCAATTGTTTCCTCCCATTGGGTGCACATGTCCTGTGTGCGCGCCCCCTTGGTACCGGGTATAGCCACGCCAGGTGGTTAAACCAGTCTAAAGTCCAGGTGAGGGAGCTCAAACACACGTTTGAGCACCCAAATTGCTGTGTTAATGCACATTTCAGCTCGCACCTCAGGAGCAGAAATGTGTCCCGTGACTGCATGCCGCCTGAGCAGAACAACTGAATTGCTTTGTTGGGCGCCATCTAGTTCTCACCGGGGCAACCAACAATGGAATCGTCCCCTATGTGTTAACAAATGTGGTCCCAATTTGGTTTTAAGTAACTTATGAAAAGTCACTGCTTACATTGCACTTTAAGGTCTTGCTGTGTATGATGTTAGACAGATTGCCATCACTTAGACACTATGGGGGGTAATTCAAATGTTTGAAAAGTCAGTTAAGTGTCTGTTTTTTTCCTGTCTATTAGATAGGAAAAAACAGACACCCAACTGACTTTTCAAACAATTGAATACCCCCCTATGTGTTGGAGACATCTCCTCTCTAATTCACTATATATGAATAGAACAGCAACATAATATCATTAACAACCACGCAGTTTTGATCCGGTGTAGAGAAACAACTTTTACATATCCACAATTGGTTACACACCTGGTTGGTAATGTCATAAACCACAATTGCAGCTTGGGCTCCCCGATAGTACATAGGTGCCAGGCTATGATATCGCTCTTGTCCTGCTGTATCCCAGATCTCAAATTTTACAGTTGTGTCATCCAAACACACAGACTGTGTAAGAAATGCAGCTACAAAGAAGAGTGAGGTTGGGGGCGGGACACAAACAAGACAAGTTTATTTGCACAGTACCAAAGATAAAGCAAATCTAACCTTGGTGCATATGATGTCTTACTGAATCATCCAACTAAAGAGTTTTATAAAGACTGTAAAAAAGCTTGTAGGCTGTGTTTATCAGCACATTCAAATAGTAGCGGCCTGAAAGCCGTAATTTCAAAAATATTGAGCAAGCGGGACCAAGATACGTGGCCAACTGCTTTCTCAGCGTCAAGGTTTAGAAGCATATCAGGAGAAAATTTCTTATTACTTTGAAGCAGACATATGATTGCAGCAACCCTGTCCAAATCCCTGTAACCAAAAAACTGTATAAAGACAAAAGCTTTTACGGTATTCTACAGATGTGGATCTACAGTGACCCCCCTATATGCCCTTGTTCTAAGTTACATTATTTTATACCTTCCGCATAGACTGGCTAGGGGCCACCCTGCATAAAGACATGAGCACAGTACAGTTCTTCCAAGTTTAGGAGCGCTATAGAGACTCGTTATCAGCTGCATACAAGTCTTTATTCTACTAAATGGTATAAAACAAGAAAGCTATGGGGTATTTACCTATTGATTCGTCCTCTACTTCTCGACTAATGGAAATCTGGTCAACCATGCCTACAGTACTTTGGTGAATCTATGACTTCACATTTGACATCTGTGTGTTGTCTATTCTATCTTAGCTCTTTATTTTTCCTTGTGCTATGGTTATTTTTGTATCCCGTTACATCATGTCATATCAATGTCAACATAAGTCGTCTGATTTCGGTTTCATGTTCGCTTCATTCTCAAAAAAAATATATTGGGGGGGGGGGGGGGGAATAAAAAAAAAAAAAAAAGACAGTTCTATCATGACACGCCATCATATCTGAGGTGATAGGCCCTTCACAAAGAAATCACTATCACATTTATGAAGTAGCTTGTTCCTAGTTACGGAGATCCACCAGTTTATATTTACTATAAAAGATTACCTGTCCCCCCCCCCCTTCTTTTTCTCTTTCCCCTTAAGCCCTTCACTGCTACGTATTACTGGGATTCAGCCTATGCACTGCAGGGGTTCAAATGGGGGAGACAAGTTACCTGAAATCCTCCCTTGATAGTTGTTACAGCCGGGAGGGGCTAGTCTTGATGTCATCATTATGCCGAATTTTCTTCATCGTCACAATGCAATGTGACAAAACCTCATCACAAGACTGTATGGATTCATTTGAAATTAATCAGTGCAGCCTAAAGAAGACATTTTGCTGCATCACATTGCGACTAAAATGCAAATTTGGGGTGAAAACAATGTGAGAAATACTCGTTGCGAGCAGAGTCTCATGGGACCTGGAGCAACATGGAAGGCTGTATGGCAAAAGTGTACGAGGACACATCTGTATTATAGAGCATTAAAAGTGCTCTATTTCACGCATTCTGGCACCTACAGTCAGGGGTACCATTGTTTTAAATCATGAGACCCATGCAAACTTATTGCCTTGAATATGATCACCAACCCTAGAGTACAACCCTACAGTGCAGACATCATTCTAAAAAGAGAAGCATCCCCACACCTGGATTTAATAAACACAGGGTTCCCCTCATTTGGTAAATTACTTAGTTATTAAAATGGTATGCCTTGTTGGGCTACCATGTTATTCCTATACATTGTATGCATTTCATACAAATACAGAAAAAATATTTTATTCTGAAAACCCTGGGTGTGGGTGTGGCTATTTGCTGTTTTGGAACGGTTGATTTATGCTGAAGCAGTAACCATAAAGGAATTCAGTGCTAGATACAAAAAAAACCCAAACGCGTTTGCTTTTTGTTCACTATTTCAATGAAGAAATGCGACTCTGTACTTATTTTGATACATTCACTTTGTTGTATGTAATTTTTACTTGCCTGTCATCTACCTTTATAAATAAAGATTTAAAAAAAAATAAAAATAAAAAAAACAAGAAAAAACAAACAAACAACTTTTTGGGCCTTTCAGGGTAGATTGTTTTTGCTGTGTGATGAGAAATAAGCACATGCTAATGCCGGAAACGCAGAATTTTTTTCTGTGGGTACCCCATAATTGCTTACAAATATTGATGTTCAAAAGGAGTTCAATGTTCTTTACTATTTTCATAGTTCTGTAATAGTCTATATTAACCTATGCCTTTTTATTTTATTTTTTGTGGGGATATAGATTAAGAGTGAGAGAGGTACAGAAAATAGGTTTAAATGCCATAGTTTATAAAGATGTACAATCAAAGAAACGTATTTGGTCAGAGATTCCCTAACTCCACCATTACAGTCCAGGTTTTAAGGATAACCATGCTTGAGCACAGGTGACAACTTGTACCTCAGTACATTTTAACCATCTGGGCTCAAATATGGATATTCTTAAAACCGTAATTGCAGCGTTTGGGAACCTCTGAACATGGATACAGTAGATAGATACTCTGAAGCCTGGGTGCCCCACAGCTTCACTCAGATGACATAGCAGCAACCAAATCCGATCTGCTTTGTATAAGTAAAGTTCCAAATACCTCAGGGCTTTCCAAAACGAAAAGTATGGGTTATAAGGCTTCTACTTTTTTTTTTTTTTTAAATCTGTTTATTGGTAAAGAGAAAAATACAAGTGTAACACACACATTGCACACGACAACTGTATTACTACAATATCAAATCTCAGGTTGCATAGGAATGTATAACATTATCTCCACACAAGAGCAATCACATATATTATTAAATGAAGTGATGATAACAGTAGGTTACGGATATTACTAAACATATTGCAGGAATCGGTCTTCTCTCGGTGCCATTAACAGTGTGTATATGCTAGTCTAAAAGGGTGTTCCTGAAAACAGTAAAGTTGGGGTTAGAAGGGTGGTGATCCCCTCGTAAGCGTCTCTATATTGTACCATGTAGTATATTTAACCACTTTTCGCATGCTATCACGAATTGGTTGTGGCAAGGTTATCACATAGGGTAGCCATATTGTAAAAAACTTGGAAGAGTTGGATTCCGCTCTAAGAGAGCATTCAATCCAGTCCATTTGGTATAGATACGTCAGTCTAGGAAATAAAAGGGTTATGGATATAGGGGTTCCATGTATCCATTGGGATAGAACAGTCTTTTTCAATGCTGCCGCTATCCTAGCTAGTAACAGTTTATTGCCTGTAGGTAATGAGCAACAATCAGAATCATATTGATTCCAAAAAGCCCAAAGTAAAGTTGGTGTGAAAGGGATATGTAGAGTCGTTGTAGTGTAGTTACAGACGTCTTTCCAAAATAGTTGTATTATAGGACATGACCAAAGGCAGTGGATGATGTCAGCATCAGGTGTGGAGCACTTGAAGCAATTGGAGTTATCAGAGATGCCCGTAAGGTATCTGATACGGGGAGTATAATACACCCTATGTAAAATTTTTAAATGCATTTCAGCATAGGAAGAGGATACTAAATATTTATTAAGTAACAAGTGCCAATGTATTATGGTCTGTAGAGGGATGTCTGGTAGAGTGGTCGACCATTTAGCCAGGCCTGTGGTTTGACAATCTAAGTCAATCTGGCGTCTGGTGTGTGCATAAATAAAGGATGTTGAATAGGAAGACTGGGGGTTTAAACGTAGTTGGGTGTCCAGGGGAAAGTTATAATCTGCTGGCCGTAGGCGCGTTATCAATTGTGTTGCAAAGCTGCGTATTTGAAAATATGCGAATAGTGGTATATGTAAGTTCGGGAATTTAAGCTTTAATTGTGACAAGGTAAGTACTTCGGTACAGGTGACATTTAAGAATTGGTACACTAAACGTAAACCTTGGGAGTACCAAGTTTTGATAATTGCATCTGTGTCTCCGCCTTGAAAGTCTGGGTTATGCAGGAGTGGTTGGAATAGGGAGCAGGTAGTCCTCAGCCCTTTGCGTTTTCGAAGAAGTTGCCACGCTTTGCATGGAGCGAGTAGCAGCGGGTTCGAGCGGATGGACGTCAGTGTGAAGGGGTCTGTAAAATGTAATATGGTAGACAAAGTACCATGGGATAGCATACTCTGTTCCAGAGATATATTAGTGTAGCTAGAGGAACCTCTCACCCAGTCAAGGGCATATCTATAGTTAGCGGCTAAAGAATAGTCTTCTGGGCATGGTATATTCACGCCCCCCAGCGTTGTCTGTTGTTTCAGTTTAAAAAGGGCTATACGTGGACGTTTGTTTGTCCATATGAAAGTATTAAGGGCCTTATTAATTGTTTGTACATCTCGATTGGTCAAAAGAAATGGGAGCATTTGGATCGGGTATAATAAACGGGGGAAAAAGATCATTTTATATAGGTGGCATCTACCTATATATGAGATTGGTAAGTTTTGCCAGCGTGTAAAATCTTCAATCATTTTGTTAATGACACGGGAAAAGTTCAATGGGTACAGTTCGGCTAGGGTGGGTGAAAAGCGTAAGCCCAGGTAGGTTATGAAACCCGTCGCCCATTTAAAGGGAAATCTGGAGCCCCAATTTCGTGCGGCCTTGGGTCCAAGAGCCAAAGCTTCTGTTTTATCAAAATTGATTAAGAAACCCGAGATCAAGTGGAAATCATGTAGCGTGGTCAGTAATGAGGGGAACGCCTTTATGGGATCACTAAAATATAATAAAAGGTCATCCGCAAAGGCCGAAACCTTCACTGGTTGTGTGCCAATTTTTATTCCTTCCCAGGCAACATTTTGCACGCAGGTGCGTATCAATGGGTCTAGAGCTAGATTAAAAAGTAAGGGAGATAGGGGGCATCCCTGGCGCGTACCTCTACGTAAAGAAAAAGCCGGTGTGTTCAATCCATTAATGGTTAGGTGAGCTTGTGGATTAGAGTAAAGCATACTGAAGACTTTAGTGAACCCCTCACCGAATTGTTGAGTGTGGAAAATTCTAAGTAGGTGTGCCCATGATACACGGTCAAACGCTTTGTCGGCATCACAACTGACCACAAGTGCCTTAGATGATGCAGAGTCTTTGACACTATGTATCGCTGCTATTAGGGTTCGTACATTATGTACTGATGTTCTAGTTTTAACAAACCCCGTTTGGGCAGGATGTAAAATACGCATTAGTATCGGTTGGAGACGAGTGGCCAATAATTTGGTGAATAGTTTTAGATCTTGGTTGAGAAGAGATATGGGTCGGTAGGACTGGACATATGATGGGTCTTTACCCGGTTTAGGGAATACTACTATTCTAGCTTCTGTGAATCTCGGGGGCGGAGGGGACCCTTTCAGCAGTGAATTAAACAACGTCAATAAATATGGTGTTATGTGAGGAGCTAGCATTTTGTAATATACTGCTCCAAACCCATCCGGGCCTGGTGATTTCCCATTGTGAAGTGACTTAATCAAGAACAGTAGCTCTGTGTCTGTTACAGGGCACATTAGTGATTTTCGTTCTTCCTCTGTTAATGTAGGTAGGTTAGCTTCTTCTAGAAACTTCATACCCTCTGTTGGGCTATCTAAAGGTGCCGCGTATAAGTTTGAATAGTATTGTAGGAAGGTGTTTGACATAATTTGTGTGTCCATAGTTGAGGAAGTCGGGTCAGTATGTAAGCTAGTTATACGGGAGGGGGCAGTAGATGATCTCACTAAGTTGGCCAATAATTTACCCGACTTATTACTCCCTCGGAAGAATTTATTCCGCTGTACGTCATAGGAGAAGCTGGCTCTCTCGGTGCAAAGCGCGTCATAGAGACGTTTCGCATCAGTGTAATTTTGTCTGTTGTCTGGAGAGTCATTCAATGTCATTGTATTATACGCTGCAGTCAAAGCCTTGCTAAGGTCACGCAACTGGGTATTCAGATGTTTGCGTTTTCTGGAAACGTATTCTAATATTTGTCCTCGGACAACTGGTTTGGAAGCCGACCAAAACAAATTAATGTCGTTCTCATGAATCTTATTATCCTCAGTATAGTTAAGGAAGGCTCTGGTGAGAAATTGGTTAAAGTCCTCGGAAGTTTCCAGATAAGCGGGGAAACGCCAATTATAGGACCTAGGTAAGGGGTTATCTAGGGTGATTGACAACCAAATCGGAGCATGGTCCGAGAGTGAGATTGGTTCAATTTTAGTATCCACCACATGATGCAAAAGAGAATCCGTGATTAACCAATAGTCTAATCTAGAGGAGGAATGGTGCGGGTGGGAGTAGAAGGTATATTCGCGAGCGTCTGGGTTGCGAATTCTCCAGGGGTCGGACAGTCGTAGAGAAGAGGTGAGTAGTGTGAGTGAGGGTGGAGTGGTGATCGTAGGTGTACCGGGTATAGTTGTTTTATCAATACCCGCTGACTGTACACAATTAAAGTCTCCTCCCATGATTATTTCTCCCTCTGCCCAATCTTGCAAATTTTTGTAAATATCAGAGAAGAAAGATGCGTTAGGGCCATTAGGGGCATATATGTTGGCTACCGTATAGAGCGTATTTAGTATTTTTATTTTCAAGAACAGGAATCTACCCTCTTGGTCGACCAAGCTATCCAAGATAGTGGCAGGGAGTGATCTATTGAGAATAGTTAGTACGCCTCTACGTTTGGATGTGAAGGAGGCTGATCTATACTCTCCAACCCACGTATCCCGCAGTACATTAGGATCTGAGATCCGCCAATTAGTTTCCTGCAATAATACTATATCTGGTTTCAAGCGTTTTAAATAGGTTAGGACCTTTTTCCGTTTAATGGGAGTATTAAGCCCATCTACGTTCCAGGACACTAACCGAAATCGTGACTGCATTATTGTGGAAGGATCATGGGTCGACGGCATCAGCCGATACCAACCCTAGGCCATCCACGGGGAGTAGTATACCATAACTGTCGATCCCAGTCCGTCCCAGCGAGCGGACCGATGTGGATCGTTGAAGATAAATAATAAATGTAAGACAACAGATACATTCCTATCATTATACGTAAATCATGTGTGTGCACAGTGTCAATAGTATGAACCAAATTATAAAACCATTTTAACTTTTTGCGGACCCAAATGGGCGCCCTATTAAACAATGGTAATCTCCAAATGGAGAGCAGTAAAACATGTGAGGAGGATAGTCTCCAACCTGGTAACCAGGGGCACCATATTCTAAAACAGTATGACAAAAGATGAGAAAAGAGGGTGAGGGGAAAGGGAGAAAACAAACAAGACAATGTCAGAGACAATTGTAAGGGGGAAAAGTTATACAAAGAGAAAATTAGAAGAACATAACCAATATGGTACTGTCGCACCGTAGCCCTCTTCAAGCTCCAGCCGCTACAGCAAGCCTTCTTCACAGTGTAGGAATATCGTCTATTCAGCTGATCAAACAAAAAGGCGTCAATTGACTTAAGCATGAATGGGTCAAGCAATGGTGGCGATCAACCCACTTAAGAAGGATAATTTGAGTCAGTCAGCATCATCTGTACCCGATAGAAGAGCTGCATCCAAGGAGTTCACAAAATTTCTAGCCTCTTGTGCGGTTTCAAAAAAGTGGATCTTTCCACCATAGGTGATTCTCAGCTTGGCCGGATACAGCAACGCAAATCTGTGGCCCATCTCAAAGAGGCGTTTGCAAATAGGTGAGAATTCTCGTCGTCTTGCAGCAACCAGATATGAGAAGTCTTGAAATAATAGAATTCTGGAGTCTTGGTATCGGAGATCCGTGTGTTTTCTATAGGCCTCTAGCAACCGTACTTTATCGGCATAGTTGAGAATCCTCATGATGACCGGCCTGGGTCTATCTCTGCCGGACTGACGATCAGGACCAATCCGATGGACACGTTCTACTAGGATGGAGCCCGTGGCAGAGACGCATCCTAGCTCTCTGGGTAACCACTGGGAGACCAGGGCCATGAGTTCGGAGAATTTCACAGATTCTGGTAAGCCCACCAGACGTACATTATTTCTTCTATTCCGATTTTCCAAATCTTCTAATTTGTCTTGCAAAGATACCATCAGCTTGTCGTGTTCCACCTGGGTTGTTTTAGCTGCTGATAAATCATCCTCTAGATCCGAGATTCGTTGCTCTGCCTCGGAGATACGTTGATCATGGGCTGTAAGTTGTGCAAGCGCTGAATCCAGAGAGGTTTTCAGGGGTGCCAGTTTTTGATCTAGCAGGGATGATAGTATATTTGTAATTTCGTTCGTGGTGAAGGATTTGGATGGATCCATAATTGGTGCGGGTTGCCCCCGAGGACTAGAGCCTTGACTATACGTCGGGGAAACAGGGGCACTACTAGCGGGATTTTCACGTTTTTGCCTTTACCCGACTGAGCACCCCGTGGGTTACGTAATGATTTAGACATGAATTTGTCCATAACAATTATAGCAATTATAGACTCAATCCAATATGTACTTCTAGCCTGCAAACTGCAGGGGGCGTCAGACTTATGTTTCTTCTATGTGTTTCTCCTCTCCTTCTTCCCCTCCTTCCCCTTCTGTATTGATATTGGAAGGTATGATAATGTATAATATCAGGGGGGGGGGGGGGGGGGGTAGGGGGTGTCAGGTGTGGGAGGATTTGTTTAGTTGCTGGTGCTCCAGTATCTGTCTAACCAGTAGACAGATAGATAATGTCTCAATATGAAATATGAAAGGTCTTCCGGTGGAGGAACTGCAGGTCCTGATTGAGGGTCCTGTCACCACTGTCCAGCACACCCCTTTATCATAAGCACTGTACTATTGTCTCCTTGCCCCGCTGGGGTCCCTCAGATAAGTTTAAAAACGTACTCACTGACAGGGCCCAGCTGGGGAGGCATAGCGGAGATGTAGCAGCAGGGAGCCATGGGCGTGCAGCCGGTTCCGTCACCTGTCGTCCTGCGGCCTCTCCCCGCGTGAGAAGGTTCAGCGGCGGGTGGCGAGGAGGGTCCGTCAGCCGCGGCTAGCGGCAGCACGGGCGTCCGACGTCTGTGAGCCGTTCACGGCCTGATCTGTGAGTCCCCGAAGCCACCACCGGTGTGGGGGGTAAATCGAGGTCCCGGCTTGTTGGTTTCACCTAGGCCGCAATCCGCGGGAGTAGTAAAAACCACTCCCCGATTCCGCGGCTCGTACAGGGGGGATAAGGGGGACCGGAGGGCTACCAAGAATCGATATGAAGCCCTGGAGTGGGCTATTTGATTAAATAAGAGCCCCGTTTTGCAGGAGCTCCTGTGATGTACTTCTGTCTCCTTCTGCAGTCAGGCCACGCCCCCCAGGCTTCTACTTTTTAATGCTTCTCTGAAGCTGCTGTACCCTCTCCCAGCCAGCAGTAGTGGCACAGCTTAATACCCTGCCCCACTTAGAACAGAAACAGGAACTTTGTCCAGCAATTAGAGATAAAACCAGTGTTTGTGTGAACTCAGAGTACATGCTGGACTCCTAGGTGCAGAAATAATAGGATTTTAATACCTACCGGTAAATCCTTTTCTCCTAGTCCGTAGAGGATGCTGGGGACTCCAATAGGACCATGGGGTATAGAAGGGATCTGCAGGAGTCATTGGCACACTAAAAGACTTTGAATGGGTGTGAACTGGCGTGTCCCTCTATGCCCCTCCTCCAGAACTCAGTTATAGGAACTGTGCCCAGGGAGACGGACATTTCGAGGAAAAGGATTTTTGTTAAACTAAGGGTGAGACACATACCAGACAACTGGATTACCAGGAATACCAGATAACGGTATGAACGAAAGACAGCAACAAGCTGAACATAACCGATACACAACCTTTGTGTAACCGAAAACAACAACTAACAATACAACTGCAAGTAACAGTCCGCACTGGGATGGGCGCCCAGCATCCTCTACGGACTAGGAGAAAAGGATTTACCGGTAGGTATTAAAATCCTATTTTCTCTTACGTCCTAGAGGATGCTGGGGACTCCAAAAGGACCATGGGGTCTATACCAAAGCTCCAGACCGGGCGGGAGAGTGCGGTTGACTCTGCAGCACCGATTGAGCAAACATGAGGTCCTCATCAGCCAGGGTATCAAACTTGTAGAACTTAGCAAAAGTGTTTGAACCCGACCACGTAGCTGCTCGGCAAAGTTGAAGTGCCGAGACTCCTCGGGCATCCGCCCAAGATGAGCCCACCTTCCTGGTAGAATGGGCCTTCACTGACTTCGGCAACGGCAATCCAGCCGTAGAATGAGCGTGCTGAATCGTATTACAAATCCAGCGTGCAATAGTCTGCTTGGAAGCATACAGGACAAACAGAGCCTCCATTTTCCTAACAAAAGCCGTTCTGGCGATATCAATTTTCAAAGCTCTTACGACATCGAGAGATTTTGGCACAGTCACGGCATCCGTAGCCACAGGCACCACAATAGGTTGATTTATGTGAAACGAAGAAACCACCTTCGGCAGAAATTGTTGACGAGTCCTCAATTCCGCTCTATCCACATGAAAAATCAAATATGGGCTCTTGTGAGACAAAGCCGCCAATTCCGACACCCGTCTGGCGGACGCCAAGGCCAAAAGCATGACCACTTTCCAAGTGAGAAATTTCAACTCAACCTTTTGCAAAGGTTCAAACCAGGGAGACATAAGAAAGTGTAACACCACGTCAAGATCCCACGGTGCCACGGGTGGCACAAACTGAGGATGGATATGCAGCACTCCCTTCACGAAAGTCTAAACTTCAGGAAGGGCGGCCAATTCTTTTTGAAAGAAAATAGATAAAGCCGAAATCTGCACTTTGATGGAACCCAATTTTAGGCCTGCATCCACACCTGCCTGCAAAAAATGGACCCAGTTGAAACTCCTCCGTAGGAGCTTTCTTGGCTTCACACCACGACACATATTTTCTCCAAATACGATGATAATGCTTTGCCGTGACCTCCTTTCTAGCCTTAAGGAGAGTGGGGATGACTTCCCCGGGAATACCCTTTTGAGCTAGGATTTGGCGTTCAACCTCCACGCCGTCAAACGCAGCCGCGGTAAGTCTTGAAATATGTATGGCCCCTGCAGTAACAGGTCCTCTCTGAGAGGAAGCGGCCAAGGATCTTCTATGAGCAATTCCTGAAGATCCGGATACCAGGCACTCCGTGGCCAATCTGGAACGACGAGTAATGCCGGAAACCTTGTTCGTCTTATGATCCTCACACTTTTGGAATGAGAGGAAGTGGAGGGAACACATATACCGACTGAAACACCCACGGAGTTACCAGGGCGTCCACTGCACTGGCTTGGGGGTCCCTTGACCTGGAACAATACCTCGGAAGTTTCTTGTTGAGGCGAGACGCCATCATATCTATTTGAGGAATTCCCCAACGCATTGTCACTTCTGCAAATACCTCTTGATGAAGAGCCCACTCTCCTGGATGGAGATCGTGTCTGCTGAGGAAGTCTGCTTCCCAGTTGTCCACGCCCGGAAGGAAGACTGCTGACAGAGCGCTCACGTGCTTTTCCGCCCAGCGGAGAACTCTTGTGGCCTCCGCCATCGCCGCTTTGCTCTTTGTTCCGCCCTGGCGGTTTACGTACGCCACCACTGTTACGTTGTCCGACTGAATCAGGACAGGCAGACCTCGAAGAAGGTGTTCCGCTTGCAGAAGGCAATTGTTAATGGCTCTTAACTCCAGAACGTTTATGTGGAGACAAGTTTCCTGGCTTGACCATTTTCCCTGGAAACTTCTTCCTTGTGTGACTGCTCCCCAGCCATGGAGACTTGCATCCGTGGTCAGCAGGACCCAATCCTGGATCCCAAACCTGCGTCCCTCAAGAAGGTGAGAACTTTGCAGCCACCACAGGAGAGATATTCTGGTCCTGGAAGATAGACTTATTTTCCGGTGCATGTGCAGGTGAGACCCGGACCATTTGTCCAACAGGTCCCACTGAAACACCCAGGCATGAAACCTGCCAAACGGAATGGCTTCGTAAGCCGCAACCATCTTCCCAAGCACTCGAGTGCATTGATGAATCGACACTCTTGCCGGTTTCAGAATCTCCTTGACCATGCATTAGATTTCCAGAGCTTTTTCCGCTGGAAGAAACACTCTGCAGTTCAGTGTCCAGGATCATGCCCAAGAAAGGCAGCCGAGTTGTCGGAATCAACTGAGACTTTGGCAAATTTAGAATCCAACCATGATGTTGTAGAACAGTCAGGGAGAGTTACACATTTTTTAGCAACTGGTCTTTTGATCTCGCCTTTATCAGGAGATCGTCCAAGTACGGGATAATTGTGACACCCTGCTTGCGTAGGAGTACCATCATTTCCGCCATCACTTTGGTGAAGACCCTCGGGGCCGTGGAAAGCCCAAACGGCAACGTCTGAAATTGGTAATGATAATCCTGCACCGCAAATCTCAGGAAAGCTTGATGTGGAGGATATATCGGGACGTGTAAGTAGGCATCTTTTATGTCGACTGACGCCATAAAATCCCCCCCTTCTAGACTGGAGATCACTGCTCGAAGAGATTCCATCTAGAACTTGAAAGTTTTTAAATACAGATTGAGGGATTTTAGGTTCAAGATCGGTCTGACGAGCCGTCCGGCTTTGGCACGACAAAGAGGCTCGAATAAAACCCTTCTCCCCGTTGGGACGGGGGTACCGGGACAATGACACTCTGTTGACACAGCTTTTGTATTGCAGCACTCACTACTTCCCTTTCTGGGATAGAAACTGGCAAGGGTGATTTGAAAAATCGGTTGGGGGGGGGGGGGTACCTCCTGAAACTCCAGTTTGTACCCTTGGAACACTATGCCTAAACACCCAAGGATCTAGGCCCGAGTGAAACCAGACCTGACTGAAGAGTCGGAGACGCCCCCCACCGACACGTACTCCCGTAGGGGAGCCCCAGCGTCATGCGGTGGACTTGGCAGAGGCCGGGGAGGACTTTTGGTCCTGGGAGCCTGACACAGCAGGTGACCTTTTTCCCCTTCCTCTACCTTTTGAAGCAGGGAAGGACGAGCCTCTTCCTTTTTTGTATTTATTAGGCCGAAAGGACTGCCTCTGATAATGGGGTGCCTTTTTCTGTTATGCTGGAACATAAGGAAGAAAAGATGACTTACCCGCTGTAGCGGTAGACACCAGGTCAGCGAGGTCGTCACCAAACAAGACACTACCTTTATATGGGAGGGCTTCCATAGCTTTCTTCGAGTCGGCATCCGCATTCCATTGATGAATCCACAGCGCTCTCCTGGCCGAGACTGCCATGGCATTGGCCCTTGATCCCAATATCCCTCGCCGCATCCTTTAGGTAAGCTGCAGCGTCCCTGATATAACAGAGAGTCAAAAGAATGTTATCCCTATCCAGGGTATCCATGTCAGATGCCAAATTATCAGCCCACTTAGCAATAGCACTACTCACCCATGCAGACACCATGGCAGGTCTGAGGAGTGCACCCGTAGTGACATAAATGGCCTTTAATGTCGTTTCCTGCTTACGATCCGCAGGGTCCTTGAGGGCAGCAGTGTCGGGAGACGGAAGCGCCACCTTCTTGGACAGCCGTGACCGAGCTTTGTCCACATTGGGAGATGACTCCCACTTTTCCCTGTCATCAGAGAGGAAAGGATATGCCATAAAAATTCTCTTGGGAATCTGCCACCGTTTATCAGGCGATTCCCAAGCCTTTTCACAAAGAGTGTTCAGTTTATGAGAGGGGGGAAACGTCACCACAGGCTTCTTTCCCTTATACAAACAAACCCTTGTATCAGGAACAGCAGGTACTTCAGAAATATGTAAAACATTTTTAATAGCCACAATCATATACTGAATACCCTTAACCACTTTTGGATGTAAACTGGCCTCACTATAGTCAACACTGGAGTCAGAGTCCGTGTCGGTATCCGAATCCGCTATCTGGGTAAATGAACGCTTTTGTGACCCTGAGGGGACCTGTACCTGGGACAAGGCGTCCTCCATGGATTTCCTCCACGTTTGTGTCTGAGAATCAGATTTATCCAGCCTTTTAGACAATAACGCCACATCTGCATTCAATGTACCCAACATATTCACCCAATCAGCAGTCGGCGGTGCCGACAGAGTCACTCCCAAATCCTTCTCTGCACCCCCAGTAACTTCCTCCGGGGAGGAGCACTCAGCCTCAGACATGTCGACACACCGTACCAACACGCACACACTCACACAGGCTATAGGGGACAGACCCACAGGGAAGCCTGTTTGAGAAACACAGAGTGAGTTTACCAGCCCATACCCCAGCGCCCATATAATACTGAAAAAGAATATATGTCGTCTGCGCTGTTATAATAGCACCAAATAACTGTGTGCCCCCTCGTTTTGCTCCCTGTACTTGATCAGGAGAGTGGAGGTCCGGGCCAGCGTCTCTCCAAGTCTGAAGAGAGAAAATGGCGCTTGTAAGCTGTGAGGGCTAAGCCACGCCCCCTCCCGGCGCGCTGTAGTCCCGCTCAATTTTGAATATTTATACTGGCGGGGGCTTATATTTAGTGCCTAGGCACTTACAATATAACTTTTTTAGCCAGTCTAACCTTCAGTAACATGCTGCCCAGGGCGCCCCCCCTGCGCCCTGCATCCTGTAAGTGCCATTGGAAGTATGTGTGGGAGTATGGCGCGCGCTGTACCTCGTTACTGAAGTCTTCTGCCGTCACTGAAGTCTTCTGTTCTTCTATATACTCACCCAGCTTCTTTCTTCTGGCTGCTGTGAGGGGGTTGACGGCGCGGCTCCGGGAACAAGCAGCTAGGCGTACCAAGTGATCGAACCCTCTGGAGCTAATGGTGTCCAGTAGCCTAAGAAGCAGAGCCTTTAACTCAGAAGAAGTAGGTCTGACTTCTCTCCCCTCACTCCCACGAAGCAGGGAGCCTGTAGCCAGAGGGTCTCCCTGAAAATAAAAAACCTAACAGAAAGTCTTTTCAGAGAAACTCAGGAGAGCTCCCCTAGTGTGTGTCCAGTCACTCCTGGGCACAAAGTCTAACTGAGGTCTGGAGGAGGGGCATAGAGGGAGGAGCCAGTTCACACCCCTTCAAAGTCTTATAGTGTGCCCATGTCTCCTGCGCATCCCGTCTATACTCCATGGTCCTTTTGGAGTCCCCAGCATCCTCTAGGACGTAAGAGAAAAAGAACCGATAACGACCAGGAGCTGGATGTAATTAAATCTGAGCTGGCCAGACGTGTGGGTTCCTGGCCGAACTCTGATGGTATTTTTAAAGCAGCAATTATGTACAAGGCAAAACCATGCCTTGCACAGGATTGTCGCTTTGGGAAAAAAAAAGCAAAAAAAAGAAAGAAGGTCAGAGCTTGCCGGAAACCCGCACCTCCAGCCAACTCATACTTCATTACATCCATCCCATATTCCAGTTTGACAAGAGCCAATACACAAATCAGCAGTGTCTGGACAATGTATATTTCACAAATGCATATGTGCATGATGCAGCTACCCTGATCAGTTACTCTGCGCGCAGTCAACTACAACTCCCCCACTGACAACAGATGGAGGCGGAACTGACATAGACCAATGCAAACACAGTCCAAGCTATACTCCATAGTATGTCATTCTGGAGAAAAGCCCTCCCTGCTAAAGATCCCCCTCCCCCACAATAGCAGGGCTTCATGTCCACTAGTGCCAGATGAGATGCCTTACCCTCGTACTAGATGACACTAGCTTCTAAAAGTGGGAAACGCACTGGCGACTGCACGCTTTCCCAGCGCCAGAAAATCCGAGTCTCCTCTCCACAGCCCTCACCATCAATGACATTTCCCCAGCTCTAGAAGTCTTAATGGTTAACATGAAGGGGCTAACATCTACCTGACCAGTGCCTACTACAGTATCATCACATTGAACAGATATCTTACAACACATCTTTAAAGAGAGACCCGGTGGCATCCACAGTCCACATCACTGCATACTCCCACTCAGAGAGGGCCCTGCGTGACGCTTCTTTATACCTCAACAACAGTTTTGTTTGGTATACATTTTTGTTTGTCATAGAATATAAACAGTACCTTTAAATAAGAATTTACTTACCGATAATTCTATTTCTCGGAGTCCGTAGTGGATGCTGGGGTTCCTGAAAGGACCATGGGGAATAGCGGCTCCGCAGGAGACAGGGCACAAAAAGTAAAGCTTTTCCAGATCAGGTGGTGTGCACTGGCTCCTCCCCCTATGACCCTCCTCCAGACTCCAGTTAGGTACTGTGCCCGGACGAGCGTACACAATAAGGGAGGATTTTGAATCCCGGGTAAGACTCATACCAGCCACACCAATCACACCGTACAACTTGTGATCTAAACCCAGTTAACAGTATGATAACAAAAGGAGCCTCTGAAAGACGGCTTCCTACAACAATAACCCGATTTTTGTAACAATAACTATGTACAAGTATTGCAGAATAATCCGCACTTGGGATGGGCGCCCAGCATCCACTACGGACTCCGAGAAATAGAATTATCGGTAAGTAAATTCTTATTTTCTCTATCGTCCTAGTGGATGCTGGGGTTCCTGAAAGGACCATGGGGATTATACCAAAGCTCCCAAACGGGCGGGAGAGTGCGGATGACTCTGCAGCACCGAATGAGAGAACTCCAGGTCCTCTTTTGCCAGGGTATCAAATTTGTAAAATTTTACAAACGTGTTCTCCCCCGACCACGTAGCTGCTCGGCAGAGTTGTAATGCCGAGACCCCTCGGGCAGCCGCCCAAGATGAGCCCACCTTCCTTGTGGAATGGGCATTTACATATTTTTTGCTGTGGCAAGCCTGCCACAGAATGTGCAAGCTGAATTGTACTACAAATCCAACGAGCAATAGTCTGCTTAGAAGCAGGAGCACCCAGCTTGTTGGGTGCATACAGGATAAACAGCAAGTCAGATTTCCTGACTCCAGCCGACCTGGAAACTATATTTTCAGGGCCCTGACAACATCCAGCAACTTGGAGTCCTCCAAGTCCCTAGTAGCCGCAGGCACCACAATAAGCTGGTTCAGGTGAAACGCTGACACCACCTTAGGGAGAAACTGGGGACGAGTCCACAGCTTTGCTCTGTCCGAATGGACAATCAGATATGGCTTTGTGAGATAAAGCCGCCAATTCTGACACTCGCCTGGCCGAGGCCAGGACCAACAGCATGGTCACTTTCCATGTGAGATATATCAAATCCACAGATTTGAGTTGTTTAAAACAATGTGATTTTAGGAATCCCAAACTACGTTGAGATCGCCCAGTGCCACTGGAGACATCAAAAAGGGGTTGTATATGCAGTACTCCCTTAACAACTTCTGGACTTCAGGAACTGAAGCCAATTTCTTTCTGGAAGAAAATCGACCGGTCGAAATTTGAACCTTAATGGACCCCAATTTGAGACCCATATACACTCCTGCTTGCAGGAAATGTAGGAATTAACCTAGTTGAAATTCTTCCGTGGAGCCTTCCTGGCCTCACACCATGGAACATATTTTCACCTAAGCGGTGATAATGTTGTGCGGTCACCTCCTTCCTGGCTCTGACCAGGGTAGGGATGACCTCTTCCGGAATGCCTTTTTCCCTTAGGATCCGGCGTTCACCCGCCCTGGCGTCAACGCAGCTGCGGTAAGTCATGGAACAGACATGATTCTTGCTGAATCAAGATCCTTTCTAGTATCTCTTGAAGTTCCGGGTACCAAGTTCTTCTTGGCCCAAACCGGAACCACGAGTATAGTTCTTACTCCTCTCCTTCCTATCATTCTCCATACACTGGGTATGAAAGGCAGAGGAGTTAACACATACACCGACTGGTACACCCACGGTGTTACCAGAGCGTCCCAGCTATTGCCTGAGGGTCTCTAGACCTGGCGCTTCATGTGGGACGCCATCATAACCACCTTTGGTCTTTCCCAATGGTTTACAAACATGTGGAAACTTCCAGATGAAGTTCCCACTTTTCCGGGTGGAATTCATTTATGCTGAGGAAATCTTCCTAGTTGTCCACTCCCGGAATGAACACTGCTGACAGTGTTATCACATGATCTTTCGCCCAGCGAAGAATCCTTGCTGTCAATGCCCTCCTGCTTCTTGTGCCGCCCCGTCTGTTTACGTGGGCGACTGCCATGATGATGTCCTACTGGATCAGCACCGGTTGACTTTGAAGCAGAGGTCTTCCTAGGCTCAGAGCATCGTAAATTGCCCTTAGCTCCAGTATATTCATGTGGAGAGAAATCTCCAGACTTGACCACACTTCCTTGGAAATTTCTTCCTTGTGTGACTGTTCCCCAGCCTCTCAGGCTGGCATCCGTGGTCACCAGAACACAGTCCTGAATGCTGAAAGTGCTGCCCTCTAGAAGATGAGCACTCTGCAGCCCCCACAGAAGAGACACCCTTGTCCTTGGAGACAGGGTTATCCGCTGATGCATCTGAAGATGCGATCCGGACCATTCGTCCAGCAAATCCCCCTGAAAAGTTTTTGCGTGAGATCTGCCGAATGGAATCGCTTCGTAAGAAGCCACCATTTTTCCCAGGACTCCTGTGCATTGATGCACTGATACTTGGCCTGGATTTAGGAGGTTTCTGACTAGGTCGGATAACTCCCTGGCTTTCCCCTCCAGGAGAAATACCTCTTTCTGGACTATGCCCAGAATCATTCCTAGGAACAGCAGACGTATCATCGGAAAACAGCTGCGAGTTTTGGAATATTTAGAATCCACTCGTGCTGTCGTAGAACTACTTTAGATAGTTCTTTTCCGACCTCCAACTGTTCTCTGGAAACTTGTCCCTTTCAGGATATCGTCCAAGTAAGGGATAATTTAGATGCCTTTCTTCTTTTAAGAATCATCTTTTCGGCCATTACCTTGGTAAAGGCCCGGGGTGCCGTGGATAATTCAACGGCAGCGTCTGAAACTGATATTGACAGTTCTGTATCACGAACCAGAGGTACCCTTGTTGAGAAGGGCAAATTTGGACATGGAGGTAATCCTTGATGTCCAGGGACACCATATAGTCCCCTTTTTTCCGGTTCTCTATCACTGCTCTGAGTGACTCCATCTTGATTTGAACCTTTTTATGTAAGTGTTCAAAGATTTCAGATTTAGACTATGTCTCACCAAGCCGTCTGGCTTCAGTACCACAATATAGTGTGGAGGACTAATACCCTTTTCCTTGTTGTAGGAGGGGTACTTTGATTATCACCTGCTGGAAATACAGCTTGTGAATTTTTTCCCAATACTGCCTCCTTGTCGGAGGGAGCCGTTGGTAAAGCAGGCTTCAGGAACCTGCGAGGAAAAAATGTCTCGACTCTCCAATCTGTACCCCTGGGATAATACTTGTATGATCTAGGGGTCAACTTGCGAGTGATCCCACTGCGCGCTGAGACTCTTGAGACTACCCCCCCACTGGTGGAGGGCTTCTTTTCCTGGGAAGGGGCTGCCTTGCAGTCTACTTCCCTTTCCTCTATGTCTGGGCAGATATGACTGGCCTTTTGCCCGCTTGCCCACATGGGAACGGAAGGATTGAGGCTGAAAAGACAGTGTCTTTTTCTGCTGAGATGTAACTTGGGGTAAAAAGGTTGGATTTCCCAGCTGTGGCCGTGGCCCCCAGGTCCGACGGACCGACCCCAAATAACTCCTTCCCTTTATACGGCAATACTTCCATGTGCCGTATGGGATCTGTATCACCTGACCACTGTCGTGTCCATGACATCTTCTGGGAGATATGGACAACGCACTTATCTTGATGCCAGAGTGCAAATATCCCTCTGTGCATCTCGCATACATATATATAGAATGCATCCTATTAAATGCCCTATATCAATAAAATATTTTTAGTCAGGGAATTCGACCAAGCCAACCCAGCACTGCATCTCCAGGCTGATGGCGATCGCTGGTCGCAGTATAACCACCGTCTGTGTGTATATACTTTTTAGGATATTTTTCCAGCTGCCTATCAGCTGGCTCCTTGAGGGCGGCCGTATTTGGAGACGGTAACGCCACTTGATAAGCGTGTGAGCGCCTTATCCACCCTAATGGGTGTTTCCCAACGCGCCCTAACTTCTGGCGGGAAAAGGTATAACGCCAATATTTGCTATCGGGGTAAACCCACGCATCATCACACACTTCATTTTATTTTATCTGATTCAGGAAAAACTACAGGTAGTTTTTTCACTTCCACATAATACCCTTTTTTGTGGTACTTGTAGTATCAGAAATATGTAACAGCTCCTTCATTGCCCTTAACGTGTGGCCCTAATGAGGAATACGTTTGTTTATTCACCGTCGACACTGGATTCAGTGTCCGTGTCTGTGTCGACCGACTGAGGTAAATGGGCGTTTTTTATAAAAAACCCCTGACGGTGTTTCTGAGACGCCTGGACCGTTACTAATTGTTTGTCGGCCGTCTCATGTCGTCAACCGACCTTGCAGCGTGTTGACATTCTCACGTAATTCCCTAAATAAGCCATCCATTCCGGTGTCGACTCCCTAGAGAGTGACATCACCATTACAGGCAATTTCTCCGCCTCCTCCAGCATCGTCCTCATACATGTCGACACACACGTACCGACACACAGCACACACACCTGGAATGCTCTGACAGAGGACAGGACCCCACTAGCCCTTTGGAGAGACAGAGGGAGAGTTTGCCAGCACACACCAAAAAACGCTATAATTACATAGGGACAACCTTATATAAGTGTTTCTCCCTAATAGCATCTTTATATATATATTTATATCGCCAATTTGTGCCCCCCCTCTCTGTTTAAACCCTGTTTCTGTAGTGCAGTGCAGGGGAGAGCCTGGGAGCCTTCTCTCCAGCCTTTCTGTGAGAGAAAAAATGGCGCTGTGTGCTGAGGAGATAGGCCCCGCCCCTTTTACGGCGGACTCGTCTCCCGCTCTTTAGTGAAGTTTGGCAGGGGTTAAATATCTCCATATAGCCTCTGGGGGCTATATGTGAGGTATTTTTAGCCAGTATATAGGTTTACATTTGCCTCCCAGGGCGCCCCCCCCCAGCGCCCTGCACCCTCAGTGACAGCGTGTGAAGTGTGCTGAGAGGAAAATGGCGCACAGCTGCAGTGCTGTGCGCTACCTTTAGAAGACTGTCAGAGTCTTCAGCCGCCGATTCTGGACCTCTTCTAACTTCAGCATCTGCAAGGGGGCCGGCGGCGCGGCTCCGGTGACCATCCAGGCTGTACCTGTGATCGTCCCTCTGGAGCTAATGTCCAGTAGCCAAGAAGCCAATCCATCCTGCACGCAGGTGAGTTCACTTCTTCTCCCCTCAGTCCCTCGTTGCAGTGATCCTGTTGCCAGCAGGACTCACTGTAAAATAAAAAACCTAAGCTAAACTTTCTCTAAGCAGCTCTTTAGGAGAGCCACCTAGATTGCACCCTTCTCGGCCGGGCACAAAAATCTAACTGGAGTCTGGAGGAGGGTCATAGGGGGAGGAGCCAGTGCACACCACCTGATCTGGAAAAGCTTTACTTTTTGTGCCCTGTCTCCTGCGGAGCCGCTATTCCCCATGGTCCTTTCAGGAACCCCAGCATCCACTAGGACGATAGAGAAATTAATAATGTATGCCGTGGTGAAGAATGAATAAATTAAATCTAAAAAGGCTCAATAATATACAGCGTATCAATGTAGGCATTATGAAAGCTTCAGCAGTTTTTACAACGCAACAGGTCACAAAATCTTGCCCTTCAAATTTCAATTGGGGTTTCCTCTGTGATCAGCTCCCTGCTAGAGAGAACACTAGTCTGATACATGCTTGGAAATATTACAAATATAGTGATCAGTGTTGGATTCATTAACAAATGATAATTAACCAATTGCATTTATACACAGATGCCTGGAAGTGTAAAATACATCAAGAAAGCCTTACATCATACAGATTTCCACTTGTGACTGTTATAACCAACAAAATAACTTATTTATAAGACCCCACATAATTCTGAAGCGCAGTATAGCGGGGAGAAGAAAAATTCAACAAGGTGTAAAAGAATAAAATAAGCTAAAAGCTGAAGCTTATACATAATGTGCAGGGGGGACTTAGGTGACCGGTAGTCGGGATCCCGACGGTCAGCATACCCAGCGCTATTCCCACTCGTGAGTGTCCACGACACCCATAGAGTGGGAACAGAACCTGTGGTAAGTGCAGCGAGCCACCGATCCCGCAAGGGGCTTCATTTCGCTCGCCCCCTGCCAGCATCCTGGCGGCCGGGATCCCGGCATTGGTATGCTGACCGCCAGGATCCCGACCGCCGGTCACCGGACCAGGGCATAAAATGTAATATCATCTCACAGAAAACATGCCAGAGGTGAGGTACAAGGATGCATGCGTTAACAAGATGGGGGACAGGTGAAAGGATAAGAGGAAGAAGGGCCCTGCTCGTCAGAGCTTACAATCTAAGGTCATCTTATAAGTAAAGTCATCAGGGCTCTGCAGACCACCTACCTCCAATTGTGCTCTCCTGGAATTCATGAAACTGTCCCTTGACAAAGCGCAGTACCAGACTGGACTTCCCAACTGCAGATTCACCCAGCAAAACCAATTTGAACTGGCAGATCTTACTGGCCTGTGACTGACCATTCGGCCTCGCTGCTCCTCTCCCGGCCATTTCCTCAGCACAAATTAGACCGCTCCAGAAGATGGAAGACTGTTAGGAGCCTTTTTTGGGTTTGTGCTGGTGACAGGCAGCAGATTCAAAAACAGGATCTAGAATGCAGGAAAAATGTCCCATTATCAAATTGCACTAACTTTAGTCAATTAAATAATTTATCTTACCTCATAACAAAACCTAAAGTTGCAAGAGATTTTTGTAGACTATATGAGCCACAGGTAAAAAGTGATAATGACCTGATGTATACAATTGTGAGGACTGCTGTACATATTTGTACAGAAAGATACAGAGCTACACTTTATCACTCTCCACGGCTCAATACATCTGCCCCTTAGACTACGAGCCCCACTGGGTCAGGGACTGGAGCGACTAATTAGAATGAGCAGCAAATTGGCACACCCAAGATGTCTGCCTCGTCCTCTAATGTTTTTTCCTTTGGGAAAATCAAAAAAATGTTGTCTGCGCTTATGTAAAAGCAGCTCAGATAAAATGGATAATTGTAGGTTTAAAACGAGCGCTAAATTATCCGTGTAGAAAGTGAGTGTGGCACCTGTAAAAAAGAATAATGATTAATACTTAAAAACTTCTGTTTACAGCTCTTTTGAGAAATGGTTAGGTTGGTGGTATCCAGATATAGATGTAAAAGTCCGGAATCTAACTGTCCCTAACTTACCCACGGGGATTCCTCAGCCGTTGGTATCGCTGTGAGGGCTGTCCGTGGCCGGCTTTGTGAGTCGCGGCTCTCACCGCTGCGTCCAGCGGGAGAAGGATGTTGTAGAAAAGCCGGAAATAGCGACGTCAGTTCGAGTCCGCAAAGCGGCGTAGATGTTCTTGTCTGTGATACCACTTGTCCACCAACGCGTTTCGTGCTGTTAAGAGCACTTTTTCAAGGTCTTGAAAAAGTGCTCTGAACAGCACGAAACGCGTTGGTGGACAAGTGGTATCACAGACAAGAACATCTACGCTGCTTTGCGGACTCGAACTGACGTCGCTATTTCCGGCTTTTCTACAACATCCTTCTCCCGCTGGACGCAGCGGTGAGAGCCGCGACTCACAAAGCCGGCCACGGACAGCCCTCACAGCGATACCAACGGCTGAGGAATCCCCGTGGGTAAGTTAGGGACAGTTAGATTCCGGACTTTTTTTTTAAATCACAAAAGTTTATTGACAAAAGGAATACAATGACATATGAAAGCAATGGACACTCTCAAAGCATAACAAAACTAGTATATAGAGAAGGTTAAGTGCAAGAGTGTGTCCTCATGTTATCTGTTCTATTATATTTACCTTTTTATTTTATTTAATTTCTTTTATTTTTTGCTTTGAACATATCGAAAAACAATCGAGAACTAGGAGCAAAATTAGGAAACAGAATAAAATATTCCAGAGGGATAAACATTAGGATCCTTGAGAGGATTTGTAGGAGGTTACCGAGAGAGTTATATGAGAAAAGGAGGAGTAGAATGAAAAATTAAGGAGAAAAGAGAGTGAGAGGGAGAAGAGGAGAAAAAAAAAAAAAAAAAAAAAAAAGGAAAAGCAGAGAAAAGCAGATACAAGTCGCGAACGGGGGGAGAGCGAGTCGGGGAAAGAGTCGCGTGGGGAAAAAGGGTAATGCGAAGTAGGAGAGATTTGGGAGAGCTACTTGAAATTTAGTGTACCAAGGTGTCCAGACGCCGTGGAATTTATCCACTGTGTTGTTCATCAAGGAGGAAAGATATTCCATCTTAGCCACAAACCAAACGCGGTTCATGAGTTCCAGACGGGTTGGAGGAGTGGGGAGTTTCCATGATTTAGCAATCTGGAGTTTAGCTGCACAGGCTATATGCATAGCTAGTTTGTTTTCCGACTTGGATAGCTGGCAGGCTGGGGCACACAGGAGCAACGTCTCAGGGGACAAAAGGGGGCAGTCCGGAATAAGCGACTGGATAAGGGTGCGGACCATAAACCAAAAGGAGGCTATCCTCGGGCAGCTCCACCAAACGTGAAAAAACGAGCCTACTTGACCACATTGGCGCCAACAGAGGTTAGAAGTGTTTGGATACATTTGGTGTAAGCGCTCGGGGACCAGATACCATCGCGCATAAACTTTGTAGGAGTTCTCCTTAATGGAGACGCTAATAGAACATTTAGAAATATTCAGTCGGATAGATTCCCACATGTCGTCTTCCAGGGGTGTCCCCAAGTCGGTATCCCAAGCAAGTTCATGCGTCATGCGAGTTGACGCGACTGGAGACAAAATGGAGTGATACAGATTAGATATAGTGCCTCGGTCCATGGGGCGATACATGCAAAGGCGTTCCATCGGAGTCGGGACATTAGGGATAGGCGTTGTCCTGGTTGAGGACATAACGAAATTTCGAATTTGAAGGTATTGATAGAAATATGACGTCGGGAGAGAGTGTTTTGTTTGGAGGTCTGCGAATGAGTACGGTGCATTGTTGTGAAGTAGATGGTGATAGCGGGAGACTCCTGCTCTAGTCCAATTGGAGGCAAGTTGGTGGGATCGGGCCCGGTGAGAAGGAGGGGTTGTTCCAAATGGGGGTTAGGGGAGAGGGAGTTGTGTGTAGTGAAAATTTAGATTTTAGCGAGTCCCACACCGATAAAGTTAGGGATATTGTTGGCACTGGTTGAATGGTGTTAGGTCTGTGCTGGCGGGGGAGCCATGGAAGGTGAGAAACCGAGTCGACCTGGGCCAAATCACTCTCCAAATCCACCCATCTCCTTGTGTGCCGTGGAGAGTGCCAGGCGACAAGTTGACTGAGAGCCGTGGCGTGGTAGTATCTTGACAGCGAGGGGAGGCCTAGACCGCCACACGAAGAGCTTTGCTGGAGGGTCTCCCTACGCAATCGTGGCTTCTTGTCATTCCATATGAATTTACCATATTGGGTCTGGAGGGAGGATAGAATCCGAGGAGGGACCGGGACAGGGAGAGTCTGGAAGAGGTATAATATCTTGGGGATGACGTTCATCTTAATGGCATTAATTCTGCCGATCTAAGAAATGAAATGTTTTTTTCCATCCTAAGATGTTTTGAGATATTTCCTTAAATAAGGGTGGAAAGTTGGCGTCATAGAGAGAGTGGTAAGATTTGGTGATTTGTACCCCCAAATATTTAATGGAGGTATGACGCCATGCATAAGGGAAGTTGGATTTCAGAAGGTTTAGGGAATTGAGAGGGATGTGTAGCGGGAGAGCCTCTGATTTGTCGTTGTTCACCCTATATCCAGAGAGGACCCCATAGAGAGTTAATTCTTTGAAAACAAGAGAAAATGCCAGGCGCTATGATTTAAACAAGTGCGTAAGCAGCTCTCTCAGGGGCAATTGGTATTTCGCCCCTAATAAGGAAACAGAAAAAACGAAAAAATGAGAAAGCGCTATTCACATTTGATGTGGATTTTATTTTTCCTTAATAATCAATTTTTGCTAAAAGCACATTCAAATGCCGGCCGGCAATGCACAAACAATAATGATAAAAAATATATATATATTACAATCAACTAAGTAATAATCACACTGATTATGGATAAAATCTTTCACCTATATATTATAAGCACAATGATTCTAAATTCTAATCTGTTTTATATTAAGACAGAAATTTACATGCATACAATTAATCCACCTGTTTGTCTTCTCATGTAAATATCTTATTGCTGTTTGGTCTGACACTTTATAGACATGTGTCTCTATAGCAAAATTAGACCACACTTATGTCCATGGATCCCGGGTTAATAAAGTGCATATATTCCCAATGGATACGACCAATCCTATGGTGGACTGATTCGGAGATATTAAGTGTGGTTCATGGATAAAGTTAATGCATGTATGATGAATATGTCACTGTGTATATGATAATTGAAAATACCGTGAAATAGCCTCTGTTTAGGCACAAAGATGGTAATGCTCCTCCTGGCTGATGCTCCACAAAAGCCTTTTCGTTAGGGTTGAGCGGCTTTTATCCGCAGTGTGCTCCGTTCTCCTCCCGGCCGGTGAGCACTAACCTCGGCCTTATCCGGAGTCCATGAACGGGTGATGTTGAAGGATTTTTTCCCCCTTTCCAAAGGAACTGTGCTCCGTTTTCCTCCCGGCCGGTACGCACTCCCCTCGGCCTTGTCAGGAGTCCGTGAGCAGGTAAAGGTGAAAGGTTTCTCCTCTCCACAGAGACTGTGCTGAGCTGGCTGGCTGGTGGGCTCGGTCTACAATACAATGTGACCGGAGATGCTGACATACGCGTTTCTCCGCCTACTTGCAGGTATCGGCGGCTTCCTCAGTGTCATCGATGACACTGAGGAAGCCGCCGATACCTGCAAGTAGGCGGAGAAACGCGTATGTCAGCATCTCCGGTCACATTGTATTGTAGACCGAGCCCACCAGCCAGCCAGCTCAGCACAGTCTCTGTGGAGAGGAGAAACCTTTCACCTTTACCTGCTCACGGACTCCTGACAAGGCCGAGGGGAGTGCGTACCGGCCGGGAGGAAAACGGAGCACAGTTCCTTTGGAAAGGGGGAAAAAATCCTTCAACATCACCCGTTCATGGACTCCGGATAAGGCCGAGGTTAGTGCTCACCGGCCGGGAGGAGAACGGAGCACACTGCGGATAAAAGCCGCTCAACCCTAACGAAAAGGCTTTTGTGGAGCATCAGCCAGGAGGAGCATTACCATCTTTGTGCCTAAACAGAGGCTATTTCACGGTATTTTCAATTATCATATACACAGTGACATATTCATCATACATGCATTAACTTTATCCATGAACCACACTTAATATCTCCGAATCAGTCCACCATAGGATTGGTCGTATCCATTGGGAATATATGCACTTTATTAACCCGGGATCCATGGACATAAGTGTGGTCTAATTTTGCTATAGAGACACATGTCTATAAAGTGTCAGACCAAACAGCAATAAGATATTTACATGAGAAGACAAACAGGTGGATTAATTGTATGCATGTAAATTTCTGTCTTAATATAAAACAGATTAGAATTTAGAATCATTGTGCTTATAATATATAGGTGAAAGATTTTATCCATAATCAGTGTGATTATTACTTAGTTGATTGTAATATATATATATTTTTTATCATTATTGTTTGTGCATTGCCGGCCGGCATTTGAATGTGCTTTTAGCAAAAATTGATTATTAAGGAAAAATAAAATCCACATCAAATGTGAATAGCGCTTTCTCATTTTTTCGTTTTTTCTAATTCTTTGAAAAGATTGGGAAGGGAAATTAGCGGGTTAGTAAGGGTGAGGAGGACGTCATCCGCAAAAAGGGAGAGTTTGTATTGTGAGTCTTTGATAGAAAAGCCCGTAATATCCGGATTAAGACGGATGCGACAGGCGAGAGGTTCAATTATCAGAGCGAAGATGAGAGGCGACAGTGGGCATCCCTGTCGTGTACCGTTGGTGATGGCGAAGGTGTCCGAAAGAATTCCATTTGTTAGCACAGAAGTGGAGGGGTTGTGATGATAGAGTGCCGATATTGCTTGGAGAAATTTCCCGTGGATACCTAAGTTGCGGAGTGTTTGATCGAGGAAGGCCCACGAAACCCTATCGAAGGCTTTTTCCGCGTCTAATGCCAATAGAAGAGAGGGGAGCTTGACTGAATTAGCGTGATGGATCAAGTTGATGGTGCGTCTGGTATTATCTAGAGCTTGGCGTGTAGGGACAAATCCGACTTGGTCGGGGTGTATAAGGGATGGGAGAAGAGGGTTCAGGCGTAAGGCAAGAATTTTTGCAAAAAGTTTCAGGTTGGTGTTGAGGAGGGATATAGGGCGATAATTAGAGACCTGCTGGTGGTCCTTACCAGGTTTGGGAATAACAGTGATTAATGCTCTAGTAGTTTCGCTGTGAAAGAGTTCCCCGTTAAGGATTTTATTAAAAGTAGACGTCAAGTGGGGGACTAGATCACATTCGAATGTTTTATAGTACGCGAAAGGTAGGCCGTCCGGTCCCGGGGCCTTAGAGGGTTTCTGAAGTTTAAGAGCAGCAGATACTTCCTCGTCAGATATAGGCTTACATAGTGCAGTGGCTGAAGGAGCATCCACCTGTGGAAGAGAGCATGAGGTCAGGAAATCGGAAATTCGCATATTTGAGTCAGGTAGGGATGACGAACTGTCTGGGGAGTTATATAAACGGGCGTAATAATCTTTAAAGATAGAGTTAATGTCTGAGGGTTTATAGTGGGTGTTGCCATTAGAGTCCTTAAGTGAGGCTATGGAAGAGAGGGCTTTACGTGCTTTTAACCTATTTGCCAATAGGGCGTCAGCCTTGTTGCTTTTTTCATAAAATCGCTGGTTCAGCCAACGAAGGGATTTATCTATCTTTTCTGTGATTAGTGCATTGAGGGCTGCCCTGGCTGCCAAAAGCCGTTTGTAGTTCGAGTCCGTGGGACTGCGCTTATGAAGAGAGTCTAGGTTTTTGACCTGATCAGTGAGATTCTTGAGTAGTGCCTTGTGTTCCCTATTGCGATGGGATGCATAGCTGATTACATGGCCTCTGAGGACAGCTTTGTGGGCTTCCCAGACTAATGGGGAACATCCTGATTCAGGATTGTTAAAAGAAAGTATTCCTTAAGATGCCCGGCTATCATGGATTTGAAGGAGGGGATTTTAAGAAGTGTCTCGTTCAGGCGCCAAGATGGGCGGGAAGTTGGGGTATCCAACAGATCAAATGCGGACGCGATGGAGGAGTGATCCGACCAGACATTGGGGATAATTGAAGAGGACAGAATGTGGTTAGAAGCCGGGGGGCTGCAGAAGAGATAATCTAGTCTGGAATAAGATTGATGGGGGCAGGAAAAAAAAGTATAGTCCTTGGAGGATGGGTTCAGAGCACGCCAGGTGTCGAAGAGAGATGCCTCTTTAATAAGTTTGGAGAAGGTGTCTGATATAGGACAGGTGCGGGGGCGCTTCTGGGGAGCGGATTTATCTAGCAGAGGGTCTAGAACTGCGTTGAAGTCCCCTCCCAGGAATACATAGCCCGCTCTGTGTTTTTGGAGGGCTTTGAAAAAGGAGCTCAGAAACCGTTGTTGGCCCGTGTTGGGCGCGTATAGGTTGGCTATAGTTACATCCAGGTGTCCCAGCCTGCCAACCAGAATGATATATCTCCCCTCTGTATCAACATGAACCGAGCTTTGGGTGAAGGGGAGTTTGCTGCTTATCAGGATAGCGACTCTGTTGCGTTTAGATTCACTTGAGGAGTACAACACAGTGGAAAATCGTCTGGAAGATAAATTGGGGTGGCCATTACGCTTAAAATGTGTTTCTTGAAGTAGAACTATGTCTGCGCGTAGGGTGCGGATTGTACGGAATAGATGAGAGCGTTTATGGGGCGTGTTAAGGCCCCGGACATTCATAGAGGCAATGGTAAAGGGCATGGTGCTGGGAGCAGGGAGAGGTAATGAAAAGGGAGATCAGTAGAAGGAGGCCGACACGCTCCGGAGGGGGAGTTTAGAGGAGGGGGGAAAAAAAAAAAAGGGAGAGAAAGAAAAAGAGGAGAGAGGGAGAAAAAGAGGAGGGAGGGGAAAGAGAGAGAAAAAAAAAAAATAGATAAAGAAAAAGGAAAGACAAAAGACCTAAAGAGAAAATTAGAGACGGGTAGGAAAAAGAGAAGGAGCAGGTTACTCAATACAGAGGAGATTGGTACTCCTGTAGTTAGGACTTAGTGGTCCAGAGAGGCGAGGGAACCAAAGTTCCGTGTCGCCAGGAGGGAGTAAGAAAAAGTAAATAAAATTGGGGGGTGGTGGAGATCTAAATGTGTAGAGAAATATCACATGGATAGAGGAGAACAGAGAGTACACGCACAACCCTAGAAGAGAGGGGGTAAGGCTTCAAACAAAATGTGCACTAAGTTGTAGGAGACACGAGGTGGGACGGTGTCCCCTGGGTGAGGGGGAGTAGAGGGAGAGAGACGAGGGGGGGGGGGGGGGGGGGGGAAGAGAGGAAAAAAATAAAAAAATAAAAATAGAACGGAGGGTGTATGGGAGGAGAGAAACAATCAGCATCTGAAAATACATTGAGTACTTATTGTCTGGGGATACCAGAAATTTTACGGCATACATAGATACACACTTGTCAAAGCCTGCGGGATCGACCAGCACAGGGGGTCCACAGTGCAGCTTGTGAAGTCTAGGAGAGAGCCGGCGGTGAAGCTGGTTAAATATGTGAGACCCCTGTGCCCGTGGATCGCACCACAAACCATAACAGATAAAACTTGAAAACGTTGGGACTGCAGGAGAAGAGAGACCTAATAATGCATGGTGCTGTCATTATAACCGTGATCATCTAAGAGAGACATGAAGTCCCTGAGTTGAGAACAAACTAACAATGGGAGGCAAAATGGGGTGCAGGGGAGCGATAGAATTTAACCTCAAATGAAAGTAGCATAGAGGGCTAGGGGTGATTGCCAGAAACCAGAGAGTGGCCACCCAGGCTACTATAAACATATGGAGTCTAGTGAGTTTGGACTGCTACGGAGAGTGGCCTCGAGATAGTTCCAGAAAAAGAACAAAAGGCATCATGGGGTATGGGTGGGGTGGGGGGGGGGGGATGAGGAGGAAGAAAACAAATTTAAAGTAAATAGGGGGGGGGGGGGGGGAGAGGGGTATATGGGGGGAGAAGTGAACACATGCATTACGTGAACATAACATTGAATTCCTTGCAGTCGTATCATCGTATAACAGTAGAACAGTATAACAAGGAGTGTGACCCCCCGACAACAAACAGTCCATAAAAAGTTATACAGATGACTGAAGGGGGAAGCAGGCATAGTAGTGTAGATTATTCAAGGGCTGAAGTAGTTATCGATGGACAGGAAAAAGGGTTCGTTGGAGAACATTCAACTTAACACGTCATCCAATTTTAAGGTGAGTGGTCCGCTCCAGCGGGGGGACCAGCCTCCTCTATGTGCGAGAGCAGATCCCTGCCTTCACGGGGGTCTCTGATGATGACCGTCTTTCCCTGGAGGTCAACGATTAGCTTGAAGGGGAAGCCCCATCGGTATCGGATGTTCCGGTCCCGTAGTGCCTTCGTGAGATCGCGGAGTTCTCTCCGTTTAGCTAAGGTCAGGGGGGCCAGATCTTGGAAGAACTGTAGTTTAGAAGAATTGTAGAGTACATGAGGTTTTCCACGGGTGGAGTTGAAGACCCTTTCCTTATCCTTGAACTTGAGGAAGCGGAGGACCACATCACGAGGAGGTTCGCCATCCCTCGGCTTAGGACGGAGGGCACGGTGAGCCCTCTCTAGAGGAATCTGTACAGCCCCCAGGTCCGGGATCAGGAAGGAGAAGAGGTCGTGAAGATAAGGTTCGAGGTTATCCATACTGACGGATTCCGAGATGTTGCGAATGCGTAGATTGGATCTGCGTTCGCGGTTCTCGAGATCCTCGTTTTTAGTGCGAAGCTCTGATAGTTCTGAGACAATGTGGTCCAGATCGCGCCCCGTATCATTTAAAGCTTTCTGGAAATGGTCCTGACAGGATTCCATTTTCGAGGCTCTGGAAGCAAGGGAAGAGATGTCCGTTTTGATGGAGGCCACCGCCTTGTCCAGTTTGGACTCCAAGGAGTCCTTAAAGTCCGAAATAAGGGAGCGGCGAGCTAGGATATCGTCTTTAGTGGACGGTGCGGAAGGCGGGGAGGCGGAATTATCCATAGAATCGTGAAGAGGGGAGGGGAGACCCCTAGGTTGGGTGTTCTTGGTGCCCCTGGTAAAGTGTTGAGAGATATCGGCACCCCCTTGTTTAGGAGTCTTGGACGAAGATTTCTGCATGTGGATCGTACCAGTGTAGGGTATTATACTATGAAATATGATCCGTCAGAGGAGGTAGGGAGTCAGACGCAAGAGAGAAAAAAAAAGAAAAAAAAGAAAGGGGAAAACGGGGGAGGGGGGGGGGGGGGGGAAACACCCAGGGGGGGACCGCCCTCCTCACTTTCAGCCGGTCATAGTGCCGGGGACTGGCGTGGTGGGATTGTCGGCAATGAGGATTCCACTTCCAAGGTAGTAGGGAGACCCCTGGTCAAGGACCCCTCCGCCGATGCGGACTGGGGGGTGTAAGTCCTGAATGTTGAAGCAGGCCAGGCAATGGGTTTTTCAATACCGGTCAGGTGCCAGCGGAGTCCCGCCGGGAACAAGAGCTGGTGACACCGGGGTCAGGGCGGAGCAGGACGAAGCTTCCAGCGCCCGGCGTGTGGTGTCAGGGGCCACTGGTGGTTCCGCAGTCCCCTGGGAGCAATCAACCCGGATTATGGTGTCAGTGCGCGCAGAGGTAGGGATCAGCAGTGATGTCCCGGCACGGGGGGGGGGGGTAGCAGAAGCTGGGCCGTATTATAATATGGTGAGGGGGTGCCACTGAGGGGTTAAAGCAACAACCGCTCAGTTATCCCTCGATGTTGTTGTGGCTCCCTGTTGTTCTGCTGCGGATCAACAGCCTCCTCCGTGCGCCCCTGAGACCAAGTATCAGCAGAGGGCCCCCCCCCCCCCCCCCAAGATGGCCACTGGGCTCCACAATGCCCCACCAATCTCCGGCGGCCCCAGCCTACCCGTCTGGCTGCAATCAGTAGGCCTCCCGTCCCCGCAGCACAGGGGAGCGGGAGGATGGCGGGCCTCAGCGCGTCCACCCGTGGGGCCAAGGCGGCCGGCCGCACAGCTCTCCACGTCCCAGGCCACCAGAAGGACGGGAGAGGTAGGAGAGGGAGGGCGCGTCTAGCGGCCCGGCGGCCTCCGCAGCTCCGGGGGACAGCGAGCGCGGCGGCTAGCAGGGAAGCTCCGATCACGGAGCGGTCTCACCTACTTGGCGGGGATCGACTCTCCGTCCACCGGGGGGGTACGATGGGTGTATGCCGAGGAGGATGAGGAGGATCACTCAGTGGCAAGGCTCTTCCTTCCAGCGGCCAGTCTGGGCCGCCTCTCAACTCCAGGCCCCGGCTTCACTCTGGGGGGGAAGGACGCAATCCGCGGGAGCACTTAAAAGTGCTCCCCGACTCCGCGGGACCCCCCAAACAACAGCAGCAGGGTATATGTGGCCTCCGAGGGGCGCCTGGGGCCAGCAGGAACCGGCCAGGAGGGTGTTGAAGTGCTTTTATTAACAGTACTGGCAGGAGCTAAGGTGATGCACATCTACTCTCCACAGCAGCTAGGCCACGCCTCCTAGATTCCGGACTTTTACATCTATATCTGGATACCACCAACCTAACCATTTCTCAAAAGAGCTGTAAACAGAAGTTTTTAAGTATTAATCATTATTCTTTTTTACAGGTACCACACTCACTTTCTACACGCATAATTTAGTGTTTTGGGAAAAATAAGAATTTACTTACCGATAATTCTATTTCTCATAGTCCGTAGTGGATGCTGGGAACTCCGTAAGGACCATGGGGATTAGCGGCTCCGCAGGAGACTGGGCACAAAAGTAAAAGCTTTAGGACTACCTGGTGTGCACTGGCTCCTCCCCCTATGACCCTCCTCCAAGCCTCAGTTAGGATACTGTGCCCGGACGAGCGTACACAATAAGGAAGGATTTTGAATCCCGGGTAAGACTCATACCAGTCACACCAATCACACCGTACAACCTGTGATCTGAACCCAGTTAACAGCATGATAACAGAGGAGCCTCTGAAAGATGGCTCACAACAATAATAACCCGATTTTTGTAACAATAACTATGTACAAGTATTGCAGACAATCCGCACTTGGGATGGGCGCCCAGCATCCACTACGGACTATGAGAAATAGAATTATCGGTAAGTAAATTATTATTTTCTCTGACGTCCTAGTGGATGCTGGGAACTCCGTAAGGACCATGGGGATTATACCAAAGCTCCCAAACGGGCGGGAGAGTGCGGATGACTCTGCAGCACCGAATGAGAGAACTCAAGGTCCTCCTCAGCCAGGGTATCAAATTTGTAGAATTTTGCAAACGTGTTTGCCCCTGACCAAGTAGCAGCTCGGCAAAGTTGTAAAGCCGAGACCCCTCGGGCAGCCGCCCAAGATGAGCCCACCTTCCTTGTGGAGTGGGCTTTTACAGATTTTGGCTGTGGCAGGCCTGCCACAGAATGTGCAAGCTGAATTGTACTACAAATCCAACGAGCAATAGTCTGCTTAGAAGCAGGAGCACCCAGCTTATTGGGTGCATACAGGATAAACAGCGAGTCAGATTTCCTGACTCCAGCCGTCCTGGAAACATATTTTCAGGGCCCTGACTACGTCCAGCAACTTGGAGTCCTCCAAGTCCCTAGTAGCCGCAGGCACCACAATAGGCTGGTTCAAGTGAAATGCTGAAACCACCTTAGGGAGAAATTGAGGACGAGTCCTCAATTCTGCCCTGTCCGTATGAAAAATTAGGTAAGGGCTTTTATAGGATAAAGCCGCCAATTCTGAGACACGCCTGGCTGAAGCCAGGGCTAACAACATTACCACTTTCCAAGTGAGATATTTTAAGTCCACAGTGGAGAGTGGTTCAAACCAATGTGATTTTAGGAACCCCAAAACTACATTGAGATCCCAAGGTGCCACTGGAGGCACAAAAGGAGGCTGTATATGCAGTACCCCCTTGACAAACGTCTGAACTTCAGGAACTGAAGCCAGTTCTTTTTGGAAGAAAATCGACAGGGCCGAAATTTGAACCTTAATGGACCCTAATTTTAGGCCCATAGACAGTCCTGTTTGCAGGAAATGTAGGAAACGACCCAGTTGAAATTCCTCTGTAGGGGCCTTCCTGGCCTCGCACCACGAAACATATTTACGCCAAATCCGGTGATAATGTTGCACGGTTACATCCTTCCTGGCTTTGATCAGGGTAGGGATGACTTCATCCGGAATGCCTTTTTCCTTCAGGATCCGGCGTTCAACCGCCATGCCGTCAAACGCAGCCGCGGTAAGTCTTGGAACAGACAGGGTCCCTGCTGAAGCAGGTCCTTTCTTAGAGGTAGAGGCCACGGGTCCTCTGTGAGCATCTCTTGAAGTTCCGGGTACCAAGTCCTTCTTGGCCAATCCGGAGCCACGAGTATAGTCCTTACTCCTCTCCTTCTTATGATCCTCAGTACCTTGGGTATGAGAGGCAGAGGAGGGAACACATACACTGACTGGTACACCCACGGTGTTACCAGAGCGTCCACAGCTATTGCCTGAGGGTCCCTTGACCTGGCGCAATACCTGTCCAGTTTTTTGTTGAGGCGGGACGCCATCATGTCCACCTTTGGTTTTTCCCAACGGTTCACAATCATGTGGAAGACTTCTGGGTGAAGTCCCCACTCCCCCGGATGGAGGTCGTGTCTGCTGAGGAAGTCTGCTTCCCAGTTGTCCACTCCCGGAATGAACACTGCTGACAGTGCTATCACATGATTTTCCGCCCAGTGAAGAATCCTTGCAACTTCTGTCATTGCCCTCCTGCTTCTTGTGCCGCCCTGTCTGTTTACGTGGGCGACTGCCGTGATGTTGTCTGACTGGATCAGCACCGGCTGACCTTGAAGCAGAGGTCTTGCTAGGCTTAGAGCATTGTAGATGGCCCTTAGCTCCAGGATATTTATGTGAAGTGATGTCTCCAGGCTTGACCACAAGCCCTGGAAATTTCTTCCCTGTGTGACTGCTCCCCAGCCTCTCAGGCTGGCATCCGTGGTCACCAGGACCCAGTCCTGAATGCCGAATCTGCGGCCCTCTAGAAGATGAGCACTCTGCAACCACCACAGGAGAGACACCCTTGTCCTTGGTGACAAGATTATCCGCTGATGCATCTGAAGATGCGACCCGGACCATTTGTCTAGCAGATCCCACTGGAAGGTTCTTGCGTGGAATCTGCCGAATGGGATTGCTTCGTAAGAAGCCACCATCTTTCCCAGGACCCTTGTGCATTGATGCACTGAGACTTGGCCTGGTTTTAGGAGATTTCTGACTAGTTCGGATAACTCCCTGGCTTTCTCCTCCGGGAGAAACACCTTTTTCTGGACTGTGTCCAGGATCATCCCTAGGAATAGGAGTCGGGTAGTCGGGATCAGCTGAGATTTTGGAATATTGAGAATCCAACCGTGCTGGCGCAGCACTATCTGAGATAGTGCTACCCCGACTTCCAACTGTTCCCTGGATCTTGCCCTTATCAGGAGATCGTCCAAGTAAGGGATAACTAAAACTCCCTTCCTTCGAAGGAGTATCATCATTTCGGCCATTACCTTGGTAAAGACCCGGGGTGCCGTGGACAATCCAAACGGCAGCGTCTGAAACTGATAGTGACAGTTCTGTACCACAAACCTGAGGTACCCTTGGTGAGAAGGGTAAATTGGGACATGTAGGTAAGCATCTTTGATGTCCAGAGACACCATATAGTCCCCGTCTTCCAGGTTTGCAATCACTGCTCGGAGTGACTCCATCTTGAATTTGAACCTTTGTATGTAAGTGTTCAAGGATTTTAGGTTTAAAATTGGTCTCACCGAGCCGTCCGGCTTCGGTACCACAAATAGTGTGGAATAGTACCCCTTTCCCTGTTGTAGGAGGGGTACCTTGATTATCACCTGCTGGGAATACAGCTTGCGAATGGCATCCAATACTGCCTCCCTGTCTGAGGGAGACGTCGGTAAAGCAGACTTTAGAAAACGGCGAGGGGGAGACGTCTCGAATTCCAATTTGTACCCCTGAGATACCACTTGAAGGATCCAGGGGTCCACTTGCGAGTGGGCCCACTGCGCACTAAACTTCTTGAGACGGGCCCCCACCGTGTCTGCCTGTAAAGCCCCAGCGTCATGCTGAGGACTTTGCGGAGGCGGGAGAGGGCTTTTGTTCCTGGGAACTGGCTGTTTGTTGCAGCCTTTTTCCTCTCCCTCTGCCACGGGGCATAAATGAGGCGCCTTTTGCCCGCTTGCCCTTATGGGGCCGAAAGGACTGCGCCTGATAATACGGCGTCTTCTTAGGTTGAGAAGCTACCTGGGGTAAAAATGTGGATTTTCCAGCAGTTGCCGTGGCTACCAGGTCTGATAGACCTACTCCAAATAACTCCTCCCGCTTATAAGGCAATACTTCCATGTGCCTTTTAGAATCCGCATCACCTGACCACTGCCGCGTCCATAAACCTCTTCTAGCAGAAATGGACAGCGCGCTAACTCTTGATGCCAGTCGGCAAATATCCCTCTGTGCATCACGCATATATAGAAATGCATCCTTCAAATGCTCTATAGTCAGTAATATACTGTCCCTATCTAGGGTATCAATATTTTCAGTCAGGGAATCCGACCACGCCAGGCCCGCACTGCACATCCAGGCTGAGGCGATTGCTGGTCGCAGTATAACACCCGTGTGAGAGTATATACATTTTAGGATATTCTCCAGCTTTCTATCGGCAGGTTCCTTTAGGGCGGCCGTATCAGGAGAGGGTAGTGCTACCTGTTTTGACAAACGTGTGAGCGCTTTATCCACCCTAGGGGGTGTTTCCCAACGTGCCCTATCCTCTGGCGGGAAAGGGTACGATGCCAATAACCTTTTAGGAATTATCAGTTTTTTATCGGGGGAAACCCACGCCTCATCACACACTTCATTTAATTCCTCGGATATAGGAAAAACCACAGGCAGTTTTTTCTCACCAAACATAATACCCTTTTTAGTGGTACCTGTATTATCAGAGATATGCAATACATTTTTAATTGCTTCAATCATGTAACGTGTGGCCCTAGTGGAAGTCACGTTTGTCTCATCATCGTCGACACTGGAGTCAGTATCCGTGTCTGTGTCTGCCATTTGAGGTAACGGGCGTTTTAAAGCCCCTGATGGCGTTTGAGACCCTTGGACAGGCACAAGCTGAGTAGCCGGCTGTCTTATGTCGTCAACTGTCTGTCGTAACGAGCTGACACTGTCACGCAATTCCTTCCATAAGCTCATCCACTCAGGTGTCGACTCCCCAGAGGGTGACAACTGTATAATAGGCAATTGCTCCGCCTCCATCTCATTTTCCTCCTCAAACATGTCGACACAATCGTACCGACACACCACACACACAGGGAATGCTCTGATAGAGGACAGGACCCCACTAGCCCTTTGGGGAGACAGAGGGAGAGTATGCCAGCACACACCAGAGCGCTATATATAAACAGGAATACCACTATAAAATGTGCTTTTCCCTTTATAGCTGCTGTTAGTAACAAAACTGCGCCAAATTAGTGCCCCCCTCTCTTTTTTACCCTTTTCTGTAGTGCAGGACTGCAGGGGAGAGTCAGGGAGACGTCCTTCCAGCGGAGCTGTGATGGAAAATGGCGCCTGTGTGCTGAGGAGATAGGCTCCGCCCCCTTCTCGGCAGCCTTTTCTCCCGCTTTTTTGTAAGTTCTGGCAGGGGTTAAAATACATCCATATAGCCCTGGGGGTTATATGTGGTGTATTTATGCCAGCCAAGGTGTTTTACATTGCTGCTCAGGGCGCCCCCCCCCTAGCGCCCTGCACCCTCAGTGACCGGAGTGTGAAGTGTGCCTGAGTAACAATGGCGCACAGCTGCAGTGCTGTGCGCTACCTTGTTGAAGACCGATGTCTTCTGCCGCCGATTTTTCCGGACCTCTTCTTGCTTCTGGCTCTGTAAGGGGGCCGGCGGCGCGGCTCTGGGACCGAGCTCCGAGGCTGGGCCTGTGTTCGGTCCCTCTGGAGCTAATGGTGTCCAGTAGCCTAAGAAGCCCAATCCACTCTGCACTTCAGGTGAGTTCACTTCTTCTCCCCTTAGTCCCTTGATGCAGTGAGCCTGTTGCCAGCAGGTCTCACTGAAAATAAAAAACCTAAAACTAAAACTTTCACTAAGAAGCTCAGGAGAGCCCCTAGTGTGCACCCTTCTCGGCCGGGCACAAAAATCTAACTGAGGCTTGGAGGAGGGTCATAGGGGGAGGAGCCAGTGCACACCAGGTAGTCCTAAAGCTTTTACTTTTGTGCCCAGTCTCCTGCGGAGCCGCTAATCCCCATGGTCCTTACGGAGTTCCCAGCATCCACTAGGACGTCAGAGAAAGATAAATTATTATTAGTTCTATAAGTGGTATTAAGCCTGCTTAATACCTAGGGGTACGCAACTAGGGGATCTGCAAAGATACATAAGGGTCAATGCAATGGGCATGGATTATAAGATCTACACTAAAAAGGTCTACAGTCAATAGGTCTACCACTAATGGTAGACATGCATTAGGTCGACAGGGTCAAAAGGTCGACACAGCATAGGCAGACAGTAGAAAAGGTTGGACATGAAAATGATTGAGACAAAAAAGATAGACAATTTTTTTGTTAAAGCTTTTTGGGGTGTTTTGTCACTTTTCTGCCACAGACCAGCCCCATTAGTGCACCGCTTCGCTCACCATGCTTCGGGCAAGGTTACTATTCTCAATCGTAGTCCACGTGGATGGTAAAGTATGGAAAAGTTTAGAAAATAAAATAAAGTGTGTTGACCTTGTCAACCTTTTGACCCTGTTGACCTTATGCATGTCTACTGTCAAAGTCGAAAAATATTCCAGTACAAACATCACGTACAAACCACACACACACATGCCCGCTGCGCATGCACTTGTTCCGCCATGCGTGCACATATTCGCAAATTGCGTATGGCCGCACCCACGGTCCTGCGCATTAGAGCGTGGTACGAATAATTACAGTGGAATTTGTACTCTCATGGAAAAGCCACAAAGATATCATAGACTTAATATATATATTGTAAAAATCCCACACTGTCTGCTTGGCCCTTCTAAATAGCAGGAAAATCAGTCACACAAATTAAAACTCCCAGAGACTAAAATACAATGGCCTTATTTACACTAAGCTTTGAAATTCTATAAAGAAGGCATACACCTTTGTTTACTAAAATAGCCAAGTTTCTATTTAAAACAATGAGTACTGAATTGTCATTGTCTCACCTGAAAGTAAAAACAAACGAAGTGACAATACCCAGGAACCGATTCTGTTTAGAAAATCAGAAACAATAGCTAACCACAACAAGACCAGACAGATAGAAATTTTAAGATATTAACATTCCTAGTCTAAAACCCATGGAAATGTAGGTGTTATATATATATATATATATATATATATATATATATATATATATATATATATATAATATGTGGATATACTGTATGTATATCTTGAAGATTGAAATAGATAATCATATCATGTGTGGGATCATATTGTTCAGAGACACGTAAACATTAATCTGGTGGGAATAAGAACATTATTAAATATTACCTCATTAAGTTAATAATAATACCAGATTTATGATTAATGTGATGGGTTTAACTGATCATGGGGCGGGAACTCAGATGTAAACAACAGAAACCACATCTCAAGTCCTAGCCATCGCCCACTTCTTGAACTGACCAATGGTCCCCGGTGCACAGGATATGTCCCACCCCCGAACCAATGGAAGAAGAGCACACAGTGTCTATTGTATTATGTTTTGATCTACTGAATAAAGAGCGAGCTGCAGGCCAGGTCACTATCAAACTCTTAACGCTTTCAACCTGATTAGCGGAGGACCGGGAAGCGCACGCGATTATTCACACGTATGTACTAGTGTTCACTCTAGGCTGTTTTAGCAGGGCGCCGCGCCCTGCCCGTTTTTTAGCAGGCAAAACCCGCCCTGTCCCTTTTGCGGCGCCCTGCTAGAAAAGCCGCCCGCTTCCTGCCCTCCCGGCGTGTATAGATGCCGTGCGCATGCGCGCGGCATCCATTCACGCATTGGGAGAGGGCTGGGGGAAGCCCAGCACCTCCGTCGGTGACGTCGCCGGCCACAGACGCCCTCTATAGTAGCGTCTGTGGGACGCCCCACCTCTAAAATGACGTAGGCATGGCCACGCCCCTAATTTGCGTGGCCGCGCCCCCGTTTCGGTCGCGCGCGCACATATGCCCCCGGAGTCCGGCGCCCTGCCCCTTTTCACTCCTAGAGTGAACACTATGTACATTGACTGTAGCCATTATTCTGTTGTAGATTTATCTTGTTAGCCTGTAGTGTATAATTTGTACTGTTTTACCTTTTGAAATAATCCACTGTGGCCTTAGAACCCTGTGGTTCAACTACATATCGGTCTTGTGTCCTCATTTCCCTGCTAGGGTTTAAAGCGTATTTTAACTGTATAAGGTTTATAAGTATTGATAAGGTGTACGCACTGCGGGTACTTTATACCGTCAGCGCTACTTAAGGTTTAAGGTATAACATCATTGCAGTGTTTTGCTGCATAAAGGTTTAAAGTGTAACCATATTATTACATTGTATTACTAATAAGGTTTAAAGGTCATCAATTGTGTGTGCGCGCGCTGTGCGTACTCTGTACACTCAGCGCGGCGTGTGTACGCCAAGTACGTACCATGTACGGGACTCTGTACGCAAATAGCGTACAAAGTGCGTAGCGCGTGTATTCAGGTAAAAGTGTATCTAGAGGTATAGCTTTATGGTTTAAGATAATATCGACATTATCACTACCATTAGTGGTCGACCTAGTGACTGTAGACCTTTTTAGAGCTGCTCCCTTTCTCTGGAATTCTTTACCTCTCCCCCTCAGACTCTCCACCTCTCTACAAAACTTCAAACGGGCGCTTAAGACTAACTTCTGTACCAAACCCAGCCAAACCTAATCCTAACCCTCTGTTCCACGCTCTCTATGTACCCCATCTGTCTCACCCATGTCTGTCTACCCCTCCCCTTAGAATGTAAGCTCTCACGAGTAGGGCCCTCTTCCCTCATGTGCTTATCCTTTTCTTACTTTAATAATCCTCAACTGCCCAAATCTCACAGTTTTTGGCCACCTTGAAACTTATCTCTATGTCGTATACTGGTGTAGTTATGCTTAGTTACCCTGTACTTGTCCTATATTGTCTTCAACTGTAAGTCACTGTTTTCCTGTTTTGATTATGTGCATATGTATAATAATAATAATAATAATAATAAATGTAGATCTATATACCAGATACCCAATTCAATTACCCGGGTGCGAGTTGCTGTTGTTGCAGCGTGTAAACTAAAAGTGTATACACGGTGAGATTTTGGCTATCTTCGATTTTGGCTATGTGTGATTCTGACTAAGTGCCAATTTTGACTATACTTTAGTACTAGTCAAAATTGACTTGCCTGCACAATCTAACCATGCGATAACAACCCTGCGGTACCGCAAAGTGGCTAACGCCTTGCGATTTGCAATAGCTTTCCTTATAATTTTGACTATATATTGCAAGTATAAATCTCACCGTGTGTATGCACCTCATCACCTCTTGTGGCCCATTCTAGTGCCAGACTTGCAGATCCACGAGCCTGAGGTACTGGAAGAGCAGCATTCAGCCACACTTACTCAAGCCAAAAGGCATCGCAGGTAACTGGATTGACCCAATATAGTGAATAAATACATCATGTTAAATAAAAAATATTAAAAAAGAAAAAAACAGAAAACATCCAATTCAACCTGTATAGATTCTAGGATTCCATGACAAAGTGAACAAACAGGAGCATAATAAGAGTGCCACCATATCATTCATTCACTGAGGTCATTGCAGGAGGGCTAGGGTAACTGCGACTTGCACATTCAACAGATGCCAATAAAATAATACAAAAAAAAAAAAAAAAGGTAAAGCAGGAAACAAAGGCTGATTGGAGAAATTAATCCGGCTTGTCCTGTGACCACAGCAGGCAGGTCAATATCACATGGTTAAGGGTTTTTTTTGTTGGTATTCTGATCACATTAACCTCATCACCTATAAAGCTGGGATTTTTGTGACAATGGGTGCATGACCAGCCACCCTGATACAGTGAACCTTTTTTAAAGTAAAGACTAATATATAATCTGAGAAGTAGGGTGCAGTATGCACTGTATTTACAAGTGACACTACGGCTACGACCAAGCCAGAGCAGATCCCAAAGTCAGCAGCAATCTGCAAGTATAAGGAACTAATAACACAAACTTCCTATTTGTCTTTACCGAGCACAGATGTTATATTATACAGTAGAAGAGTGACAGCTAGTGGCCATGCTGATAAAATTCTCAAACATTACTGTAGTTACATAAATACAATGTGTCATCATTGGTAGAATACAATACAGAAAATTATCTCACTGGATGCCAGCCTTTATACAGTACAAAGATCCCATCATTAGATGCCTGTCACTGTACAGCACAGAACCCGCTCTCACTGGATGCCAGCCTTTATACAATGTAGATACCCCATCACTAGATGCCTGTCACTGTACAGAGATGAACCCGCTCTCACTGGATGCCAGCCTTTATACAGTACAGATACCCCATCACTAGATGCCTGTCACTGTACAGCACAGAACCCGCTCTCACTGGATGCCAGCCTTTATACAATGCAGATACCCCATCACTAGATGCCTGTCACTGTACAGCACAGAACCCGCTCTCACTGGATGCCAGCCTTTATACAGTACAGATACCCCATCACTAGATGCCTGTCACTGTACAGAGCTGAACCCGCTCTCACTGGATGCCAGCCTTTATACAGTACAGATACCCCATCACTGGATGCCTGTCACTGTACAGAGCTGAACCCGCTCTCACTGGATGCCAGCCTTTATACAGTACAGATACCCCATCACTGGATGCCTGTCACTGTACAGAGCTGAACCCGCTCTCACTGGATGCCAGCCTTTATACAGTACAGATACCCCATCACTAGATGCCTGTCACTGTACAGCACAGAACCCGCACTCACTGGGTGCCAGCCTTTATACAGTACAGATACCCCATCACTAGATGCCTGTCACTGTACAGCACAGAACCCGCTCTCACTGGATGCCAGCCTTTATACAATGCAGATACCCCATCACTAGATGCTTGTCACTGTACAGCACAGAACCGGCTCTCACTGGATGCCAGCCTTTATACAGTACAGATACCCCATCACTAGATGCCTGTCACTGTACAGAGCTGAACCCGCTCTCACTGGATGCCAGCCTTTATACAGTACAGATATCCAATCACTAGATGCCTGTCATTGTACAGCACAGAACCCGCCACTCACTGGATGCCAGCCTTTATACAGTACAAAGCTCCCATCACTGCATGCCTGTCATTATATAGCACAGAATCCACACTCACTGGATGCCAGCCTTTATACAATGCAGATAGCCTATCACTAGATGCCTGTCACTGTACAGCACAGAACCTGCACTCACTGGATGCCAGCCTTTTTACAATGCAGATAGCCCATCACTAGATGCCTGTCACTGTACAGCACAGAACGCGCACTCACTGGATGCCAGCCTTTATACAGTGCAAAGCTCCCATCACTGGATGCCTGTTAGTATAAACCACAGAATCCGCTCTCACTGGATTCCAGCCTTTGTACAGTGCAGAGATCCCATCTCAGATGCTTATCAGTATACAGTACAAAATCCAATTTCACTGGATGCTTTAAACAGTATGGAGTCCCCAATCATTGTATGCCTTGTAGTATATAACCCAGAGCTAGCTCCCACCAGAGCCCCAATGTTTGGATAAACCAGTATACGGTACAGAACCAACTTATCCAATGTCATTTCAGTACACCACACAGAGCCCCAAAACACCTGGTGCTCACCCTTATATTTTACAGAGCTTCAGCATCTAATGACCAGATTACTCACCCCTGACGCCAGCCACCTGCAATGTCTCCTCCTTACTTCAGCCCAGCTTGATTTGCGCTATACTTAGCACTGGCCTGGGCATTGGATGCATTGATTGCTTCACTTCAGCAAATGGCAGCCAGAGTTCACTAAAGTTTAGTGAATGCCAACTGTGAAAAGGGACCGTGAACTCAATATTAATCCTCCAGGACTTTAGTGTGTGTAGGAGAGCAGGAGAGTCAAAATAAACAAGGGAAAAAAAACCTTCCAGATTAAGGACAGTTGCTAACCTCAGAATGCTGATGCTCCACTACACATATACACCACAAGGGACACCAGTCTGATATAAATACACTACATCCATCCATCAAAACCAAATGGAAGTGTCGAACTTTAAAGAAAATCTACAGAAAGGATTTTGTTTTCCAGTTGTAGCCAGACAGGCCAGTCCAGAACCAACAAGATTTCCAGAATGTCACACTGTCCTTCAAGCAGAAATCCATTCCGAAGAGTGAACTGTGCAACCAACATAAACACGTTTCAGTCAAGTTCATCAAGTCCCCTGTGTAAAGTAGGGAAAGGCACTAGTGATTAGAAGTCATTAGTAGCCAGTATGTATGACAGCTGGATATAAGAGTCTCTATGTAGTTTACAGTGCAGACAAGATTATACATTATATGGGGGGAATTCAATTGTTTTGTCACCCCTCTTGCGCCTGAACTCCCGTCTAAAGTGACAAAGCAACATTAATTTGTTTGTTCCAGCACATGCAAGCACCTGGGCGTCCATTACTTATCTGACATGTCGCACCCAAAAAGACCGGGTTTAGTTTCATAAAGCGGCTTTACCCATCTAGAAGTATAGGGTGCGCTGCATTTGGGTTGCCCAAAAGTCAAACTTTTTTGTGATTTTTGCTCACCACCAGCATGGTGCAAGCTAAAAATAAGAATTTACTTACCGATAATTCTATTTCTCGTAGTCCGTAGTGGATGCTGGGACTCCGTCAGGACCATGGGGAATAGCGGCTCCGCAGGAGACAGGGCACAAAAGTAAAAGCTTTAGGACTACCTGGTGTGCACTGGCTCCTCCCCCTATGACCCTCCTCCAAGCCTCAGTTAGGATACTGTGCCCGGACGAGCGTACACAATAAGGAAGGATTTTGAATCCCGGGTAAGACTCATACCAGCCACACCAATCACACTGTACAACCTGTGATCTGAACCCAGTTAACAGCATGATAACAGCGGAGCCTCTGAAAAGATGGCTCACAACAATAATAACCCGATTTTTGTAACAATAACTATGTACAAGTATTGCAGACAATCCGCACTTGGGATGGGCGCCCAGCATCCACTACGGACTACGAGAAATAGAATTATCGGTAAGTAAATTCTTATTTTCTCTGACGTCCTAGTGGATGCTGGGACTCAGTCAGGACCATGGGGATTATACCAAAGCTCCCAAACGGGTGGGAGAGTGCGGATGACTCTGCAGCACCGAATGAGAGAACTCCAGGTCCTCCTCAGCCAGGGTATCAAATTTGTAGAATTTTGCAAACGTGTTTGCTCCTGACCAAGTAGCAGCTCGGCAAAGTTGTAAAGCCGAGACCCCTCGGGCAGCCGCCCAAGATGAGCCCACCTTCCTTGTGAAATGGGCATTTACATATTTTGGCTGTGGCAGGCCTGCCACAGAATGTGCAAGCTGAATTGTACTACACATCCAACTAGCAATCGTCTGCTTAGAAGCAAGAGCACCCAGTTTGTTGGGTGCATACAGGATAACAGCAAGTCAGTTTTCCTGACTCCAGCCGTCCTGGAAACCTATATTTTCAGGGCCCTGACAACATCTAGCAACTTGGAGTCCTCCAAGTCCCTAATATCCGCAGGTACCACAATAAACTGGTTCAGGTGAAACGCTGACACCACCTTAGGGAGAAACTGGGGACGAGTCCGCAGCTCTGCCCTGTCCGAATGGACAATCAGATATGGGCTTTTGTGAGACAAAGCCACCAATTCTGACACTCGCCTGGCCGAGGCCAGGGCCAACCGCATGGTCACTTTTCATGTGAGATAATTCAAATCCACAGATTTGAGCGGTTTAAAATGTGATTTGAGGAATCCCAGATTACGTTGAGATCCCACAGTGCCACTGGAGGCACAAACGGGGGTTGTATATGCAGTACTCCCTTGACAAACTTCTGGACTTCAGGAAGTGAAGCCAATTCTTTCTGGAAGAAAATTGACAGGGCCGAAATTTGAACCTTAATGGACCCCAATTTGAGGCCCATAGACACTCCTGTTTGCAGGAAATGCAGGAATCGACCAAGTTGAAATTTCTTCGTGGGGCCTTCCTGGCCTCACACCACGCAACATATTTTCGCCACATGTGGTGATAATGTTGTGCGGTCACCTCCTTCCTGGCTTTGACCAGGGTAGGAATGACCTCTTCCGGAATGCCTTTTTCCATTAGGATCCGGCGTTCCACCGCCATGCCGTCAAACGCAGCCGCGGTAAGTCTTGGAACAGACATGGTACTTGCTGAAGCAAGTCCCTTCTTAGCGGCAGAGGCCATGAGTCCTCTGTGAGCATTTCTTGAAGTTCCAGGTACCAAGTCCTTCTTGGGCAATCCGGAGCCACGAGTATAGTTCTTACTCCTCTACGTCTTATAATTCTCAGTACCTTGGGTATGAGAAGCAGAGGAGGGAACACATACACCGACTGGTACACCCACTGTGTTACCAGAAACGTCCACAGCTATTGCCTGAGGGTCTCTTGACCTGGCGCAATACCTGTCCAGTTTTTTGTTCAGGCGGGACGCCATCATGTCCACCTTTGGTCTTTCCCAACGGTTCACAATCATGTGGAAGACTTCCCGATGAAGTCCCCACTCTCCCGGGTGGAGGTCGTGCCTGCTGAGGAAGTCTGCTTCCCAGTTGTCCACTCCCGGAATGAACACTGCTGACAGTGCTATCCCATGATTTTCCGCCCAGCGAAGAATCTTTGCAGTTTCTGCCATTTCCCTCCTGCTTCTTGTGCCGCCCTGTCTGTTTACGTGGGCGACTGCCGTGATGTTGTCCCACTGGATCAATACCGGCTGACCTTGAAGCAGAGGTCTTGCTAAGCTTAGAGCATTGTTTTATGTGGAGAGAAGTCTCCAGACTTGATCACACTCCCTGGAAATTTTTTCCCTGTGTGACTGCTCCCCAGCCTCTCCGGCTGGCATCCGTGGTCACCAGGACCCAGTCCTGAATGCCGAATCTGCGGCCCTTTAGTAGATGAGCACTCTGCAACCACCGCAGAAGAAACACCCTTGTCCTTGGAGACAGGGTTATCCGCTGATGCATCTGAAGATGCGATCCAGACCATTTTTCCAGCAGATCCCACTGAAAAGTTCTTGCGTGAAATCTGCCGAATGGAATCGCTTCGTAAGAAGCCACCATTTTTCCCAGGACCCTTGTGCAATGATGCACTGACACTTTTCCTGGTTTTAGGAGGTTCCTGACTAGCTCGGATAACTCCCTTGCTTTCTTCTCCGGGAGAAACACCCTTTTCTGGACTGTGTCCAGAATCATCCCTAGGAACAGCAAATTGTCGTCGGAAACAGCTGCGGTTTTGGAATATTTAGAATCCACCCATGCTGTTGTAGAACTACTTGAGATAGTGCTACTCCGACCTCCAACTGTTCTCTGGACCTTGCCCTTATCAGGATATCGTCCATTTTTTTTGAAGAAGAATCATCATTTCGGCCATTACCTTGGTAAAGACCCGGGGTGCCGTGGACAATCCAACCGGCATCGTCTGAAACTGATAGTGACAGTTCTGTACCACGAACCTGAGGTACCCTTGGTGAGAAGGGCAAATTGGGACATGGAGGAAGCATCCCTGATGTCCCGGGACACCATATAGTCCCCTTCTTCCTGGTTCGCTATCACTGCTCTGAGTGACTCCATCTTGATTTGAACCTTTGTATGTAAGTGTTCAAATATTTCAGATTTAGAATAGGTCTCACCGAGCCGTCTGGCTTCAGTACCACAATATAGTGTGGAATAATACCCCTTTCCTTGTTGTAGGAGGAGTACTTTGATTATCACCTGCTGGGAATACAGCTTGTGAATTGTTTCCAATACTGCCTCCCTGTCGGAGGGAGACGTTGGTAAAGCAGACTTAAGGAACCTGCGAGGGGGAGACGTCTCGAATTTCCAATCTGTACCCCTGGGATACTACTTGTAGGATCCATGGGTCCTGTACGGCCCCAGCGTCATGCTGAGGACTTGGCAGAAGCGGTGGAGGGCTTCTGTTCTTGGGAATGGGCTGCCTGCTGCAGTCTTCTTCCCTTTCCTCTATCCCTGGGCAGATATGACTGGCCTTTTGCCCGCTTGCCCTTATGGGGACGAAAGGACTGAGGCTGAAAAGACGGTGTCTTTTTCTGCTTAGATGTGACTTAGGGTAAAAAAGGTGGATTTTCCAGCTGTTGCCGTGGCCACCAGGTCCGATGGGCCGACCCCAAATAACTCCTTCCCTTTATACGGCAATTGCCGTTTGGAATCTGCATCACCTGACCACTGTCGTGTCCATAAACATCTTCTGGCAGATATGGACATCGCACTTACTCTTGATGCCAGAGTGCAAATATCTCTCTGTGCTCTATAGTCAATAAAATACTGTCCCTGTCAAGGGTATCAATATTTTCAGTCAGGGAATCCGACCAAGCCACCCCAGCGCTGCACCTCCAGGCTGAGGCGATAGCTGGTCGCAGTATAACACCAGTATGTGTGTATATACTTTTTAGGATATTTTCCAGCCTCCTATCAGCTGGTTCCTTGAGGGCGGCCGTATCTGGAGACGGTAACGCCACTTGTTTTGATAAGCGTGTGAGCGCCTTATCCACCCTAAGGGGTGTTTCCCAACGCGCCCTAACTTCTGGCGGGAAAGGGTATACCGCCAATAATTTTCTATCGGGGGAAACCCACGCATCATCACACACTTCATTTAATTTATCTGATTCAGGAAAAACTACATGTAGTTTTTTCACACCCACATAATACCCTTTTTTGTGGTACTTGTAGTATCAGAAATATGTAACACCTCCTTCATTGCCCTTAACATGTAACGTGTGGCCCTAAAGGAAAATACGTTTGTTTCTTCACCGTCGACACTGGAGTCAGTGTCCGTGTCTGTGTCTATGTCGACCGACTGAGGTAAATGGGCGTTTTAAAGCCCCTGACGGTGTTTTAGACGCCTGGACAGGTACTAATTTGTTTGCCGGCCGTCTCATGTCGTCAACCGACCTTGAAGCGTGTTGACATTATCACGTAATTCCTTAAATAAGCCATCCATTCCGGTGTCGACTCCCTAGAGAGAGTTACAGGCAATTGCTCCGCCTCCTCACCAACATCGTCCTCATACATGTCGACACACACGTACCGACACACAGCACACACACAGGGAATGCTCTGATAGAGGACAGGACCCCACTAGCCCTTTGGGGAGACAGAGGGAGAGTTTGCCAGCACACACCAAAACGCTATAATTATACAGGGACAACCTTTATATAAGTGTTTTCCCTTATAGCATCTTAATATATAATCATATCGCCAAATAAGTGCCCCCCCTCTCTGTTTTAACCCTGTTTCTGTAGTGCAGTGCAGGGGAGAGCCTGGGAGCCTTCCCACCAGCAGTTCTGTGAGGGAAAATGGCGCTGTGTGCTGAGGAGATAGGCCCCGCCCCCTATTCCGGCGGGCTCTTCTCCCGGTTTTTCTGAGACCTGGCAGGGGTGAAATACATCCATATAGCCTCAGGGACTATATGTGATGTATTCTTTTTAGCCAGAAAGGTAATCTCATTGCTGCCCAGGGCGCCCCCCCCAGCGCCCTGCACCCTCAGTGACCGCTGGTGTGAAGTGTGCCTGAGCGCAATGGCGCACAGCTGCAGTGCTGTGCGCTACCTCATGAAGACTGAAAAGCCTTCAGCCGCCGGTTTCTGGACCTCTTCTTACTTCGGCATCTGCAAGGGGGTCGGCGGCGCGGCTCCGGTGACCCATCCAGGCTGTACCTGTGATCGTCCCTCTGGAGCTAGTGTCCAGTAGCCCAAGAAGCAAATCCATCCTGCACGCAGGTGAGTTCACTCCTTCTCCCCTAGGTCCCTCGTTGCAGTGAGCCTGTTGCCAGCAGGACTCACTGAAAATAAGAAACCTATCAAAACTTTTACTCTAAGCAGCTCTTTATGAGAGCCACCTAGATTGCACCCTGCTCGGACGGGCACAAAAACCTAACTGAGGCTTGGAGGAGGGTCATAGGGGGAGGAGCCAGTGCACACCACCTGATCCTAAAGCTTTTACTTTTGTGCCCTGTCTCCTGCGGAGCCGCTATTCCCCATGGTCCTGACGGAGTCCCAGCATCCACTAGGACGTCAGAGAAATAATGGGAGCCTAAGGCAAACGTGTCCATCAGCAAAAAACAACTGAATAACTCCAGTCAGGCGCAAAAAACAAATTGAATTCCACCCCAATGAGTTTAAAGCAAATGGTTATTTTTTACTAAAAGTCATTCTAGTTAAAGATCGCAGGTCAATCTGTTGTAAGCCCACGCAAGAGAACAAGGGGCCAGATTCAGACCTGATCGCTGTTGTGCTAAATCGCACAGTGGCAGATTATCGAATGACTGCGCATGCACTGCAATGCGCAGGCACGTCGCCAAACAGCGACAGGATGGGGTGAAAATTTTGATCACACGGGCATTCGCAAGGTGATTAACAGGAAGCGGACGCTTGTGGGTGGCAACTGACCGTTTTCTGGGAGTGTCAGGAGAAACGCAGGCGTTCCCAAGCGGTTTCAGGGCAGGTGTGTGACGTCAGCTCCAGACCCAAACAGCCTGTTTGTATTGCACTGTAGGAGTAAGTCTTGGGCTGCGCACCAAAAAAAAAATATCATTCGATGGTGAGTGAGCTGCAAACGGATTTGCAGGTGTTCGCTGTCTGTCGGAATTTTCGAATGCCGTACACATGCATTCGCACACTTGCACGCGGTGGGTTTTCACTCTCCCTGATCACAAATCTCTGCAAATTTGCAGCACAGGGATCAGGTCTGAATTAGGCCCAAAATCAGGTGGAATGAGCAATGCACAAATAGCTGATGTGTTTCCCAACAAAGGAACAGAGAAGTTAAAGGTTTCACAGATCTACTCCAGGCCACTTTCAACAACTTAACAGCCCATGTAAACAGATATATTTTATTAGGACAGTGGGCGAGTACAACGTCACTACTGAAAACAATCTAGATTTAGTCCGCCGGATCGGACGATATATCGTGTGCATATCGCCAAGTGTGTACCCAGCCTTACTCACAGAAATCAGCTAAACAATTCTTGCCATGTCTCCACTGGTGCAGAGAAACCTGGTGAGGACAATTAAGAAGCTGCACCAGGGAAAAAGTGGTTGTTTGAAGAGTCCCCCTACTCTGTACCACCACCCTGACATGGATGTCACAGTAGTAATGACTGCAAGAATGCTGTTACACTAAACGGGAGGTCTACAAATGGCTATTTGCAATTCACCAACTCTACTTAAAAGGCAACCACCACATAAGTACCAACTTTAGAACCTCCAAAAAATAAAATCTATCAAATATCTCATATCACTAATTATTAATTTTCTTAATATAGCACCAGCCCACTTGAGAGCTGCACAATTAAAAAGTAAGTTCAGTACCCGTATCCAACTTTACCACTGATCATTTACTTTTCTAGAGATGGTTATACAAGCCCTCCTCCCCCACTGACTGGTTTTTGCAGGAATGAAGTCCAAGTTCCAGTTTGTGGGACAGTTGATGCTCCCCAACCCTAGAATCTGGGGGTGGATTATTAGATCTACACTAAAAAAAAAAAAATAGGTCGACCACTAATGGTAGACATACATTAGTTTGACAGGGTCAAAAGGTCGACATGGAAATGGTAGATAATTTCTTTGTTGTTTTTTCAGTGTTTTGTCACTTTTCTGCCACAGACAAGCCCCATTAGTGTGCCGCTTCACACACCATGCTTTGGGCAAGGTTACTATTCCCAATCCTGGTCCACGTGGATGGTAAAGTATGGGGGGCGGAAAGAAGCAAAAAGTGTCGACCATTGTCCGGTCGACCTTTTCAAATACTTTTTACATGTCGACCTTTTGACCCTGTCGACCTAATGCATGTCCACCACTAGTGATCAACCTATTGATCGGATACCCTAGAAACTTTGGGGTATTTTTAAGTGCAGGTTTAGAAAAGTGGAGATGTTGACCCTAGCATTCAATTAGATTCTGGCTATTATCTTCTAGAAGATGCTAGATAAATGATTAGTAGAACTGGATTAGTGGCTATGGGCAACATCTCCAGATTTGAAAACCTGCGCTTTAGTAAATCTACCCCTATGTGGGGCTTGATACTGAATACTTCTTCAGTATTCTGATATAGGACGAGTTAATTTTTAGTAAAATCCTAGTACATATTAACATAAACATAAATGATTACATAGCACTATAAATACCACTTAACGCTGGGTAATAACACATGCAGGAGAAGTGCAAAAATAAATGGAAGAGATTAGCCTCAGTAACAGACTTATTAGACCATAATGATGTGGGGGAAAAACAAAAGACAGGAAGATACAGGTCTCAAAATAGTTACACGGTTTACTTTTATTTCACTGATCAATAAAGTCTACATTGAATAACAGTGGTAAATAGGATACAGGAAGGTTACACTAATTGTTCTCTATCACAAGCAGCATTACAAGTAGGGGGCCTGTGAGACTCAAGCTATTGTTGAACAACAAGTCCCAGTGTGGAATGTTGCTTCCACACTGGGACTTGTTGTTCAACAATAGCTTGAGTTATTAGTCTGTTATTAGCAGTATAGCGGCATCTAGCTCCAAGAACTGGAGAGTCAGCAGTATCTGAGGTATCCTACGTTGTCTCTTACAGAGACAGATTATTCTCCACTTGTCAAAGTTTTTTTTAAATTTTTTAATTGAAGCATTAAAGTACAGTACATCTGTAGCTGTGTAAAGGTTAGTACACACTAACTATTATCTCAGCGATGAGTGCATACCCGCTAGATCGTTAATGATGCGCGCTACCGCGAGTCCCTAGCAACATCTCCCTTCGAATGTACATGTAGCTCAATCTGGGGATGAAGCTAGCAATGCCATGTTGTCCAACGCAGCATAGCCTCGCTTCACCCAGACGTTCCATCGCTGCCAACATCGGCAAGGGTGTATGCACTTGCAGATGTCAGCACCCCGCCGGGTCCCAACGCCGCAGATATCGCCGGGTACACATCGTTTAGGGTGTACCCGGATTAAATGGAAAAACGGCTTGTAAATAAAATTCAGATTTTAAGAAAAAAGTTTGTTTGGTTTTTTTAAATTGGCCAAAAATAGTCATTCTATTAATACGTAATTACATGAAAGTGTAAGTTTTTTTTCTTTTTATTTAAATAAACCAAATACACATGCTATTCGCTTCATTTTTAATATCAAAATATTTTTGTTTGGGTCAGTACGGGGAGGGGTTTACAGGCTATTGTAAACAAAAATTTTTAATGACGCTACCTGCAGATTTTTGCTGTACAAATTCCCGCTACCATTTTTTTTTTCACAATTGAATATCACGCAGTAATGAAAAACTGGTTGTAGGGCCCGCAGTGATTTTTACAGCAATATGCCAAATATAACTATTCAGAAACATCCCTCCATAGGTAAAGGGGAGTGAAATCCATTTTTATGGCAATTTTAACATGTAAACGAAGATGACCATTGATGGATCTTATTCTGACCAAGTGAATAATGGTCAATAGAATATTAATATAACATGCATACCGAAAAACAACCTCTTCCACCAGAACAAGGGGCTGGGCTGCACACCCCGACCCCCAATTCAATGAGACTTTCTTCCAGGTGTCCTGAGCACTACCAGACAGACAGGAGAGTTACAAAGGAGGGAATGACCAGCTTATCCCAAATTTGTTTTACATAACATGATTATGGCACTCGGAGGTTTAAGCACATCATACATGGTCCAAAGGACAGGAATGCAAGGTCTGACCTAGAAAGAAATATTTGACATACAGACAAGATCTTTATGTGAATTACTTTGTGCACCACAGAGAGCAAAAACCATAAAACACAACTACATTTGTAACATTTCCTTAGTATTTCAATTATTTCTGTTACCGATTTACTCAAACATTAACAACATGCAAACATGTTTTAAAAACATTAAAATACGAACATTTAGAAGTCAGCTTACCTACCTCCCACATTATTTCCTAAAAATAAATCTATAAAAAAAAATAAGTGAGGGCAAGAGCAGGGTTGTTTAATAGAAAATAGGATTTTAAATACCTACCGGTAAATCCTTTTCTCGTAGTTCATAAGGGATATTGGGGACAGATCAGTACGATGGGGGATAGACGGGTCCAAAGGAGCCAGTGCACTTTACATTTCTTCAACTGGGTGTGCTGGCTACTCCCCTCTGTGCCTCCTCTTACAGGTAAAACAGTGCCCAAAGGAGAATGACATACTTGAGAGAAGGAAGATAACAAAAGGTGTGGTGAGATTTACACACCAGCACACCAACATATAAAACTTAGCCAGCAACACCTGGCAACATTAACAGCAATAGCTGAACTGGAAACACAGACCAGAGAACCTGCAGAAAGTCACTGCACAGAAGCGGGCGCCCAATATCCCTTATGGACTATGAGAAAAGGATTTACCGGTATGCATTTAAAATCCTATTTTCTCTAGCATCCATAAGGGATATTGGGGACAGATTAGCACGATGGGGGATGTCCCAAAGCTTCCAGAACGGGCGGGAACGGGGAGACATCTGCAGCACCGCCTGCCCAAACTGGGTATCCTCTTTGGCCAGAGTATCAAACTTGTAGAACTTCACAAAGAAGTTCTTCCCCCGGCCAGGTAGCAGCTCGAACACAGTTGTAGAACCAAGACTCCACGGGCAGCCGCCCAGTAATAGCCTACCGACCTGGTAGAGTGGGCCTTCAGGAACTGTGGAACAGGTAAGGCTGCCGACGCATAGGCCTGTTGGATAGTAAGCCTAATCCAACAAGCAACAGACTGCTTTGAAGCAGGGCAACCCTTTTTCTGCACATCGTAGAGCACGAACAAGGAATCAGTCTTTCTGATCCGAGCTGTCCTCTTGACATAGACTTTCAAGGCTCGCGCTGCATCCAATGCCTCCGGAGGGGCAGAAGTGTCAGAACTGGACGGAATCACAATAGGTTGATTCAAGTGAAATGCGGAGACCACCTTCGGCAGGAACTGCTGTCTAGTCTTCAGCCCCGCTGTTCTCGTAAAAAGACCAAGTACAGATTTTTGCATGACAAGGCCCCCAATTCTGAGACACGCCTAGCAGAAGCCAGGGCCAGTAACATCACCATTTTCCACGTGAGGTACTTAACGTCTACTGTCGTCAGAGGTTCAAACCAGGAGGACTGTAGAAAGTGTAACACTACATCCAGGTCCCAAGGTGCCGTAGGCAGCACAAATGGAGGTCATATGTGAAGCACTCATTGCAAGAAGGACTGAACTTCCGGCAAGAGAGCCAACTTCTTCTGGAAGAAGATGGAAAGAGCTGAAATCTGGACCTTAATGGATCCGAGACGTAAGCCTTTATCCACTCCAGCCTGCAGGAAACGTAGGAACCTTCCCAAGTGGTATTCAGCAGTGGGATATGTGCATTCCTCGCAGCAGGAGACATATCTCCGCCAGATATGATGATAGTATTTTGACGTCACAGGTTTTCTGGCTTGCACCATAGTTGCAATGACCTTCTTGGAAAGCCCTTTGTGAGTTAGGATGTTCCGCTCAACTTCCATGCCATCAAACGAAGCTGCCGTAAGTCCGGGTAGACAAACGGCCCTTGTTGAAGACGTTTCCTTCTTAGTGGTAGAGGTCAAGGGTCCTCTACGGACATGTCCAGAAGAGCCGCGTACCACGCTCTTCGGGGCCAATCCGGGGCAATCAAGATTGCTCTCACTCTTTGATGCCTGACTCGCTTGCGCACCCTTGGGATCAACAGAATAGGAGGAAACATGTAAACCAGCTGGTAAGGCCAAGGCGATGTCAGCACATCCACTGCGCTCGCCTGACGGTCCCTGGTTCATGAGCAATAGCAGCGAAGCTTCTTGTTAAGGTGAGAGGCCATCAAGTCGATCGGTGGGCATGCCCACCTGTCGATGATCTGTTGAAACACCTGAGGGTGTAGTCCCCACTCCCCGGGTGGAGGTTGTGGCGACTCAGGAAATCCGCTTCCCAGTTGTCCACTCCCGAAATGGAGATCGCAGACAGTGCTCTTGCATTTCTTTCTGCCCAGAGGAGTATTCTTGACACTTCTCGCATGCAGGCCCTGTTTTTTGTCCCTCCTTGTCCATTGATGTGGCATTGTCCGACTGAACCTGGATCGCCTGATCCCGGAGCAGAGGGGAGGCCTGAATCAGAGCATTGTAAATGGGCCAAAGTTCCAGGATGTTGATCAGAAGGAGGGCCTCTTGGGCAGACCACCTGCCCTGGAACTGCGTCCCCTGGGTGACAGCTTCTCATCCTCTTAGACTCGCATCCGTCGTGAGGAGTATCCAATCCTGAATCCCAAAGCGTCCACCTTCCAGCAGGTTGGAAGACTGTAGCCACCACAGGAGGGAAATCCTGGCCTGGGGTGACAGCTGAATCATCCGGCGCATCTGAAGATGGGAACCGGACCACTTGTTCAGGATGTCCAATTGGAACGGTCTGGCATGAAACTTTCCGAACTGAATCGCCTCGTACGAGGCCACCATCTTTCCCAACAATTTTATGCAAAGATGAATGGAGACTCGAGCAGGTCAAGCACCATGCGAACCATTTCTTGAAGAGTTCTCACTTTTTCCTCTGGGAGGAACACTTTCTGTGCTACAGTATCCAGTAGCATCCCCAGAAACAGGAGCCGTTGAGACTAGTGTTCCTTCTAGGCTGTTTCAGCAGGGTGCTGCACCCTGCCCATTTTTGAAATGTGAAAAAGCACCCTGCCCTTTTTCAGTGCACCCTGCAGGACCATAAATCGCCCCCTTGTATACAGAATGCAACAGTCAGAGTGCATGTTACAATGTTGTCGTCTACTCCTTACCCACCTCTGAAATTGGGACACAATTTCTATCCTTTAGCCAACTGGATGGCAGAGGAGGCACTGTAAATAACACAGCACTCTGATCAAGGGGGAAAGAACAGGGTAAGCAGTGTACTGCTTACAGTATTTCCCTAGTAGAACAGACTTATTTTTTTTTTCCTATATATTTTAACCCATTGTTTAACTTTTCTGTTTTAGAACACATAGAAGACTGGACATATACAGTATGTTTCTCAGTACAGATGTTAGGTGTCTTACATGTATGCATGGGTATATGATTTACTAAGGGCAAAATGTATGTACAAAAACTATAAACATATGCGCTATGCTTTGTGCGCAAAGCGTCACATCAAAAATAAAAATGTGCCCTCTTCAATGCTCAGCACCCTGCCCTAAAAAATTCCTAGAGTGAACACTAGAGACGGTTCCAGGTGGGACTTCAGCAGGTGGAGGATCCACCTGTCGAAGTCAAAAATATTACATAGAGAGAACATACAGACTCCACACATTATGGTCGCTATGCTTGCAAATACGCGCAGCGAGCAAATCAATATATAGTAACATATGCATTTACACAAACATGCCACCACAAAAATAGATTCAATACATATTTCATACAGCACATAATTATAACATATCAAGCGCCAGACATCATAATGTTTTAAAATTATATAATGGAGTAACGTCATGTATGTGTATTACTGGGACGAAGCAAGATGGACATGTCGTGTTTGGTATTAAAGCAACCAGATTAATGTGTATATCAATTTGATGCCTGTTAAATTGTAGCTCATTGCAACAAGTAGATATGATTAAATGCATGAAAGCTAAAGTCACTTATTAGAACAATGGATTTCCTGGAAGACAGCATGATTGTAGCCTGGAGCCAGTGGCTTTCTCCTGTAATTACACTATAAAGGCTGGACGTTGCTTGCATATGAACTGACCAATAAACTCATCATGAATGAGAAAGTTCCCTCCCCTAGACTAGTTACAAGAGATCTGCATACGCCCCCAAGAGACTCAGTGTATTGCTGAAGAGACACACAGAAGCGTGCTTTTTCCCCTGGGTCCTGAGTGTTGGTAATATTTTGCTTCTGTTAGCTGGAGTTGAGACACAGCGAAAGATGGAGGAACTGGAGCGTAGAAAGCATTGAGCAAAATATGGTAATTGTATCGCTGGCCATGTATGTATTTGAATTAGTATGTATGTATGTATGTATGTATGTATGTATGTATGTATGTATGTATGTATGTATATATATATATATATATATATATATATATACACACACACACACACACACACACACACACACACATATATATATATACATACACACACACATATATATACACACACATACACACATACATACATATGTACACATATAACAAATATATACATCAATGAGCTTTGGAACTCAGATAATGTGTGGGTGTATTGTTTTCTCTTATGGGATGCAGTGTTTTGCAATGTATAGCGCACATTCATAGCACATGGTAATAAGATGCGCAGGCATCCACAGTATATATTAGAGCAGGCATTTTAAATATTTGTTAGAAAGCAATTTGACATTTACACACCCGTGGTGAGACACAAGTTGGATAGTGCGATCTATATGGAGCAATAGAAGCTAACTGGAACTTGCTTTTATCAGGAGATCGTCCAGGTATGGAATTACGTTGACCCCCTGGACCCTGAGCCGAAACATAATTTCCGCCATCACCTTCGTGAACACCCTCGGAGCTGTAGACAGGCCGTAGGGTAACATCTGAAACTGGTAGCGATCGTTCAGTAGGGCGAATAGCAGATAGGCCTGATGAGAAGGCCAAATTGGGATATGGAGGTAAGTGTCCTTGATATCCAGGGACACTAGGAATTCCTGTTCCAGGCCTGCGATCACCACTCTCAAATATTCCATCTTGAATTTGAAAACCTTCAGGTAAGGATTCAAGGACTTCAGATTCAGAATGGGTCTCACAGACCTGTCTGGTTTTGGTACTACGAACAGACTGGAGTAGTAACCTTATCCACGTTGTTGTAAGGGTACTGGAACAATGACCTGGGACTGGACCAACTTGTTGATGGCCAGTAGCAGCGTACCTTGCATATTTTCCAAAGCTGGTAAGCTTGATTTGAAAAATCATTGGGGAGGAGCACCGTCGAACTCCAGCTTGTAACCCTGAGAGATAATGTCCCTTACCCAAGCATCTTGGCAGGAACTGTCCCAGATGTGGCTGTAGTGACGTAACCGAGCTCCCACCATGAGATCCCCTCGGGGTGGGTGGGCACTGTGATGCTGAAGTCTTTGCAGAAGCAGAATTGGTGCTCTGAGCCTGAGATCCGGCAACGGCTGGTTTCTTAGGCCTACCTCTGGTGCCTCTAGCTGCGTTGGAGGCACCCCTGGCCCTAGATCGAAATCTAGAGGACCGAAAGGACTGAGTAGACAGTCCCAAGTAGGTACGTCTAGCAGGCGGAGCTCCTGAAGGGAGAAACGTGATTTCCCAGCAGTAGCTTTGGAGATCCATGTGTCCAATTCACCTCCAAAGAGCCATTCACCTGTAAAGGGAAGAGATTCCACCTTACATTTGGAGTCAGCATAAGCAATCCACTGACACAACCATATGGCTCTGCACACAGACACAGCCATTTCAGAGGTCCTAGCATTAATATTGCCAATCTCTTTAAGGGAGTCACAGAGGACTCTTGCAGTATCCCGAATGTGTTTTAGAAAAGTTACAGTAATAACTAAGGTCATATCACCTGAAAGACCTTCCTGAATTTGAGAAACCCAGGGATGAATTGCATGCGTCATCCAGCAACCAGCAATGACCGGTCTTTGAGCTACACCTGCAGCAGTGTAGATAGGAAAATTGAGGCCACTCTAAAATCTATCTGCCGGGTCCTTTACCATAAATGAGCCAATAGCAGGAAGTACCGCCTTTTTAGAAAGGCAAGAGACAGACATCCAATGCTGGAGATTCTTCCCAGAATTTCCTGCCTTCAGGGGCAAAGGGGAATGTATGCAGAAACCATTTGGACACCTGATATTTAAAATAGCCTGGAAAAATCCAGATAAAAAATAAGTCATCCAATTCCCTGGAATCAGGAAATGTGACTATCAGTTTGTCTTGTGGGAGGAAAAATGACTGCTGTGTATTAGCATCCTCCAGGGGGAGCTTTAACACATCCCAAATAGCCAATATGAGGGGTTCAATACCCTGGGTAGGGGTGGAATCCCTACTTATGGGGTCCACATCATCCATCATCATCAGTATCTGATAGGACTGCAGGTAGAACACGTTTTTGTGCACCTGTAGCAGACAGGAGGGGATGTTTAGCAGTTAGACTTGCCACTGCTTGTTGCAGTTCCTGAGTTTTATTTGCATTTGCAGTAAGCTGAGATGACATATCAGATAACATAGTTTTGATAGCCCCCAACCAGGAGGGCTCTGGACTCTCCCCCCATATTGTTATCAGCATTCTGAGATGTCCGACTACATTGCTCACATGATATTGAGCCAGATGAACTAGGGGAGAATCTAGCATTACAAAACACTGCATAACTTCGGTTTTACCATTGTGAAGAAGAAAAAATAAGATTTTAAACCTACCGGTAAATCTTTTTCTCCTAGTCCGTAGAGGATGCTGGGGACTCCGTAAGGACCATGGGGTATAGACGGGCTCCGCAGGAGACATTGGCACTCTAAAGACTTTAGATGGGTGTGCACTGTGCACTGGCTCCTCCCTCTGTGCCCCTCCTCCAGACCTCAGTTAGAGAACTGTGCTAAGAGGAGACGGACAGTACGAGGAAAGGATTTTTGTTAATCTAAGGGCAAGATACATACCAGCCCACACCGTACAACTCGGAACATACGAACCAGTTAACAGTATGAAACAAAACAGCATCAGCCCGAGACTGATCAAAACTGTAACATAACCCTTATGTAAGCAATAACTATATACAAGTCTTGCAGAATTTTGTCCGCACTGGGACGGGCGCCCAGCATCCTCTACGGACTAGGAGAAAAAGATTTACCGGTAGGTTTAAAATCTTATTTTCACTTACGTCCTAGAGGATGCTGGGGACTCCGTAAGGACCATGGGGATTATACCAAAGCTCCAGACCAGGCGGGAGAGTGCGGATAACTCTGCAGCACCGATTGAGCAAACATGAGGTCCTCATTAGCTAGGGTATCAAACTTGTAGAACTTTGCAAAAGTATTTGAACCCGACCAAGTCGCCGCTCGGCAAAGCTGTAATGCCGAGACGCCTCGGGCAGCCGCCCAAGAAGAGCCCACCTTCCTAGTAGAATGGGCCTTTACCGAATTTGGTAACGGCAATCCAGCCGCAGAATGAGCCTGCTGAATCGTGTTACAGATCCAGCGAGCAATAGTCTGTTTAGAAGCAGGAGCGCCAAGCTTGTTGGCTGCATACAGGACAAACAGTGCCTCTGTTTTCCTTATCCGAGCCGTCCTGGCTACATAAATCTTTAAGGCCCTGACTACATCAAGGGACTTGGAATCCTCCAAGTCACCCGTAGCCACAGGCACCACGATAGGTTGGTTCATATGAAAAGATGAAACCACCTTAGACAAAAATTGAGGACGAGTCCTTAATTCTGCTCTATCCACATGGAAAATCAGATAGGGGCTCTTGTGAGACAAAGCCGCCAATTCGGACACCCGCCGTGCAGATGCCAAGGCCAACAACATGACCACCTTCCAAATTTTAAATCCACCGTTTGAAGAGGCTCAAACCAGTGAGATTTTAGGAACTGTAACACCACGTTAAAGGTCCCATGGTGCCACTGGGGGTACAAAAGGAGGCTGGATGTGCAGCACTCCCTTTACAAAAGTCTGGACTTCTGGGAGAGAAGCCAATTCCTTCTGAAAAAAAATTGATAGGGCCGAAATCTGTGCCTCAATGGAGCCTAACTTTAGGCCCACATCCACTCCTGTCTGTAGAAAGTGGAGAAAACGGCCCAGATGGAAATCTTCAGTAGGAGCATTCTTGGCTTCACACCAAGATACATACTTCCTCCAGATGCGGTGATAATGTTTCGCCGTCACCTCCTTCCTAGCCTTAATCAGAGTAGGGATGACTTCCTCCGGAATACCTTTCCCTGCTAGGATTTTGTGTTCAACCGCCATGCCGTCAAACGTAACCGCGGTAGATCTTGGAACACGCAGGGCCCTTGCTGCAATAGGTCTTCCCTGAGAGGAAGAGGCCACGGATCTTCTGTGAGCATTTCCTGAAGATCTGAATACCAGGCCATTCGAGGCCAATCCGGAACAATGAGTATTGTCAGCACTCTTTTTCGTCTTATGATTCTCAGTATTTTTTAGATGAGCGGAAGAGGAGGGAACACATAGACCGACTGAAACACCCATGGTGTCACCAGGGTGTCCACCGCTACTGCCTGAGGGTCCCTTGACCTGGGACAATACATCCGAAGCTTCTTGTTGAGGCGTGACGCCATCATGTCTATTTGTGGAAGTCCCCACTGACTTGCTATGTCTGCAAAAACTTCTTGATGAAGTCCCCACTCTCCTGGATGGAGATCGTGTCTGCTGAGGAAGTCTGCTTCCCAGTTGTCCACTCCCGGAATGAAGACTGCTGACAGAGCGCTGGCGTGATTTTCCGCCCAGCGAAGAATCCTGGCGGCTTCTGCCATTGCCACTCTGTTCCTTGTCCCGTCTTGGCGGTTTACATGAGCCACAGCTGTGACGTTGTCTGATTGAATCAGAACCGGTAGGTTGCGAAGAAGAGTCTCCGCTTGTCGTAGGCCGTTGTATATGGCCCTCAATTCCAGTACGTTGATGTGTAGACAAGCCTCCTGGTTTGACCATAGTCCCTGAAAATGTCTTCCTTGTGTGACTGCTCCCCATCCTCGGAGGTTCGCGTCCGTGGTCACCAGAACCCAGTCTTGAATACCGAACCTGCGACCTTCGAGAAGGTGAGCACTCTGCAGCCACCACAGGAGAGATACCCTGGCCCTGGGGGACAGGCTTATTTTCTGATGTATCTGTAGATGGGACCCCGACCACTCGTCCAGAAGGTCCCACTGAAATGTCCTCGCATGAAACCTGCCGAAGGGGATGGCCTCGTAGGTCGCCACCATTTTTCCCAGTACTCGAGTGCATTGATGGACTGACACTTTTTTCGGTTTTAACAGGTCTCTGACCATGTTCTGGAGTTCCTGGGCTTTTTCCATCGGGAGAAAAACCCTCTTTTGTTCCGTGTCCAGAATCAACTGTGACTTTGGTAGATTTAGAATCCAGCCATGTTGCTGCAGCACTCTCAGGGAGAGTGACACGCTTTTTTGCAACTGATCTCTCGATCTCGCTTTTATCAGGAGATCGTCCAAGTACAAGATAATTGTGACTCCCTGCCTGCGCAGGAGCACCATAATTTCCGCCATTACCTTGGTGAAAATCCTCGGGGCCGTGGAAAGCCCAAACAGCACCCTCCAGGCTGGAGATAACTGCCCGGAGTGATTCCATCTTGAATTTGAACTCTCTCAAGTACAGGTTTAGGGATTTTAGATTTAGAATGGGTCTGACCGAGCCATCCGGTTTCGGGACCACAAACAGGGTTGAATAGTACCCCTTCCCCTGTTGAACTAGGGGCACCTTGACAATCACTTGTTGTTGACAAAGTTTTTGAATTGCAGCTAAAACTATCTCCCTTTCTAGGGGAGAAGCTGGTAAAGCCGATTTGAAAAATCGTCGAGGAGGCACATCTTCGAATTCCAGCTTGTAGCCTTGGGATACAATCTCGATCGCCCAAGGATCCACGTCTGACTTAACCCAGACCTGGCTGAAGAGTCGAAGACGTGCCCCCACCGGCGCGGGCTCCCTCAGTGGAGCCCCAGCGTCATGCGGTGGATTTAGTAGAAGCCGGGGAGGACTTCTGCTCCTGGGAACTAGCCGTAGCAGGCATTCTTTTCCCTCTACCCTTACCTCTGGCGAGGAAGGAAGAGCCCCGACCTCTTCTGGACTTATGCGACCGAAAGGACTGCATCTGATATTGCGGTGTTTTCTTTTGCTGTGGGGGAACATAAGGTAAAAGGGTAGATTTACCTGTGGTAGCTGTGGAAACCAGGTCCACGAGACCTTCCCCAAATAAAACCTCACCCTTGTAAGGCAAAACTTACATGTCTTTTTGAGTCGGCATCACCCGTCCATTGACGGGTCCACAGGGCTCGCCTAGCAGAAATCGCCATGGCGTTGGCTCTTGAACCTAACAGCCCAACGTCTCTGGAAGCGTCTCTCATACATAAGACTGCGTCTTTAATATGACCTAAGGTCAATAAAATGCTATCCCTATCTAGGGTATCAATGTCAGATGACAAGGTATCTGCCCAAGCTGCTACAGCGCTACAAACCCAAGCCGACGCTATTGCCGGTCTGAGCAAGGCCCCCGTATGTGCATAAATTGATTTTAAGGTAGTTTCCTGTCTGCGACCAGCAGGATCCTTGAGGGCTGCCGTATCTGGATACGGTAGCGCCACCTTTTTGGACAAGCGCATTAAAGCCTTGTCCACCTTGGGCGAGGATTCCTACGTAACCTGTCCTGTGCAGGGAAAGGATACGACATAAGAATTCTCTTGGGAATCTGCAGTTTCTTGTCTGGAGTTTCCCAAGCCTTTTCAAATAACGCGTTCAGCTCATGAGATGGGGGAAAGGTTACCTCAGGTTTCTTTTCCTTAAACATGCATACCCTCGTGTCAGGGACAGAGGGGTCAGCTGCGATATGTAAAACATCTTTTATTGCAATAATCATATAATGAATACTTTTGGCCACCCTTGGGTGTAACCTTGCATCATCGTAGTCGACACTGGAGTCAGAATCCGTGTCGGTATCAGTGTCTGCTACTTGGGACAGGGGACGTTTCTGAGACCCTGTGATACAGCCAAAGCCATGGCTTGACTCCCTGACTTTTCTCTGGACTCTGCTTTGTCCATTCTCTTATGTAATAAAGACACATTTGCATTTAAAACATTCCACATATCCAGCCAATCAGGTGTCGGCGTCGCCGGAGACACCACAATCATCTGCTCCACCTCCTCCTTAGATGAGCCTTCCGCTTCAGACATGCCGACACACACGTACCGACACCCCCACACACTCAGGGATAGATATATATATAGATAGATAGATAGATAGATAGATAGATAGATAGATAGATAGATAGATAGATAGATATATATATATATATAGATATTATGCTGCTTGAAAAAGGCTATTAAAAGAGCCGAAACGTTGCTTAAGAGAAGCAAGATGTCATGAGTTATTTATTTGGCTGAATAAGTCCGCAGAGTGCCGTACGTTTGGATGATATATATAGAGAGAGAGAGACAGTCCCCCAATAAGGCCCTTTGGAGAGAGAGAGCGCGAGTATGCCAGCACACACCCAGCGCCACCGGATACTGGAATAAAATCCCAGTCAGTACAGCGCTTTTATAAATATACTCGCTGCGCCAAATAAATGTGCCCCCCCCCCCCTCTTTTTGCCCTCTGTATGTGTTCAGCAGTGGACAGTCCGGGGAGCCAGCCTCTCTGCAGCGTGCTGTGGAGAAAATGGCGCTGGTTAGTGCTGAGGGATCAAGCGCCCCCCCCTCACCGGTGGGCTTCGATCCCGCTCAAATCTTTACACTGGCGGGGGTTTTTGCCATATACTGCCTCCGCAGTATATATATCTCTGCCAGTGTCCCTAAAAGGTTAATAATTGCTGCCCATGGAGCCCCCCCTGCGCCCTGCACCCATACAGTGCCGCCAGTGTGTGTGTGTGTGTGTGTGTGTGTGTGTGTGTGTGTTTGGAGCAATGGCGCGCAGCGTTACCTCATAGAAGATCCGAAGTCTTCTGCCGCCTTTGAAGTCTTCTTTCTTCTCATACTCACCCGGCTTCTATCTTCCGGCTCTGTGAGGAGGACAGCGGCGCGGCTCCGGGACGAACGGCGAGGGTGAGACCTGCGTTCCGACCCTCTGGAGCTAATGGTGTCCAGTAGCCTAAGAAGCAGAGCCTATCATTTAAGTAGGTCTGCTTCTCTCTCCTCAGTCCCACGATGCAGGGAGCCTGTTGCCAGCAGTGCTCCCTGAAAATAAAAAATCTAACAAAAGTCTTTTACAGAGAAACTCAGTAGAGCTCCCCTGCAGTGCACCCAGTCTCCTCTGGGCACAGGATCTAACTGAGGTCTGGAGGAGGGGCATAGAGGGAGGAGCCAGTGCATACCCATCTAAAGTCTTTAGAGTGCCCATGTCTCCTGCAGAGCCCGTCTATACCCCATGGTCCTTACGGAGTCCCCAGCATCCTCTAGGACGTAAGAGAAACAGGTACAATACACATACAACACAGCCTGAAATAAAATACAAGCCTGTCCTATTGCATGTGATAGGAGACACAGGAGAGAGGACACTAGTGCACCAAACACTGCACAGCCCCAGTGAGGCGGTCAGCATTTTATATATGTAGACAACAGTGAGACTGTATTATGAAAAATCCCTCAGAGGGATGTTACTAGTGCACACTATAGCGGCTCTCCCCCTCTACACCCGGTACCAGTGATCCAGGGACTGTTATGGAGGAGCTGTTGAGGCTGCTGCTGCTATGCAGAGGAAAGCGCCAAAATGCCGCTGAGCCCGCTCTCATGTAGCTCAGTCCCCCGCCATGGCGCCGGAGCTACTGTTTTATATTTATACTGGCCATGTCTCCCTATGTTTGTAGCTTCACATAAATGTTTGATACAATGTATTTTAGCTAGTGTCACGCAGGGGCTACAGCGGGTCCCCCCCAGGAGGGACCCGTACGCCTCAACCGCGCTTCAGCTGAACAGTGAACCGGGGAAACTCTGGAGCTTGCAGAGTGTGCAAACCCTCCTGAGGGCACTTTTTTCTAAACTGAGCTGAAGGAGGAGGCATAGAGGGGAGGAGCCAGCACACCCAGTTGGAAGAAATTTAAAGTGCACTGGCTCCCTTGGACCCGTCTACACCCCATTGTACTAATCTGTCCCCAATATCCCTTATGGATGCTAGAGAAATACTGGATATAAATTGCACTTCAGATGTTGGATCTGGTAGAGGCAAAGGTTATATTAACTTGGCAGCAAGTTCTATCAAAGACAAGTCTGACTTAAGGGTCTATCTAATGCATGTCGGATCCTTTCAGACGGAAAGGATCCAACAATGCAGTATTCAATTTGCGGACAAATCAAACAGGTTTTGGCCGTTATCGACAATGTCAATCCGACTTTTTTTAAAGTCAGATTGACATTTTTCGGAAACGGGGATAAAACCTGTCGGATTTGGCCGCTAAATCCAGCACAACACGTGGATCCGCGGCGAATCCGCCGATCCCAGTGTTTCTCGACAAGTCGGAATTGCCGACCTGTCGGAAAAATGGCAGCCCCATTGACTAGGTCGAATCACGATTAAACTTAAAAAGTCGGAAACTGCCGTCTTTCCGATAAGACGGCAGTTCCAACTATAATTGAATACACCCTTTAGCATTTATCACTATTGGCGAAAATTAATGGTTTTGAAAACCCGTCGGTTTAGTAAATACATCTTCAAGTCTCATCATTGGTGACACCTCTGTCCCACCTTTGCTGATAAAAAATGTTTTTTCGACACGCAACTATCGGAACATTTCCGGACAGAACACAACTGTTCTCTGAATTCAATCAAATATTTCACTGACCTGACTCACGTCAAACCGAATTGGAGAAATCGTAATAAAGAAAAGATACTAGCCAGAACAGAGATGAGGATGATCTTTAATTTACATACGCTAACCCCCACTGTCCTAAATCAAGACTTTTAAATAAAATGGTTTCTCCAAGACACAAAAACTCCAGAAAAGACAACACACTTACTCATTACAAACCAGATCATATTATATAAAAAAAACAAATCGTATCTCTACAGTTTTACATCTAATAGGAGACCATTTTATAAAACCTTCGCTACTTGTTATCATTGGTTCTATAACCAAAACTACTTCATTTTGTTACATATTATTTATAGAGGTAATATGGAAGAAAATTCAGACTCCCATTTGACATCAGTATTTGAGTAAAACATATGCCCTAGAAGATATTTGACTAAAATCCCATGAAAAGACAAAACCACCAATCCAGGATATAGTAAAATAGATTACTATTATATCATCTTCACCATGATGGGATTCCGATATAGAAGACACTTCTGATCAACTGCACCATGAATTTCCTTATTCCAAAATGGAGGAATCTGCACTTCCGGCTGCTCTGCTTTTACTATAATCCAGGACATAGTATTATAATGTCATATTTAGACCCTCTTTTCTATCTCCACCATAAGATTCAGATATAGAAGTTTGGACTTCAAAAACAACTTTTATACATCAATTCTACCAAAGAATACCATGCTCAACCGACACCCTTATCTAAAATGGCAGCAAAGACACTCCCGGCAAACGTTATTATATCCTTCCCTATTCCAAAATGGCTGAAAAAGCACCCCTGGCCGTTCAGATCCTACTTTAGGTCCCTCAACGCTCTCTATATGGATAAACACTTCACCCAGCCTCACTACTGCATTGCTTAGCTGCCGGACTGAAGTTTTATCGTTTAAACATAGATTTGGAAACATAAGAAATCGTTCATTTCCGCGGACGTCACTTCCGGTGGACCCCAAATTACCGCCCATTCAATCACTTCTCACCCTTTATAAGGACCCCAAGGCATAGGGAGGCTACCAGCCTTGAAAGAGAGACCATAGCAGTATTGAAACGTGTATGCCAGCGTCCAGCACCCTTTGCCACCTGCAAGATTGATGAGGAGAATCCCTGACCCGGAGGAGGACATAAGACCTGGGAGCCTATGCAGGGTATGTCCAGAATACCCTGCATTCTTCAATACCTGCACACCTCCTACTCCTGACTCCAGTAGGACTCCCATTCCTTTAACCGCACAGTCAGGGGTCAATTCAATCTATTTTATATTTTTGCACATTCTTTATGCCATTGTTTTTTATCAAACAAATCGTTCAGCGAATTGGAACAGTGACCACCTTGCCCACAGTGCGATAACAGCACAACACTGGGACATTCTTATTCATATGCCCTTATTTATCAATGAGTGATAAATTTCACTGTGAGTGATAAATTGCACCAGCCAATCCGCTCCTGTCATTTTTCAAACCAAGCCTGTGACATGGAAGTTAGGAGCTGATTGGCTGGTGCAATTTATCACTCACAGTGAAATTTATCACTCATTGATAAATAAGGGCTTTAATTATTAATTTTATTGCGAGTAATGCATGTTCTAATTAATCATTACTACAGAATGTTTTGAACCATTTCCAACCTTTTATATATGTTGTGTGATTTATACATTCTATATGATCTACATTTATACATTCTATATGATCTTATGATCCATTTCAATCAGGATTCAGGAGAAGACCTAGCACTGAAACAGCCCTGGTGTGTGTTAAATGATCTTCTGATGGCAAGAGACAGAGGTGACTGTTCAATATTAATCCTTCTGGATCTCTCGGCAGCATTTGATACCGTGGACCATGGGCTTCTGATTGAGCGACTGATTCATTTCTGTGGTCTGGATGGCACAGTCCTAAAATGGTTCAAATAATTTCTCACAGGCAGGTCACAGAGGGTATCGTCTGGATTATACTCATCACCACCAGTGCCATTGCCATGTGGTGTCCCACAAGGTTCTATATTATCCCCCATGCTTTTTGCAGTATACATGCTCCCATTGGGCAAAATAATCAGGCACCATGGCCTGGTCTACCACTGCTATGCAGATGATACACAACTGTACTTGTCCTTTGCTCCGGGCACTGATAACCCAATAGCAACCCTAAATGGCTGTCTAGCTGAGCTATAGGAGTGGATGAGCGCCAGTTAGCTGCGACTGAACCCGGATAAAACAGAGGTCCTTAGGATACGACCGCAACATCAAAGGACAAGACTGCAGCATAGCCAACCAACTGGATTTACACTCGGGGATTCAGAATTACAGACCAGTGATCGTGTGCGGAATCTTGGCGTTGCCCTGGATGGTGGCTTGACACTTAAACATCAGATATCAACCACAATCAAATCCTCATTCTTTCACCTGAGGAACATAGCCAGAATCAAGCACTTAATTCCCTCAGATGATATGCCAAAAGTCATACATGCATTTGTATCATCTCGATTAGACTACTGTAATGCCCTCTACCTTGGTCTCCCAGCAAAAGAATTGCAACGCTTACAGCTGGTGCAAAACACAGTTGCCAGGCTGTTAATCAACCAGCCCCTTTTTAGCCACATAACACCCATCCTCTACTCCCTTCACTGGCTGCCTGTAAGATGGCGAATCATCTTTAAGATTGGCTTACTGAGTTTCAAAGCATTACATGACCAGGGCCCAAGGTACCTAAAACAGCTTCTGACCCCATACTGCACCACTCGATAACTGCGATCTGTAGATGAAGGACTTTTAGCAGTACCTAGAATCTCCTGTAATTCATCTGGGGGTCGAGCTTTTAGTCATGCGGCTCCGACTCTATGGAACTCACTTCCCCGCACAGTGCGAGAGGCCCCAACTATAGAATCCTTCAAAAGTAGACTCAAGACTTTCCTGTTTACTCAAGCATTTCCATAGTGTCCCTTTTAGTATCTTCATGCTTCTGTATTTTATGAAAATGTACTTCATTATTTTCTGTACTAAATTATGCTATGGGGTATATGCAATTAGCGGCGAATCGCGTCAATTTTTCGGCCGTTTTTTAATTCGACACAATTCGACCGTCTAATTTCGGCAAGTGGGTGCCGAAATTGACCATATTCAATAAAAAAAAGAGTAGGAGTCCCCCGTATTTCCCCCCCCCCCCCCCCCAGTAGAACTACAGGTACCAGCGGGCCCGTTTTTCTCCCGCATGCTGGTACTTGTGGTTCTCCAAGTACCAGCTTGCAGGGGAGGCTTGCTGGGACTTCGTGGCACTCTCCTGATTGGCTGTATGCGCGTCTGCTGTCAGACAGCGCATCGCAAAGCCTCTCCATTATATTCAATGGTGGGAACTTTGCGTCAGCGGTGTAACCCCACCGCTACCCGCAAAGTTCCCACCATTGAAACTAATGGAGGGAGCTGTGCGATGCGCTGTCTGCCAGCAGACGCGCATACAGCCAATCAGGAGAGTGCCACGAAGTAGCGCTTCCTGATTGGCTGAAGGGACCTTCTGTGACAGCAGTCACGTGGGGTCCCGGCATTCGTGGAAAGGGGTCCCATGTGTAAACATGGGACCCCTTTCAGTCCGTTTGGTCCGGGTTGCCGTTTTGTTGTTTTGCCAAGTACGTGGATTATAACCTGGACACTGGATTGAGGTGAGTATAATTTTATTCACAGGTACCCCGGATTCTACTTGGACAAGTGGACCGAACGTCGTGTCAACATAGGTAAGTATGTGTGTGTCGGCAGGTGTGAAATAAAGTTGTACTTTTAAGGTGTGCGTGTCCTGTTTTTATTTGGGTATTTTCCCCCCCAGTAGAACTACAGGTACCAGCGGGCCCTTTTTTCTCCCGCATGCTGGTACTTGTGGTTCTCCAAGTACCAGCTTGCGGGGGAGGCTTGCTGGGACTTGTAGTACTACTGGAAAAAAACAATATTCTTTCAAATTTCCCAAGGCTATCAGCCCCCCATCCGCAGCCCTTGGATGGGGGGGGGGGGACAGCCTCGGGCTTCACCCCTGGCCCTTGGGTGGCTGGGGGGGGACCCCTTGATTGAAGGGTTCTCCACTCCCCCAGGGTACCCCGGCCTGGGGTGACTAGTTGGATATTTAATGCCACGGCCGCAGGGCGCTGTATAAAAGTGACCCCCGGCTGTGGCATTATCTGTCCAGCTAGTGGAGCCCGATGCTGGTGTAAAATACGGGGGACCCCTACTCTTTTTGTTCCCCGTATTTTTTGCACCAGGCGCAGAGCCCGGTGCTGGTTTTAAAAATACGGGGGATCCCCTGTCATTTCCCCCCCCGGATTTTTAGAACCAGGACCGGCTCGAAGAGCCCGAGGCTGGTTATGCTTTGGAGGGGGTCCCCACGCCATTTTTTTTCGTGATTTTACCATTCCATTTAAAAAAAAAAAAAATAGATATTTTTAAAAATATATAAATAATACTTGTGCCTCCAAAATAGACAAACTAAGTACCTAATCCCTTCTAATATAAATAGATATGCTATTACCAATAAAAAAAACACCAAAAAAAAACATGTTTTAAATTTTTTTTATTCGATTCCCCCACCAAAGTGTGGCGGATTGAAAATGACGAATTTACTGACTAAAAGCACTGTTGTCGAATTTCCAAACTTCAATTGAATATACTTTTGGCGAATTGCTGCATTTGTACCATTGCAGAAATGTCGAATTTGACAAATGTCGAATTTCAAAAAGTCGAATTTTGAAAGTCCGTTTTTTTTTACGTAAAGTACTGAATTGCATTGTCGATTTTTTTTTTTGGGCGAAAAAGTCCCGTTTTTCGACAATTTCGGGAATTAGACCGCAATTGCATATACCCCTATGTATCTGTTAAGCGCCTTGAGTCCTATTGGAGAAAGAGCGCTATATAAATAAAATGATTATTATTATTATATTTACTGTATAAACACTGTCTTGTTAATTCACATAGTCCTGTTAAAATACTCACCCATCATTGTTGCTGACAACAGAGTAGCGCCATCTGTGTGCCACGCTTCCACAATTTAGGGTTAATGGGGGAAAACCCCTGTTGGCATATAGGCCCTTCACAGAGTGTACGCAGGCCTAAGAGTAACTAAGAGTAACCACTATATTTTCTAACTTTACAAGTTTAAACCTGGTCTGTTTGGGTGTGACATGCATGAACAGTATTGGGCACCCAGTTACTTGCACCCGCTGCACAATCAATTCAATATCTTCACAACTAAAGTGACAGGACTGGAAAGGGGGGGGGGGGGGGGGGGGAGGGAGGATTAGGTGTAGAAACAACTGAATTGCCTCTTGTCAGTTTGTGTAAATGAGACCAGACATACGAGGGGCAGCCTCACACACTCGAGAACATTTTTTTGCACAGGAAAGAGATGTGCTTCCCTTTGTGCTCTTCCTGACATGTCAACAAAATGATGCTCAGTGTATCATGTAATCACTTTCAACCAGGGCTAAACTGACTATTACGAACCAAAAGGGATTGACAGGGACGCTGACATATTAGCACTCTGTGTATTATTACCCTTAATAAGGAGGCGCATTATTTTATTTCATCATAGTACAATTTAGTATATCAGCACCACTGTAAACGTAGCATGCTGCCAAGTTATTTTTAAATGGTGTGGTTAACCTCATTATAAAAAAAATAACAGTGTCATACTGTATGTTACACCAGGGTTTACCACACAATGATGCACTGACTAATCCAAATCTGCACTCCCATATGTTGATATCTAAGGCAGTGTTTTTAAACCAGTGTGCCGTGGCACATTAGTGTGCCCTGAGCAGTCTCCAGGTGTGCCGTCATAGAAGCAGAGCCAGGTCCGTCAGTGTTTTGCCACTACCTAGGCCCTGGAACAATCAATACTGTTGGTTTAGTGGTTACAGAGCCAGTTCTAATTTTGGGCCCGGGCAGTGTAGGACTCTTCTGGCTTTCTCAGATGTGGCTCAGGCATTACCCATGGAGAAGCTGCGACATGACATCCTAGGACACACAACTGCACCATGCATCACCATTATATTTGAGTGTGCCTTGGCAATATTTAAATGTAGTTCAGTGTGCCGCGAGTTGTACAAGGTTGAAAATCTCTGATCTAAGGAAACACACTGCATCCATGTGATTGAATCTGAAATGTTAAGCTTGTACTCTGTGCAAAATTAATAAAACATAATACTGCACATCGAGGGAAAAAAACATAATTAGTAAGACGTGCCATTTATACACATACAATTCTCCTCTATTCCAGAGGAAGCATGTTTTCCTGAAAGCATGTGACCTAAACACCACCAAATACTTCCATCTGCCAATGGATTCTCTCTACCCAACTTCCTCCCTTTCCCATTGATTTTACTCATCTTTCTGCACCTGAAGTATGCTGCCTGGGTGTCATCCAAGTTTCTGGCAGTACAGATGGTGTGATCATTACTGCCTCACAGCACTGAGGTCATGGGTTCAATTCCCACCTTGGCTCTAACTTTGTGAATTACATATTCTTCCCATATTTGTTTGGGGGTACTCCGGTTTCCTCCCGCAATCCAAAAATATACTGGAAGGTTAATTGGCTCCCAACAAAAATTATCCCGTGTGTGTGTGTGTGTGTGTGTGTGTGTGTGTGTGTGTGTAAACACGTGTTTAGGGAAGACTAAATGGTGCAAGTGGGTGTTTTCTGTTGTCAAATTCTATGTTTATATTATTATAATGAACCTTTATTTATATGGCGCCACATAGGATCCGCAGCACCCAATTACAGAGTAAACAAATCATGAAGACAGCGACTGACAGTTTAATACAATATAGGACAGGTATAGGGTATATTAACATAGCTGCGTCAGTAAACAGTGCTGAAATAAGTATCATGGCGGCAGAGAACTGAGGGATTTGGTGTCATCAAAGGTAGTATTGAAAAGAAGATAGGTTACGCAAGAGGCATATAGGCACATGAGGGAAGAGGGTCCTTCTCGTGAAAGCTTACGCTATTTCTTTGACCTGCACATTGTCCCTAACCCAAATTTTGCCACTTCCACTTCTGTAACATCTCCACCTAACTGTATAACCTACCAAAACTCTAATACACACCCTTATGTCTCACTGAGATTACTGCAACCTTCTTTTCATCGTACATTGCCACTAGAATGTAAGCTCTTGCTAACAGGGCATGCTCTTCTATCGTCTCCATACATTTATGGAAATTGTAGATTCAATTTATGCACTTATAAATCTATACACTGTACATAAAAGTCAAAGTATGTATATTTATTTGTTCTTCATAGGCTCCTACATGTTTTGATGGATCTGGAACAAATTTGGCAAGGGGCCCATACATCAGCAATCACAATATATTGTTTCACAGATCCTTGGATTTCCCCCCCCCCCCCAGATTTATTGTTCCCCCAATCAATCTGACTTGCCCATACATTACAGATATTGGTCAGTGATTTGCAGATCATTTTCAGTTAAACAGATCTGCCAATCTTGAAAGACTCATCAGTTTACTAGAAACGGTCTGCAGATCTGCTGATTGTACCCATGCACTAGCAATCTACAGTCCCAATTGAACACCTCGATCTGTGAACCCCATACATTGCAGATTTATTTGACACAATCTGCAAAATGTCAGATTGACCCAACTGATTGCTGATGTATGGGCACTTTACACATACCCTTCATTATCCACCTCAAAATACTGGCATGGTTTCAAGTGAAAAACCCCCACCCCTTGCCCCAGTTATGAAATTGCAGATAGAAATGCATTGGTCTGTTTGTGTGTCTGTGAGGTCATGCTGTGATGTCATAATGAAACAACTGCCTATACCAGGACATTGCTGCTGCCCTGTCTCATAGTCCACCAGAGCCCTGGCAACACACAGCTCACCAGCAGTCGGCGATATCACAGAAAAGCTACTCACATAAGGTTAGTGACTAGACAAAGATAAGGGCAGCTTAATGCAATGCAGAGGTGGCAGACTAGGAGCGTGATTATCGAGAGTCAGGGGAAAATAGAAATTGACAGTTACACACTCTTCATTATCCAACATCAAATACAAGTAGAAAAAATCCAACCCTTGCGGGCCAGGGCCATATATACACACATCCTACTCATTGATAACTTAATAATTGGAAAATGTAAACTTGGGCAACGCCGGGTACTTCTGCTAGTTGGTCTATAACGGTCTTATGTACTTCTAAAAATGTGTTGAATAATTTATCCCCTTTCATCAGCGTTATGGAACCCTTGTAACACCCTATAACTATAACAGCAAAAATTCTCTTCACTGATAGGTTTGACAATACTCCTAAAGCCTCATACACACTAGACGAGAAAGTAGAAGCTCTCGCTCAGAAGGGAGAAGTCTTAACGAGATCTTTTACAATCTCATCCAGTGTGTACACTCAATGTCGTTAACGACGCGCGCTCCCGCACATCGTTAACGACCCCCTCCGCCGTCTGAACATGTACAGATGAGGGAGGTCCTCGATAACGACAGCCATGCTGTTGTCCCCCCCCCCCCTCGTAATCACTCCCTTCCCCGCTGGCATCGGCAAGTGTGTATGCCGGCACCTCGCCAAGTCCCCGCCGCTGCCAATATCGGCATCAGCGTCGGCGGGGGCTCGGCTAGTGTGTACTGGGCTTTTGTAAAGTTTATTTTGAAAAATATGTATTATCATCTGTTCTGCATATGGATGCATGCTTTCAGATGGATTAGCAACTTCCACTAAACTTTGTTTACTATCAAACTACTCCAGACTTTTATTCTGGCACATCAACTGGTTCCAGTTACTAGTATGTAGTTCCCAGGCACAACATGAAAGCCACTTTGTCAGCTGAAACACACAATCATACACTAACACTCATCCCACTGAATAGGCAGCATGAATAATCAATCCTGATTCTATCAGTGATCCCTACTGCCACCTGAATTTGCAATGTGCGCCACAAGCATTTCTACCACTAATCAATGAACACATATGGATATATTTTAGGTGACGGAATATTTTCTACACTGTATCAGTGTTACAAATAGAAAGGAACACTGCTATAGTGTAAAAAATAAAAATATGGTCATTGTTTATAAAGCCCACAATATTCTGCAGCACTGCACAAAGAAGAATTACTTATCAACACATAAAACATATGGCATCACGTATGCTGTGCACAAAACAGCAATAAAATACAAAGTACAGAAGTTACCATGAGAAAATGATGCAGTTATCAGATCAGCAGGCTGCTCACAGCATCTGACTAGGGGGTCTATTTACTAAGCCTTGGATGTAGATAAAGTACCAGCCAATCAGCTCCTGTCATGTCACAGGCTAGGTTTAAAAAATGGCAGTTAGGAGCTGGTTGGCTGGTGCTTTGGGGGTGATTCAGACCTGATCACTGGGCTGCTAACTTTGCTGTTCTGCGTTCAGATAGTCGCCAACCCCAGGGGGGGGGGGTGTAAATTTGCCGTGCAAGTGTGCGATCCCATGTTTACCCCAAGCTGCAAAAATCCATTGTGTGCAGTCTCTGTGCAGCCCACCTGCGTTTTTTTTGGACACTCCCAGTAAACGGTCAGTTACCATCCACAAACAGCCTCTTCCTGTGCAACACCTTGCGGACGCCTGTGCGAGTGGAATTTTCGCACAAGCCTGTCACAGACCGGCGATGCCCGTTGTTGGCCGACACGCTTGCGCACTGCGGTGCATATACATTTTGATCGCACAGCAGCGATCAGGTCTGAATCAGGCCCTTTATCTCCATCCAAGGCTTAGTAAATATACCCCTAAGGGGTTTATTTACTAAGCCTTGGATGGAGATAAAGTACCAGCCAATCAGCTCCTGTCATGTCCCAGGCTGGGTTTGAAAAATGACAGTTAAGGGCTGGTTGGCTGGTACTTTATCTCTAGCCAAGGCTTAGTAAATAGTGCCCTCATTTACCTCTAGGTGTATGAAGACATATCTGTAGCATGTTTTGCTTATGTTGTTGATAACTGAAGAACCACACGGGATTCATTATATGAGTTTCAGTCGTGTCATTTTGTCACTGGACGTTATGAAGGTATCAGTGCTGATGTGAAGGGAACAGTAACTAATCAGTGTTTAAGACAGTCATTGAGGTTTCACCCATCCTCTGCGGCTGGATACACACTTGCTGATGTCACATCAGATTAGACATCGTACAAGAACCCCACCTCCACGCAAACTATACCGTTCATACACACGGAACAATATTGTTTGCTTCTCGTCAGTGACGGCATGCACCCACATAAGGTGCATGCCGTCTCGCACAATCTCTTTAGATTTCAAGGTGAAAACTAAAGGTATTGTACTTCGTTAATGACCCGCAGGAGCGCGCATTATTAATGATATAGTGAATACACATCGGACGATGTAAACGATATATTGTACAATGCGCCGGATTGGACAATATATTGGGTACATATCACCAAGTGTGTACCCAGTATAAGAGCGCTGTCACACAGATGTATTTTACTCCTTGGTTAAAGTGCCTTTGCCAAGTTGCTTCTAACTGCAATAATTATTTTAAAATGTAAGCAGATCCCCTGAGCACCCCCCCACTCCTACAGAGCGCTGCAGACAGAGGTGTCTCTAGAAGCATCGGTGGCCAATTCAATATACTGCTATGTGGCCCACAGCATTCTAGTGACACCCCAGATCACAATTCCTCTACAACTAATAGTGCTTTCACGTCGCAAAAGCGGGTCGCACCCAGGAGTTGACACGGGTCCTTCCCGGGTGTGACCCACTTAATACCCCTTTCAGACAGGCGGCATATTGCCGGGTTGGTGGTGTGCGCGGAGGTGGCACCTGGAGATCAGATCACCACCAAGCACCGCCTCTCCCAACAGAGTGAACGGGTCCTGGGTCGCATCGATCCGGCAACCCGTTGACACTGCACTTCAACCCGGGAATAACCCTGCTTTGTTCCCAGGTTGAAATACCGGGTCACGGGTCAGTCAACCTGGGAAATTCTAACATACTCCTTCCACACCGCACCTCGACCCGGCAATATGCCGGCTTATATGTGCAATGTGAGAGGGGTATAATAAACCTTACTTACCTGTCTGCAAAGAATAATCTTCCATATACATAGAAACTTGTCCATTGTATGAAACAAATAATGGAAACTATTCTCAACAAATAAGTATTCTTCTACTTAAAAAGTTAATACTTTGTTCTTATGTTGCGAAATGCTTTGTTTAGACAGCTTATTATTTAGCGATCTCTGATTTGACTGGGGTTTTGTTACATCCATCCAGACATTGAGCTTATATTAACGGCCGTAACGACTATGTTTATCTGTCATTGCTCGCATTCATTGGATTGTACTTCCCTGTAATACCAGTCAAAAGATGTATGCTGTCTCCTATATTCTGTTACTCTGTTATAAATCAATAAAAATTTATTGGGGAAAAAAAAAAAAGTTAATACTTGATCACATCAAATAATATATATTATTATTATTATTAAACCACTAGATAAATCATGGCTACAAAATATTCCATCATAATAATTTAACACGCTGACCATGCACAACCACATAGCTAATAGGATACCCTTACACCCTCTCAGAAACGGCTCATGTTTCATAATTAAGCCCTAGCAACATAATGATTTATAAGAATACCTGTAAACCTGAATACAGCAAGACCACGAGGGGGAGGATAGGGGGGGGATAGTTCGCGTCTGTTGCTGCAAAGGGAAGCTGAATGGATTTTTAAACTTATCACCCTTTCCCCAAAGAGGCTTAATGAGAATTCAGGTTTACAGGTATTCTTACAAATCATTATGTTGCAAGGGCTTAAATAAATATATATTTCTATTACCTAAATGGCGGATCATGTAAAGCTGGACTTATATATAATCACTATGCTGTTATATCACAGAATATTATAATGTTAGCAGTATGAAATCTCAGTAATTTTGTATTATGTCAATATTCTGTGATTAAGTTTCTTAATTAATGTTCTGTTTACTCAGTCTCTCGAGAGGGTTTTAGAAAAGAATGCAGCTTCCAAAGTGGCTGGTGTAATTTGCAGATGTTACAATTAGTTTGTTACGTGATAACTTTGTTACTTGTAACAATCTCATAGTTCTCTATGTATAATGTGATACAGATGTAGACACCTTTATCTTGACCGATTCTCCGCCTAGACGGACGTTTAGTCACGCTAAGGCAATAGCTTAGCTTGCTGAGTTTAATCACAGGCAGGCGCGTTGAGGCGATTCTAGATACTCAGCATGCATTACACATCCCCACCACTGGGTGGCTAATGCTCCACTAATCCAGTACTTTCGATCGTATAGCGGCGGATTGATCTACAGCTCTGGCAAATGGACAGTGACGACTGTAATGTTAATAGATGGTGACCAATGGTCAGACGGTGAGAGTTCTCAATATAAATAAATAGTTTATACAGACACAAATGAACATGTTAAAACACTTGTGTATGCAGACACAAGATTGTGTATGGAGACGCAACTAATTTTGTAAAAGGAAGTATGTACAATGCATAAACAACGTACTTTTGAAATACATGTACAGTATGAGCGTCCGAGTTCCCGTGACATTCACTTTATTATAATTTTTTTTCTTTGTTATACATTCAATGGGTGCACATAAATCTTGTCTTGTAACCTGATCGGAACTCCCTACTGCATGAACTGTGCAGGCTCCCAGGGAGGAAGGGGAAAGTGGGATGGGGGTAGGGCGAGGCAGTGGAAAATACCGTGTTCAAAGAACGGGCCAATGTTGAAGGAGCGTCAGAATCCCCTAGCTAAAATACACAGGGTCGATAGGGATAAGCGAGGTCTATGCACATAACGATACACCCCACCCCATCGCATCACAAAGTGACAAAATGTCCGAGGCACATGAACCCCCACCTTGTAGCATTATGTGCATAGACCTCACTTAACCCTATCGCCCCTGTGTTTTTTTAGCTAGGGGATTCTGACGCTCCTTCAGCACTGCTTCATAGCCTGTAAAACCTATGCCGTCACTCGCTCCATAGCGGAGTGCTGACACAAGGCGGATGTTCATGTGCCTTGGACATTTTGTCACTTTGTGATGCGATGGGGACTGGGGTATCGTTAAGTGCATAGACCTCGCTTATCCCTATCGACCCTGTGTATTTTAGCTAGGGGATTCTGACGCTCCTTCAGCATTGCCCCGTGACCTACAAAATCTATGCAGTTACTTGCTCCATAGCAGAGGGCCTCCATGGGGCAAGGAGCCACAGGTGGTAGCCATTTCAATTGAGTCTGCCCTGCTACAGAATTGTGGGGGTAATTCTGAGTTGATCGCAGCAGCAAGTTTGTTAGCAATTGTGCAAAACCATGTGCACTGCGGGGGGGGGGGGGGCAGATATAACATGTGCAGAGAGAGTTAGATTTGGGTGGGTTATTTTGTTTCTGTGCAGGGTAAATACTGGCTGCTTTATTCTTACACTGCAAATTAGATTGCAGATTGAACACACCACACCCAAATCTAACTCTCTCTGCACATGTTAAATCTGCCTCCCCTGCAGTGCACATGGTTTTGCCCAACTGCTAAAAAAAAATTCCTGCTGCGATCAACTTGGAATTACCCCCTGTATGTGTACCGTATCGTGCATAGAACCTTAACAGTACAACCGCTCCTGCAGCTTTGCCCTGGTTTATGTGAATAACTCCCTCCCTGTCTACTGCATGACCTGTGCAGGCTCCCAGGGGGGGGGAAGGGCGATTGGCTAGCGGGAGGCGGTGGAAAATACCGTGCTTTTGAAATGCAAGTACTGTATGAGTCCGAGTCCCCAGTATGTTCTTCTAGTGTACTAATTAGCATGAACAGCTTGTAACGTACAGTGGCAAGTTTAATCTTTCTATGTATAATGGAGAGATAAAAGCTCCTCCCTAAGTTCCTAGATGCCAAATCACCGTCCTTAGTATCTCTGTAAAGTATGTTCTACTAGTGTACTAATTAGCACGAACAGCTTTTAACTGGATGCCAAATCACCGTACTTAGTATCTCTGTACAGTATGTTCCATTACAGTACTAATTAGCACGAACAGCTTGTAACGTACAGTGGCAAGTTTAACCTTTCTATGTATAATATAGAGAGATAAAAGCTCCTCAGTAAGTTCCTGGATGCCAAATCACCGTACTTAGTACCTCTGTACAGTATGTTCTATTAGGGTACTAATTAGCTGTTCGTGCTAATTAGTACCCTAATAGAAAATACTATACAGAGATACTAAGGACGGTGATTTGGCAACAAGGAACTTAGGGAGGAGCTTTTATCTCTCTATATTATACATAGAAAGGTTAAACTTGCCACTGTACGTTACAAGCTGTTCGTGCTAATTAGTACACTAGTAGAACATATTGTACAGAGATACGAAGTACAGTGATTTGGCATCCAGGAACTTAGGGAGGAGCGTTTATCTCTCTCCATTGTAATCTTTCTAAGTATAATAGAGAGATAAAAGCTCCTCCCTAAGTTCCTGGATGCCAAATTACCATCCTTAGTATCTCTGTACTCTATGTTCTATGTGCACAGACCTCACTTATCCCCATCGCCCCTGTGTATTTTAGCTAGGGGATTCGGGCGCTCCTTCAGCATTGCCCCGTAGCCTGCAAAATCTGTGCTGTTACTTGCTCCATAGCCAAGTGCCTCCATGGAGCTAGGAGTCACAGGCGGTAGCCATTTCAATTGAGTCTGCCCTGCTATAGAATTGTATGTGGACCGTACGGTGCATAGAACCTTGACAGTAGAAACTCTTCTGCAGCTTTGCCCTGCTTTATGTAAAACTTGTGTTTGCTATGCGATCGAGCCCGGTGTAACGTAATGTGCATAGACCTTGCTTATCTCTATCACCCCTGTGTATTTTGGCTAGGGGATTGTGACGCTCCTTCAGCATTGCCCCGTAGCCTGCAAAACTTATGCCATCTCTCACTCCATATCCGAGCGCTGCTTGCCACATGGTGGGGGTTCAGGGGCGGCGGCCATTTTGCCAGTGTGCTATGCGATCGAGTCCAGTGTACCGTAATGTGCATAGACCTCGCTTATTCCCATCGCTCCTGTGTATTTTATCTAGGGGATTGTGACGCTCCTTCAGCATTGCCCCATAGCCTGCAAAATCTGGACTGTTACTTGCTCTGTAGCCTAGGGCCTCCGTGGGGCAAGGAGTCAAAGGTGGTAGCCATTTCTATTGAGTCTGCCCTGCTAATGAATTGTATGTGTACTGTACGGTGCATAGAACCTTAACAGTAGAACCGCTCCTGCAGCTTTGCCCTGGTTTATGTGAATAAAAATAATAATAAAGTGTCTGGAAAAAACTAACATGCAGTCGTACTTTAGGAATCGAACCCAGGACTCTGAGTATAGGAAGCAGAACACTTCACCACTTCGCCGCAGACAGATGAATAAATCCATTGGTTTTGATTATGCTGTAATGGTTATGGGATTAGGACGTTAACATACTGTACAAAATTCCTAATCTCAAGAGGCAATAGTGAACTTCTAACACGTCCATTTGCGACAGTGTACACTACTGGTTTTATGTTTTGTCTGCGGGACTTGGACGCTCACATATTCATAAAGTACTGTAGATGGATCATATACTGTATGCTGTACTATTTGCGTCTGTACTGTATATACTGTATAAAAATAATGCAGCGTAATGAGTATTTACTGTATTAAATAATGCAGCGTAATGAGTATTTACTGTATGCAGCGCAATGAGATGCCTTAGTAAAGTAGTCCTTACTATATATTTAAGTATTCTATTTCTCGGGAGACCACACGCATGCGCAGTGGTGATTGTAAAAAGCGACATCTAGTGGATGATCGCAGGTATTGCACGTAAAGGTAACGCCAAATGCTCTGTCTGCCTCTGTGCGATTAGGTACGCCTGTCTGTGACTAGGCGTGCCTCCCTACGCCCCAGTACACTGCGTATGCTCGATCGGGACAAATGCCTCAGCCAGTCAAGATAAAGGTGGCTACATCTGTATGTATCCTATATTTACTGCTACTACTGATCTCTTTTTTTTTTACCACCTTATGTGTTTAAATGTGGTGATGGTTTTCACATGTTAATTTTGCCGTCACTTAGGCAGCGTCTGTGACGGGGCGCGTCTTCACTTGGTGTATGTATTTAAGGCAGGATCGTTTTACTTACCTTTGTCCTGACAAAGATCTGAAAACAAGATTGAAATGTTGATCAAACTGTTGGGGTCCGTGTGATTATTCAAAGCCGTCGTGAGTGCCGCCTATTTGGTATATATTATATATACACACACACACTAATAAACGAACACGTTTCTCTCAGAAATGGAACAGTAGCATGCCTAATTACAGATGCAGCCATAACCTGAAGTTTTTGCAGCATATGACCCATAAAAATAAGTAGCTGCTTCTCTGCCTAATTACTGTACTTTAGCCAGTGAGGGCCTTTGAGCAGCACAACAAATAATAGAGGTACGGATCTAGCTGCAGAGTGAACATAAAATGAGAGATGCTGAGGAGCGCCATGATGAATTGAGCATGAACAATACATTACATCTTACGCAGGATTTTGTGCACATTGTAGGAGTGCACATACTGTACATTAGTTAGAGGACAGCAACACTGAAGAGAAAACACTCAACAGGAGTTTAAATATTTGATGATATACGTATATACATTTTAAAGGTGAAAAGCAACACTAAATTAGTCATGAAATACAGAAGATATTGAGTTTATAGATAGCTATCAAGTAGGAATGAAGCTAGCAGCTAAGGGCTGCAAGGGGACACGATGAAGCATACAGCATTCAATAGTACTGTTCAATAATGTTGGCAGTGGTAGGCTAGATGATATACTGCGGAGCAGCACCAGGTGTGCGGCTGCAGCCCAGTCCAAAATTCAAATAGGGGAGCCACACCAACTGCCACCCCAAACATTGCCAGCCGGGACTTACTGGCAGTTGATATGGCTCCCCTATTTGAATTTCGGACTGGACTGCATCTGGAGCCACCACTGCTGGGGAGTGGGTCTCCCATGGCACTGTATAAGACTCTAGCATATATAGTATACCAAGGAGAGGTTCTCCCATGCCACTGCATGCAGTGTATAAGGAAGTGGTATATACAGTATATTGGGGAATGGGTCTCCCATGCCACTGCATGCAGTGTATAATGATGTGGTGTATATATAGTATACTGGGGGGTGGGTTACTCCCATGGTACTGCATGCAGCGTTATGACAGCTCAGGACATCGCATATAATGTACCATGTCAGGCCTAGTGAAGGGGTGTCCCAGCACATATAGCTGCAGACATAACACACACGATCCCTCCTCCCATGTGCATACATGTAGTACTACACGATATGGGTCACACACATATGCAGCGTCAGGTCCATGGAGGGGCAGAGACAAGGCAGGGCCCTGCATAAGGACCAGCACTGGGCGGTCACAGAGAGGCAGACACTGCACACTCATCCGTAGGACATTACCTAATGGAGGAAGCGGCCGTGTCCCTGACCGGGTTGGTCACCGCTCCAACTCTGCCTGGCCGAACGGGAGATGCCGGATTCCGGGGGCCTAAAGGACCTTTGCTGACATCACAGTCATGTGACCGAAGGAGGAGTGATGTCACTGTGTACCATGTGACTGCAGCAATCAAGTTCCTGTCAGACTGAAGCGGAACACGCAGCACTGGCCGCTGGCAGGGGCGGGAGCGCACAGCACAACGTGCCAGGAGGACGCACTAATAATCCCTCCTACCAGCAGTGATTGCTGCTGCTGCGTGTACTGTCTGGAGGAGCATGGAGGCTGTCTGTGTGCTGCTATAAACTGCGGGGAGCATGCGGGCTGTGTGCAAGTGATTTTATATATATATCTATATATATATATATAGTGGGGAACTATGAGGCTGTGTATCTGATGTACATTGGGGGAGCATGGTTACTGTGTGCATGTGATGTATACTGGGGGAGCATGGAGGTTACGTGCATGTGATGCTATATACTGGGGGAGCATGTGGGCTGTGTGCATGTGATGTATACTGGGGGAGTATGAGGCTGTGTATATGATGTATACAGGGGGAGCATTGTTATTGTGTGCATGTGATGCTACATACTGGGGGAGCATGATGAGGCTGAAGTAAGCTTATTGAGCCTGCTTCTTATTCACTTCTTATTCGAGCTCCAGCTTCTTGGTTGATTCTATTTCGGAGTGGGAGAAAGGACCTTTTGACGTATCTAGGGGAGGAGACACGTCACCAGGGGGAGGAGCTACGGGCGGACAGGGTACCCGAAAAGTACGCTCGCCACGCTTCGGGCTCGGTGGCTCGCTCCGCTTCGCTCGCCACCTGATTACTAAAGGTAATAGTTGGTGGCGTGGATAGTAGAGGAACTATCCCGCTGGCCTAGCTCCTCCCCCTTGTGTCGTAACTCCTCCCCCTTACGGAAAAGGTCCCTTAGCCCACTTGATTCTAGCATCTACCCCAGCTTCTTATTCAGAATTTTTTTTGCCAGGGTTAATTGGTCTCAAACCACAAATTTGACACCTGAAATCAACAGCGCGTGGTCACTTGCATATGACCCACTTGTATTTTGCCTGGCCCAACGCTATTTTGGCATGAAATACACTGGCAAAGTGGGCATACACACCATATTTTACCATTTTGAATAAGTAGCTGTAGTTTTGCAAGGGTTAACTAGTCTTGGGCCACAAATTTGGCACCTGAAATAGGGAGCATCCAATACAGGCTCTGCGCACAAAGCTTTTCTTAAATTCTTCCAACCAGTCTCTGTGGGCCTAGGGGGTACTTCAGACAACGGCAGCAGCGATCGCAGTCTGAATTACTTTGTGGAGTGCGCCCTGCGCGTGCACACCCCGGGAGCCCAGTGACATGCTATCGTCTCAGGGCTGCGATCGCCTCTGCCTGATTGACAGGCAGAGGCGGGAGGGGGTGTGCCAACAGCGTTCCAGACAACGGAGGCCTTTGAGGGGCGGGCCGAGGTGGCTGCATGATGTCACATACAGCCGCTGCGACTCTGGACATGTCTAGTAGCGGACTGCTAGCGCGCAGGAGCTGCACGGGCAGGGAGCTACTCGTCAGGTACAAAATCATCACCACTGTGCAATGGTTTTTTTTACCTGAGGGGGGGGGGGGTGCTAGGGCCTGTCATGCGGGGCGGACTAGCCATGTGCTGGGCGTCCCCCCGCATGTCAGAATGAATGATCGTAGATGTGCTACATTTAGCACATCTACGATCAGATCTTGTCCGGGGACTGTTTCCTCAGACATCCAGATGCTGCCCTGTGGCAAAATCGCATATGAACCCACGCAGTGGCGGAACAAGACCGTGGCAGGCCCAGGGGCAACAATATGCATTGACCCCCCCCCAATCAAAAAATAGGGCATTGTCTCTTTGAAAAGTGGTGTGGGCACACAATAGTACCACCAATTCAAATTATGCCACACAGTGACAGTTCTTCATGTCGACATAGTGAATGTCAATATAACTGTCGGCCAATTGTATCCAACTCCCACAAAAACTCAGGAGGCTTCTCACTGTATAAAGATGGGACAATTCCTTTGTACAAGAATACACAAGGCCCATGGAGACAGATGCCCACACTATGCATCATGCAGCCAGCAGCAGCACATGCACCCTGGGTGACAACACATGACTTTGTGCCTGGCTGCCTTAGTGGGGTCACTCTATGCTGTATATTATATGTCACTGCAGTCACCATTACTGTTTGCAGAGAGCCCAGCTTACTGTAACAACCCCGCCCACCACCTCCCAAGCTCCGCCTCTTCGAGGTCCGCAATTCTGAGTTTGCAGGATGAAATGTATAATTAAAAAAATGTATAATAAAATAAAACTAAATAAACACACAAGTGCCTGACCGCCTTACAAGGAATGCTGTTGCACTACCTCAGCAACTCTACAGTTTAGCTGCATGGTCACGTGATGCTCCGGCGCCGGTAGCAAAAAGAAACAGCCGGGCTGCCCGTAAATGAGAGGGGAAGATGGCCCCTTCTCCTTCTCCAGACTCCTCCACCGCATCCTCCTCCCACTCTGGCCAGACCGCAGATCTGCCTCATTCTGTTAAGGGGAACCGGCGGCTTGCAGCGTGCCGGCGGGTGGCATGTAATAAGTCACACTGGCCCGGACCTCCACACTTCTGTACAAGTAACAGTGGAAAACGGGGGGGGGGGGCACAGTAATTTGGTGCTATTATCATATGATATAAAAGCGCTAACAGGTCTGAGGCAGTGTGTATAAAGTCTCAGTACCGGGATAGGCGCTGGGGTGTAAGCTGGTAAACTCCCTCTGTGTTTCTCTAACAGGCTTTCCTGTGGGTCTGTCCCCACAGTGTGTTTGTGCTTGTCGGTACGTGTGTGTCGACATGTCTGAGGTTGAGTGCTCCTCCCCGGAGGAAGTTGAAGTGGGGGCAGATAAGGCGCTGGGAGTGAACCCTGTCGGCACCGTCGACAGCTGATTGGGTAGATATGTTGAGTACGTTGAATGCAAATGTGGCGTTATTGACTAAAAGGCTGGATAAATCTGATTCTCAGACCCATACATGGAGGAAATCCACGGAGGACGCCTTGTCTCAGGTCCAGACCCCCTCAGGGTCACAAAAGCGTTCAATTACCCAGATAGCAGATACTGATACCGACACGGACTCTGACTCCAGTGTCGACTATAGTGATGCCAGTTTGAATCCTAAACTGGTTAAGAGTATTCAGTACATGATTGTGGCAATTAAAGACGTATTACATATCACAGAAGTCCCTACTATTCCTGATACAAGGGTCTGTTTGTATAAAGGTAAAAAACCTGAGGTGACTTTTCCCCCCTCTCATGAGCTGAACACTCTTTTTGAAAAAGCTTGGGAATCTCCTGACAAAAGGTTACAGATTCCCAAAAGAATTCTAATGGCATATCCATTCCCTTCTGAGGATCGGGAAAAGTGGGAGTCAACCCCCAATGTGGACAAAGCTCTGTCACTGCTGTCCAAAAAGGTGGCGCTTCCATCTTCTGACACGGCTGCCCTAAAAGACCCTGCGGATCGTAAGCAGGAAACTACCTTAAAATCCATTTATGTCACTACGGGTACGCTGTTCAGACCTGCTGTTGCATCGGCATGGGTGAGTAGCGCTATTGGAAAGTGGGCAGATAACTTGGCATCTGACATAGATACCCTGGATAGGGATAGCATTCTTTTGACTCTCAGTTATATCAGGGACGCTGCAGCCTACCTAAAGGATGTGACGAGGGATATTGGCCTGTTGGGATCAAGGGCCAATGCCATGGCAGTCTCGGCCAGGAGAGCACTGTGGATTCAACAATGGAATGCTGATGCCGATTCTAAAAAAAGCTATGGAGGCTCTCCCGTATAAGGGTGGTGTCTTATTTGGTGACGCCTCGCTGATCTGGTATCTACGGCTACCGCAGGTTAGTCATAATTTCTTCCTTATGTCCCTGCACAACAGAAAAAGACGCCTCACTATCAGATGCAGTCCTTTCGCCCAAATAAATACAAAAAAGGAAGAGGGTCGTCCTTCCTTGCCTCTAAAGGTAGAGGAAGGGGAAAAAGGTTGCCTGCTGTGGCAGGTTCCCAGGAGCAGAAGTCCTCCCCGGCTTCTGCCAAGCCCACCGCATGACGCTGGGGCTCCTCTACAGGAGTCCGCACCGGTGGGGGCACGTCTCCGACTCTTCAGTCAGGTCTGGTTTCACTCTGGCCTGGATCCTTGGGTGGTAGAAATAGTGTCCCAAGGGTACAAACTGGAGTTTGAAGACGTGCCCCCCCACCGATTTTTCAAATCAGCCTTGCCAGTTTCTCTGCCAGAAAGGGAAGTAGTGTGCACTGCGATACAAAAGCTGTGTCAACAGCGAGTCATTGTCACGGTACCCCTGTCACAACTGGGAGAAGGGTTTTATTCGAGCCTGTTCGTCGTCCCAAAGCCGGATGGCTTGGTCAGACCGATCCTGAACCTAAAATCCCTCAATTTATATCTGAAAAGTTTCAAATTCAAGATGGAATCTCTTCGAGCAGTGAACTCCAGTCTGGAAGGGGGGATTTTATGGCGTCAGTCGACATCAAAGATGCCTACTTACATGTCCCAATATATCCTCCACATCAAGCTTTCCTGAGGTTTGCTGTTTAGGATTGTCATTACACATTTCAGACGTTGCCGTTTGGTCTTTCCACGGCTCCAAGGATTTTCACCAAAGTAATGACGGAAATGATGGTGCTCCTGCGCAAGCAGGGTGTCACAATTATCCCGTACTTGGACGATCTCCTGATAAAGGCGAGATCAAAGGAGCAGTTACTAAGAAACGTTGCACTCTCCCTGACAGTCCTGCAACAACATGGTTGGATCCTAAATTTGCCAAAGTCACAGTTGGTCCCGACAACACGGCTGTCATTCTTGGGCATGATCCTGGACACGGAACTGCAGAGAGATTCTCCCCCAGGGGAGAAAGCTCTGGAAATCCAGAACATGGTCAAGGAGATTCTGAAACCGGCAAGAGTGTCGATTCATCAATGCACTCGGGTGCTGGGGAAGATGGTGGCAGCCTACGAAGCCATTCCGTTTGGCAGGTTCCATGCCAGGGTGTTTCAGTGGGACCTGTTGGACAAGTGGTCCGGGTCTCACCTGCACATGCACCGGAAAATAAGCCTATCTTCCAGGACCAGAATATCTCTCCTGTGGTGGCTCCAAAGTTCTCACCTCCTAGAGGGACGCAGGTTCGGGGTCCAGGATTGGGTCCTGGTGACCACGGATGCAAGCCTCCGAGGCTGGGGGGCAGTCACACAGGGGGAAAATTTCCAGGGAAAATGGTCAAGCCAGGAAGCTTGTCTACACATAAACGTTCTGGAATTAAGAGCCATCTAGAACGGCCTTCTACAAGCGGAACATCTTCGCAGTCTGCCCGTCCTGATTCAGTCGGACAACATAACAGCAGTGGCGCACATAAACCGCCAGGGTGGAACAAAGAGCAGAGCGGCGATGGCGGAGGCCACAAAAGTTCTCTGCTGGGCGGAAAAACATGTAAGCGCTCTGTCAGCGGTCTTCATTACGGGCGTGGACAACTGGGAAGCAGACTTCCTCAGCTGACACGATCTCCATCCAGGAGAGTCGGGTCTTCATCAAGAGGTCTTTGCAGAAGTGACAAGTCATTGGGGAATTCATCAAATAGACATGATGGCGTCTCGCCTCAACAAGAAGCTTCAGAGATATTGTTCCAGGTCGAGGGACCCTCAAGCCAGTGCAGTGGACGCCCTGGTAACACTGTGGGTGTTTCAGTCGGTGTGTTCCCTCCACTTCCACTCATTCCAAAAGGTGATAAGGATCATAAGAAGAACAAGGGTTTAGGCGATACTCATTGTTCCAGATTGGCCACGGAGGGCCTGGTATCCGGATCTTCAGGAATTACTCAAAGGAGATCCCTGGCCTCTTCCTCTAAGAGAGGATCTGTTACTGCAAGGGCCGTGCGTGTTCCAGGACTTACCGCGGTTGCGTTTGACGGTGTGGCGATTGAACACCAAATACTAGCTCAAAAGGGTATTCCCGGTGAAGTCATCCCCACTCTGCTTAAAGCTAGAAAGGAGGTTACGGTGAAGCATTATCACCGTATTTGGAGAAAGTATGTGTCTTGGTGTGAATCCAAGAAGGCTCCTCTACGGAAGAATTTCAGCAGGGTCATTTTCTCCATTTTTTGCAGGCAGGTGTGGATGCGGGCCTAAAATTAGGCACCATTAAAGTGCAGATTTCGGCCTTATCAATTTTCTTTCAAAAAGAATTGGCCGCCCTTCCAGAGGTTCAGACCTTCGTGAAAGGAGTGCTGCACATCCAACCTCCGTTTGTGCCCCCAGTGGCACCATGGGACCTTAACGTGGTGTTGCAGTTTCTTATGTCACACTGGTTTGAACCTTTACGAAAGGTTGAGTTAAAATTTCTCACTTGGAAAGTGGTCATGCTTTTGGCCTTGGCGTCCGCAAGACGGGTGTCAGAATTAGCGGCTTTGTCTCACAAGAGCCCCTATTTGATCTTCCATGTGGATAGAGCGGAATTGAGAACTCGTCAACAATTTCTGCCAAAGGTGGTTTCTTCGTTTCACATGAACCAACCTATTGTAGTGCCTGTGGCTACTGAAGCCTTGGCTGATTCAAAGTCTCTCGATGTAGTCAGAGCTTTGAAAATGTATGTTGCCAGAACGGCTCAGATTAGGAAATCAGAGTCTCTGTTTATGCTGTATGCTCCCAACAAAATTGGGGCTCCTGCTTCTAAGCAGACTATTGTACGCTGGATCTGTAATACGATTCGGCATGCTCATTCTACGGCTGGATTGCCGTTACCGAAGTCGGTGAAGGCCCATTCTACCAGGAATGTGGGCTCATCTTGGGCGGCTGCCCGAGGAGTCTCGGCGGTTCAACTTTGTAGAGCAGCTACTTGGTAGGGTTCAAACACTTTTGCTAAGTTCTACAAGTTTGATACCCTGGCTGATGAGGACCTCATGTTTGCTCAGTCGGTGCTGCAGTCTCGTCCGCACTCTCCCGCCCGGTCTGGAGCTTTGGTATAAACCCCATGGTCCTTTTGGAGTCCCCAGCATCCTCTAGGACGTATGAGAAAAATAAGAATTTACTCACTGGTAATTCTATTTCTCGTAGTCCGTAGTGGATGCTGGGGACTCCGTAAGGACCATGGGAATAGCGGGCTCCGCAGGAGACTGGGCACTCTAAAGAAAGATTTAGTACTATCTGGTGTGCACTGGCTCCTCCCTCTATGCCCCTCCTCCAGACCTCAGTTAAGGAAACTGTGCCCGGAAGAGCTGACATTACAAGGAAAGGATTTTGGAATCCAGGGTAAGACTCATACCAGCCACACCAATCACACTGTACAACTTGTGATAAACTTACCCAGTTAACAGTATGAACAACAACTGAGCATCACTCAACCGATGCTACATAACCATAACCCTTTGTTAAGCAATAACTATATACACGTATTGCAGAAAGTCCGCACTTGGGACGGGCGCCCAGCATCCACTACGGACTACGAGAAATAGAATTACCGGTGAGAAAATTCTTATTTTCTCTAACGTCCTAGTGGATGCTGGGGACTCCGTAAGGACCATGGGGATTATACCAAAGCTCCAAAACGGGCGGGAGAGTGCGGATGACTCTGCAGCACCGAATGGGCAAACACCAGGTCCTCCTCAGCCAGGGTATCAAACTTGTAGAACTTTGCAAATGTGTTTGAACCCGACCAAGTAGCAGCTCGGCAAAGCTGTAATGCCGAGACCCCTCGGGCAGCCGCCCAAGAAGAGCCCACCTTCCTTGTGGAATGGGCTTTCACTGATTTTGGATGCGGCAATCCAGTCGCAGAATGAGCCTGCTGAATCGTGCTACAGATCCAGCGAGCAATTGTTTGCTTTGAAGCAGGAGCACCCAGCTTGTTGGATGCATACAGGATAAACAGCGAGTCAGTTTTCCTGACTCCAGCCGTCCTAGCAACATAGATCTTCAAAGCCCTAACTACATTAAGCAACTTGGAATCCTCCAAGTCACGAGTAGCCGCAGGCACCACAATAGGTTGGTTCAAATGAAAAGATGACACCACCTTTGGCAGAAACTGCGGACGAGTTCGCAATTCTGCCCTATCCATATGGAAAACCAGATAGGGGCTTTTACATGACAAAGCCGCCAATTCTGACACACGCCTAGCCGAAGCTTAGGCCAACAGCATGACCACTTTCCACGTGAGATACTTTAGCTCCACTGTCTTAAGTGGCTCAAACCAGTGGGATTTCAGGAAAGCCAAGACCACGTTAAGATCCCAAGGTGCCACTGGTGGCACAAAAGGAGGCTGAATATGCATCACTCCCTTAACAAACGTCTGAACCTCAGGCAGTGAAGCCAGTTCTTTTTGAAAGAAAATGGATAGGGCCGAAATCTGGACCTTTATGGACCCTAATTTTAGGCCCATAGTCACACCTGACTGTAGGAAGTGCAGGAATCGACCCAGCTGGAATTCCTCTGTAGGGGCCTTCCTGGCCTCACACCAAGCACATATTTTCGCCATATACGGTGATAATGCTTTGCTGTCACGTCCTTCCTAGCCTTTATCAGCGTAGGAATAACTTCATCCGGAATGCCTTTTTCCGCTAGGATCCGGCGTTCAACCGCCATGCCGTCAAACGCAGCCGCGGTAAGTCTTGGAACAGACAGGGCCCTTGTTGCAACAGGTCCTGTCTGAGAGGCAGAGGCCATGGGTCCTCTGTGAGCATTTCTTGCAGTTCCGGGTACCAAGTTCTTCATGGCCAATCCGGAACAATGAGTATTGTTCTCACTCCTCTTTTTCTTACAATTCTCAGCACCTTTAATATGAGAGGAAGAGGAGGAAACACATAGACCGACTGGAACACCCACGGTGTTACTAGTGCGTCCACAGCTATCGCCTGAGGGTCCCTTGACCTGGCGCAATACCATTTTAGCTTTTTGTCGAGGCGGGACGCCATCATGTCCACCTGTGGCAGTTCCCGTCGATTTGCAATCTGCGTGAAGACTTCTTGGTGAGGTCGTGCCTGCTGAGGAAGTCTGCTTCCCAGTTGTCCACTCCCGGAATGAACACTGCTGACAGTGTGCTTACGTGATTCTCCGCCCAGCGAAGAATTCTGGTGGCTTCTACCATCGCCACCCTGCTCCTTGTGCCGCCTTACATGAGCCACTGCAGTGATATTGTCTGACTGGATCAGAACCGGTGGTCGCGAAGCAGGGTTTCCGCTTGACTTAGGGCGTTGTATATGGCCCTTAGTTCCAGGATATTGATGTGAAGGCAAGTCTCCTGCCTTGACCACAGCCCTTGGAAATTTCTTCCCTGTGTGACTGCCCCCCACCCTCGGAGGCTTGCATCCGTGGTCACCAGGACCCAGTCCTGAATGCCGAATCTGCGACCTTCGAGAAGGTGAGCACTCAGAAGTCACCACAGGAGAGACACCCTTGCTCTGGGGGATAGGGTGATTAACCGATGCATCCGAAGATGTGATCCGGACCACTTGTCCAGTAAGTCCCATTGGAAGGTATGGAACCTGCCGAAGGGAATGGCCTCGTATGATGCCACCCTCCTTCCCAGGACTCGAGTGCAGTGATGCACTGACACCTGTTTTAGTTTTAATAGATTCCTGACCAGTGTCACGAGCTCCTGAGCTCTCTCTATCGGGAGATAAACCTTTTTCTGGTCTGTGTCTAGGATCATGCCTTGAAGAGGCAGATGAGCTGTAAGAACCAACTGCGACTTTGGAATATATAGAATCCAGCCGTGTTGCCGTTTCACTTCCGGAGAAAGCGATACGCTGTTCAGCAACTGCTCTCTTGATCTCGCTTTTATGAGGAGATCGTCCAAGTACGTGATAATAGTGACACCTTGCTTCCGCAGGAGCACCATCATTTCCGCCATTACCTTGGTGAATATTCTCAAGGCCGTGGAGAGACCAACCGGCCACGTCAGAAATTGGTAATGACAATTCTGTACCGCAATTCTGAGGTACGCCTGATTAGGTGGATAAATGGGGACACGAAGGTATGCATCCCTTTTGCCCCGAGACACCATAAAATCTCCCCCTTTTTTAGGCTTGCAATGATCGCTCTTAGCGATTTCATCTTGCACTTGAACCTTTCCAGGTATATGTTCAGGGATTTTAAATTCAATATGGGTCTGACCGAACCTTCCGGTTTCGGGACTACAACCTGGTGGAATAATAACCCCCTCCTTGTCGAAGGAAGGGAACCTTGACCACCACCTGTTGAAAATACAACTTGTGAATTGCAGTTAACCCTGTTACCCTCTCGCAGGGGGAAGCCGGCAGGGCCGTCAGTGAGGAGGCATCTTCTCCAAATCCAGCTTGTATCCCGGAGACACAACATCTATTGCCCAGGGATCTAATAGGGAGTGAACCCACTTGTGGCTGAACTTACGAAAGCGTGCCCCCAACGGGCCTAGCTCCGCCTGTGGAGCTCCAGCGACATGCGGTGGATTTTTTTTATTTTTTTTGCAGAGTTCGGGGAGGACTTCCCTGGGAACTAGCTGTTCCATTGCTTATTCTACAGGACACGTCAAGCAGAAATCGACATAGCTTTGACTCTAGGACCCAGTATACTCATGTCTCTTTGGGCATGTTTTATATATATATATATATATATATATATACCTATCTCTTAAGACAGCATCTTCAATATATATATATATCTCTATACATACATATATATATATCTATATGCATACTAGGGTCTCAATCTCTGCTGATAAGGTACCTGTCCACGCTGCCACCGCGCTATAAACCCATGCCGACACAATCGCCGGTCTGAGTAGCGTACTAGAATGTGCACGCTATCTGCAGGATTCCTGAGAATAGCTAGTGCTACCTTCTGTGCAAACGTGACACCCTAGGGGAAGATTCCCATCACATCCTGGCCCTAGTGGGGAAAGGATACTACCTGAGAATTTTTTTGTGGGAAGCTGCAGTCTCTTGTCTGGAGATTCCCGCTCTTTTTCCTCATGAGAGGAGGGAAATTTACCTCAGCTTTCTTCCCCTTAACATGTGTACCCTTGTGTCGGGGACAAATGAGTCATCAGTAATATGCAAATCATCTTTTATTACAATAACCATGTATTGAATACCATTCAGCCATTTTGGCTGTAACTTTGCATTATCGTAGTCGACACTGGAGTCAAACTCCGTGTCGATATCAGTGTTTATTATTTTGGATAGTGAGCATTGTGAGACTCTGAAGGTCTCTGCGACATAGGGACAGACATGGGTAGATTTCCTGTCTATTCTCTAATCTTTTGTGCAATAAATTCACCTCAGCACTTACACATATCCAAACAGGTGTCGGCGTTGTCGACGGAGACACCCTCTCACACACATATTTGCCCTATCTCCTCCTTAGGGGAGCCTTTTACCTCAGACATGTCGACACACACGTACCGACACACCACACACACAGGGGATGCTCTATTTGAAGACAGTTCCCCCACAAGGCCCTTTGGAGAGACAGAGAGAGAGTATGCCAGCACACACCCCAGCGCTATATGACCCAGGAATCACACAGTAACTTTGTGTTAACCCAGTAGCTGCTGTATTTATTGTTTTTGCACCAAATTTATATGCCCCCCCCCCTCTCTTTTTACCCTCTTCAATTGCAGGGGAGAGCCTGGGGAGCTTCTCTCAGCGGATCTGTGGAGAGAAAATGGCGCTGGTGAGTGCTGAGGAAGAAGGCCCCGCCCCCTCAGCGGCGGGCTTCTGTCCCGTTTCTGTGTAAAAATAATGGCGGGGGCTCGTACATATATACAGTGCCTGACTGTATATATGTATAATTTTGCCAAAAGGTATCTTAATTGCTGCCCAGGGCGCCCTGCACCCTACAGTGATCGGAGTGTGCGGGTGTGCTGTGGGAGCAATGGCGCACAGCTGCAGTGCTGTGCGCTACATTAAGTGAAGACAGGAGTCTTCTGCCGCCGATTTCGATGTCTTCTTGCTTCTGCTGCTTCTGTACTTCTGGCTCTGCGAGGGGGACGGCGGCGCTGCTCCGGGAACGGACGATCAAGGTTAGGTACCTGTGTTCGATCCCTCTGGAGCTAATGGTGTCCAGTAGCCTTAGAAGCGCAACTTAGCTGCAGTGAGTAGGTTTGCTTCTCTCCCCTCAGTCCCACGTAGCAGAGAGTCTGTTGCCAGCAGAAGCTCTCTGAAAATAAAAAACCTGACAAAATACTTTCTTTTCTAGCAAGCTCAGGACAGCCCACTAGGAGCACCCAGCTCTGGCCGGGCACAGATTCTAACTGGGGTCTGGAGGAGGGGCATAGAGGGAGGAGCCAGTGCACACCAGATAGTACTAAATCTTTCTTTAGAGTGCCCAGTCTCCTGCGGAGCCCGCTATTCCCATGGTCCTTACGGAGTCCCCAGCATCCACTAGGACGTTAGAGAAATAGGATTTTAATACCTACCGGTAAATCCTTTTCTCCTAGTCCGTAGAGGATGCTGGGCGCCTGTCCCTGTGCGGACTATGGCCCTCATTCCGAGTTGTTCACTCGCTAGCTGCTTTTAGCAGCATTGCACACGCTAGGCCGCCGCCCTCTGGGAGTGAATCTTAGCTTAGCAGAATTGCGAACGAAAGATTAGCAGATTTGCGAATAGAAATTTCTTAGCAGTTTCTGAGTAGCTCCAGACTTACTCAGCCATTGCTATCAGTTCAGTCAGTTTCGTTCCTGGTTTGACGTCACAAACACACCCAGCGTTCGCCCAGACACTCCCCCGTTTCCTCAGACACTCCCACGTTTTTCCCAGAAACGCCAGCGTTTTTTCGCACACTCCCATAAAACGGCCAGCTTCCGCCCGGAAACACCCACTTCCTGTCAATCACACTACGATCACCAGAACAATGAAAAATCCTCGTTATGCCGTGAGTAAAATACCTAACTTTTGAGTAAAATAACTAAGCGCATGCGCTCTGCGACCCTTGCGCATGCGCAGTAAGCGACTAATCGCAATATAGCGAAACTCGGCAACGAGCGAACAACTCGGAATGAGGGCCAATATCTGCAGTACTTGTTGATAGTTATTGCTTTTGTTACACAGAGGTTGTGTTTCGGTTATGTTCAGCCTGTTGCTGTTTTGGTTCATGCTGTTAACTGGTATTTCTCTGACGTCCTAGTGGATGCTGGGAACTCCGTAAGGACCATGGGGAATAGACGGGCTCCGCAGGAGACTGGGCACTCTAAAAGAAAGATTTGGTACTATCTGGTGTGCACTGGCTCCTCCCTCTATGCCCCTCCTCCAGACCTCAGTTAGATTTCTGTGCCCGGCCGAGCTGGATGCACACTAGGGGCTCTCCTGAGCCCCTAGAAAGAAAGTATATGTTAGGTTTTTTATTTTACAGTGAGACCTGCTGGCAACAGGCTCACTGCAACGAGGGACTAAGGGGAGAAGAAGCGAACCTACCTGCTTGCAGCTAGCTTGGGCTTCTTAGGCTACTGGACACCATTAGCTCCAGAGGGATCGACCGCAGGACCCGTCCTTGGTGTTCGTTCCCGGAGCCGCGCCGCCGTCCCCCTTACAAAGCCAGAAGCATGAAGATGGTCCGGAAAATCGGCGGCAGAAGACTTCAGTCTTCACCAAGGTAGCGCACAGCACTGCAGCTGTGCGCCATTGCTCCTCATACACACTCCGGTCACTGAGAGTGCAGGGCGCTGGGGGGGGGGCGGGCGCCCTGAGCAGCAATAAAAACACCTTGGCTGGCAAAATAACCACAATATATAGCCCCAGAGGCTATATATGTGGTAATTACCCGCCAGAATCCATAAAAAAGCGGGAGAAAAGTCAGCCGAAAAAGGGGCGGAGCCATCTCCCTCAGCACACTGGCGCCATTTCTCCCTCACAGTTCCGCTGGAAGGAAGCTCCCTGGCTCTCCCCTGCAGTCTACACTACAGAAAGGGTAAAAAAGAGAGGGGGGGCACTAAATTTAGGCGCAGTATAACTTATAGCAGCTATAAGGGGACATAATTCAGTTAGTGCCTGCATTATATAGCGCTCTGGTGTGTGCTGGCATACTCTCTCTCTGTCTCCCCAAAGGGCTTTTGTGGGGTCCTGTCTCCTTTAAGAGCATTCCCTGTGTGTGTGCGGTGTGTCGGTACGGCTGTGTCGACATGTTTGATGAGGAGGCTTATGTGGAGGCAGAGCAGATGCCTATAAATGTGATGTCACCCCCTGCGGGGCAGACACCGGAGTGGATGGACTTATGGAAGGAATTACGTGCAAGTGTCGACTCCTTACATAAAAAATTTGACGACATGCCAAACGCGTGACAGCCGGCTTCTCAGCTCGTGCCTGCCCAGACAACTCAAAGGCCATCAGGGGCTCTGAAGCGCCCACTACCTCAGATGGCAGACACAGATGTCGACACGGATACTGATACCAGTGTCGACGACGATGAGTCAAATTTAATGTCCACTAGGGCCATTCGTTGCATTATTGAGGCAATGAAAGAGGTATTACACATTTCTGATATAAACCCAGGTACCTCAAAAAAGGGTATTATGTTTGGGGAGAAAAAACTACCAATAGTTTTTCCCCCATCTGAAGAATTAAATGAAGTGTGTGAAGAAGCGTGGGCTTTCCCCGATAAAAAATTGGTGATTTCAAAAAAATTACTAATGGCGTTCCCTTTCTCGCCAGAGGATAGGTCACGTTGGGAAACTCCCCCTAGGGTGGATAAAGCGCTCACACGTTTGTCAAAAAAGGTGGCACTACCGTCTCCGGATACGGCCGCCCTAAAGGAACCTGCCGATAGAAAGCAGGAGGCTATCCTGAAGTCTATATATACACACACTGGTGTTATACCGAGACCAGCTATTGCTTCAGCGTGGATGTGCAGTGCTGCTGCTGCTTGGTCAGATTCCCTGTCGGAAAATATTGACACCCTAGACAGGGACACTATATTGCTAACCGTAGAGCATATAAAAGACTCAGTCTTATACATGAGAGATGCACAGAGGGAGATCTGCCGGCTGGCATCTAGAATAAGTGCATTGTCCATTTCTGCTAGGAGAGGCTTATGGACTCGGCAGTGGACAGGGGATGCAGATTCAAAAAGGCACATGGAAGTTTTGCCTTATAAGGGTGAGGAGTTATTCGGGGATGGTCTCTCAGACCTTGTTTCCACAGCAACAGCTGGGAAGTCAGCATTTTTGCCCCATGTCCCCTCACAGCCTAAGAAAGCGCCGTATTATCAGGTACAGTCCTTTCGACCCCAGAAAAACAGGCGGGGAAAAGGCGGGTCCTTTCTGTCTAGAGGCAGAGGAAGGGGAAAAAAGCTGCAACAAACAGCAGGTTCCCAGGAACAAAAGTCCTCCCCCCGCTTCTTCCAAATCCGCCGCATGACGGTGGGGCTCCACAGGCGGAGCCAGGTACGGTGGGGGGCCGCCTCAAAAATTTCAGCGATCAGTGGGTTCGCTCACGGGTGGATCCCTGGATCCTTCAAGTAGTATCTCAGGGGTACAAGCTGGAATTCGAGGTGTCTCCCCCCCGCCGTTTCCTCAAATCGGCCTTACCGACAACTCCCTCGGGCAGGGAGGCTGTGCTAGAGGCAATTCACAAGCTGTATTCCCAGCAGGTGATAGTCAAGGTACCCCTACTTCAACAAGGACCGGGTTACTATTCCACACTGTTTGTGGTACCGAAACCGGACGGTTCGGTGAGACCCATTTTAAATTTGAAATCCTTGAACACATACATAAAAAGATTCAAGTTCAAGATGGAATCGCTCAGGGCGGTTATTGCAAGCCTGGACGAGGGGGATTACATGGTATCCCTGGACATCAAGGATGCTTACCTGCATGTCCCCATTTACCTTCCTCACCAGGAGTACCTCAGATTTGTGGTACAGGATTGCCATTACCAATTCCAGACACTGCCGTTTGGACTGTCCACGGCACCGAGGGTGTTTACCAAGGTAATGGCAGAAATGATGATACTCCTTCGAAAAAAGGGAGTTTTAATTATCCCGTACTTGGACGATCTCCTAATAAAGGCGAGGTCCAAGGAGCAGTTGCTGGTCGGAGTAGCACTATCTTGGGAAGTGCTACAACAGCATGGCTGGATTCTAAACATTCCAAAGTCACAGCTGGTTCCTTCCACACGCCTACTGTTCCTGGGGATGATTCTGGACACAGAACAGAAAAAAGTGTTTCTCCCGCAGGAGAAAGCCAAGGAGCTGTCATCTCTAGTCAGAGACCTCCTGAAACCAAAACGGGTATCGGTGCATCACTGCACACGAGTCCTGGGAAAAATGGTGGCTTCATACGAAGCAATTCCATTCGGCAGGTTCCATGCAAGGACCTTCCAGTGGGACCTCTTGGACAAGTGGTCGGGATCGCATCTTCAGATGCATCGACTGATAACCCTGTCTCCAAGGACCAGGGTGTCTCTACTGTGGTGGCTGCAGAGTGCTCATCTTCTAGAGGGCCGCAGATTCGGCATACAGGACTGGGTCCTGGTGACCACTGATGCCAGCCTTCGAGGCTGGGGGGCAGTCACACAGGGAAGAAATTTCCAGGGACTTTGGTCTAGTCAGGAGTCGTCCCTACACATAAATATTCTGGAACTGAGGGCCATTTACAATGCCCTAAGTCAGGCAAGGCCCCTGCTTCAAAACCAGCCGGTACTGATCCAATCAGACAACATCACGGCAGTCGCCCATGTAAACCGACAGGGCGGCACAAGAAGCAGGATGGCGATGGCAGAAGCCACAAGGATTCTCCGATGGGCGGAAAATCACGTGCTAGCACTGTCAGCAGTGTTCATTCCGGGAGTGGACAACTGGGAAGCAGACTTCCTCAGCAGACACGACCTACACCCGGGAGAGTGGGGACTTCATCCAGAAGTCTTCCAACTGTTGGTAAACCATTGGGAAAGGCCACAGGTGGACATGATGGCGTCCCGCCTCAACAAAAAGCTAAAGAGATATTGCGCCAGGTCAAGGGACCCTCAGGCGATAGCTGTGGACGCTCTAGTGACACCGTGGGTGTACCAGTCGGTTTATGTGTTCCCTCCTCTGCCTCTCATACCAAAGGTACTGAGAATAATAAGAAGGCGAGGAGTAAGAACGATACTCGTGGTTCCGGATTGGCCAAGAAGAGCTTGGTACCCAGAACTTCAAGAAATGATATCAGAGGACCCATGGCCTCTACCGCTCAGACAGGATCTGCTACAGCAGGGGCCCTGTCTGTTCCAAGACTTACCGCGGCTGCGTTTGACGGCATGGCGGTTGAATTCCGGATCCTAAAGGAAAAGGGCATTCCGGAGGAAGTCATTCCTACGCTGATAAAAGCCAGGAAAGAAGTAACCGCAAACCATTATCATCGTATTTGGCGAAAATATGTTGCGTGGTGTGAGGCCAGGAAGGCCCCTACAGAGGAATTTCAGCTGGGTCGTTTTCTGCACTTCCTACAGTCGGGAGTGACTATGGGCCTAAAATTGGGTTCCATTAAGGTCCAGATTTCGGCTCTATCGATTTTCTTCCAGAAAGAACTGGCTTCACTGCCTGAAGTTCAGACTTTTGTAAAGGGAGTGCTTCATATTCAGCCCCCTTTTGTGCCTCCTGTGGCACCTTGGGATCTCAATGTGGTGTTGAGTTTCCTGAAATCACATTGGTTTGAGCCACTTAAAACTGTGGATTTGAAATATCTCACGTGGAAAGTGGTCATGTTATTGGCCTTGGCTTCGGCCAGGCGGGTGTCAGAATTGGCGGCTTTGTCATGTAAAAGCCCTTATCTGATTTTCCATATGGATAGGGCAGAATTGAGGACTCGTCCCCAGTTTCTCCCTAAGGTGGTATCAGCTTTTCACTTGAACCAACCTATTGTAGTGCCTGCGGCTACTAGGGACTTGGAAGATTCCAAGTTACTGGACGTAGTCAGGGCCTTGAAAATGTATGTTTCCAGGACGGCTGGAGTCAGGAAAACTGACTCGCTTTTTATCCTGTATGCACCCAACAAAATAGGTGCTCCTGCTTCTAAGCAGACTATTGCTTGCTGGATTTGTAGCACAATTCAGCTGGCGCATTCTGCGGCTGGTTTGCCGCATCCTAAATCAGTAAAAGCCCATTCCACAAGGAAGGTGGGCTCATCTTGGGCGGCTGCCCGAGGGGTCTCGGCTTTACAACTTTGCCGAGCTGCAACTTGGTCAGGGGCAAACACGTTTGCTAAATTCTACAAATTTGATACCCTGGCTGAGGAGGACCTGGAGTTCTCTCATTCGGTGCTGCAGAGTCATCCGCACTCTCCCGCCCGTTTGGGAGCTTTGGTATAATCCCCATGGTCCTTACGGAGTTCCCAGCATCCACTAGGACGTCAGAGAAAATAAAATTTTACTCACCGGTAAATCTATTTCTCGTAGTCCGTAGTGGATGCTGGGCGCCCATCCCAAGTGCGGATTGTCTGCAATACTTGTATATAGTTATTGCCTAACTAAAGGGTTATTGTTGAGCCATCTGTTGAGAGGCTCAGATATATTTCATACTGTTAACTGGGTATAGTATCACGAGTTATACGGTGTGATTGGTGTGGCTGGTATGAGTCTTACCCGGGATTCAAAATCCTTCCTTATTGTGTCAGCTCTTCCGGGCACAGTATCCTAACTGAGGTCTGGAGGAGGGGCATAGAGGGAGCAGCCAGTGCACACCAGATAGTACCAAATCTTTCTTTTAGATTGCCCAGTCTCCTGCGGAGCCCGTCTATTCCCCATGGTCCTTACGGAGTTCCCAGCATCCACTACGGACTACGAGAAATAGATTTACCGGTGAGTAAAATCTTATTTTTCTTAAAAGCCATGTTGTACGGTGTGTTGTGGTGTGAGTTGGTATGTATCTCACCCTTCGTTTAACAACAATCCTTTTCCTCGAAATGTCCGTCTCCCTGGGCACAGTTCCTATAACTGAGGTCTGGAGGAGGGGCATAGAGGGAGGAGCCAGTTCACACCCATTTAAAGTCTTAAAGTGCCCATGTCTCCTGCGCATCCCGTCTATACCCCCATGGTCCTTTTGGAGTCCCCAGCATCCTCTACGGACTAGGAGAAAAGGATTTACCGGTAGGTATTAATATCCTATTATTCCATTCATTGTTTGACTTCTCTATGACCCCCAAGTACCTCATCTCTTCCAGTTCCCGTTTTACTGCTGCCTGTTGGGCCTCAGATATACAATATGGCCTTTGTTTTATCACCACCCCGGGTGGAGTAACAATGTCATGCTGTATGATTTGAGTTTTCCCCCAGGAGGGCAGAGAACACAACCTGGTACTGTGCTACTAAGTTTACCACTTCTTGTTTCTGGCTGGGACCCAAAGTGACTTCAATAGGCAGCTGACATGCCGGGGTTTTCACGGTCACTAAAGAGGGCTGACTGGCACTTTCTTTCCAAGTCTTCAACAAACTCACATGGTAGACTTGTACCTCTTTCCTTCTACCTTCCTGCCATACCTAGACACAAGTATCAGTACCTTGTCGCCCCTATTAAAAGTCTGGTTGACAGCAGTAACGTCATGACTGCGTTTTTGATGCGGTTGAGCCCTTACCATATGCTTGGTCAGAAGTGGCGCAATTTGCCTTTGACAGCCAATTGGGACACAAACTGAAATATTTTCGGCTCTTGGGACAATTGCTGCTCCCACCCTTCTTTTAATGGATCTGGTATTCCTCTGCGTTGTCTACCATAGAGGAGTTTGAAGGAGCTAAACCCCGTAGAGGCTTGGGGTACCTCTCAACTGGAAACAGCTAAGGTAAGACTAGGCCCCAATCTCACTTCTCCTGTGACACGGCCCTTTTCATCATCTGCATAAGGGTTCTGGTAAAGCATTCGACCAAGCCGTCTGCGGGTGGTAAACTGAAGTGGTAATTCTATCCACCTTTAACAGGCGACACAGGTATTTCTTTAATTTAGACACAAAAGGGGTACATTAGTTGGTCAGGACCTCTTTTGGTATTCTTAGTCGGGTATACGGCTAAGATGTAAAACACTGGGCCCTGTAGGCTGATTCCCAGACAATTGAGGAGTTAGCAGTGGTGATTGAAAGGTACCTGACCCTGGGAAAATGTAATAAAGCCAAGCAAGGGTTACAGCCAGTATGTAAGCCCAGTACCCAGATCCCCATGTTAAACCAAACAGCCTTTCTCCAGTCATATGTTTTGAGTACAGGGAGCCCAGTCATGTACAGCATGGTGCGCTAGTGGATTGCAGCTCAGGGAAAACCGCACAACCTGTAGTCAGTATGGTGGTTGGAATTATTTCCCCAGCTGAAACTACCCTGTTTTGTCTGATGGTACAGATTGAAGGCTGGGATATCTGGGCCTTGGTTGATAATGCAGTGAATTGTCTATCATCTCTGCTAACCTGGGTCCTTCCGGGTCATGCCAGATGGTACTTCTGGTGAAGGTGCTATGTATACTTGGGGACATAGAAGAATGCCCATGAGTGCACCTGCCGGTGGTGATTAAAGGAAGACCAGTAAAAATGGTAGCCACAGTAGCTTCCAAACCTCCTTATCCACTAATCCTGGGCCAGGACTGCCCACTGTTACAGGAGCTTGTTACCTGGCATGACATTGGCAGACAGAGGTTGAGCTGTCCCAGGGGCAAAAATCTACTGGAAGCCAAGGTTGTATGACTGTAAAGCCCTCTCTTGCCAGTGAGATTGAGACACATTGGTCCTCCATTGGTGAAAGAGTGTCTTTGCAGGACTTTGGGCGAAATCAACAAAACGATGGCAACTTGTCCAATACTTTTTAAAATGTGGTAGTGGTAAAATGGTACGGTAAACTCTACTTTACCACCTGAAGGTGTACCTTACTTTATGTGAATAACTATTTGTTTTACCTTGTAACTCATTTGCAAGGTAAAAGGGTAGACCAGTTGCTGATTCCCCGAAAAAACGAGGAGCTGGTATTGAGGGCGGCTCACATGCATTTATTGGGTGGCCATTTAGGGGAGGAGAAAACTCTCCAGCGTATCCAGCTATGGTTCTCCTGGCCAGGCATTCATGCTGCAGTAAAAAAATATTATCAGGAATGCCCAGTGTACCAAAAGAATGCACCCCAGACAGAATTTAGGGCGCCCTTGGTTTTCCTGCCTATAATTTCCGTGCCTATTGAGCCAATTTTTATGGATCTGATAGGGCCAGTGGAAAAATCGGATCATGGGCATCAGTATATATTGGTGACAATGGACTATGCCACAAGGTACCCGGAGGCCATAACACTACGTAACATGAAATCTAGCACTATTGTCCGAGAGTTGTTGCTGCCGTATACCCGACTAAGAATACCAAAAGAGGTCCTGACCAACTAAGGTACCCCTTTTGTGTCTAATACCCATATAGCCTGGTCTATAAACACCACTTCAACTACCCGCTGAGCAGAGTTTTTATCTGTCTGTAGCCAGGTTTTACTCAGTCTGGCCAATTATGCCAGTTAGACCATTGGAGGCTCAGATGGGTTCAGCTGCAACTACTAGGGGGAAATGTAATCGGGTGTGAGAATCAGTGGAAATCATTTACATGGCAAAATCAAGTTGATTTTGCCATTTAAATTATTGCCACTTTAAAAAAAAAAAATAGAGAATTTGACCAAAATCTCTCACTTTCTGATTCTCACACCCTATTACATTTCCCCCATGATATTCTTGGGCTTTGCTGGGACCCATCACCTCAATCCTACTGAGTATAGCCTCCTTCAAGCAAGGATGGGAGCGACTTCAGACAACTTCAACTCAACATAGGTTCTCTGTGACTCTCCTGTGCGATAAGGAGCTAATCTAACCCTTGATTTCTGGTATGAAATATTTATCCCAAGACTAGTTAACCCTTGCAAAACTACAGCTACATATTCAAAATGGTAAATTATATTACGGTGTTTGTGCCCACTTTGCCAGCGTATTTCATGCCCAAACCAATGTTGGGCCAGGCAGAATACAAGTGGGTGATATGTAAGTGACCACCTTCTGTTGATTTCAGGTCTCACATTTGTGGCCCAAGACTAGTTAACCCCTGCAAAACTACAGCTACTTATTAAAAAATGGTAAAATATTGTGTGTGTGCCCACTTTGCCAGTGTATTTCATACCTAAAACAGTGTTAGGCCACGCAAAATACAAGTGGGTCATATGCAAGTGACCACGCTGTTTTCAGGTGTCAAATTTGTGGCCCAAGACTAGTTAACCCTTGCAAAACTACAGCTACTTATTCAAAATGGTGAAATATGTTGTGTGTGCCCACTTTGCCAGTGTATTTCATGCCCAAAACAGTGTTGGGCCAGGCAAAATACAAGTGGGTCATATGCAAGTGAGCAAGCTCTGTTGATTTCAGGTGTCAAATTTGTGGACAAAGACTTGTTAACCCTTGCAAAACTACAGCTACTTAATCAAAATGGCACATTTTAAAATATGGTGTGTCTGACCACTTTGCCAGCGTATTTCATGCCCAAAACAGCATTGGGCCAGGCAAAATACAGGTGGGTCATATGCAAGTGACCACGCTGTTTTCAGGTGTCAAATTTGTGGCCCAAGACTAGTTAACCCTTGCAAAACTACAGCTACTTATTCAAAATGGTGAAATATGTTGTGTGTGTGCCCACTTTGCCAGTGTATTTCATGCCCTAAACAGTGTTGGGCCAGGCAAAATACAAGTGGGTCATATGCAAGTGAGCAAGCTCTGTTGATTTCAGGTGTCAAATTTGTGGACAAAGACTTGTTAACCCTTGCAAAACTACAGCTACTTAATCAAAATGGCACATTTTAAAATATGGTGTGTCTGCCCACTTTGCCAGCGTATTTCATGCCCAAAACAGCATTGGGCCAGGCAAAATACAGGTGGGTCATATGCAAGTGACCACGCTCTGTTGATTTCAGGTGTCAAATCTGTGGACCAAGACTTGTTAACCCTTGCAAAACTACAGCTACTTATTCAAAATGGTAAAATATGGTGTGTGTGCGTGTGTGCCCACTTTGTCAGTGTATTTCATGCCCAAAACACAATTGGGCCAGGCAAAATACAAGTGGGTGATATGTAAGTGACCACCTTCTGTTGACTTCAAGTGTCACATTTGTGGCCTAAGACTAGTTAATCCTTGCAAAACTACAGCTACTTATTCAAAATGGTAAATATGGTGTGTGCGCCCACTTTGCCAGTGTATTTCATGCCCAAAACAGCATTGGGCCAGGCAAAATACAAGTGGGTCATATGTAAGTGACCACCTTCTGTTGACTTCAAGTGTCACATTTGTGGCCTAAGACTAGTTAACCCTTGCAAAACTGCAGCTACTTATTCAAAATGGTAAAATATGTTGTGTGTACCCACCTTGCCAGTGTATTTCATGCCCAAAACAGCGTTGGGCCAGGCACAATACAAGTGGGTGAAATGTAAGTGACCACTTTCTGTTTATTGCAAGTGTGCTTGCTCTTTGTAAGGGCTTGTATTTTAAAGTGCTGCTTGGATTTGTAAGTGTGAGTTGGTAACAACAAAAGGAGCTGGAAGCCGAGTGAAAAGGAGGTGCAGTGAGCTGGAACAACTGCAACTGCTAATTGGAGTATAGGTGCCGCAGGAGAGTTTACTACGGCTGCATAAAAGTGAAGGACCAAGAACCGCGCAAAGATAGATAAGTATAAGCCAGCTTAATTATTGTATAAGTGAGATTGTTTGTCTTCTACTTTTTATTTTTGCTGCTTTTTCTTTGAGAGTAACAGGGAGTTAGACCTTACAAACAATATGGGAGGGGCTGTGATTGGGGACTTCACTCAGTGCATGTCGTGCAAGATGTATGCACACCTGGAGCTACCGGCCCAGTGTGATTACATCTGCACGAGGTGTGTGCGAACGGTTGCCCTGGAAGCCCAGGTAACTGATGTAGAGCAAACCGTTACGCGACTGAGGGAGATTCACAACCTCGAGCGAAGTTTAGACAGAACGGTGGAGGAGTTGCGGGAGGGGTCACTGGTAGAAGAGGATGATGATCAGGTAGCCAGCTGGGTCACAGTTAGAAGGAAGAAAAAGAGGGGGAGGCTCGACATTTCCGAACTATCAAACCTGAACAAATTTGCCCGACTGGACGAGGAATCGGAGGATGATAGTGAAGAAATGACGGTGCCGGAGGAGACTGCTCCCTCTAGCATCCAGAGGAGTGGTCCCTCTGGTGCGGTTGGGATAAAAGATAGTGAGTTACCTAGTCAGATGGTGGTGGTAGGGGATTCTATCATCAGGAAGGCAGATAGGGCAATCTGCTACCGGGACCGTGATCGCCGTACAGTCTGTTGTCTCCCGGGTGCTCGGGTACGGCACATCGCGGACTGGGTAGATAGATTGTTGGGAGAGGCTGGGAAAGACCCGGCGGTTTTGGTGCACGTTGGCACCAATGACAAAGTTAGTGGAAGGTGGGATGTCCTTAAGAAAGACTATAGGGACTTAGGAAAGAAACTGAAGGCAAGGACATCTAAGGTAATATTCTCGGAATTATTACCCGTGCCACGCGCTAGTCCAGGGAGGCAGAGGGAGATTAGGGAGGTAAATGTGTGGCTTAGGGATTGGTGCAGGAAAGAGGGGTTTGTGTTCCTGGAACACTGGGCGGACTTCTCAGTCAGGCGCCATCTCTTTTGTCATGACGGATTGCACCTGACTGAGGAGGGGGCAGCGGTGCTGGGGGGAAGGATGGTTAGAAGGTTGGAGGAGATTTTAAACTAGGAGCCTGGGGGGAGGGTTTAGCTAGAAACTACAGGTCATGCAGTGAGAATAGTGGGGATGGCGGTAGTAAACGAAATGGGGGAGAAGTTGGGGGGAGGGTAAGAGCAGGCGGTAAGGTTACTAACATGGGTACTAAAAGAGATTTTACCAAAGCACTAACCAATGACGATTACAGGTCATCATTGCTACATAAGGTGAAAGATGTCCCTAACGCAAGGGAAAATACTTATCTTAGTTGTATTTATGTAAACGCCAGAAGCATTACTGGTAAAAAGGGTGAACTAGAAATACTTGCAGCAAGCAAACAGTATGATATTATAGGCATTACTGAAACTTGGTGGGACGAATCTCATGATTGGACAGTCAATCTAGAGGGCTATACACTGTTTAGGAGAGACAGACTAAATAAAAAGGGTGGAGGGGTGTGTCTTTACGTAAAGCCATTTTTAAAACCTGATATACGGGAAGATATTCAGGAGGGGACTGTAGACACTGTCGAGACATTATGGGTAGAAATTGCATGCGGGGAAAAAGGAATAAAAAAGTTAGTATTGGGTGTATGTTATAAGCCGCCTGGTATCAACGCATCTGATGAGGAATTGTTACTAAAGCAAATTGAAAGAGCAGCAGGAGTAGGAGACATAGTAGTGATGGGAGATTTTAGCTATCCAGAGATAAACTGGAAAAACGATTCATGTGATACTGCTAGGGGCAATATGTTTTTAAACACACTTAATGATAACTAATTAGTTCAACTAATTGAGGAACCAACTAGGTACAATGCAATCTTAGACCTGATATTAACAAACAATGGGGATTTGGTATCAGGTATTATAGTAGGGGAACCCATAGGAAACAGCGACCACAACATGGTCACATTCAATATCAGTTTCCATAAACAGCCCTATACTGGCTCAACTAGGACTCTAAACTTTAGCAAAGCAAATTTTGAAAAGATGAGGGTATTTTTCAGGGATATTGAATGGATGGGAGGTACTAAAATTCCTGCTAGCTAAAAATACACTCAAATTTATTCCTACGAGCAGCAAAAAAAGGAATAAAAATCATAAACCGATGTGGCTTAACAAAAAGATTAAGGAATTTATGGGCAAGAAAAGGCGAGCATTTAAAAAATACAAATCTGACGGGGAAGCAGAGTCATTTCAGCACTATAAGGAATGTAACAAAATATGCAAAAAGGAAATAAGAGCGGCTAAAGTAGAAACTGAAAAACTAGTAGCAAAGGAAAGCAAAGCGAATCCCAAAATTTTTTTTAAATACATTAATAGCAAGAGATTAAAGAAGGAGAGTATAGGCGCTTTAAATGACAAGTTGGGAGTCTTAAGCAAAAATGATAATGACATAGCAGACACACTAAATGAGTTTTTTTCAACAGTATTTACTAGAGAGGACCCAATTCAGGGACGAACATATAATCTCAATAATGAGACTATCCCACTGATAGGTACTTATTTAAGCGAGGAAGTAGACTGTGACCGATTAAAACATTTAAAGATTAATAAGTCACCAGGTCCCGATGGTATTCACCCAAGGGTTCTAATGGAGCTTCATTCTGAACTTGCAAAACCGCTATTTTTGATCTTTAAGGATTCAGTAATATCAGGTATGGTTCCCAAAGACTGGCGTATAGCGGAAGTAGTGCCTATATTCAAAAAGGGAAGTAAAGCTGAACCAGGTAATTATAGACCAGTTAGTCTTACATCTATAGTGGGGAAAGTATTGGAAGGTATTCTAAGAGATAGTATTCAGAAGTTCCTTGAAGTCAATAAGGTCATTAAAAGGAATCAACATGGGTTTATGAAGGACAGATCCTGTCAAACCAACTTACTTGGATTTTATGAAACAGTAAGCGCAAACCTAGATCAGGGTAAAGAGGTGGATGTAATCTTTTTAGATTTTGCCAAAGCGTTCGATACTGTACCATACATGAGACTTATCTACAAGCTGCAAGAATCAGGGCTAGGAAGCACAATATGCACTTGGGTCAAAAACTGGTTAGATAATAGGGAGCAGCGCGTTGTGGCTAATGGATCTTTTTCAACTTGGACTGAAGTGCTAAGTGGTGTGCCGCAAGGCTCAGTATTAGGACCGCTATTGTTCAATATTTTCATTAACGACCTAACAGAAGGTCTAGAGAGCATGATGTCAATTTTTGCAGATGATACCAAATTGTGTAAAGTTATAAATGCGGAGGGGGATGCTGAGTCGCTTCAGAATGACTTAGTTAAATTAGAAGCTTGGGCAGCGAAATGGAGAATGCGCTTCAATACAGACAAGTGTAAGGTAATGCACTGTGGTAACAAGAACAAAAATAACACCTACCTACTAAATGGAGTAAAATTAGGGCATTCTGCACTGGAAAAGGACTTAGGTGTCCTCATAGATAGCAAACTAAGCAGTAGTACCCAAAGTAGGACTGCAGCAAAGAAGGCTAATAAGATATTAGCATGCATAAAACAGGGAATTGATGCTAGGGACGAGAGTATTATACTCCCGTTATATAAATCACTTGTTAGGCCACACCTTGAATACGGTGTACAATTCTGGGCACTTTACTACAAAAAGGATATCCTGAAGCTAGAAAAGGTTCAAAGGCGGGCGACCAAACTAATTAAGGGTATGGAGACGCTGGAATACGAGGAAAGGCTTGCAAGACTAGGCATGTTTACACTGGAAAAGAGGAGATTAAGAGGGGACATGATCAACATTTACAAATATATAAGGGGACAATATACAGATCTTGCACAGGACCTGTTTTTGGTTAGATCAACACAGAGAACTCGTGGACACTCGCTCAGGTTAGAGGAGAGGAGATTCCACACAATACGGCGTAAAGGCTTTTTTACGGTAAGGACGATACGTGTTTGGAATTCCCTGCCTGAGGGAGTTGTAATGGCCAACTCAGTCAACACCTTTAAGAATGGGTTAGATAAATTCCTAATGGATAAGGATATCCAGGGTTACGGAGCATAGTCACGCACTATGGTTATTATAAAAAAGAGGGGTTAATCGGAACGGCAGTCAGCAACTTCAGTCAAAATTTTATACAAGATAATCATGCACAGGAGACCACAAATAGGTTGAATCCGATGGATAATTTTCTTTTTTCAACCTTAGATACTATGTCACATTTGTGGCCCAAGACTAGTTAACCCTTGATGCACAGCGCAGCCTCCTCCGTGCACAGGAGCTCAGTTTTGTTAACCAGTCCAATGCAGTAGCAGGTAAAAGAGACGACAACCGTTAGTAGCCACATACACCACATTCTCACGACATGAGAAGGTATCAGCAGCTAATGCCATACAAACCCAAAGAAGCTAAGTGTGTCAGGGTGGGTGCCCTGTGGAACCCAGTGTACCTCACAGAAAGATTTAACAAAGGTAAGTTCTTACCATAAATCTCCTTTTCTGCAGCGGGGTACACTGGGGTTCCACAGGGATAACATTGAGGATGTCCTAAAGCAGTTCCTCATGGGAGGGGACGCACTGTAGCGGGCACAAGAACACAGTGTCCAAAGGAGGCATCCTGGGAGGCAGAAGTATCGAAGGCATAGAACCTTATGAATGTGCTCACTGAGGACCACGTAGCCACCTTGCACAATTGTTCAAGGGTCGCACCATGGTGTGGCCGCCCAAGAAGGTCCAACAGACCGAGTAGAATGGTCTTTGATGGTAGCAGGAGCTGGAAGGCCAGCATGTACATAAGCATGTGCAATCACCATTCTAATCCATCTGGCCATGGTCTGCTTGTTAGCAGGTCAGCCACGTTTGTAAAAACCAAAAAGGACAAAAAAGAGAGAATCAGATCTCCGAAGAGAAGCTGTCCTCTTCACATAAATACGGAGAGCCCGTACCACATCCAAAGACTGCTCTTTGGAGGATAAACCTGGAGATGTAAAGGCCGGAACCACAATCTCTTGGTTAAAGTGGAAAGATGACACCACCTTAGGGAGATAACCAGGGCGAGTTCTAAGAACCGCACGGTCACAGTGAAAAATCAGAAAAGGTGACCGACAGTACAAGGCACCCAAGTCTGAAACCTGTCTAGCAGAGGCAATAGCCAGCAGAAACAATTTAACAAAAAGGGAGGTAATCTGCGCACTGGGGTGGTTTTACTGAATGGGATGTGCTGCTAGTCAAAAGGGTGTCCTTGCCCTTTGGTTCAATATGGATATCTGGTTTTCACCTGACTGCGCTCATCCCCTACAGTTTGAGTACTCGTGAAATGATGCAAATGGATACTTATATAAAGGTGTGTTTTACTTTCACATGTATCAAAAATGACACTCAATATAATGAAACAGTGCAGATAATATTGTGGAACATGAAAAAGGTGGTAATCACAATGTGTGCTCCACGGGGAGCACCTTTTTAACTCAGTCCTTTAATCACTCAAATTGGTGATTAAATCCTTTAGGTTCTTGGCGTGTGTGTTCTGACACAAAGGCCAATGGGCTGGAAAAAATATATATATGTAATGATTAAATCTGGCTGTGTTGCTTTAAAATTCAAATATAGATTTTCCAGTGGAAATGTCTCTAGTCCTGACCGGACTGTGTGGGCTTTAAAAATCTGTCTTTAGTAATTAGATTCATATAGTTGCAGAGGACGGCGTCCCGTACCTCTGCGTGTGGAAGTCAGGTATTCGTGCACTATCGTTGCGGCCGTACTTGTAAGATGTACAGGTGCGGGGGGCAGCGGGAACCTCCTGGCGGCTCCGGACAGACTCGTCCCTCAGCTCGCGCACCCGCTCTCCGGTTCGTCCTGTTAGGGATCTCCCCGTGTGCCTGCGCCGCTCGCTGGGTTGGTCGTGTTCGCGTGGGGGGGAGCTCAGCCGCAGGATCTAAACAGAGCCTGTGGCAGTGTTGCACCTCCCCACAACGGAGTACTCACCTGTGTGGTCCTCCTGCTGCCCGTCCGTCTGTACTGCTTACCGATGTCTGCGCCGTAGGTCCGAGGGTCTCACAGCACTCTCCTGTCCTCCAATGGTTTGATGTCTCTTAGTCGTCTCCTCCAACGCGTTTCAACCGGATCGGTCTTCCTCTGGGAGTCTTTGCAGTGTTCTGATAGTGGTGGGTGTTAAAATGGCTTGCGGGCGGGACCAGCATCAGTTCCTCCTTTGTTCCACTGATTTGATTGGTGGTTGAGGTTGTCAATATTGGGTGTTAAATTGGCTTGCGGGCGGGACCAGCATCAGTTCCTCCTTTGTTCCACTGATTTGATTGGTGGTTGAGGTTGTCAGTATTGTAGGGAGCAGATTACATGTTCCTGCAATCTGTCCCATTTGTGAGTTTCAGAAACAGGGAAAGTATGAAAACATGGCAATGCAAATTAAATTCCTTTTTTTTTTTTTTTGATTGGTGGTTGAGGTTGTCAGTATTGCAGGGGGCAGATCACATGTTCCTGCAATCTGTCCCATTTGTGAGTTTCAGAAACAGGGAAAGTATGAAAACATGGCAATGCAAATGAAATTCCTTTTTTTTTTTTTTTTTGATTGGTGGTTGAGGTTGTCAGTATTGCAGGGGGCAGATCACATGTTCCTGCAATCTGTCCCATTTGTGAGTTTCAGAAACAGGGAAAGTATGAAAACATGGCAATGCAAATGAAATTCCTTTTTTTTTTTTTTTTTTTAAAGGTCCATAGTGGTGTTTCTTAATTATTTTTTGTTAGGCATTTGTATTCTCAGACAAATAATACGATTCTGGTTGTGTGTCTGGGTTTCTGAATTTCAGTCATCTGTACCAAGGTGCATTAACCAATGAACATAATATACTTTGGTCATGTAAAATTAAATGAGAATTGCGGTTATTGTATACCAGTGATGGTGTGAATCTTATTGTTAGAGCAAATGGTATAGGGCCTGTTGGTAAGCTTACTATTGTGGAAGATGTTACGTTACGTCGGGATATTTCTTATGTGTTTTATGTGGCAATGGTATGTGGCTTGTTAGTATGCTATCTGATCACGGAGCTTTTCAAAAATTCAAGATGTTTCTTGTGTGTCAACAATTATGGTAAAGTGGATTCTTTGGTATTGTTATGAAATATCTGGGATATATATAACTTTCCTACTTTGGAGTGGTTTATAATCCTATGTTCCCTGTGGGCTTTTTCTGGGTATTGGATATCTGTATACTAAATGATTGGTTCTACTTGCAGATGATAGACCTTATTTCATTATCAATGTTTAACCCTTTTGGTGCTAGTGTGCCAAAGGAAATTATTAAACGTAACTCTTCTTTATTTATTTTTTGTATATAATCCCCTCCCCTCCAGTTCTTCTTGATTTCTTTCAGCCCCGTAAACTTTAGTAATGCGGGGTTTGATTCATGATGGTCTCTAAAGTGTAATGAGAGCGGATGATCTTCTGTTTTTCGTTTAATATTGCGAATGTGTTCACTGATTCTGATTTTCAGTGGTCGGACGGTTCTCCCTATATACTGTAACTTACATGGACATTCTAGTAAGTATATGATGCCTTTGCTGTGGCATGTGATTCTGTCTTTGATTTTGTAACTGTATGAGTTAGTTGCGGATTTTTTCATGATAGTGGGTAATGTGCTTCTTGCTTTTACCATATGGCAACCTGAGCAGGGTCCCACAATGGTAAAAACCTCCTTTGTTCTGTGACCCATCTATTGTGGTTTGTGTCTGATTTGGTGGCGGTATGTGGCTGTGTGTTAGTTTTTTCTTTATGTCAGGAGCCTTACGATAGATGACTTTGGGGTTAGGGGGTAGAACGTTAGCTAAATTGTCATCTTGCAATAATATCTGCCAGTGTTTTGTGATGATCTTTTTGATCTGATGGGCTTGGTCTGAATATTGTGTTATGAACAGTGGTTCTTCGATTTGTGTCATCTGTTTTGGCTTCTCTTTGTAGTTAAGGAGTGCGGGCCTCTCTATCTTTTTTGCTGTTTCGAAGGCTACTTGTACTGTCTCGGTGTGGTAGTTTTTTTCCTTAAATCTGTCACTCAAAACCTTCCCCTGTGTTTCATAATCACTCATTTTGGAACAGTTTCTACGAAGTCTTTTAAATTGTCCCATTGGTATGCCATTGAGCCATGTCGGATGATGCCCACTGGTGGCTAGTATATAACTGTTCACGTCGACAGTTTTATTGTAAGTGTTTGTGTGTATTAGATCTTCATCTATGAAAATGTTGAGATCTAAAAATTGTACTTTTTCCTTGCTATATGTGGTGGTGAGTTTGAGATTCCGATCGTTCTGATTGAGGTGTGTATTGAAACTTTTGAGTGATTCTTCATCTCCCTTCCAGATGAAGAATATATCATCTATGAATCTGGTCCAGAGGACGAGATTCGCACCAAGCTCCACATCAGACCAGATTGTATCGTCTTCCCACTTGCTCATGAACAGATTTGCATAACTTGGCGCGAACCTCGTCCCCATAGCGGTCTCGGTGGTCTGTAGGTAATAGTTGTTGTTAAACCATAGGTAATTGTGGGTGAGAATATACTCTATGCCCCCCAAAATGAATTCTCGTTGGTCTGGTAACATGTTGGGGTCTTGTTCGAGGTAATGACATGTGCTGTCTATTCCCTGTGCATGATCTATGATGGAATATAAAGAAGTGACATCGCTTGTGACTAACCAGTAGTCCTCTTTCCATGTGATTGATTCTAACTTTCTAAGGATGTCAGTAGTGTCTCTAAGATAGGATTTCTGAGTTTTAACGTATGGCTGTAGAAAGACATCAATATACTGTGAGAGATTTGAGCTGATTGAATCTATTCCGGATATGATCGGTCTGCCTGGTGGTTTTGTTGGGTTTTTGTGCACTTTTGGTAGGTAGTAGAATACTGGTATGATTGGATGTTGTATGTTGAGATATGCGTGTTCCTGTGCCGAGAGGATCCCTTTGTCCAACCCTTCTCTAAGTAGGGTCTGTAGTTGCTGTTTGAATGTATGGGTGGGGTCTCCTTGTAGTTTTCTGTAGGTGCTCGTGTCGCTCAGTATGTTGTTGGCTTCCTTCATATAGTCATCCTTGTTAAGAAGTACTACCCCTCCCCCTTTGTCAGCCGGTTTAATTACCAAGTTAGTATTTTTGCCGAGTTCTGTCAGTGCTCTTTGTTCCTTATTGGTCATGTTGTGTTTCCTAAGTCTATTAGGTCTGTCGTCTAGTCTCATGACGTCTTTCTCTACCATATCGGTGAATGTCGCTATATGGTTTCCCATCATGTAATTGGGATAAAACTGTGACTTGGGTTTGAGAGAAGTGTGAGAAAAAGGGTCATCTTTGTCTGGTTTATGTTGTGGTAGCGGGGTCTTCTGAAAGTATTTCTTTAGTGTAAGCTTACGTGTAAATTTTTGTATGTCCAGATAAGTTTCGAATTTGTTTAACGGTGCTGTAGGTGCAAATTTGAGTCCCTTATCTAGGGCACTAACTTGATGTTTGTTAAGTACATGGCTGCTCAAGTTGAATATGCCCTGTCCTTCGGTTTGTGTCACTTTAGGGTTCAGTGTTTTGCTTTTTTGTCCTCCCCTGCATCCTCGTCGGGTTCTGAAAGTTTTCTCTTTGTCTGCTGGTTCTGTGTCTTAACAGACCCTATCTGGTGGATGAGGTCTGTCGTTGATTCTAAAAAACTGTTGGAGTCTCCACATGTCGGATTGGTGTCAGTTTTGACTTCTTCAATGAATATGGTGCTCTCACCGGTGGCCGTGAGATATTCCGTCTGTGACCCCAGTACTCCTGGTGTTGTATTGAGTAACGCTAATTCGGTGTCAAGCCAGCCCTGTTCTAATGATTTTCTGGCTAAATCATGGGAGAATTCGTCATTAATGTCATAGATAGAAAAGGATGTATCGTTATCAGTTATCGTAGATGTTTCAATGGATGTGTCATGATAGCTTGATTGGGTAATGGGTTTGCCTGTTTCTAAATTTCTCGAATGTAACTTTGTCATGTACTGTTGGTATGTTAATTTTAACCTTTTGTATATGGGTGTTCTAGGTATAGCTGGTGGTGCTTTTGTTCTCGCTTTGGGCAGACTTTTGTTCTGAATAGCGTTTCTGTGTGAATCATGAGTTGCTTTCTGTTTGGATTTGTTTTTCTGATGTATTCCAAATTTATCTCTGAGTATTTTATTCTTTTTAATGGTGATGATCTTCTCTTCTCCTTGTCTAATCCTTTGTAGTGTGATTTCTGTTAAAGTGCGGAATTCTTGTTTTTGTTCAAATGGTTCTAGTTCCAAACTTAATTGCTGAATGTTGTGTTCTAGTTTGGCTAACTCCTCCGTATGTGTATTTAGTAGTAATTTAACTAATTGATGAGAGCACTCATCAAGTATGTTGTTCCATTGTTTCGTAAAAGTGATGTCAGGATTGTGTAGGGCTGAAGCCTTCTTGATTTTAAGCCCTTTTGGTATAATATTGTTGCTTTTGTACCATGCTAATGTCTGTATGTCCCACCATAGTTTATTTTCTTTCGTAATATGCTTTTCTAATAGGGTAAATTTGTTAAAGAAGTTAGTGGTGTTGGGTACCTCATTGGTGGCACTACTGAATTGTGCAAATAAATCCTTGGCTCTGTTTTCCCTATCTGTTCGATTGTAAATGATGCCCATGAACGTGAATGTAGTGACCCTTGCTGCAGATTATGGACAGGCTAGACAATTTAACAAAAAGGGAGGTAATCTGCGCACTGGGGTGGTTTTACTGAATGGGATGTGCTGCTAGTCAAAAAGGTGTCCTTGCCCTTTGGTTCAATATGGATATCTGGTTTTCACCTGACTGCGCTCATCCCCTACAGTTTGAGTACTCGTGAAATGATGCAAATGGATACTTATATAAAGGTGTGTTTTACTTTCACATGTATCAAAAATGACACTCAATATAATGAAACAGTGCAGATAATATTGTGGAACATGAAAAAGGTGGTAATCACAATGTGTGCTCCACGGGGAGCACCTTTTTAACTCAGTCCTTTAATCACTCAAATTGGTGATTAAATCCTTTAGGTTCTTGGCGTGTGTGTTCTGACACAAAGGCCAATGGGCTGGAAAAAATATATATATGTAATGATTAAATCTGGCTGTGTTGCTTTAAAATTCAAATATAGATTTTCCAGTGGAAATGTCTCTAGTCCTGACCGGACTGTGTGGGCTTTAAAAATCTGTCTTTAGTAATTAGATTCATATAGTTGCAGAGGACGGCGTCCCGTACCTCTGCGTGTGGAAGTCAGGTATTCGTGCACTATCGTTGCGGCCGTACTTGTAAGATGTACAGGTGCGGGGGGCAGCGGGAACCTCCTGGCGGCTCCGGACAGACTCGTCCCTCAGCTCGCGCACCCGCTCTCCGGTTCGTCCTGTTAGGGATCTCCCCGTGTGCCTGCGCCGCTCGCTGGGTTGGTCGTGTTCGCGTGGGGGGGAGCTCAGCCGCAGGATCTAAACAGAGCCTGTGGCAGTGTTGCACCTCCCCACAACGGAGTACTCACCTGTGTGGTCCTCCTGCTGCCCGTCCGTCTGTACTGCTTACCGATGTCTGCGCCGTAGGTCTGAGGGTCTCACAGCACTCTCCTGTCCTCCAATGGTTTGATGTCTCTTAGTCGTCTCCTCCAACACGTTTCAACCGGATCGGTCTTCCTCTGGGAGTCTTTGCAGTGTTCTGATAGTGGTGGGTGTTAAAATGGCTTGCGGGCGGGACCAGCATCAGTTCCTCCTTTGTTCCACTGATTTGATTGGTGGTTGAGGTTGTCAATATTGGGTGTTAAATTGGCTTGCGGGCGGGACCAGCATCAGTTCCTCCTTTGTTCCACTGATTTGATTGGTGGTTGAGGTTGTCAGTATTGTAGGGAGCAGATTACATGTTCCTGCAATCTGTCCCATTTGTGAGTTTCAGAAACAGGGAAAGTATGAAAACATGGCAATGCAAATGAAATTCCTTTTTTTTTTTTTTTTTTTGATTGGTGGTTGAGGTTGTCAGTATTGCAGGGGGCAGATCACATGTTCCTGCAATCTGTCCCATTTGTGAGTTTCAGAAACAGGGAAAGTATGAAAACATGGCAATGCAAATGAAATTCCTTTTTTTTTTTTTTTTTTTTTTTTTAAAGGTCCATAGTGGTGTTTCTTAATTATTTTTTGTTAGGCATTTGTATTCTCAGACAAATAATACGATTCTGGTTGTGTGTCTGGGTTTCTGAATTTCAGTCATCTGTACCAAGGTGCATTAACCAATGAACATAATATACTTTGGTCATGTAAAATTAAATGAGAATTGCGGTTATTGTATACCAGTGATGGTGTGAATCTTATTGTTAGAGCAAATGGTATAGGGCCTGTTGGTAAGCTTACTATTGTGGAAGATGTTACGTTACGTCGGGATATTTCTTATGTGTTTTATGTGGCAATGGTATGTGGCTTGTTAGTATGCTATCTGATCACGGAGCTTTTCAAAAATTCAAGATGTTTCTTGTGTGTCAACAATTATGGTAAAGTGGATTCTTTGGTATTGTTATGAAATATCTGGGATATATATAACTTTCCTACTTTGGAGTGGTTTATAATCCTATGTTCCCTGTGGGCTTTTTCTGGGTATTGGATATCTGTATACTAAATGATTGGTTCTACTTGCAGATGATCGACCTTATTTCATTATCAATGTTTAACCCTTTTGGTGCTAGTGTGCCAAAGGAAATTATTAAACGTAACTCTTCTTTATTTATTTTTTGTATATAATCCCCTCCCCTCCAGTTCTTCTTGATTTCTTTCAGCCCCGTAAACTTTAGTAATGCGGGGTTTGATTCATGATGGTCTCTAAAGTGTAATGAGAGCGGATGATCTTCTGTTTTTCGTTTAATATTGCGAATGTGTTCACTGATTCTGATTTTCAGTGGTCGGACGGTTCTCCCTATATACTGTAACTTACATGGACATTCTAGTAAGTATATGATGCCTTTGCTGTGGCATGTGATTCTGTCTTTGATTTTGTAACTGTATGAGTTAGTTGCGGATTTTTTCATGATAGTGGGTAATGTGCTTCTTGCTTTTACCATATGGCAACCTGAGCAGGTCCCACAATGGTAAAAACCTCCTTTGTTCTGTGACCCATCTATTGTGGTTTGTGTCTGATTTGGTGGCGGTATGTGGCTGTGTGTTAGTTTTTTCTTTATGTCAGGAGCCTTACGATAGATGACTTTGGGGTTAGGGGGTAGAACTTTAGCTAAATTGTCATCTTGCAATAATATCTGCCAGTGTTTTGTGATGATCTTTTTGATCTGATGGGCTTGGTCTGAATATTGTGTTATGAACAGTGGTTCTTCGATTTGTGTCATCTGTTTTGGCTTCTCTTTGTAGTTAAGGAGTGCGGGCCTCTCTATCTTTTTTGCTGTTTCGAAGGCTACTTGTACTGTCTCGGTGTGGTAGTTTTTTTCCTTAAATCTGTCACTCAAAACCTTCCCCTGTGTTTCATAATCACTCATTTTGGAACAGTTTCTACGAAGTCTTTTAAATTGTCCCATTGGTATGCCATTGAGCCATGTCGGATGATGCCCACTGGTGGCTAGTATATAACTGTTCACGTCGACAGTTTTATTGTAAGTGTTTGTGTGTATTAGATCTTCATCTATGAAAATGTTGAGATCTAAAAATTGTACTTTTTCCTTGCTATATGTGGTGGTGAGTTTGAGATTCCGATCGTTCTGATTGAGGTGTGTATTGAAACTTTTGAGTGATTCTTCATCTCCCTTCCAGATGAAGAATATATCATCTATGAATCTGGTCCAGAGGACGAGATTCGCACCAAGCTCCACATCAGACCAGATTGTATCGTCTTCCCACTTGCTCATGAACAGATTTGCATAACTTGGCGCGAACCTCGTCCCCATAGCGGTCTCGGTGGTCTGTAGGTAATAGTTGTTGTTAAACCATAGGTAATTGTGGGTGAGAATATACTCTATGCCCCCCAAAATGAATTCTCGTTGGTCTGGTAACATGTTGGGGTCTTGTTCGAGGTAATGACATGTGCTGTCTATTCCCTGTGCATGATCTATGATGGAATATAAAGAAGTGACATCGCTTGTGACTAACCAGTAGTCCTCTTTCCATGTGATTGATTCTAACTTTCTAAGTAAGTCAGTAGTGTCTCTAAGATAGGATTTCTGAGTTTTAACGTATGGCTGTAGAAAGACATCAATATACTGTGAGAGATTTGAGCTGATTGAATCTATTCCGGATATGATCGGTCTGCCTGGTGGTTTTGTTGGGTTTTTGTGCACTTTTGGTAGGTAGTAGAATACTGGTATGATTGGATGTTGTATGTTGAGATATGCGTTTTCCTGTGCCGAGAGGATCCCTTTGTCCAACCCTTCTCTAAGTAGGGTCTGTAGTTGCTGTTTGAATGTATGGGTGGGGTCTCCTTGTAGTTTTCTGTAGGTGCTCGTGTCGCTCAGTATGTTGTTGGCTTCCTTCATATAGTCATCCTTGTTAAGAAGTACTACCCCTCCCCCTTTGTCAGCCGGTTTAATTACCAAGTTAATATTTTTGCTGAGTTCTGTCAGTGCTCTTTGTTCCTTATTGGTCATGTTGTGTTTCCTAAGTCTATTAGGTCTGTCGTCTAGTCTCATGACGTCTTTCTCTACCATATCGGTGAATGTCGCTATATGGTTTCCCATCATGTAATTGGGATAAAACTGTGACTTGGGTTTGAGAGAAGTGTGAGAAAAAGGGTCATCTTTGTCTGGTTTATATTGTGGTAGCGGGGTCTTCTGAAAGTATTTCTTTAGTGTAAGCTTACGTGTAAATTTTTGTATGTCCAGATAAGTTTCGAATTTGTTTAACGGTGCTGTAGGTGCAAATTTGAGTCCCTTATCTAGGGCACTAACTTGATGTTTGTTAAGTACATGGCTGCTCAAGTTGAATATGCCCTGTCCTTCGGTTTGTGTCACTTTAGGGTTCAGTGTTTTGCTTTTTTGTCCTCCCCTGCATCCTCGTCGGGTTCTGAAAGTTTTCTCTTTGTCTGCTGGTTCTGTGTCTTGACAGACCCTATCTGGTGGATGTCTCCACATGTCGGATTGGTGTCAGTTTTGGCTTCTTCAATGAATATGGTGCTCTCACCGGTGGCCGTGAGATATTCCGTCTGTGACCCCAGTACTCCTGGTGTTGTATTGAGTAACGCTAATTCGGTGTCAAGCCAAAATCATGGGAGAATTCGTCATGGCTAAATCATGGGAGAATTCGTCATTAATGTCATAGATAGAAAAGGATGTATCGTTATCAGTTATCGTAGATGTTTCAATGGATGTGTCATGATAGCTTGATTGGGTAATGGGTTTGCCTGTTTCTAAATTTCTCGAATGTAACTTTGTCATGTACTGTTGGTATGTTAATTTTAACCTTTTGTATATGGGTGTTCTAGGTATAGCTGGTGGTGCTTTTGTTCTCGCTTTGGGCAGACTTTTGTTCTGAATAGCGTTTCTGTGTGAATCATGAGTTGCTTTCTGTTTGGATTTGTTTTTCTGATGTATTCCAAATTTATCTCTGAGTATTTTATTCTTTTTAATGGTGATGATCTTCTCTTCTCCTTGTCTAATCCTTTGTAGTGTGATTTCTGTTAAAGTGCGGAATTCTTGTTTTTGTTCAAATGGTTCTAGTTCCAAACTTAGGGGGTAATTCCAAGTTGATCGCAGCAAGATTTTTGATAGCAATTGGGCAAAACCATGTGCACTGCAGGGGAGGCAGATATAACATGTGCAGAGAGAGTTAGATTTGGGTGGGTTATTTTGTTTCTGTGCAGGGTAAATACTGGCTGCTTTATTTTTACACTGCAAATTAGATTGCAGATTGAACACACCCCACCCAAATCTAACTCTCTCTGCACATGTTATATCTGCCCCCCCTGCAGTGCACATGGTTTTGCCCAATTGCTAAAAAAAATCCTGCTGCGATCAACTTGGAATTACCCCCTTAATTGTTGAATGTTGTGTTCTAGTTTGGCTAACTCCTCCGTATGTGTATCTAGTAGTAATTTAACTAATTGATGAGAGCACTCATCAAGTATGTTGTTCCATTGTTTCGTAAAAGTGATGTCAGGATTGTGTAGGGCTGAAGCCTTCTTGATTTTAAGCCCTTTTGGTATAATATTGTTGCTTTTGTACCATGCTAATGTCTGTATGTCCCACCATAGTTTATTTTCTTTCGTAATATGCTTTTCTAATAGGGTAAATTTGTTAAAGAAGTTAGTGGTGTTGGGTACCTCATTGGTGGCACTACTGAATTGTGCAAATAAATCCTTGGCTCTGTTTTCCCTATCTGTTCGATTGTAAATGATGCCCATGAACGTGAATGTAGTGACCCTTGCTGCAGATTATGGACAGGCTAGACAATTTAACAAAAAGGGAGGTAATCTGCGCACTGGGGTGGTTTTACTGAATGGGATGTGCTGCTAGTCAAAAAGGTGTCCTTGCCCTTTGGTTCAATATGGATATCTGGTTTTCACCTGACTGCGCTCATCCCCTACAGTTTGAGTACTCGTGAAATGATGCAAATGGATACTTATATAAAGGTGTGTTTTACTTTCACATGTATCAAAAATGACACTCAATATAATGAAACAGTGCAGATAATATTGTGGAACATGAAAAAGGTGGTAATCACAATGTGTGCTCCACGGGGAGCACCTTTTTAACTCAGTCCTTTAATCACTCAAATTGGTGATTAAATCCTTTAGGTTCTTGGCGTGTGTGTTCTGACACAAAGGCCAATGGGCTGGAAAAAATATATATATGTAATGATTAAATCTGGCTGTGTTGCTTTAAAAGTCAAATATAGATTGTCCAGTGGAAATGTCTCTAGTCCTGACCGGACTGTGTGGGCTTTAAAAATCTGTCTTTAGTAATTAGATTCATATAGTTGCAGAGGACGGCGTCCCGTACCTCTGCGTGTGGAAGTCAGGTATTCGTGCACTATCGTTGTGGCCGTACTTGTAAGATGTACAGGTGCGGGGGGCAGCGGGAACCTCCTGGCGGCTCCGTGGGATATCGTTACAATAAAACCAGGTGGCTTGAACTCGGATTTTGAGATCAAGTGGTCTTTATAAATATTCCCATTTGAGAAGTAATTGTTTTTAGCATGCCCATTTTTCCTCTTTTTCTCCCCCCCCCCTTTTTTCAAAACGTTTTTGAATGCTGCTTATATTAGCACTTTTTGCACCAGCACTTTATTTTATTGTAACGATATCCCACATGAAGATATAATGTTTTGCCTATTTGCACTCATTATGCCTATTTGCACTTATTATGTCTATGATATACAATAATATTCTGATGTATAGTTGAATATATAGAAGACTGTGTAGTTTATATTGATTTTATTATAATGCTGCTCTGTATATTATATAGATCAGTATTTCTATTGTGTCTATGAAGAGATACACCGTGATAGGGAGCAGTCTCCGGGGCAACAGACATATACAAAGGTATTTTAAAGACAGCGCCCCGGGACGGAAGTGACTCATCGGACGAATACGGAAATAGACGCTTCAGACGCTGTGCACTATGGGAAGTGTAGTTCGGAGCGACCGGAAGTGACGCCCGTTGCCGTGGTAACGCGGTGCGGCTTCAATTGAATGGGAGACGGTTAACTTAATGATTAAAACAACTATCAGCTGAAGGCATGGGTTCCCATTGGACGAGGGTCATTTAAATATGGGTATACTGGATAGCTTCACATACAGACTCCTTGAAAAAGACCCCAGACCAGGGGTGGAAAAGCGTCGGTGGTGCTAGCAGAGGCTGCCCAGGACGGAGAGGTGACTAACGCCGGGGATATATCTCAGCATCACTTACCATCAAAGGTGCCCGGGACTCACTTTTTTATGCTGACTTGAACTGATTTATCAGTTCAAAAAAACTCCGGTAATTGCACTCACATTACCTGTTGCTGGACTAACCCCTGCTTACATATTGCATGTGGGGCTAAATGTTGATTATGTTATGCATGTTATTAAATACTTTTTAACTGTACTTCACTATATGGAATTTTTCTCTTCTGCATATATATACAGGTTGAGTATCCCTTATCCAAAATGCTTGGGACCAGAGGTATTTTGGATATCGGATTTTTCCGTATTTTGGAATAATTGCATACCATAATGAGATATCATGGTGATGGGACCTAAATCTAAGCACAGAATGCATTTATGTTACATATACACCTTATACACACAGCCTGAAGGTCATTTTAGGCAATATTTTTTTATAACTTTGTGCATTTAACAAAGTGTGTCTACATTCACACAATTCATTTATGTTTCATATACACCTTATACACACAGCCTAAAGGTCATTTAATACAATATTTTTAATAACTGTGTATTAAACAAAGTTTGTGTACATTGAGCCATCAAAAAACAAAGGTTTCACTCTCACTCAAAAAAGTCCATATTTCGGAATATTCCATATTTCGGAATATTTGGATATGGGATACTCAACCTGTATCATCTGTGTTATATTTGCTTTGCCTTGAGATAGAATTAAACCTGGAAACTTCATCCTATCCTCTAAACAACAGCGCCGGATAAGTGATACCAATTTTTTTCTTGTTGGGCCTTCAACACAGTTTGAATGACTGCCTCAGAAAAACCTTTGGCCCTTAGTACGGAAGCTTCAAGAGCCACGCCGTCAAAGCCAGCCGGATCAAATCCTGGTAGACACAAGGGCCCTGAACGAGGAGGTCTGGGTGCTGCGGAAGCAGAAGAGGATGTTCTATTGATAGACCCTGCAGATCTGAGAACCAATACCGTCTGGGCCACGCTGGAGCTATTAGAAGTAGTATTCCTCCTTCTTGCTTGAACTTCCTTATCACCCTGGGCAGAAGTGACACCGGAGGGAACACGTACGGCAGACGAAAGTTCCATGGAATTGCCAGTGCATCCACGAACGCTGCTTGAGGATCCCTTGTCCTTGCTCCGAAGACCGGAACCTTGTGATTGTGAATAGACGCTATCAAGTCTACATCTGGTAGACCCTACACGTTCCACGAAGAGTGGAAAGACCTCCGGATGAAGGCTCCACTCTCCGGCGTGTACGTCCTGACGACTGAGGAAGTCCGCTTCCCAGTTTAGGACCCCTGGAATGAACACTGCCGATATGGCTGACAGATGGCATTCTGCCCAACGAAGAATCTTTGACACTTCCATCAGTGCTTTGCTGCTTCAGGTGCCATCTTGATGATTTATGTACGCCACCGTGGTGGCGTTGTCTGAGTGTAACTGAACAGGCCTGTTCTGTACTAGAGGCAGGGCTAGTGTCAACGCATTGAACACTGCCCGCAATTCCAGAATGTTTATCGGGAGGAGAGATTCTTCCCTGGTCCACCGACCCTGAAGAGAGTGTTGCTCCAACACCGCGCCCCAACCCTGAAGAATTGCATCTGTTGTCAGAAGGACCCAGCTGGAGATCCAGAATGGATGACCCCTGCTCAGTTGATGGTCCTGCAGCCACCAAGTCAGTGACAGACGGACCTCCGGAGTCAAGGATATCATGCGAGACCTGATCTGGTGAGGCAGGCCATCCCACTTGGAGAGAATTAACCTCCGCAGAGGGCGGGAATGAAATTGAGCGTACTCCAACATGTCGAAAGCCGGCACCATGATCGCCGAGTGAATCGACACACGTGGGCGAGAGAGGAAGCATCTTATCTTGTCCTTAAGCTTCAGGACCTTCTCCGGAGACAAAAACAACCGCTGGTTGTGGGTGTCCAATAGTGCTCCCAGGTGCACCATGCTCTGAGCTGGAACTAGGGAAGACTTCTTCCAGTTGATGAGCCACCCGTGGGCTTGCAGGAATTGGACCCTCAGTTCCAGGTGATGAAGGAGAACCTCTGGGGAGTTCGCCAGGATAAACAAGTCTTCGAGATACGGCAGGATCCTGATACCCTGACAGCGGAGTAGGGCCGTCATGACCGCCATGACCTTGGTGAAAACTCGAGGAGCCGAGGTCAGACCAAAAGGCAAGGCCTGGAATTGAAAATGTAGGTTGCCAATAACAAACCGCAGGTATTGCTGATGCGACACTGCAATAGGTATATGCAGGTAAGCATCCTGTATATCCAGGTATACCATGTAGTCCTTGGGCTCCAGGGCCAGAACAATAGAGCGAAGAGTTTCCATACGGAATTTGGAAACTTTCACAAATTTGTTCGGAGATTTGAGGTTGAGAATGGGCCGAGAAGATCCATTCGGTTTCGGGACTAGGAACAGCGTTGAATAGTACCCCCTGCCTCTCTGAGCCAGAGGCACCGGCACTACCACTCCCGTATCCAGGAGGGATTGTACCACCAGATGGTGAGTTTTTGCTTTTACCGGATCCAAAGGGATGTTTGTTGAGCAAAACTGGCGAGGGGGACATTTCTTGAAAGAGATGGCGTATCCGTAAGTGATGACTTCCCTTACCCAGGCATCCGAAGTGGTCTGTAGCCATACCTGAGCAAACCGTAGAAGTCGGCCTCCCACCCTGGGATCCCCCGGAGGGAGGCCCGCCCCGTCATGCAGCAGGCTCATCTGTTTTGGCAGCAGGCCGACGGGCAGCCCAGGCTTGTTTAGGTTTGGGCTTAGTGGATTTGGAAGTGCGAGCCTGTTTCTGGTATGCCTGACCCTTTGCTTTACCTGGAGGTCGAAAGGAAGTACTCTTAGCCTTCGGGACCGAAGGAGTAGTACTGGGCAGACACGCAGTCTTAGCAGACACTAAGTCAGCGACAATCTTGTTGAGATCTTCTCCAAAAAGAATGTTTCCCTTAAAAGGGATAACCTCAAGATCTTTTTCGAGGCCAGATCTACCGACCAGGACCGCAACCAGAGGATTCGGCGAACCAGAATAGACATGGTAGACGCTTTGGCCGCTAGGATACCTGCATCCGATGCCGCTTCTTGAATATAATGAGAGGCTGTAACAATGTAATAAAGACACTGTTTTGCATTATCAGGAAAATTAGATGGTAGTTCCGCTTTTACTTCCTGAACCCAGTAACCTTCTGACGCTTGAACTTATCTGGAGCCGGTGGTTCTTCGTCATCATCAATTTGAAGAATCAGCCTAATAGCCTCTAAGAGGTCAGGAACATCCACTTGGGTCAGGGATTCCCCATCAGAAGCATCTGCATCAGTGTCTGAGGGATCAGTATATGCGCCATCTTCATCAGATGAAGTATCTGTAACATGAGTGGATTGTGAGGACGTAAGGGCCCGCTTAGATTACCCTTTGGTCCTAGGCGGGCGAGGGTTAGGATTTTGCTTGGCCTAACACTGATTTAATTTCTGTAACTGAGAGGACAAAGTATCTGCCCATGGCGGATTAACAGCAGGGATGATATGTGGCTGTAATGGAACAGGAGGTCCCATGGGGGGCGCAAGTCTAGTTACCAGCGTAGTCACTAAATTAGAAAATGTAGCCCACGGTGGGTCAGTAGTTGCCCCCGTTGTAGTAGACAAGACTGAGGGGTACAAAGCCCCCAGCAGCTGAACCCTCGGCTGCAATATTTTCCTCAGAGACATCCATGACATGAGCACTGCAGGACGCAGGGTCAGCCACAGAACCCTCACCCAGTTGAGCTGACATTATAAGAAATCTTTAGGGTGGAACAGTAGAATATAAGCAGACAAAGTACCTAACAAAATTCCCCCCGGATAGTGAAACTACAGGCAGAGCACACACGGGGGATTTAAGAGGTATATGGTGACTGTAATACACAGAGAAAATACCAACAGAGTATATCCTGTGATAAACACTATATTATATGAACACCCTGACGCACTTAGCCTCCCTCAGGGTACAGAATATAGGGATGGCAGTATATCTGAGATACACGGAATGGAAATCACACAGCAGCTATTGGCACACACACAGTCACATGAACAATGCAGAAATGATCACAAATAACAATAAAACTGCACTGGATTAGCAATACTTTAGTAAACACACTACTCAAGTAAAGCTAATTAGGTATATAGATAAAGACGATGTATATCACAGGGTATTTGTACTAAATATCCCTGACAATGTGCACTTGTTCTTAACTAACACTGTCTATAGACATGTAGAATACTTAAGTGTCCTGTAAATGCACAGCGTTGATGATGCAGGCGGCTTTACAGAGGAGGCATTGCCCAGCAGTCCTATATCAGCGCAGCTGTTTGTAATGGCGCCCAAACGCTGACAGGGAGTGAGGGAGAGAAAGAGATGCAGCTCCAGGGCCGGAACATTAGCAGTAAATGGTGCCGAGGGGCTACAGGTCAGAGCCAGATCTCCTTGCTGGACTTCACCACCGGGTACTGCGGGCCTTATGGAAATGGATTAATGCTACAATCCAACCTGTACCCTTGCCCTGGTGGTCTAGTGGGGTCCCTGCATGGCCAGTGTCCACGCCAGCGCGCGGTCTGCCTCGCATAGACCGCGCTGGATCGTGGTTTGCAGCGGGTCCCGTCTGGGGGACCCTCTTGCCTCCTCCTTGCAGCGGCCACGCGATCCCGGAGAGCAGCGGTGGTGTGTGTGCCCTATGTAAGAACCGGAGCCCTCCGCTGTAGTTACCCGGCAACCAGAGCGCGGGAGTGTACAGCGCCACTGAGAGGTAAGGGAGCTGCAAAACGATGTGTCAGAATGACACATAGCACTTTTAAGTGCCTATGCTGCGGCTCTTGAAGTCCTCTTTCTTCAAATGAAAGCTCTTTTCAGGGCTGCCCAGCGCAGCCCTCCCTGTTGTCAGCCTGCACTGCAGACACCAGCTTACAAGCTGAGCTCCTGTGCACGGAGGCGGGGTTATAGAGGAGGCGGCGCTGTGCATCTTAGGAACAGTCAAAGCTTTTAGCCTGTTGGTGCCTCGGATCAAGATCCAACTCTACACCCCAATGTTATGTTGTGGCCCAAGTCTTGTTAACCCTTGGAAAACTACAGCTACTTATTCAAAATGGTAAAATATGGTGTGTGTGTGCCCACTTTGCCAGTGTATTTCATGCCAAAAACAGCGTTAGGCCAGGCAAAATACAAGTGGGTGATATGCAAGTGACCACCCTCTGTTGATTTCAGATGTAACATTTGTGGCCCAAGACTATTTAACGCTTGCAAAACTACAGCTACTTATTCAAAATGGTAAAATATGTTGTGTGTGTGTTCCCAGGAGCATGGGGACTGTGTATGTGATGATATATATACTGGGAGAGCATGGGGACTGTGCATGTGATTTTATATATATATATATATATATATATATATACACATACACACTGGGAGAGCATGGGGACTGTGCATGTGATTATATATATACTGGGAGAGCATGGGGACTGTGTATGAGATGATATATGTACTGGGAGAGCATGGGGACTGTGCATGTGATTTTATATATATATATATATATATATATATATAAAAAATAAGAATTTACTCACCGGTAATTCCATTTCTCGTAGTCCGTAGTGGATGCTGGGAACTCCGTAAGGACCATGGGGAATAGACGGGCTCCGCAGGAGACTGGGCACTCTAAAGAAAAGATTAGGTACTATCTGGTGTGCACTGGCTCCTCCCTCTATGCCCCTCCTCCAGACCTCAGTTAGGGAAACTGTGCCCGGAAGAGCTGACATTACAAGGAAAGGATATTTGGAATCCAGGGTAAGACTCATACCAGCCACACCAATCACACCGTACAACTTGTGATAACCTTACCCAGTTAACAGTATGAACAACAACTGACGTCCTAGTGGATGCTGGGAACTCCGTAAGAACCATGGGGATTATACCAAAGCTCCCAAACGGGCGGGAGAGTGCGGATGACTCTGCAGCACCGAATGAGCAAACACAAGGTCCTCCTCAGCCAGGGTATCAAACTTGTAGAACTTTGCAAAGGTGTTTGAACCCGACCAAGTAGCCGCTCGGCAAAGCTGTAAAGCCGAGACCCCTCGGGCAGCCGCCCAAGAAGAGCCCACCTTCCTTGTGGAATGGGCTTTTACTGATTTTGGATGCGGCAATCCAGCCGCAGAATGAGCCAGCTGAATCGTGCTACAGATCCAGCGAGCAGTAGTTTGCTTTGAAGCAGGAGCACCCAGCTTGTTGGGTGCATACAGGATAAACAGCGAGTCAGTCTTCCTGACTCCAGCCGTTCTGGAAACATATATTTTCAAAGCCCTGACTACGTCCAGCAACTTGGAGTCCTCCAAGTCACGAGTAGCCGCAGGCACCACAATAGGTTGGTTCAAATGAAACGATGATACCACCTTTGGGAGAAATTGGGGACGAGTCCGCAATTCTGCCCTGTCCATATGGAAGATCAGATAGGGGCTTTTACATGACAAAGCCGCCAATTCTGACACACGCCTAGCCGATGCTAAGGCCAACAGCATGACCACTTTCCACGTGAGATACTTTAGTTCCACGGTCTTAAGTGGCTCAAACCAGTGGGATTTCAGGAAATCCAACACAACGTTAAGATCCCAAGGTGCCACTGGTGGCACAAAAGGGGGCTGAATATGCAGCACTCCCTTAACAAACGTCTGAACCTCAGGCAGTGAAGCCAGTTCTTTTTGAAAGAAAATGGATAGGGCCGAAATCTGGACCCTTATGGACCCTAATTTTAGGCCCATAGACACTCCTGACTGTAGGAAGTGCAGGAATCGACCCAGCTGGAATTCCTCTGTAGGGGCCGTCCTGGCCTCACACCAAGCAACATATTTTCGCCATATACGGTGATAATGCTTTGCTGTCACGTCCTTCCTAGCCTTTATCAGCGTAGGAATAACTTCATCTGGAATGCCTTTTACCGCTAGGATCCGGCGTTCAACCGCCATGCCGTCAAACGCAGCCGCGGTAAGTCTTGGAACAGACAGGGCCCTTGTTGCAGCAGGTCCTGTCTGAGAGGCAGAGGCCATGGGTCCTCTGTGCGCATTTCTTGCAGTTCCGGGTACCAAGTCCTTATTGACCAATCCGGAACAATGAGTATTCATCTCATTCCTCTTTTTCTTACAATTCTCAGCACCTTTGGTATGAGAGGAAGAGGAGGAAACACATATACCGACTGGAACAACCACGGTGTCACTAGCGCGTCCACAGCTATCGCCTGAGTGTCCCTTGACCTGGCGCAATATTTTTTTAGCTTTTTGTTGAGGCGGGACGCCATCATGTCCACCTGTGGCAGTTCCCATCGATTTGCAATCTGTGTGAAGACTTCTTGATGAAGTCCTCACTCTCCCGGGTGGAGGTCGTGTCTGCTGAGGAAATCTGCTTCCCAGTTGTCCACTCCCGGAATGAACACTGCTGACAGTGCTTGCACGTGATTCTCCGCCCAACGAAGAATCTTTGTGGCTTCCGCCATTGCCACCCTGCTTCTTGTGCCGCCCTGGCGGTTTACATGGGCGACCGCCGTGATGTTGTCTGACTGAATCAGCACTGGTTGGTCTCGAAGCAGGGGCTCCGCTTGACTCAGGGCGTTGTATATGGCCCTTAGTTCCAGTATATTTATGTGCAGACAAGTCTCCTGACTTGACCACAGCCCTTGGAAATTTCTTCCCTGAGTGACTGCCCCCCATCCGCGGAGGCTTGCATCCGTGGTCACCAGGACCCAGTCCTGTATGCCGAACCTGCGGCCCTCGAGAAGATGAGCACTCTGCAGCCACCACAGAAGAGACACCCTGGCCCTGGGGTATAGGGTGATTAACCGATGCATCTGAAGATGTGATCCGGACCATTTGTCCAGTAAGTCCCATTGGAAGGACCTCTTATGGAACCTGCCAAAGGGAATGGCCTCGTATGAGGCCACCCTCCTTCCCAGGACTCGAGTGCAGTGATGCACTGACCCCTATTTTGGTTTTAATAGATTCCTGACCAGTGTCACGAGCTCCTGAGCTCTCTCTATCGGGAGATAACCCTTTTCTGGTCTGTGTCTAGGATCATGCCTAGGAGAAGCAGATGAGCTGTAAGAACCCACTGCGACTTTGGAATATATAGAATCCAGCCGTGTTGCCGTTACACTTCCAGAGAAAGTGATACGCTGTTCAGCAACTGCTCTCTTGATCTCGCTTTTATGAGGAGATCGTCCAAGTACGTGATAATAGTGACACCTTGCTTCCGCAGGAGCACCATCATTTCCGCCATTACCTTGGTGAACATTCTCAAGGCCGTGGAGACCAAACGGCAACCTCTGAAATTGGTAATGACAATACCGTACCGTAATTCTGAGGTACGCCTGATGAGGTGGATAAATGGGGACCTGAAGGTATGCATCCTTTTTGTCCCGAGTCACCTTTCAGGCTTGCAATAACCGCTCTTAGCGATTTCAACGTGAACTTGAACCTTTTCAGATATATGTTCAGGGATTTTAAATTCAATATGGGTCCCACCGAACCGTCAGGTTACGGGACTACAACATGGTCGAATAATAACCCCCACCTTTTCAGATATATGTTCAGGGATTTTAAATTCAATATGGGTCCCACCGAACCGTCAGGTTACGGGACTACAACATGGTCGAATAATAACCCCCTCCTTGTTGAAGGAGGGGAACCTTGACCACCGCCTGTTGAAGATACAATTTGTGAATTGCAGTTAACACTGTTTCCCTCTCGTGGGGGGAAGCCGGCAAGGCCGTCGGTGAAGGGGCATCTTCTCAAAGTCCAGCTTATATCCCTGAGACACAATATCGATCGCCCAGGGATCTAACAGGGAGTGAACCCACTTGTGGCTGAACTTACGAAGGCGTGTCCCCACTGGGCCTAGCTCCACCTGTGGAGCCCCAGCGACATGCAGTGGATTTTTGTAGAGGCCGGGGAGGACTTCTGTTCCTGGGAACTAGCTGTGTTGTGCAGCTTCTTTCCTCTGCCGCCGCCTCTGGCAAGAAAGGACGCACCTCGGACTTTCTTGTTTCTTTATTCGAAAGACTGCATTTGATAATGTCGTGCTTTCCTAGGCTGTGCAGGAATATAAGGCAAAATATTAGAATTTACCAGCTAAAGCTGCGGAGACCAGGTCCGAGAACCCTTCTCCACACAACCCTCAGCCTTCCATATGCCTCTTAAGTCGGCATCATCTGTCCAGTGCATATTCTACAGGACACGTCAAGCAGAAATCGACATAGCTTTGACTCCAGGACCCAGTATACTCATGTCTCTTTGGGCATGTTATATATATATATATATATATATATATATATATATATATATCTATCTCTTAACACAGCATCTTCAATATGTATATATCTATATATATATACCTACATATATATCTATATGCATACTAGGGTCTCAATCTCTGCTGATAAGGTACCTGTCCACGCTGCCACAGCGCTATAAACCCATGCCGACACAATCGCCGGTCTGAGTAGTGTACTAGAATGTGCACGCTATCTGCAGGATCCCTGAGAACAGCTAGTGCTACCATCTGGGCAAACGTGACACCCTAGGGGAAGATTCCCATCACATCCTGGCCCTAGTGGGGAAAGGATACTGCCTGAGAATTCCTTGTGGGAAGCTGCAGTTTCTTGTCTGGAGATTCCCGCCTTTGTTCCTCATGAGAGGAGGGAAATTTACCTCAGCTTTCTTCCCCGTAACATGTGTACCCTTGTGTCAGGGACAAATGAGTCATCAGTGATATGCAAATCATCTTTTATTACAATAATCATATATTGAATACCTTTCAGCCATTTTGGCTGTAACTTTGCATTATCGTAGTCGACACTGGAGTCAAACTCCGTGTCGATATCAGTGTGTATTATTTTGGATAGTGATCATTGTGAGACTCTGAAGGTCTCTGCGACATAGGGACAGACATGGGTAGATTTCCTGTCTGTTCTCTAATCTTTTGTGCAATAAATTCACCTCAGCACTTACACATATCCAAACAGGTGTCGGCATTGTCGACGGAGACACCCTCTCACACACATATTTGCTCTCTCCTCCTCCTTAGGGGAGCCTTTTACCTCAGACATGTCGACACACGCGTACCGACACACCACAAACACAGGGGATGCTCTATTTGAAGACAGTTCCCCCACAAGGCCCTTTGGAGAGACAGAGAGAGAGTATGCCAGCACACACCCCAGCGCTATATAACCCAGGGATTACACTACAACTCAGTGTTTACCCAGTAGCTGCTGTATATACAAATTTGCGCCTAAATTTATGTCGTCCCCCCCCCCCCCCTCTTTTCACCCTTTGTGTATCTGGATACTGCAGAGGAGAGCCTGGGGAGCTTCTTTCCAGCGGAGCTGTGAATAGAAAATGGCGCTGATGTGCTGAGGAAGAAGGCCCCACCCCCTCAGCGACGGGCTTCTGTCCCGCTTTCTGTGAAAAAATGGCGGGGGTTTTTACATATATACAGTGCCAGACTGTATATATGTATTTTTATTGCCAAAAGATACTTCAATTGCTGCCCGGGGCGCCCCCCCCAGCGCCCTGCACCCTACAGTGACCGGAGTGTGTAAGTGTGCTGGGAGCAATGGCGCACAGCTGCGGTGCTGTGCGCTACCTTAAATGAAGACAGGAGTCTTCTGCCGCCGATTTCGTCGTCTTCAAGCTTCTGTTCTTCTGGCTCTGCGAGGGGGACGGCGGCGTGGCTCCGGGAACGGACGATCGAGGACAGGTGCCTGTGTTCGAACCCTCTGGAGCTAATGGTGTCCAGTAGCCTAAGAAGCACAAGCTAGCTGCAAGCAGGTAGGTTTGCTTCTCTCCCCTTAGTCCCACGTAGCAGTGAGTCTGTTGCCAGCAGAAGCTCACTGAAAATAAAAAACCTAATAAATACTTTCTCTACCAGTAAGCTCAGGAGAGCCCACTAGGAGCACCCAGCTCTGGCCGGGCACAGATTCTAACTGAGGTCTGGAGGAGGGGCATAGAGGGAGGAGCCAGTGCACACCAGATAGTACCTAATCTTTTCTTTAGAGTGCCCAGTCTCCTGCGGAGCCCGTCTATTCCCCATGGTCCTTACGGAGTTCCCAGCATCCACTAGGACGTCAGAGAAATATATATATATATATATATATATATATATATATATACTGGGAGAGCTTGGGGACTGTGCAAGTGATGATATATATACTGGGAGAGCATGGGGACTGTGCATGTGATGATATATATACTGGGAGAGCATGGGGACTGTGCATGTGATTATATATATATATATATATATATATATATATATATATATATATACTGGGAGAGAATGGGGACTATGCATGTGATTATATATATATATATATACTAGGAGAGCATGTGGACTGTGTATGTGATGATATATACTGGGAGAGCATGGGGACTGTGTATATGTCAGTGATTTTCAACCTTTTTTTTTTTTTACTCGCGGCACACCGAACAATATTTTAAATTTGCCAAGGCACACCATCAGTTCCCCACAGAAAAAAACAAAAAACACACATTGGCCCTCATAGTAAAAAAAAATCCACACATACATTGGCCACACAGAAAAAACAATTGCATTGCTCCCCACATAAATCATATTGCTCCCTACATAAATCCTATTGCTCCCCACATGAATTATTCACATTGTTCCCCCCATAAATCCTTATTCTCCCCACATAAATCCTATTGTTCCCCACAGGAGAAAAAAAATAAGAATTTACTTGCCGATAATTCTATTTCTCATAGTCCGTAGTGGATGCTGGGAACTCTGAAAGGACCATGGGGAATAGCGGCTCCGCAGGAGACTGGGCACAAAAGTAAAAGCTTTAAGACTAGCTGGTGTGCACTCGCTCCTCCCCCTATGACCCTCCTCCAAGCCTCAGTTAGGATACTGTGCCCGGACGAGCGTACACAACAAGGAAGGATTTTGAATCCCGGGTAAGACTCATACCAGCCACACCAATCACACCGTACAACCTGTGATCTGAACCCAGTTAACAGCATGATAACAGAGGAGCCTCTGAAAAGATGGCTCACAACAATAATAACCCGATTTTTGTAACTATGTACAAGTATTGCAGACAATCCGCACTTGGGATGGGCGCCCAGCATCCACTACGGACTATGAGAAATAGAATTATCGGTAAGTAAATTCTTATTTTCTCTGACGTCCTAGTGGATGCTGGGAACTCCGAAAGGACCATGGGGATTATACCAAAGCTCCCAAACGGGCGGGATAGTGCGGATGACTCTGCAGCACCAAATGAGAGAACTCCAGGTCCTCCTCAGCCAGGGTATCAATTTTGTAGAATTTTACAAACGTATTTGCTCCTGACCAAGTAGCTGCTCGGCAAAGTTGTAAAGCCGAGACCCCTCGGGAAGCCGCCCAAGATGAGCCCATCTTCCTTGTGGAGTGGGCATTTACAGATTTTTGGCTGTGGCAGGCCTGCCACAGAATGTGCAAGCTGAATTGTACTACAATTCCAACGAGCAATAGTCTGCTTAGAAGCAGGAGCACCCAGCTTGTTGGGTGCATACAGGATAAACAGCGAGTCAGATTTTCTGACTCCAGCCGTCCTGGAAACATATATTTTCAGGGCCCTGACAACGTCTAGCAACTTGGAGTCCTCCAAGTCCCTAGTAGCCGCAGGCACCACAATAGGTTGGTTCAGGTGAAACGCTGAAACCACCTTAGGGAGAAACTGAGGACGAGTCCTCAATTCCGCCCTGTCCGAATGGAAAATCAGATAAGGGCTTTTACAGGATAAAGCCGCCAATTTTGACACGTGCCTGGCCCAGGCCAGGGCCAACAGCATGACCACTTTCCATGTGAGATATTTTAACTCCACAGATTTAAGTGGTTCAAACCAATGTGACTTTTTGGAACCCAAAAACTACATTGAGATCCCAAGGTGCCACTGGAGGCACAAAAGGAGGCTGTATATGCAGTACCCCTTTTACAACGTCTGAACTTCAGGGACTGAAGCTAGTTCTTTTTGGAAGAAAATTGACAGAGCCGAAATTTGAACCTTAATGGACCCCAATTTCAGGCCCATAGACACTCCTGTTTGCAGGAAATGTAGGAATCGACCCAGTTGAATTTCCTCCGTCGGGCCTTACTGGCCTCGCACCACGCAACATATTTTTGCCAAATGCGGTGATAATGTTTTGCGGTTACATCCTTCCTGGCTTTGATCAGGATAGGGATGACCTCATCCGGAATGCCTTTTTTCCTTCAGGATCCGGCGTTCAACCGCCATGCCGTCAAATGCAGTCGCGGTAAGTCTTGGAACAGACAGGGTCCTTGCTGAAGCAGGTCCCTTCTTAGAGGTAGAGGCCACAGATCCTCCGTGAGCATCTTTTGAAGTTCCGGTTACCAAGTCCTTCTTGGCCAATCCGGAGCCACGAATATAGTGCTTACTCCCCTCCATCTTATCAATCTCAGTACCTTGGGTATGAGAGGCAGATGAGGGAACACATACACTGACTGGTACACCCACGGTGTTACCAGAGCGTCTACAGCTATTGCCTGAGGGTCCCTCGACCTGGCGCAATACCTGTCGAGTTTTTCCCAACGGTTTATAATCATGTGGAAGATTTCTGGGTGAAGTCCCCACTCTCCCGGGTGGAGGTCGTGTCTGCTGAGGAAGTCTGCTTCCCAGTTGTCCACTCCCGGAATTGCTGACAGTGCTATCACATGATTTTCTGCCCAGCGAAGAATCCTTGCAGCTTCTGCCATTGCCCTCCTGCTTCTTGTGCCACCCTGTCTGTTTACGTGGGTGACTGCCGTGATGTTGTCCGACTGGATCAACACCGGCTGACCTTGAAGCAGAGGTCTTGCTAAGCTTAGAGCATTGTAAATGGCCCTTAGCTTCAGGATATTTATGTGAAGTGATGTCTCCAGGCTTGACCATAAGCCCTGGAAATTCCTTCCCTGTGTGACTGCTCCCCAGCCTCACAGGCTGGCATCCGTGGTCACCAGGACCCAGTCCTGAATGCCGAATCTGCGGCCCTCTAGAAGATGAGCACTCTGCAACCACCATAGGAGGGACACCCTTGTTCTTGGTGACAGGGTTATCCGCTGATGCATCTGAAGATGCGACCCGGACCATTTGTCCAGCAGGTCCCACTGGAAGGTTCTTGCGTGGAATCTGCCGAATGGGATTGCTTCGTAGGAAGCCACCATTTTACCCAGAACCCTTGTGCATTGATGCACTGAGACTTGGCTCGGTTTTAGGAGGTTCCTGACTAGCTCGGATAACTCCCTGGCTTTCTCCTCCGGGAGAAACACCTTTTTCTGGACTGTGTCCAGGATCATCCCTAGGAACAGAAGACGAGTCGTCGAAACCAGCTGCGATTTTGGAATATTGAGAATCCAATCGTGCTGCCGCAACACTACCTGAGATAGTGCTACACCGACCTCCAACTGTTCCCTGGATCTTACCCTTATCAGGGAATCGTCCAAGTAAGGGATAACTAAAATTCCCTTCCTTCGAAGGAATATCATCATTTCGGCCATTACCTTGGTAAAGACCCGGGGTGCCGTGGACCATCCATACGGCAGCGTCTGAACTGATAGTGACAGTTCTGTACCATAAACCTGAGGTACCCTTGGTGAGATGGGTAAATTTGGACATGAAGGTAAGCATCCTTGATGTCCCGAGACATCATGTAGTCCCCTTCTTCCAGGTTCGCAATCACTGCTCTGAGTGACTCAATCTTGAATTTGAACCTCTGTATGTAAGTGTTCAAAGATTTTAGATTTAGAATCGGTCTCACCGAGCCGTCCGGCTTCGGTACCACAACAGTGTGGAATAATACCCCGTTCCCTGTTGCAGGAGGGGTACCTTGATTATCACCTGCTGGGAATACAGCTTGTGAATGGCTTCCAAAACTGTCTCCCTGTCAGAAGGAGACATTGGTAAAGCCGACTTTAGGAAACGGCGAGGGGGAGACGTCTCGAATTCCAATTTGTACCCCTGAGATATCGCCTGAAGGATCCAGGGGTCTACTTGCGAGTGAGCCCACTGCGCGCTGAAATTCATTGAGACGGGCCCCCCACCGTGCCTGATTCCGCTTGTAAAGCCCCAGCGTCATACTGAGGGCTTGGCAGAGGCGGGAGAGGGTTTCTGTTCCTGGGAACTGGCTGATTTCTGCAGCCTTTTTCCTCTCCCTCTGTCACGGGGCAGAAATGAGGAACCTTTTGCCCGCTTGTCCACGAAAAGACTGCGCCTGATAATACGGCGTCTTCTCATGTTGAGAGGCGACCTGGGGTACAAACGTGGATTTCCCAGCTGTTGCCGTGGCCACCAGGTCTGAAAGACCGACCCCAAATAACTCCTCTCCTTAATAAGGCAATACTTCCAAATGCCGTTTGAAATCCGCATCACCTGACCACTGTCGTGTCCATAACCCTCTACTGGTAGAAATGGACAACGCACTTAGACTTGATGCCAGTCGGCAAATATTCCGCTGTGCATCACGCATGTATAGAAATGCATCTTTTAAATGCTCTATAGGCAAAAATATACTGTCCCTATCTAGGGTATCAATATTTTCAGTCAGGGAATCCGACCACGCCAACCCAGCACTGCACATCCAGGCTGAGGCGATTGCTAGTCGCAGTATAACACCAGTATGTGTGTAAATACATTTTAGGATACCCTCCTGCTTTCTATCAGCAGGATCCTTAAGGGCAGCCATCTCAGGAGAGGGTAGAGCCCTTACAAGCGTGTGAGCGCTTTATCCACCCTAGGGGGTGTTTCCCAACGCACCCTAACCTCTGGCGGGAAAGGATATAATGCCAATAACATTTTAGAAGTTATTAGTTGTTATCGGGGGAAACCCACGCATCATCACACACCTCATTTAATTTCTCAGATTCAGGAAAACTACAGGTAGTTTTTCCTCACCGAACATAATACCCCTTTTTGGTGGTACTCGTATTATCAGAAATGTGTAAAACATTTTTCATTGCCTCAATCATGTAACGTGTGGCCCTACTGGAAGTCACATTTGTCTCTTCACCGTCGACACTGGAGTCAGTATCCGTGTCGGGGTCTATATCTGCCATCTGAGGTAACGGGCGCTTTAGAGCCCCTGACGGCCTATGAGACGTCTGGACAGGCACAAGCTGAGTAGCCGGCTGTCTCATGTCAACTACTGTCTTTTATACAGAGCTGACACTGTCACGTAATTCCTTCCAACAGTTCATCCACTCAGGTGTCGACCCCCTAGGGGGTGACATCACTATTACAGGCAATCTGCTCCGTCTCCACATCATTTTTCTCCTCATACATGTCGACACAAACGTACCGACATACAGCACACACACAGGGAATGCTCTGATAGAGGACAGGACCCCACTAGCCCTTTGGGGAGACAGAGGGAGAGTTTGCCAGCACACACCAGAGCGCTATATATATATATACAGGGATAACCTTATATAAGTGTTTTTCCCCTTATAGCTGCTGTATTGTTTATACTGCGCCTAATTAGTGCCCCCCTCTCTTTTTTAACCCTTTCTGTAGTGTAGTGACTGCAGGGGAGAGCCAGGGAGCTTCCCTCCAACGGAGCTGTGAGGGAAAATGGCGCCAGTGTGCTGAGGAGATAGGCTCCGCCCCCTTATCGGCGGCCTTATCTCCCGATTTTTTATGTATCCTGGCAGGGGTTAAATGCATCCATATAGCCCAGGAGCTATATGTGATGTATTTTTTTGCCATATAAGGTATTTTTATTGCGTCTCAGGGCGCCCCCCCCCCCCCAGCGCCCTGCACCCTCAGTGACCGGAGTGTGAAGTGTGCTGAGAGCAATGGCGCACAGCTGCGGTGCTGTGCGCTACCTTATTGAAGACAGGACGTCTTCTGCCGCCGATTTTCCGGACCTCTTCTGCTCTTCTGGCTCTGTAAGGGGGACGGCGGCGCGGCTCTGGGACCCATCCATGGCTGGGCCTGTGATCGTCCCTCTGGAGCTAATGTCCAGTAGCCTAAGAAGCCCAATCCACTCTGCACGCAGGTGAGTTCGCTTCTTCTCCCCTTAGTCCCTCGATGCAGTGAGCCTGTTGCCAGCAGGACTCACTGAAAATAAAAAACCTAATTTAAACTTTTACTCTAAGCAGCTCAGGAGAGCCACCTAGATTGCACCCTTCTCGTTCGGGCACAAAAATCTAACTGAGGCTTGGAGGAGGGTCATAGGGGGAGGAGCCAGTGCACACCAGCTAGTCTTAAAGCTTTTACTTTTGTGCCCAGTCTCCTGCGGAGCCGCTATTCCCCATGGTCCTTTCGGAGTTCCCAGCATCCACTAGGACGTCAGAGAAAATAGCAAATATTAGCCCCTACCGGTCACTTGTCCTCCTCCCTGTCCCTCAGTGGCGGGGATTGTTCATAGTGGAGTGCTGCAAATACTGAGCAGCGGTCAGGCAGGTGTGGATGTGGGTGGGCAAGGAAAGCTGTGTATGCAGGAAGAACTGGAAGATGTGTGTGTAGGTGGGTGGGCTGGCTGGGTGGTGAGAAGCGGCGGCCGTGACCTATGAAATCACACCACTGTGTCTTCAAGGCATACGTCACGGCCAGAGCACGACTGATCCTCTAAGAAGAGCCCGGGCCAACAGTTCACTCTGAAGGTGCAGGAAGCTGCTCTGGCTTCGTGGCACACCTTGCAACTGGCCACGGCACACTGGTTTAAAAAGCCTGGTGTATGTGATGATATATATACTGGGGGAGCGCATGGGGGCTTTGTGCATGTGATTATATATATATATATATATATATATATATATATATATATATATACTGGGAGAGCATGGGGACTGTGTATGTGCTGATATATATACTGGGAGAGCATGGGGACTGTGTATGTGATGATATATATACTGGGGGAGAGCATGGGAGCTTTGTGCATGTGATTATACAGGTATATATATATATATATATATATATACACATACTGGGAGAGCATGGGGACTGTGTATGTGATGCTATATATACTGGGAGAGCATGGGGACTGTATATGTGATGATATATATATACTGGGGGAGAGCATGGGAGCTTTGTGCATGTGATGCTATATACTTGGGGGAGCACAGGGGTCTGAGTGTGATGATGTATTCTGGGGGAGCATATGGGCTGTGTGCATGTGATGATGTATACTTGGGGAGCATGGGGACTGTGCATGTGATGATATGTATACTGGGGGGAGCATGTGGGCCTGTGTGCATGTGATGATATATGTACTGGGGGGAGCATAGGGGCTGTGTGCATGTGATGCTATATACTTGGGGAAGCATGGGGGTCTGTGCATGTGATGTATACTGAGGGAGCATATGGGCTGGTTGTATGATGGTATATACTGAGGGAGCAGGGTGAAGCCGTGTGTTGATATAATAGGATTTTGGTACCTACCGGTAAATCCTTTTCTCGTAGTACGGGGAGGATGCTGGGGTCCACATTAGTACCATGGGGTATAGACGGGTCCACCAGGAGCCATTGGCACTTTAAGAGTTTAAGAGTGTGGGCTGGCTCCTCCCTCTATGCCCCTCCTACCAGACTCAGTCTAGAAACTGTGCCCGAGGAGACGACATACTTCGAGAGGACTAAACACAGATAGTGGTGAGATTCATACCAGCTCACACATACAAGGCACGTCAAGTCAGCTAGCTTGAACTAATCAGCAAACGGCTGAAATCTTACTTACCCAGTAACTATGCAGTACGGAACTAAACAAAGTGGTACTGAACCAAAAAACATAAGCAGGAAAACTAAGCGCTGGGCGGGTGCCCAGCTACGAGAAAAGGATTTACCGGTAGGTACCAAAATCCTATTTTCTCTAACGTCCTAGAGGATGCTGGGGTCCACATTAGTACCATAGGGATGTACCAAAGTTCCCAGAACGGGAGGGAGAGCGCGGAGGCTCCTGCAGAACAGATTGACCGAACTTCAGGCCATCAGAGGCCAAAGTATCGAACTTGTAGAACCATGCAAACGTGTTCGACCCAGACCAAGTTGCCAAGACACCCCGGGCAGCCGCCCAGGAAGATGCCACCTTACGAGTAGAGAGGGCCTTAACAGATTTTTGACACGGCAGTCTTGCCGTAGAATAGGCATGCTGGATAGTGAACCTAATCCAGCGAGAAATAGACTGCTTAGAAGCAGGACACCCAATTTTCTTGGGATCATATAGGACAAACAGAGTCCGATTTCCTGTGACCAGAAGTTCTCTTCACATAAATCTTCACGACATCCAAGGACTTTGAAGTAATCGAGGGGTACGTGCCACTGGTACCACAATAGGTTGGTTGATTTGAAATGCCGACACAACCTTTGGAAGGAACTGCTGACGAGTCCGGAGCTCAGCTCTTTCCTCATGGAACATCAAGTAAGGGCTTTTGCATGACAAAGCCCCCAGCTCAGAGACACGCCTAGCAGAAGCTAAGGCCAACAAAGTGACCACCTTCCATGTAAGAAATTTGAGCTCCACCTCGTTAAGGTCCCAAGGCGCCGTACGTGTTACAAAGGGAAGTTGGATATGCAGAACTCCCTTCAAAAAGGTCTGAACCTCCGGGAGGGCAGCCAATTGCCTCTGAAAGAAAATGGACAGGGCTGAAATCTGGACCTTCACAGATCCCAATCTCAGCGCCATATCCACTCCTGCCTGCAGGAAGAGGAGGAAACGTCCTAGTTGAAATTTCACTGCAGGAAACTTCTTGGATTCACACCAGGAGACATATTTCTTCCAAATACGATGGTAATGTTTAGACATTACCCTTTTCCTAGCCTGTATGAGGGTAGGAATCACTTCCTTTGGAAGTCTTGATAGGCGAACGGACCCTGCTGCAGCAAGTCCTCCCGAAGAGGAAGAGGCCTCGGCTCTTCTTGCAGTAGATCCAGAAGGTCCGCGTACCAAGCCCGTCTTGACCAGTCTGGGGCAATGAGGATCGCTTGAACCCTTGTTCTCCTTATGAGCTTTAGGATTCTTGGGATGAGTGGGAGTGGTGGAAACACGTACACTGACCGGAACACCCACGGAGACACCAGGGCGTCCACCGCCACTGCCTGAGGGTCCCTTGACCTGGAACAATAACGCCGAAGCTTCTTGTTGAGATGAGAGGCCACCATGTCTATTTGGGGTAGACCCCAAAGATCTGTTACCTCCCTGAACACCTCCGGATGGAGGCGCCACTCTCCCGGATGGAGATCGTGTCTGCTGAGGAAGTCCGCTTCCCAGTTGTCTACTCCCGGAATGAAGATGGCTGACAGCGCAAACGCGTGCTTTTCCGTCCAGAGGAGTATTCTTGTGACCTCTGACATCGCTGCTCTGCTCTTCGTTCCGCCCTGTCGGTTTATGTAAGCCACTGTTGTTACGTTGTCCGACTGTACTTGAATGGCCCTGTTTCTTAGAAGAGGGGCCGCCTGAAGAAGACCATTGTAGACGGCTCTTAGTTCCAGAATGTTGATGGGCAGGCCGGCTTCCAGGCTTGACCATCTTCCCTGGAAGGTCACCCCTTGAGTGACTGCTCCCCAGCCCCGCATCCGTCGTTAGCAGGACCCAGTCCTGAATCCCGAACCTGCGGCCCTCCAGCAGGTGAGGCAATTGGAGCCACCATAGGAGTGAAATCCTAGCCCTTGGCGACAGACGAATTCTCTGATGCATGTGGAGGTGAGATCCCGACCACTTGTCCAGGAAGTCCAGTTGGAAGGTCCGAGCATGAAACCTCCCGTACTGGAGAGCCTTGTAGGAGGCCACCATTTTTCCCAGTAGGCAAATGCATTGATGAACCAGGGCCGTAACTACCTGTGTGCGAAGGGGGCGTTGCACACAGCGCACTTTAGGTGAGAGCGCAATGTGCGCTGTGACCCCGAATGGCCGCCCTGTCTGCTGTAAGCAGCGGTGAAGAGTTAATTATTCACCGCTGTGCTCATTGGTGTATTCGGGGCGTGAGGTGGGTGGCGGCGGCAGAAAGAGAAGAGGCACCTTCTCGCTGGACGACGACCGGCCATGGTGATGTAAAGGACCCCGCTGCGCTGTGGAGTCAGGCGGCCATCTTCACTGGAAGAATAGGCAGCGGCCAGTGGTGGGTGAGTATTGATGGGGCTGGGAGCGGTGAATGCAGAGCCGGCATGACAGGTATGCATGACAGGACAGCGCTGGGTTGGAGAAGCGCCGTCCTTGTTCCGTTGTGCCAATCTTTTTTTACATTTTAAAAGGCCCTTGGGAAGGAAGCCGCGGCAATTTTATTTTGGGGAGACGGAGTGCTTTTACACATTCTCGTGGGGCAGCGCGATCATTCACTACAGCGCCATAGAGATGGACGAGTTTACAGGGAAGCTGCAGCACTTGTCTCCTCCCAGCAGCTCCAAAGAGTGACAGTGAGTGTGACTGTGTCAGTGCCACACGGAGCAAAGGAGAGAGGGGGAGCAGAGGCTGAGGGTGGACGCAATAGGTGCTGCCTGACTGGCACAGGTAAAAACAAAGGTAGAAGCAGAACAGCTGGTTAGATATCACAAATGGTATTTACTGTATAGGGGAGACATGCCATGTCAGATAGATAGATGCTCACACACACATCGTGTTACTAAGGCTATATAGATCCTGTAACACGGTGGTGTGATATAACCCTGTGAGTATGGGGTCTTTCATCACCTATATGCACCAACACAGCATAAGAAGTACAACAAGTCCTTGTAGTTATTACTGATCTTTTTTTTATTATAATTTTTTTCTTTTTAATTGTAAGTTTTCATTTTTGGATGCATTTGGAAAGATCTGGGGAGGAGACGCAGTGCCTGGTTTTTTTTTTTTTTTTATCCCTAATTACATTGCTGAAGCTATTATTTCATTACATACACTAGTTTAGCATCTGTCGTCTGTTGGGAGGTAATGTCAGTCACCATTCAGCCATATGACTGACAAATTCCTATGACCTCTGATGCTGCTGATTCATTAAAGCAGTGCTTTAACTAGCAGTATGTGCTTGATGGGGGGGGGGGGGGGGGAGAGGTAGGATTAATTTAAAAACATGACACGCGGGGGGGGGGGGGGGGGGGCACCGATGCGGTTTCTTGCACACAGCGCTACAATGTCTAGTTACGGCACTGTGATGAACCAACACCCGGGGTGGCTTCAAGACATCCCGGACCATGGATTGGATCACCAATGCCTTGTCCCACGGGAGGAACACCCGCTGTACTTCCGTATCCAGGATCATTCCCAGAAACGACAACCTCCGAGTCGGTTCCAAATGTGACTTTGGAAAATTCAGAATCCACCCGTGACTCTGAAGCAGCCGTGTTGTGAGAACAATGGATTGGAGCAACCTTTCCCTGGACAATGCCTTTATCAGGAGATCGTCCAGATAAGGAACGATGTTCACACCCTGTTTTCGGAGTAGCATCATCATCTCCGCCATCACCTTGGTAAACACCCTCGGTGCTGTGGAGAGGCCGAACGGCAGAGCCTGGAACTGAAAATGACAGTCCAGCAATGCGAAACGGAGATAAGCCTGATGCGGCAGCCAGATCGGAATGTGAAGGTACGCATCCTTGATATCCAGGGATACCCCCTCTTCCAGACCTGCTATCACCGCCCTGAGACTCTCCATCTTGAACTCCTTTAGAAAGGGGTTCAATGATTTTAGACTCAGGAGAGGCCTGACCGAACCATCCGGTTTCGGTACCACGAAAAGGTTTGAATAGTAACCCTTTGTCAACATGTGCGTGGTACCGGCACAATGACTTGTGCCTCCACCAGCTTTTGGACAGCATCCTGTAGCACTGCGCTGTCCTGCAACAGAGTTGGTAAACACGACCTGAAAAACGATGAGGAGGGAGACTTTGAAATTCCAGCCTGTATCCCTGAGAGACAATATCTACCACACAGGGATCCAGGACGAATGAGACCCAGACCTGACTGAACTGTCTGAGTCTCGCTCCCACAGGCCCCACCTCCGGGCCCTCCCGTCCACCGTCATGCGGAGGACTTAGGGGTACCTGAAGCATGCTTTTGTTCTTAGGAATCTGCAGCAGCAGGTTTCTTGGACTTAACCTTACCTCCCCTGAAGAAGGTATTGGATGACTTGGCCTTTCTGGTCTTTTTGGGCTGAAACGACTGCTGCGTAGCTGAGGAGAATGATCTCTTCGGAGCAGGAGCTGCTGAGGGAAGATACGGAGACTTACCCGCTGTAGCGGTAGAAATCCACGTGTCTAGGGCTTCCCCAAAGAGAGCCTGGCCTGTATAGGGTAGCGACTCCACACTTCTTATGGATTCCGCGTCAGCCGACCATGGCAGAGCCCCCCCCACGAGCTGAAACAGACATGGAAGAAATCCCGCAGCTATGGAACCCAGGTCTTTCATGGATTCAACCATGAAACCTGCAGAATCATGAATGTTGCGTAAATACAATGCAACCTCATCCCTATCCATCGTATCCAAATCCTCCATCAAGGCAGCCGACCACTTCACTATTGCCTTTGCAATCCATGCACTGGCAATAGTGGGACGTAATATGGCCCCTGAAGCAGTGTACACTGATTTCAGAGTATTATCAATTTTCCTGTCTGCCGGCTCCTTTAAGGCAGTAGATCCCGGTACCGGTAAAACTACCTTCTTTGAGAGTCTGGATACAGATGCGTCAACAATAGGCGGGTTTTCCCACTTTCTCTAACGTCCTAAGTGGATGCTGGGACTCCGTAAGGACCATGGGGAATAGCGGCTCCGCAGGAGACTGGGCACAAAAGTAAAAGCTTGAACTAGCTGGTGTGCACTGGCTCCTCCCCCTATGACCCTCCTCCAAGCCTCAGTTAGATTTTTGTGCCCGAACGAGAAGGGTGCATGCTAGGTGGCTCTCCTGAGCTGCTTAGAGTAAAAGTTTATTTTAGGTTTTTTATTTTCAGTGAGTCCTGCTGGCAACAGGCTCACTGCATCGTGGGACTAAGGGGAGAAGAAACGAACTCACCTGCGTGCAGAGTGGATTGGGTTTCTTAGGCTACTGGACATTAGCTCCAGAGGGACGATCACAGGTTCAGCCTGGATGGGTCCCGGAGCCGCGCCGCCGGCCCCCTTACAGAGCCAGAAGAACGAAGAGGTCCGGTGAAATCGGCGGCAGAAGACGTTCCTGTCTTCAACTAAGGTAGCGCACAGCACTGCAGCTGTGCGCCATTGCTCTCAGCACACTTCACACTCCGGTCACTGAGGGTGCAGGGCGCTGGGGGGGAGCGCCCTGAGACGCAATAAAAACAGAAATACCTTAGGATGGCAAAAGAAATACATCACATATAACTCCTGGGCTATATGGATGTATTTAACCCCTGCCAGTTTTCCAGAAAAAAGCGGGAGATAAGGCCGTCGTGAAGGGGCGGAGCCTATCTCCTCAGCACACAAGCGCCATTTTCCCTCACAGTTCCGCTGGAAAGACGGCTCCCTGACTCTCCCCTGCAGTCCCTACAGAATCAGGGTAAAAACGAGAGAGGGGGGCACTATTGGCAGCTAAATTATAAACAGCAGCTATAAAAGGGAGTAACACTTATATAAGGTTATCCCTATTGATATATATAGCGCTCTGGTGTGTGCTGGCAAACTCTCCCTCTGTCTCCCCAAAGGGCTAGTGGGGTCCTGTCCTCTATCAGAGCATTCCCTGTGTGTGTGCTGGGTGTCGGTACGATTGTGTCGACATGTATGAGGAGGAAAATGATGTGGAAGCAGAGCAATTGCCTGTATTAGTGATGTCACCCCCTAGGGAGTCGACACCTGACTGGATGGTTGTATTTAAAGAACTACGTGACAATGTCAGCACTTTACAAAAAACTGTTGACGACATGAGACAGCCGACAAATCAATTAGTGCCTGTCCAGGCGTCTCAGACACCGTCAGGGGCGATAAAACGCCCGTTACCTCAGTGGGTCGACACAGACCCAGACACGGATACTGAGTCCAGTGTCGACGGTGAAGAGACAAACGTAATGTCCAGTAGGGCCACACGTTACATGATCACGGCAATGAAGGAGGCATTGAACATTTCTGACACTACAAGTACCACAAAGAAGGGTATTATGTGGGGAGTGAAAAAACTACCAGTAGCTTTTCCTGAGTCAGATGAATTAAATGAGGTGTGTGATAAAGCGTGGGTTTCCCCCGATAAAAAAGTGCTAATTTCTAATAAATTATTGGCACTATACCCTTTCCCGCCAGAGGTTAGGGCGCGTTGGGAAACACCCCCTAGAGTAGATAAAGCGCTCACACGTTTATCTAAACAAGTAGCGTTACCGTCTCCTGATACGGCCGCCCTCAAAGAACCAGCGGATAGAAGGCTGGAAAATATCCTGAAGGGTATATACACACATACTGGTGTTATACTGCGACCAGCAATCGCATCAGCCTGGATGTGCAGTGCTGGAGTTGCGTGGTCGGATTCCCTGACTGAAAATATTGATACCCTGGATAGGGACAGTATATTACTAACTATAGAGCATTTGAAGGATGCATTACTATATATGCGTGATGCACAGAGGGATATTTGCACCCTGGCATCAAGAGTGAGTGCTATCAGAGACAGTATTTCCTTAGAGTCAGTTAAGGGGTCAGCTTGCTGGGGGTAGCTTGCTGGAATTTTTTAAGTGTGGAATTAATAAGTGTGTTATCCGAACAGTTAAAAAAACAGTTGAACAAACATTGAAAAACATCAAGAAAAGGTAACTTACTTTAACAACTTACTCTAACTCCACTTAACCCATAAAACACAAACAACCTCAGCATGTTCATCAAACTACTGTGTCTAATTTCAATTCATGGAATTCTCACCAAATTTAACACATTCTACACTCACCCTGAAACTCACCCCTCTGTACACATTACAGCTTCTATTCTCCACTCCCCTCTTCTAAACACTCATGAGATTTATACTTTCCTCTCTGCAAGTACTTTGACAACCACAATTGGCCACCAGTACAAACACTCGCAAACATCCACCAAGATTTATCTCACTCTTCTGCTATTATTAGCTGGTGACATATCACCAAATCCAGGCCCCAACCACCTTTCCCTCTCACACTCTGCTGTCTCAAAACAACATAGAAATCCATCTAACCTCATAAATATCACGTGTCTCCCATCCCCCTCCAAATCACTAAAATGTGCCTTATTGAATGCACGCTCTGTTTGTAACAAATTAACATCCATCCATGACCTCTTCATATCTCACAACTTTAATCTGCTGGCTATAACAGAAACATGGCTCACACAATCAGACACTGCCTCCCCTGCAGCACTGTCACATGGTGGTTTCCACTTCTCACACACATCTAGGCCTAATAATAGTAAAGGTGGTGGGGTCGGAATCTTACTGTCACAGTTTTTCACATACACTGTTCTACCTCAGGTTCCATCACTCGCATTCACCTCATTTGAAGTTCACTCTATCAGGATTTTCACCCCCTTCTCTCTGCGTGTTGCAGCTATCTATCGCCCTCCTGGGCAACCTAAACAACAATTTCTAGAAGATTTCTCTGCCTGGCTCCCACACTTCTTATCCTCTGACATCTCCACCATCATTATGGGCGATTTCAATATAGCTCTTGACAGTCCACAATCTGTTCATGCATCCAAACTCCTCTCTCTAACCTCCTCTCTTGGCCTAACCCAATGGTCCGACTCCTCTACTCACCATGAGGGCCACTGCCTTGATCTTGTGTTCACCAGGCTCTGCTCAGTTTCCGAATTCACTAACACTCCTTTCCCTCTCTCTGATCACAACCTGATCACCTTCACAATCTCTTCTATTACTTTAAATTCTAGGACACTAAAACCAAGCAAGCCTCCTCTAACCCGCAGAAATACTAACAATATACATTTTCAACAACTTTCCACTTCTCTGCAACAACTGCTCTCACCAATCTCGACATTTACTACACCTGACACTGCTGTATCACACCTGCACCAGACCCTAGAGAGTGCCCTTGATGAAGTGGCTCCAGCTACCCATCACACTCCACGTAGGCTTAGATGCCAACCATGGCACTCTAAATCAACAAGACACCTACAAAAACTGTCACGTAAAGTAGAACGTCAGTGGCGGAAATCTCAGAATCCAAGTGACTTTTTCACATATAAGACTACCTACCACTCCTATCGTCAGGCCCTGGACACTGCCAAACAAACATATTTCCAATCTCTCATCTCTTATCATGCCAACAACCCCAAGCGACTTTTTAATACATTTAAATCACTTCTTTACCCTCCCTCACCTCCCCCACTAGCTACTATCCGTGCACAAGAACTTGCTTCCTACTTCAAGGATAAGATTGATAAAATCCGAGATGAAATGGTATGCTCTAACTCAGCCAGTGACCTGCTCAATTCCCTACCTGAACCCTCTGGCACTTTCTCTTCATTTGATCCCACAAGTGAAGATGAAGTATCAACACTCTTTTCATCCTCCTACTCCACTACCTCTCCTCTTGATCCTATACCCTCACAGGTCAGTAAAACTTTGTCTCCTGTGCTTATCCCAACCTTAACTAAAATCTGTAATCTCTCTCTCTCTACTGGTATCTTTCCCTCTCTGTTTAAACATGCAGTCATTACTCCCATTCTAAAAAAACACAACTCTGACCCAAACACACTCTCTAACTACCGTCCCATTTCTCAGCTACCCAGTCCCTCCAAGCTACTTGAGAGGCTTGCCTACACTCGCCTTACACTCTTTCTTAACTCGCACAACTTATTGGATCCACTTCAGTCAGGCTTTCGTGCCCAACACTCCACAGAGACGGCACTGACCAAAGTAGTGAATGATCTAGTCACTGCTAGATCAAAAGGCCATTACACACTACTTATTCTTCTAGATCTCTCTGCTGCTTTTGACACTGTTGACCACTCTCTTCTCATACAAACACTACAATCCCTAGGTCTTCAGGACACAGCCCTTTCTTGGTTCTCATCCTACCTATCTAATCGCTCTTTCAGTGTTCACTTCTCTGATTCTACCTCCTCTTCTCTACCTCTATCAGTTGGAGTACCGCAAGGCTCAGTCTTAGGTCCTCTGCTTTTCTCAATCTATACCTCCTCTCTTGGTAAACTAATCAGCTCCTTTGGATTTCAGTATCATTTGTATGCTGATGATACTCAAATCTACCTATCCTCCCCAGATTTGTCACCACCAGTATTGGCTCGTGTCACTGGATGCCTGTCTGCCATTTCATCTTGGATGTCATCTCGCCACCTCAAACTCAACATTTCCAAAACCGAATTAATTATTTTCCCACCAGCTAAGAGTAGTTACCAACCTGATATCTCTATAACTGTTGACAATGCAACTATCCACCCCACCCCACAAGCTCGTTGCCTAGGTGTCACCCTTGACTCTGAACTGTCCTTTGTTCCACACATTCAATCTGTCTCTAAATCATGTTACATGCACCTTAAAAACATATCCAAAATACGCCCTTATCTTACACAAGACACTGCAAAAACTCTAATCCATGCACTCATCATCTCCCGCATTGATTATTGTAATAGTCTCCTTACTGGTCTTCCCAAACATAGGCTATCACCACTTCAATCCATTTTAAATGCAGCTGCGAGGCTAATCTTCCTCGCCAGACGTTCTTCATCTGCTGATCCGCTCTGTCAGTCCCTCCATTGGTTACCGGTATTCTACCGTGTCAAATATAAAATACTTTTACTTACATACAAGGCTATTAACCAAACTGCACCATCATACATCTCCTCACTCATCTCAAAATATCTCCCTACCAGACCTCTCCGCTCTGCACAAGATCTGCGTCTCTCATCCACATGTATTACCTGTTCCCACTCAAAATTACAGGACTTTACCCGGGCTTCACCCACTCTGTGGAATGCACTCCCACGCACAATAAGACTCTCCTCTAGTCTCCAAACCTTTAAACGTTCTCTGAAAACTCATCTCTTCAGACAAGCCTACCAAATTTCAGACCCACACACATAACCTTCACAGCTTCCCTATCAAGTTACATCCCCTCTGTACAGTCCACATAAACTCACATTTTGTCTTCCAACATTGCTGGGTGATCATATCATATAAGAACCTAGCAACCTGGGGAACCATTATGTGACAGGTAGCATCTATCCTTGTGTATCAATGCCTATTTCCCTATAGATTGTAAGCTTGCGAGCAGGGACTTCCTACCTCTGTCTGTCTGTCTGTCTTTGCCCAGTTTTGTTCTATAATTGTTGTTCTAATTGTAAAGCGCAACGGAATATGCTGCGCTATATAAGAAACTGCTAATAAATAAATAAAATAAATGTCCATTTCTGCCAGAAGAGCGTTATGGACGCGACAGTGGTCAGGGGATGCGGATTCCAAACGACATATGGAAGTATTGCCGTTTAAAGGGGAGGAGTTATTTGGGGCCGGTCTATCGGACCTGGTGGCCACGGCAACGGCCGGAAAGTCCACCTTTTTACCCCAGGTCACCTCTCAGCAGAAAAAGACACCGTCTTTTCAAACTCAGTCCTTTCGTCCCCATAAGTACAGGCGGGCAAAAGGCCACTCATTTCTGCCCCGGAACAGAGGAAGAGGAAAAAGACTGCACCAGGCAGCCTCTTCACAGGAGCAGAAGCCCTCCTCTGCTTCTGCCAAGTCTTCAGCATGACGCTGGGGCTTTACAAGCGGACTCGGACACGGTCTCAAAAATTTCAACGCGCAGTGGGCTCACTCGCAAGTGGACCCCTGGATTCTGCAGGTAGTATCACAGGGGTACAAACTGGAATTCGAGACGTCTCCCCCTCGCCGGTTCCTGAAGTCTGCTCTACCAAAGTCTCCCTCCGACAGGGAGGCAGTTTTGGAAGCCATTCACAAGCTGTATTCCCAGCAGGTGATAATCAAGGTACCTCTCCTACAACAGGGAAAGGGGTATTATTCCACGCTGTTTGTGGTACCGAAGCCGGACGGCTCGGTGAGACCAATTTTAAATCTAAAATCCTTGAACACTTACATAAAGAGGTTCAAATTCAAGATGGAGTCACTCAGAGCAGTGATAGCAAACCTGGAAGAAGGGGACTCTATGGTGTCTCTGGACATCAAAGATGCTTATCTCCACGTCCCAATCTACCCTTCTCACCAAGGGTACCTCAGGTTTGTAGTACAAAACTGTCATTATCAGTTTCAGACGCTGCCGTTTGGATTGTCCACGGCACCTCGGGTCTTTACCAAGGTAATGGCCGAAATGATGATTCTTCTTCGAAGAAAAGGCGTTTTAATTATCCCTTACTTGGACGATCTCCTGATAAGGGCAAGGTCCAGGGAACAGTTAGAAGTCGGAGTAGCACTATCTCAGTTAGTGTTACGTCAGCACGGGTGGATTCTAAATATTCCAAAATCGCAGCTGATTCCAACGACACGTCTCCTGTTCCTAGGAATGATTCTGGACACAGTCCAGAAAAAGGTGTTTCTCCCAGAGGAGAAGGCCAGGGAGTTATCCGAGCTAGTCAGGAATCTCCTAAAACCAGGCCAGGTGTCAGTGCATCAGTGCACGAGGGTCCTGGGAAAAATGGTGGCTTCTTACGAAGCGATTCCATTCGGAAGATTCCATGCAAGAACGTTTCAGTGGGATCTTCTGGACAAATGGTCCGGATCGCATCTTCAGATGCATCAGCGGATAACCCTGTCGCCAAGGACAAGGGTGTCTCTTCTGTGGTGGCTGCAGAGTGCTCATCTACTAGAGGGCCGCAGATTCGGCATTCAGGATTGGATCCTGGTGACCACAGATGCCAGCCTGAGAGGCTGGGGAGCAGTCACACAGGGACAAAATTTCCAGGGCTTGTGGTCAAGCATGGAAACGTCTCTTCATATAAACATTCTGGAACTAAGGGCCATTTACAATGCCCTAACTCAAGCAAAACCCCTGCTTCAGGGTCAGGCGGTATTGATCCAATCGGACAACATCACGTCAGTCGCCCACGTAAACAGACAGGGCGGCACCAGAAGCAGGAGGGCGATGGCAGAAGCTGCAAGGATTCTTCGCTGGGCGGAGAATCATGTGATAGCACTGTCAGCAGTGTTCATTCCGGGAGTGGACAACTGGGAAGCGGACTTCCTCAGCAGACACGACCTTCACCCGGGGGAGTGGGGACTTCATCCAGAAGTCTTCCAAGAGATGGTAAACCGTTGGGAAAAACCAAAGGTGGACATGATGGCGTCCCGTCTCAACAAAAAACTAGACAGATATTGCGCCAGGTCAAGGGACCCTCAGGCAATAGCGGTGGACGCTCTGGTAACACCATGGGTGTACCAGTCAGTGTATGTGTTCCCTCCTCTGCCTCTCATACCAAAAGTACTGAGAATCATAAAAAGGAGAGGAGTAAGGACTATACTCGTGGTTCCGGATTGGCCAAGAAGGACTTGGTACCCGGAACTTCAAGAGATGCTCACGGAGGACCCGTGGCCTCTACCTCTAAGAAAGGACCTGCTCCAGCAGGGACCTTGTCTGTTCCAAGACTTACCGCGGCTGCGTTTGACGGCATGGCGGTTGAATGCCGGATCCTGAAGGAAAAAGGCATTCCAGAAGAAGTCATCCCTACCCTGATAAAGGCCAGGAAGGATGTAACCGCGAAACATTATCACCGCATTTGGCGGAAATATGTTGCGTGGTGTGAGGCCAAAGAGGCCCCTACAGAGGAATTTCAACTGGGTCGCTTCCTACATTTCCTGCAAACAGGACTGTCTATGGGCCTAAAATTAGGGTCCATTAAGGTTCAAATTTCGGCCCTGTCGATTTTCTTCCAAAAAGAACTGGCTTCTGTGCCTGAAGTCCAGACGTTTGTCAAAGGGGTACTGCATATACAGCCTCCTTTTGTGCCCCCGGTGGCACCTTGGGATCTCAATGTGGTTTTGGGGTTCCTAAAATCACATTGGTTTGAACCACTCACCACTGTGGAATTAAAATATCTCACATGGAAGGTGGTAATGCTGTTAGCCCTGGCTTCAGCCAGGCGTGTCTCAGAATTGGCGGCTTTATCTTATAAAAGCCCTTACCTGATTTTTCACACGGATAGGGCAGAATTGAGGACTCGTCCTCAATTTCTCCCAAAGGTGGTTTCAGCGTTTCACGTGAACCAGCCTATTGTGGTGCCTGCGGCTACTAGGGACTTGGAGGACTCCAAGTTACTGGACGTAGTCAGGGCCCTGAAAATATATATTTCCAGGACGGCTGGAGTCAGGAAATCTGACTCGCTGTTTATCCTGTATGCACCCAACAAGCTGGGTGCTCCTGCTTCTAAGCAGACGATTGCTCGTTAGATTTGTAGTACAATTCAGCTTGCACATTCTGTGGCAGGCCTGCCACAGCCAAAATCTGTAAAAGCCCATTCCACAAGGAAGGTGGGCTCATCTTGGGCGGCTGCCCGAGGGGTCTCGGCTTTACAACTTTGCCGAGCAGCTACTTGGTCAGGGGCAAACACGTTTGCTAAATTCTACAAATTTGATACCCTGGCTGAGGAGGACCTGGAGTTCTCTCATTCGGTGCTGCAGAGTCATCCGCACTCTCCCGCCCGTTTGGGAGCTTTGGTATAATCCCCATGGTCCTTACGGAGTCCCAGCATCCACTTAGGACGTTAGAGAAAATAAGAATTTACTTACCGATAATTCTATTTCTCATAGTCCGTAGTGGATGCTGGGCGCCCATCCCAAGTGCGGATTGTCTGCAATACTTGTATATAGTTATTGTTACAAAATTCGGGTTATTATGGTTGTGAGCCATCTTTTCAGAGGCTCCTTCGTTTATCATACTGTTAACTGGGTTCAGATCACAGGTTGTACGATGTGATTGGTGTGGCTGGTATGAGTCTTACCCGGGATTCAATATCCTTCCTTATTATGTACGCTCGTCCGGGCACAGTATCCTAACTGAGGCTTGGAGGAGGGTCATAGGGGGAGGAGCCAGTGCACACCAGCTAGTTCAAGCTTTTACTTTTGTGCCCAGTCTCCTGCGGAGCCGCTATTCCCAATGGTCCTTACGGAGTCCCAGCATCCACTACGGACTATGAGAAATAGAATTATCGGTAAGTAAATTCTTATTTTTTCCTATCCTCCTCAGGGAAAGGAAAAGCTACCAGTATTCTCTTAGGAATATGAAACTTCTTTTCAGGGTTCACCCAGGCCTTTTCAAATGTAGCATTCAGCTGTTTTGACGCAGGGAAGGTTAGCGAGGCTTTCTTGTTTTCAGTGAAGAAACCTCCTCAACCTGCTCAGGTGTGTTATCAGTAACATTTAGCACATCCCTGATAGCCGCTATCAACAACTGTACCCCCCTTGCAAGAGATGCAGACCCCGTAATACATCCCCATCACCATCTGTAGTGTCAGAATCTGTATCTGTGTCATCCTGTGTTACCTGCACAAGCGCATGTTTGTGGGGGTATATTGGCCCTCATTCCGAGTTGTTCGCTCGCAAGCGGCTTTTAGCAGCATTGCACACGCTAAGCCGCCGCCTACTGGGAGTGAATCTTAGCTTAGCAGAATTGCGAACGAAAGATTCTCAAAATTGCGAATAGAAATTTCTTAGCAGTTTCGGAGTAGCTCGACACTTACTCTGCCACTGCGATCAGTTCAGTCAGTTTTGTTCCTGGTTTGATGTCACAAACACACCCAGCGTTCGCCCAGGCAATCCCCCGTTTCTCCAGCCACTCCCGCGTTTTTCCCAGAAACGGCAGCGTTTTTTCACACACACCCATAAAACGGTCAGTTTCCGCCCAGAAACACCCACTTCCTGTCAATCACACTGCGATCACCAGAACGAAGAAAATTCCTCGTAATGCCGTGAGTAAAATACCTAACTGTTGAGTAAAATAACTAAGCGCATGCGCTCTGCGAACATTGCGCATGCGCAGTAAGCGACTAATCGCAAAATAGAGAAAATCGCCAACGAGCGAACAACTCGGAATGAGGGCCATTGTGAGGTGACCCGAAGTACCCGACAAGGGCCACACAGCCACCGAGGACTGTAATACCTGGGTTGCAGACTCATTACTGTCAGAAATCTGAGAATCCAAGTTCTGATAGAGGAAAACCACTCTGGTTCCCTTGCTGGAATCTGTGCTAAACCAGTGCTAACCTGATTGCATGGAATGGGATCATCCTTAGAGGATAAATCCTCTGCAGCATATGACACTGTATCCCTGGACATTGCTGCTAGTGACCACCAAACACACCACACACACACACAGGATGGGGTAAGACAGAGTTTCCCCCCCAAGAATGGCGAGAGACACAGAGATTGGAGTCAACCCACACCAGCGACTAAACCAAGGAGAAAACCCCTTTCCAGCGGCACTCTTAAGGCTTTTCAATGGGCGTGAACTGGCTCCTCCCTCTATGCCCCTCCTCCAGACTTCAGTTATAGGAACTGTGCCCAGGGAGACGGACATTTCGAGGAAAGGATTTACTTTAATACTAGTGGTGAGATACATACCAGCTCACACCCCAACCATGCTGCACAACATGGCATTCAACAGAACACACGCCAACAGGCATGAATCAATGACAGCAACAAGCTGAAACTAATATAACACAACTTGTGTAACTCTAATAACTAAACTGCAGGTAAAGTACGCACTGGGATGAGCGCCCAGCATCCTCTACGGACTAGGAGAAAAGGATTTACCGATAGGTATCAAAATCCTTTTTTCTCATACGTCCTAGAGGATGCTGGGGTACACATCATGACCATGGGGTTTATACCAAAGCTCCAGTACGGGAGGGAGAGTGCGGATGACCCTGCAGCACCGATTGACCGAACTTGAGGTCTTCATCGGCCAAGGTGTCAAACTTGTAGAATCTTGCAAATGTGTTTGACCCCGATCAAGTAGCTGCTCTGCAAAGTTGCAATGCCGAGACTCCCCCCGGGCAGCCGCCCAGGATGAGCCCTCCTTCCTAGTGGAATGGGCCTTCACCGACGTCGGTAACGGCAATCCAGCCGTAGTATGAGCGTGCTGAATCGTACCCCTGATCCAACGCACAATAGTCTGCTTGGAAGCAGGACACCCAATGTTGTTGGGAGCATACAGGACAAACAAAGACTCTGTTTTCCGTATTCGAGCTGTTCTAGCGACATAAATCTTCAAAGCCCTAACCACATCTAGAGACTTTGACCCGGTGAACGTGTCAGTAACTACTGGCACCACAACAGGTTGGTTTATGTGGAAAGATTAAACCACCTTTGGAAGAAAATGTTGACGAGTTCTCAACTCTGCCCTATCTTCATGGAAGATCAGGTAAGGGCTCTTGTGGGACAAGGCCCCTAAATTAGACACCCGCCGTGCGGATGTCAATGCCAAAAGCATCACCACTTTCCAAGTGAGAAACTTCAACTCTATCTCTTGTAGAGGCTCAAACAAATCCGATTGAAGGAACTGCCATCCACGTTAAGGTCCCATGGTGCCACAGGAGGCACAAATGGAGGCTGGATGTGCAGAAACCCTTTTCACGAAGGTCTGAAACTCTGGAAGAGAGGCCAATTGTTTTTGGAAGAACACTGACAAGGCCGAAATCTGGACCTTGATTGATACCAATCGGAGGCCCGCATCCACACCAGCCTGCAGAAAATGGAGAAAAAACGTCCCAACTGAAACTCCTCCGTAGGAGCCTTCTTGGATTCACACCAAGACACATTTTCTCCAAATACAGTGGAAATGTTTAGACGTTACTCCTTTCCTGGCCTGAATAAGGGTGGGGATGACTTCCTTGGGAATACCCTTTCGGGCTAGGATCCGGCGCTCAACAGCCATGCCGTCAAACGTAACCGCGGTAAGTATTGATACACGCACGGCCCTTGCTGCAGCAGGTTCTCGCGAAGAGGAAAAGGCCGAGGATCTTCTATGAGCAACTCCTGAAGATCTGGATACCAAGCCCTCCTTGGCCAGTCTGGGGCAATGAAGATTGCTCGAACCCTTGCTCTTCTTATGATCCTGAGAACTTTTGGGATCAGCGGAAGTGGAGGGAAGACATACACTGACCAGAATACCCACTGGGTCACTAGCGCATCCACTGCTATTGCTTGAGTCTCTCTCGACCTGGAACAATATTTCTGAAGCTTCTTGGTGAGACGAGATGCCATCATGTCTACTTGAGGAACTCCCCAAAGACTTGTCACCTCTGCGAAGACTTCTCGGTGGAGGCCCCACTCTCCTGGATGGAGATATTGTCTGCTGAGGAAGTCTGCTTCCCAGTTTTCTACTTCCGGAATGAAAATTGCCGACAGAGCACTTGCATGTCTTTCTGTCCAGAGAAGGATCTTCGTCACCTCTGCCATTGCCGCTCTGCTTTTCGTTCCGCCCTGCCTGTTTATGTACGCGACTGCTGTTACATTGTCCGACTGGATCTGCACGGGATGATCTTGAAGATGTACTGCTTGTTGAAGGCCGTTGTAAATGGGTCTCAATTCCAGCATGTTTATGTGAAGGCAGGCTTCCCGACTTGACCATTTTCCTTGGAAGTTTTTCCCCTCTGAGTAACAGCTCCCCAGCCTTGGAGACTTGCATCCGTGGTTACCAGGACCCAGTCCTGAATCCCGAACCTGCGTCCCTCTAGTAGGTGAGAACTGTGTAGCCACCAGAGGAGCGATATTCTGGCTTTCAGTGACAGACGTATCCTCTGTTGCATGTGAAGATGAGATCCCGACCATTTGTCCAGGAGATCCAGTTGGAAAGACCGTGCATGGAATCTTCCATACTGTAGAGACTCGTAGGAGGCAACCCTCTCCTCACCAGAAGGCGAATGCACTGATGAACCAATACCCGGGCTGGCTTCAGGACAACCCGGACCATTGTTTTTATCACCAACGCTTTTTCCTCCGGCAGAAACACCCTCTGTACTTCCGTGTCGAGGATCATCCCCAGGAAGGACAGTCTCCTTGTCAGCTCAAACTGCGACTTTTGAAGGTTCAGGATCCATCCATGATCCTGGAGTAGTTGAGTCGTGAGAGCAATGCTTTGTAACAGCTTCTCCCTGGAAGACGCTTTTATCAGTAGTTCATACAGATAAGGAATTATGTTCACACCCTACATGCTGAGGAGTAGCATCATCTCCGCCATCACCTTGGTGAACACCCTTGGTGCCGTGGATAGGCCAATCGGCAGTGCCTGGAATGGATAGTGACAGTCCAGTAGCGCAAATCTGAAATAAGCCTGGTGAGGCAGCCAGATCGGGATGTGAAGGTACGCATCCTTGATATCCAGGGAAACCAGGAATTCCCCTTCCTCCAGACCTGAGATCACCGCTCTCAGAGACTCCATCTTGAATTTGAATTCCCTCAAGTAGGGGTTCAATGACTTTAGGTTTAATATTGGGCTTATCGAACCATCCGGTTTCGGTACCACAACAGGTTTGAGTAATAACCCTTGTGGTGTAGGGGAGGTAGACCCGGAACAATGACATTTGACCTCAGCAAGTTTTGAATGGCTTCCTGTAGGATAGCACTTTCTGTCAGCAAAGCTGGCAAGCCTGATTTGAAGAATCTGTGAGGTGGGAGTTTTTGAAACTCTAGTCTGTACCCCTGGGTAACAATTTCCAGAACCCAGGGATCCAGGCAAGAGGACGCCCAGACCTGACTGAAATTTCTCAGTCTTGCTCCCACCTGCCCGAACTCCAGGCTGGGGGGTCCACCGTCATGCCGAGGATTTTGAGGACGCAGAACCAGGTTTCTGCTCCTGGGGACCTGCGGGTGTAGGTTTTCGGGACTCGTTTATTAACAAAGCCCTAATAGAGAACACCAAATGATTACTGAAAAATTACGAGCGAGAGGGACCATAACCACAAACAAGAGGGAGACAAAGCAGTGTCCTCCCCAAGATGGATTTGAAGAAATGGATTTTACAGCAAGTATAAATATCTTTTTTTGTCTTACATCCATTCTGTGGTCACTGCTGAGACTTTCCAAAGCAAGCCCTAAGCTAGGTACACACTATAATATATACTGGATGCTTAATAGTCCCGATCTGTATTGGAATAATATATCATACACAACATAAAGTGTGTACCCCTAATCCTTTGTTTGCCTCTGTCGTTCATTGAATTGGCCCTTTGGATGTGCTGCACGCCCAATAAGACAAATTTTACGGCCAACACGGTGTTGTTACATGCAACATGTAATGATATGTTGTGACGTTGTACAGTGGATCATTAAAAAGTATACGGTAGATGCTATGTTTCATTAATATATTGATGATATGTTGCATGGTGTGTAGCCAGCATAGGAAGGGAACACAAATGCAATGCTGCACTCAGTCTATGACCAACTGGTAGCTTTCAAAAGTGTTGAACCAGTAGAATTGTGCAAATGAGTGCACAAGACTAGGTCATCATCCTGCACAGCTTGTAGGCTGAAGTGCCATGTTGCACCGGCCAAGAAGCACTAACAGCAAGAGTAGAATGGGCCCAAATGGTCTCCGGCACAAGCCTGTTTATGGACACATATGCTGCCTGCATCAATGCAGTAAGCTAGTTTGCCACAGACTTGAGGCAGGTCACTGACATTTGTAAACAGGATACCAAAGACTACCATGTGATCTATGGATAATTTAAGATCGAACAACATAGATTGTCCAGGCCCAAACTACATCTAGAAGACGTACAGGATTTATGGAACTGGAACTGTCCTGCAGAGAATCTGGAAAGTCACCGTCTGGATTCAGATAGAAAGTAGACATAACTTTCAGATGAAATGGATAGATGAGCCCTCAAGACCAGGATGGAAACTCAAAAAGGGAGATATGTAACAGAGCTGCCAAGTCTGACACAGGACTGGCCAAAGTAAAAGACAGCTGGAAAAAAAAAATCCAGGTAAGAAATTTTCAGCTACACTAATTTCATGTTCCCAAAATGAGTATTCTGGAGAGCCACCAAGGACAAGTCCTCCAGAGCCTGGCCAGCGATGACCTTTTACAGGTGGCTCAGATGTCAGAGGTCACATAGCCACACACTGTCCCGCAGAGAGTGATGCAGCACTGCAGTGACTCACTGAGGCAGGCTGCTGCATGCCAGCATGGATGCTGTGGGAGGGACTAACCAATTGGTCTGGATGCACTCACTGGTCAAGAGGCTGAAGTGGAGCTCCTCCTGCAACTAACTCTGCAGCTGACTGTGACAGCCCAGGCGAAGTCACTCCATCTTCTATGGGGACAATGAAAATTAATCAATGAGTGTTTTATTATTCTGGCTGGGAGGCCAATGAATCACTGTGTTTTATTTATTTTTCCTGTGGGTGGCAATGTGTGTGTTTAATTCTGGATAGAGGGCCTAATTCAGCATGGATCGCTAAATTGTAAAAATGCAAATTGGACAATTATCAACAGACTGCGCATGCGCTGCAGAGCGTGTTTGCGAAGGTCAAACTGCAATTGCAGTGTGTTCGCAAGTTAAGTGATGCAATCGTAATTTAATTGACAGGCAGTGACCGTTGGTGGGAGGCAACATTGCATTTGTGAGGAGTGGTTGGGAAAACGCAGGTGTGGCATAGCCATTGTCAGGGCATATATCTGAAATCAACTGCGATCACTTGCAATTAAAAATATTGCGCCGGTGCAACTGCATCCACATTTTTCTAAGTAGGCATGGGTCAACCGCAACTTTTGATGGAACTCTTTCTGCGTATGGATCGCAATTCTGCAACTGCATACACAAAGTTGCGATCGCATCAGTGGGCGTCTTACCATTTCAGGGAGGCTCTTCACATGCAATATTGTAGCAGTGGCACTACAAATATTCTTGACATTAGAAGTGCTGGTCCCCAATATTATTGTATGACTTACTTGTAGGCAGATCTTGTCCTTGGGGAAACAGGGTAGATTTATTTTTATATATTGGTCAAGGGATTCAAAATGTCAAGTAGGTGAAATATCTGCTCTACAGCCTTTTTAATTTATTTTTTTTGACGACTCACAAAGAATTTTTAAATTTTTGAACGAGATACACACTGAAGCGATGTCGTTCCTAAATGCCGTTTTGGAACAACATATTGCTTACATTGCTCAATGTGAACCCAGGATTGTGCACTCCTACATTCGCGAACGATGTGCGGCTAGCGTCCTTGTTTATACTAATGAAGGACCAAACATGGTTGTACTGATTTTTATTATCATTTATTTTTATTTTATTTTTTTATTAACGTCATGCCACAATGTACAGACAATCCCCACTGATGGGCATTCGTTCCAATGTCGGAACAAATGTCCGTCGCTTCAGTGTGTACTCAGCTTTAGATTTTAGAATGATATACTGAAGAAAGAGATAACCCTATGGTTTAAAATATTTATAATAAAGGATTAACTATCTACCCCTTGGTCAGGAAGGCAGTCGCCAGGGGCGCTGCCATCCGTGGCCAGGGGTTAGGTTCACGGCCAGATGCAGAACAGACCTCCATGAAGATGCATCACCCACTAATAGAAAAAGCCACTACCGGATTTGCAGCTAGAGAGCTCTGAATATACAATACATGCCGCCCAGACGCAGCTGCAGTCACACCGCTCAGGGTGCTGTTTATAATTTCTCCTTCATCCTAGAGGATGCTGGGGACTCCAAAAGGACCATGGGGGTATAGACGGGATCCGCAGGAGGCATGGGCACTTTAAATGGGTGTGAACTGGCTCCTCCCTCTATGCCCCTCCTCCAGACCTCAGTTAGATTCTGTGCCCAGAGAGACTGGACACACACTAGGGAAGCTCTACAGAGTTTCTCTAGAAAAGACTTTGTTGGGTTTATTGTTTTCAGGGACCACTGCTGGCAACAGACTCCCTGCTTCGCGGGACTGAGGGGAGAGAAGCAGACCTATTTCTGTGAGTTAAAGGCTCTGCTTCTTAGGCTACTGGACACCATTAGCGCCAGAGGGTCTGATCACTTGGTATAGCCTAGCTGCTCGTTCCCGGAGCCGCGCCGCCATCCCCATCACAGAGCCAGAAGAGAGAAGCCGGGTGAGTAACAGAAGCAAAGAAGACTTCAGTGAAGGCGGCAGAAGACATCAGTCTCCGAGCTACCGCGCAGCGGTCGCGCTGCGCGCCATTGCTCCCGCTCACAAACGGCACTACATGGGTGCAGGGCGCAGGGGGAGCGCCCTGGGCAGCAATAAAACCTCTTTTAGGTCAGGCACAGAGGTATACAGTGCACAGGCACTGTATACAGACCCCCGCCAGTATAAAAATAAGCGGGACACAAGCGCGCCATTTAGGGGGCGGGGCTTCGTCCTTCCAGCTCTTCTCAGCGTCATCTTTTCTCTTCACAGCAAGCTGCAGAGACGCTGGTCCTGGCCCTTCACTTCTGTAACAGGGTGCAAAAACGGGGGGGTGGGCACAGCATATTTGGTGTTGAATATATTCATATATAAAAGCGCTGCAAGGTCTGGGGCATTGTATATTCCTTCAGACCGGGTGAGGCGCTGGGTGTGAGCTGGCAAACTCACTCTCTGTCTCTATGAAGGGCCTGTGGGTCTGTTCCCTATAGCCCAGTGTGATAGTGGGTGTCGGTACGCGTGTCGACATGTCTGAGGCTGAATGCTCTTCCCAGGAGGAGGCTGGTGTGGGGGCAGAACAGAATGTGGGAGTGACTCTGTCGGCAACGCCGACTGCTCATTGGGTAGATATGTGGAGTGTCTTAAATGCAAGTGGGGCTTCGTTGCATAAGAGATTAGACAAATCTGAGTCTCAGAACCAAGCATGGAGACAATCCATGGAAGATGTTTAGTCACAAACTCAGACCCCCTCAGGGTCACAGAAACGTTTGTTTACCCAGATAGCAGACACAGATACCGACACGGATTCGGACTCCAGTGTCGACTATAGTGATGCCAAATTGAATCCTAAACTGGCTAAAAGCATTCAGTACATGATTGTGGCAATTAAGGACATGTTGCATATCACGGAAGACCCTGCTGTGCCTGAGACAAGGGTCTGTATGTATAAGGGAAAGAAACCTATGGTAACGTTTCCTCCCTCTCATGAACTGAACACTCTTTTTGAAAAGGCTTGGGATACTCCTGACAAGAGGTTTCGGATTCCCAAGAGAATTTCTATGGCATATCCGTTTCCCTCTGAGGATAGGGTAAAGTGGGAGTCGACGCCAACAGTGGACAAAGCTCTAGCGCGGTTGTCCAAGGAGGTGGCGCTTCCGTCCCGACACGGCAGCCCTAAAGGATCCTGCGGATCGTAAGCAGGAAACTACCTTGAAATCTATTTATGTCACTACAGGTACGCTGCTCAGACCTGCCATGGCAGCGGCATGGGTGAGTAGCGCTATTGAAAAGTGGGCAGATAACTTGTCATCTGAAATGGACACCCTGGATAGGGATAGCGTGCTTTTGACGCTGGGTCATATCAGGGACGCTGCAGTCTATCTAAAGGAGGCTGCGAGAGATATTGGCCTCTTGGGATCAAGGGCAATTGCCATGGCAGTCTCGGCTAGGAGAGCGTTGTGGACTCATCAATGGAATGGTGATACTGACCCTAAGAAGGCTATGGAGGCTCTGCCCTACAAAGGTGGCGTTTCGTTTGGTAAAGGCCTCGCGGACCTGGTATCTACAGCTACCGCAGGTAAGTCAACTTTTCTACCTTTTGTCCCTCCACAGCAAAAGAAAACGCCTCAGTATCAGATGCAGTCCTTTCGGTCTAATAAATTCAAAAAAGGACGAGGGTCCTCCTTCCTTGCTGCTAGAGGTAAGGGAAGGGGAAAAAGATCGCCGGCTGTGGCAAGCTCCCAGGAGCAGAAGTCCTCCCCGGCTTCTACCAAGTCCACCGCATGACGCTGGGAGTCCGCACCGGTGGGGGCACGTCATCAGCTCTTCAGTCGGGTCTGGGCTCACTCAGGCCTGGATCCTTGGGTGCTGGAAATTGTGGTCCAAGGATACAAACTGGAGTTTCAAGACGTGCCTGCCTGCCGCCCCCCCCCCCCTACCGATTTTTCAATTCGGCTATGCCAGCTTCTCTTCCGGAAAGAGAAGTAGTGTGCGCTGCAATACAAAAGCTGTGTCAACAGCAAGTCATTGTCACGGTACCCCCGTCACAACGGGGAGAAGTGTTTTATTCAAGCCTGTTCGGTCAGACTGATTCTGAACTTAAAATCCCTCAATCTATATTTGAAACGATTCAAATTCAAGATGGAATCTCTCCAAGCAGTGATCTCCAGTCTGGAAGGGGGGGATTTTATGGTGTCAGTCGACATAAAGGATGCTTACCTACATGTCCTCATATAGCCTCCACATCAGGCTTACCTGAGGTTTGCTGTTCAGGATTGTCATTACCAATTTCAGACGTTGCAGTTTGGTCTTTCCACGGCCCCGAGGATTTTCACCAAAGTAATGGCGGAATTGATGGTGCGCCTGCGCAAGCAGGGTGTCACAATTATCCCGTACTTGGACGATCTCCTGATAAAGGCGAGATCAAAGGAGCAGTTACTAAAAAACGTTGCGCTCTCCCTGACAGTTCTGCAACAACATGGTTGGCTCCTATATTTGCCAAAGTCACAGTTGATTCCGACAACACGGCTGTCGTTCTTGGGCATGATTTTGGACACGGAACTGCCGAGAATTTTTCTCCCGAGGGAAAAAGCTCTGGAAATACAGAACATGGTCAGGGGGATTCTGAAACTGGCAAGTGTGTTGATTCATCAATGCACTCGGGTGCTGGGGAAGATGGTGGCGGCCTACGAGGCCATCCCGTTTGGCAGGTTCCATGCCAGGGTTTTTCAGTGGGACCTGTTGGACAAGTGGTCCGGGTCTCACATACACAGGGCCAGGATTTCTCTCCTGTGGTGGCTCCAAAGTTCTCACCTTCTAGAGGGACGCAGGTTCGGGATCCAAGATGGGATCCTAGTAACCACGGATGCGGGAGCAGTCACACAGGGACAACATTTCCAGGGAAAATGGTCAAGCCAGGAAGCTTGTCTGCACATAAACATTCTGCAATTAAGGGCCATCTACAACGGCCTTCTACAAGCGGAACATCTTCTTCGAGGCCTGCCCGTCCTGATTCAGTCGGACAACATAACAGCAGTGGGGCACATAAACCGCCAGGGCGGAACAAGGAGCAGAGCGGCGATGGTGGAGGCCACAAAAGTTCTTCGCTGGGTGGAAAAACAGGCAAGCGCTCTGTCGGCGGTCTTCATTCCAGGCGTGGACAACTGGGAAGCAGACTTCCTCAGCAGACACGATCTCCATCCAGGAGAGTGGGGTCTTCATCAAGAGGTCTTTGCAGAAGTGACAAGTCGTTGGGGAATTCCTCAAATAGACATGATGGCGTCTCGCCTCAACAAGAAGCTTCAGACATATTGTTCCAGGTCGAGGGACCCTCAAGCAGTAGCAGTGGACGCCCTAGTGACACCGTGGGTGTATCAGTCGGTCTATGTGTTCCCTCCACTTCCACTCATCCCAAAGGCGATACGGATCATAAGAAGAACAAGGGTTCGGGCGATACTCGTTGTTCCGGATTGGCCACGGAGGGCCTGGTATCCGGATCTTCAGGAATTACTCATAGGAGATCCCTGGCCTCTTCCTCTAAGAGAGGATCTGTTACAGCAAGGGCCGTGCGTGTTCCAAGACTTACCGCGGTTGAACGCAAAATCCTAGCTCGAAAGGGTATTCCCGGTGAGGTCATCCCTACTCTACTGAAAGCTAGAAAGGAGGTAACGGCGAAGCATTACCACCGTATTGGGAGAAAATCTGTGTCTTGGTGTGAATCCAAGAAGGCTCCTACGGAAAAATTTCAGCTGGGTCGGTTTCTCCATTTTTTACAAGCAGGTGTGGATGCGGGCCTAAAGTTAGAACCTTTACAAACAGTTGTTTCAATTTCTCACTTGGAAAGTGGTCATGCTATTGGCCTTGGCGTCCGCAAGGCGGGTGTCGGAATTGGCGGCTTTGTCTCACAAAAGCCCCTATTTGATTTTCCACAATTTCTACAAAAGGTGGTTTCTTCGTTTCACATGAACCAACCTATTGTGGTACCTGTGGCTACTGAAGCCTTGGCTGATTCAAAGTCTCTCGATGTGGTCAGAGCTTTGAAAATTTATGTAGCCAGAACTGCTCGTGTTAGGAAAACGGAGGCTGTTTGTACTATATGGTTCCAACAAGATTGGGGCTCCTGCTTCTAAGCCTATTGCACGCTGGATCTGTAATGCGATTCAGCATGCTCATTCTACGGCTGGATTGCCATTACCGAAATCAGTGAAGGCCCATTCTACGAGGAAGGTGGGCTCATCTTGGGCGGCTGCCCGGGGAGTCTCGGCGCTACAACTTTGCCGAGCAGCTACTTGGTCGGGTTCAAACACTTTTGCGAAATTCTACAAGTTTGATACCCTGGCTGATTAGGACCTCATGTTTGCTCAATCGGTGCTGCAGAGTCATCCGCACTCTCCCGCCCGGTCTGGAACTTTGGTATAAACCCCATGGTTCTTTTGGAGTCCCCAGCATCCTCTAGGACGAAGGAGAAAATAGGATTTTAATACCTACCGGTAAATCCTTTTCTCTTAGTCCGTAGAGGATGCTGGGCGCCCGTCCCAGTGTGGACTCTATCTGCAGTACTTGTTCACAGTTATTGCTTTTGTTACACAAAGGTTGTGTTTTTGGTTTCGATTAGCCTGTTGCTGATTTTTTGGTTCATGCTGTTAACTGGTTTTAGTCAAATGCCATGTTGTACGGTGTGTTGTGGTGTGAGCTGGTATGTATCTCGCCCTTGGTTAACCAAAATCCTTTTCCTCGATATGTCCATCTCCCTGGGCACAGTTCCTATAACTGAGGTCTGGAGGAGGGGCATAGAGGGAGGAGCCAGTTCACACCCATTTAAAGTCTTAAAGTGCCCATGTCTCCTGCGGATCCCGTCTATACCCCCCATGGTCCTTTTTGGAGTCCCCAGCATCCTCTACGGACTAAGAGAAAAGAATTTACCGGTAGGTATTAAAATCCTATTATTATTTTTTCTGTTTTTTTTTATTATGCTGTAATTATGTGTTTGTTGGGGTATGTGTGAAGATTGCCTGAGGTTGATTTTGTTCACTATGTAATCCTGGCTAGTGATGGCCATCAGTGGGTTATCCATCGATGCTACCATTGATGGATAACCTTGATAGTGTAAAACCATCTAGAAGGGATCCATCGATGCTCACCCCTGCATTACTGTATAATGAAATGTGGGTCATATAGAGCACAGGGGCACGGCTTCGCGGTTGTCAGATGGCAGGGCTAAGCTCCATGCCCTGACACTGAGATTAAAAAAAATATATAAACATTTGGTAGCAGTTGGTTCTCCCCCATCGATGGTAAAAGTATTCAACATTGGTCATAGACCATCGATGATTTGGTATAATGCAAACAATGGGACTAGTGTAGGGTGTAATGTTATTAAGAGACACCACTGTATGGCATATTATGAATAAGGGACACTACTATGTGGTTAATATGAGTAAGGGGGTACTATTAAATGGCCACACCCCTGAGATCATGCCACTCTTTTGCACGATGCCCCTATTTAAAATATGAGTGGAGCACTGAGCACAAGAATATGGTGTTTGCTGGGGAGGGGGGAGGCAGGGGCACTGGTCTATTACTTTGTCAGGGGCATTTGGACCCCTAGAAACACCCCTGGGTGCATGGTATGACCTGAGACTAACATGCACGGAGGGGCAGACCAAGTGCGATGCAGCACCAACAGCTGCGGGTCAGAGAAGGAAGTTAAGACCGTGGGAAAATGCGGCTGGGGTAAGTTTAGGGCTTGAGGGTTAGAGGACCAAAAATATGGGGGAGGGGAAATGTTCCTGAAAAGTCAGTTACTGAACCTGAAGCTTTATGGACTTCTAGTTTAATGATTAATCCAGGTGTATCTAAATGGGTCTAATAAAATGCTAGCCATTGGTGTTGTAAAAATAGGATTTTGGGACTTACCAGATAAATCCTTTTCTTTGAATCCACAGGGAGCACTGGAGTACTTTTTGGATATGGATGGGGCGTTAGCAGGTATAGGTACATTTAAATATTTAAATTAAGAAACCCTCCACACCCTCCGTACTCCCAAGATGCCTCTGTGTTTTTTTACCAAGCCGAACAGGAGCGAAAGAGAGATGAACAATGGAGAATTACATATAACATAACAGACAACTATAAAGTTGACACGACAATCGATAAGCACCTGAACATTTCAACAAGTCGGTGAGAATGTGTTACCATAAGGTCTACTGAACTTACCACAAGCCAGGTGAAACTTCTCTGGGTGGGCGCCCAGTGGCCCCTGTGGATTCAAATTTAAAGGATTTATCTGGTAAGTACCAAAATCCTATTTTCTTTTTCATCCACTAGGGGTCACTGGAGTTCTCTTGGGAAGCACCAAAGTTTCCCCCTTGGGCGGGAGAGCTGGTTGGCACCTGTAACACTAGACGGCCAAAACTAGATGCTGATGCCGCAAACGTATCAAACTTGTAAAAGCGCACAAACGTGTGCACTGATGACCATGTAGCTGCACGGCAAAGATGCGTCGTAGAAGCTCCACGACCTGCTGTCCATGACGTTCCCACAGAACGCGTGAAATGGGCTGAAACGGTTGCAGGCAGCTGTAGACTAGCATGCAAGTAAGCCTGACAAATGGTCAACTTAATCCATCTAGCCAATGTCTGTCTGGAAACTGGCCAACCTATCTTTTTTGCACCATAGAGAACAATGTATGTGTTTTACGTATTGATTATGTTCGGCCTACATAAACGCAAAGTGCGCGTACCACATCCAAAGTAGCTGGAGTTCCTAAATCTTCTGAATACACAGGAACTACGATTAATTGATGTATAAAGAAGAAACTACTTTTGGTAGAAAAGTGTGATTCGTCCAAAGTTCCGCTCTGTCATCATGTAATACCAGATACGGTGGCTTGCATAACAAGGCACCCAAGTCTGAAACACACCTTGCCGCAGCTAAGGCTAGGAGAAACACTTTTATAAGTTAGAAACTTAACATCTACGTGTTGCAAGGGTTCAAAAATTGAAGACTGCAAGAAATCCAAAATGAGATTCAAGTCCTGTGGAGCTATAAGGTGGTATGAATGGAGGTTGAACTCTAAGGGCACCTTGCAGAAAAGTATGAACTGTTGGCAAAAGAGCCAAATGCCATTGAAAGAAAATTGACAAGGCAGCAACTTGCACCTTTAGTGTAGCTAAACGTAGTCCTCCATCTAACCCCGCCTGTAAAAATAGCAAAAGACGGGATAACTCGAAAGATGTCAGAAACTTCTGAGCTTCACACCAACCTATATAATCTCGCCAATAATGAGCTGCTGTAACTGGCTTCCTAGCATGTAACATGGTTGGTATAACCGACTCTGGAATGCCATCTCGTCTTAAAAGAGCGGTTTCAACAGCCACCCCGTCAAACGCAGCCGCGTTAAAGCGGGGTAAAGCAACGGACCCTGTTGTAGGAGGTCTGGATGTAGCAGAAGCGGCAACGGATAGTCTGCGAGTAGACCGTGGAGATCCGAGAACCACACTCTGAGGCCAAATGAGGCGCCACTACTATGACTGTTGTGGATTCTCTTTTGATCCACTTTAGCAACAGAGGAAGCAGCGGAAATGATGGAAACAGATGCACAAGGCTGTACGGCCACAATATTGTGAGAGCATCCACTGCCTTTGAATATCTTGTTCTGGACACATACTGGAGTGTTCGATGATTTTGGAGAGATGCCATTTGATCCACCTGTGGGTAACCCCACCGCTGGACCAACATCTGGAACACCTCTGGATGTAAAGCCCATTCTCCTGGATGAAAATCCTGGCGGCTGAGATAATCTGCTTCCCAGTTGTCCACCCCTGGAGTAAACACTGCAGACAATATCACTTGGTGATGCTCAGCCCAATTCAGGATTCGAGCAACTTCTCGCATGGCCATGCGACTTCGTGTCCCACCTAGTTTGTTTATGCGACTGCTGTTGCATTGTTTGGCTGAACCTGAACAGTCTGAGTCTGGAGCAAGTGAACTGCCTGTCGCAGCGCACTGTAAATTGCCCCGAGTTCCAGGACATCTATTGACAGTAATCTTTCTCGGTCTGACCATAGACCCTGAAGCTGACAAAGTAGGATCACTGCTCCCCAACCTCTGAGACTTACGTCTGTCGTCAGAATTATCCAACTTCCAGACTCTGAACCTTTTTTTCTGCTGTGAGATTGCGTATGTGGAGCCACCAGAGTGCCCTCGGAGACAAACGCACCATCTGATGAATTTGTAGATGACAGCCTGACCACTGTGTGAGAAGAAACAGTTGAAAAGGACGTGAGTGAAATCTTCCAAATGTCACTGACCTGGGTTGGGAGTGTTGGGAACTCGGGGGTTCTTCCGATGATCGGGAAGAGGAACCACAGCTGGGCTGGAGCAGGGATGGCCGGATGTAGGTTTTCCTCATGCAGAACTTAGCCGTTGTAACCGACGTGTATGGCTAAAGAATTAGTTGTGGCCAAGACTTGGGGGCGATGCTGAAGTACACAGAAGAATGAAGAACTTGTGAGCGATGTTGAAGAAATGAATGAAGATTTGAGAACGATGTTGAAGCACACAGAAGAATGAAGAACTTGTGAGTGATGCTGAAGAAATAAATGAGGATTTCAGATTCAGTGTAACTCTGGAACTTTGGGAGGCGTTCCACTTAGGGATACCCTGTAATACTGGAAGCACAGGAGGTGTCCCTCTGAGAGATACACTGTAACGCAGAGAATGTCCCACTGAGTGATACACTGTAACGCTGGTAGCACGGGGAAGGTTCCACTGAGTGATACACTAACGCTGGTAGCACAGGGAATGTCCCACTGAGAGATACTCTGCAATGCTGGTAGCACAGGGAATGTCCCACTGAAAGATACTCTGCAACGCTGAACACTGCTAGCACTGGTGATCATTGGAAAGACAATACTCAGGCGCCGGGGCTCTGTACGGCATCTGCCTTTGAACTTCCCGCCTTCTCCCGATTGGCGGAAGGGGCCAATGACGTCACCCACTCACCACGCTTTCATGGATGCCGGGCGCAATGGCGGCGCCCACACCCCGGGAACCCGCCGGAGGCAGCGCCAGCAAGACGCGACGACCCGGAGCCCACCGGGGGCGACGACCGCCGGGAGACCCAGCGCACCCGGAGCGGTAAGCGCGGCAGCCGCAGCGCCGCGAGTGTGACAGTACCCCCTCCTCTAGGAGTGGCCCCTGGACACTTTCCTGGTTTCGTTGGATGTTTAGAATGAAAGATCCGGACTAGTCGGGGAGCAGTGACTTCAGAAGCTTTGACCCAGCTCCTCTCCTCAGGACCATAACCTATCCATTCTACCAGATACTGTAAATTCTTGTGAAGATAACGAGAGTCAAGAATAGTTTTGATTTCAAATTCTGTTCCAGCTTCAGTCTTTACCGAGGTTGGGCTAGGAGACTCCGAATAAAACCGATTTAAAATGAGGGGATGAAGGAGAGAAACATGGAAAGAATTTGGTACCCGAAAGTGGGAAGGCAATCTCAATTTGCAGACAACAGGGTTCAGGACTTGCAAAACGGGGTAAGGACCGATGAACCTCGGAGCAAACTTCATAGCGGGTACTCTTAAACGAAGATTGCGGGTAGAGAGCCATACTCTGTCACCAACTTTGTATTGAGGAGCTGCTCGCAGTTTTCTATCCGCAAAGAATTTGTAGCGGCCAGAGATTTTCTTGAGATTAGCATGACCCTACTTCAGATTTGACTGAAGTGCCGGAGAGTGGAAGCTGCAGCAGGAACATCCTCCGAAGGAAAAATTGGTAATTCTGGGACTCGTGGATAGGATCCGTAATTAATGAAGAATGGGGACTCACCAGTGGAAGAGTGGTACAGATGATTATGGGCAAACTTGGCCCAGGGTAACAGTTCCACCCAATCGTCCTGTGAGGGAGAGAGATAAACGCAGAGAAAAGTCTCTAAATCTTGATTGACACGTTCAGTTCGCCCATTGGTTTGTGGATGGTAAGCAGATGAGAACTTGAGTTTTATTTGTAAGGCTGAGCAGAGAGCCCTCCAAAATCTTGCAGTGAGATCAGAGACTATCTCCCGAGTTAACCCGTGCAGGCGGAAGTGTTCACGAATAAATAGTAAAGCCAACTTGGGAGCCGTTGGTAAACCGGTCAACGGAACAAAAATGTGCCATTTTTTTGAAAAGCGGTCAATAAATCACCCAGATGGTATTGTAACCCTTGGAGAGAGGTAATTCGGTAATAAAGTCCATAGAAATATGGGTCCAGGGTTTCTTAGGAATGGACAGTGGACGAAGCAACCCCGCAGGAGGCAAAGAGTTTTGTGCTGAGCACATTGAGGACATGAATTGACATAATCTTGTATATCCTTCTTCATGGTGTCCCACCAATATGACCTTCGTAGAAATTCACACATTTTTTGAACTCCAGGGTGACCGGAAAACTTGGAGATATGAGCCCACTGCAGTAACTTTGGTCGAAATTCAACTGCTACAGACATTCTCCCAGGAGGAGTACCCAGAGAGGTGGGAGCTGCTGAAATAGAGACTGGACTGAGAATTAAGCTCTTTTCAAAGGAATTCTCCTCATCCGAGGCCGTTAAAGAACGAGACAGAGCATCAGCCTTAACGTTAAGAGTCCCGGCCCGGTACTTAACGAACGAGAACCGAGTGAAGAAGGGCGCCCATCTAGCTTGACGGGGATTCAAGCACTGGGCCGTCTTGATATACAACAAGTTCTTGTGATCGGTGTAAATAGTAATTAGGTGATTAGCACCTTCTAATAAGTACTTCCATTCTTCTAGGGCACATTTTATTGCTAAAAAGTTCCTGATCTCCAATGGTGTAGTTTCATTCAGCAGGAGAGAACTTACGAGAATGGAAACCACATGGATGTAACTTCCCATCAGAAGAGTACTGTGAAAGGACGGCACCGATGCCTACTGAGGAAGCATCGACTTCCAAGAAGAATGGTTTTGAGAAATTCGGTTGTTGGGAGTACCGGAGCAGACAAAGGCTCATTTCAACCGGGCAAACGCTTCTACAGCTTCGGAAGACCAGAGACTTGGGTCAGACCCCTTTTTGGTTAGGGCAGTAATGGGTGCAACGATGGTAGAAAATCCCTTAATGAATTTCCGGCAGTAATTTGCAAAGCCCAGGAATCTTTGTACCGCTTTCAAGGAGAGAGGCTGAGTCCAGTCCCGAATGGCAGTGAGTTTTTCCGGATCCATGCGAAGCTCCGTACCAGAGATGACATAACAGAGGAACGGAATCGAAGGGACCTCTAAGATACATTTGGAAATCTTGCCGTAGAGACGATTCCTTCGCAAGCGAAGAAGTACTTCTTTGACCTGTACTCTGTGCTCTGCAAGATTCTTAGAAAATATCAGAATGTCATCCAAGTACACCACTACGCTTTGGTATAACATATCTCGGAAGATTTCATTTACAAATCCCTGAAAAACGGCAGGGGCATTGCTGAGGCCAAACGGCATTACCAGATATTCGTAATGCCCGTCCCTGGTATTGAAGGACGTCTTCTATTCGTCCCCCTGTCGGATACGTATCAGATTATAGGCTCCTCTTAAGTCAAGCTTAGTGAAGACGTGGGCTCCACGAACCCTATCAAATAGCTCAGTAATTAGCGGCAAAGGGTATTTGTTCTTAACGGTGATATCGTTTAAGCCACGATAATCAATACATGGTCTTAACCCCCCGTCCTTCACGAAAAAGAAACCTGCTCCAGCCGGGGAGGTAGAGGGGCGAATGAATCCTTTCAGTAGATTAGATTTGATATAGTCCGACATAGCTTGGGTCTCGGGTAATGACAAGGGATATGTGCGTCCCCGGGGCGGCATTTTCCCTGGGATAAGCTCAATGGGACAGTCCCAGGGTCTATGGGGTGGTAATTGATCGGCCGCCTGTTCCGAGAACACATCTGTGAACTCCCGGTAGGCCTCCGGAATGAGCTCCTCATCCGACTTGGAAGATGCACGGAGCGGCTAAACAGGAGTGAGACAACTAGTGACAAAACGAACTCCAGGACAATATTTGTGACGATTTCCAGTCGACGTGAGGGTTGTGATTTTTAAGCCAAGGTAGACCAAGAACAAGATCGTGAGGCATCTCCGGAATTACTAGAAACTCCGAATGTTCTTGATGCAGAGCTCCGACCTGCAGCTTGATTGGCTCTGTGCGACTTGTAATAAGACCATTAGATATTTTGGTACCATTAATGGCAGTCAACGTTATAGGTCGTTTGACAGACTGTAACTGTAAACCCAGACTCTGAACACAAGAAAGAGAAACAAAATTCCCTGCAGCCCCAGAGTCCAGCAGGGCCTTAACAGGTTTGGCTATAGACTCAGAAAACAGAGACACGGAGAGTAAACAATCCACTGTCGAAGATTTAGATGTAACCCCTAACTTGACTCCTCCGGAACAAGCTAGGCCTGCCCGTTTCCCGGACGGGACTTGCAGAACTTGATAAAGCGATCCGCGGCTCTACAGTAGAGGCAGAGTTTACCCTCACGACGGCGCTGTCGTTCCTCCGGGGACAGCCGGGACTGGTTGATTTGCATGGGTTCGTCCGGACTCGGGGTAACTGTTTGCTTAGGCGGGAGAAGCCGGAATCTGGATCGATCTGACCGACTACGTTCGCCACCTCGTTCCTGCATGCGAAGATCCACCTTGACACAGTGAGATCAACTCTTCTAAAGGATCCGGCAGATCCCTAGTGACCAGCTCGTCCTTCAGACGGTCAGAGAGCCCGTTCCAGAAAGCGGTCCTGAGAGCATCATTATTCCAGCGTAGTTCTGAGGCAATGGTCTGGAAGTGAACCACATACTGTCCCACAGAACGGGAGCCTTGACGGACTCGGAGCAGGTCCGAGGAAGCAGCGGTCGTTCTGCCGGGCTCATCAAAAATCTTTCGGAATGACGCAATGAAATTAGTGTAACTGGAAACCAATGGGTCAGATCGTTCCCACAACGGAGACACCCAATCCAACGCTGAACCTTCAAGCAAGGAAATAATGTATGCCACTTTGGACCGATCCGTGGGGAAATTGTGTGAGAGAAGTTCAAAATGCACCTCGCATTGGTTGAGAAAACCACGGCAATTCTTTGGATTCCCATTATAGCGAGAGGGAGTGGAAAGCTGAAGGCGTGACCTGGTTCCAGACGAGGATTGAACATTACTGGAGACGACTACTGGAGCGGGTACTGGAGCAGGAGCCGGAACTACTGAAGCCAGGGAGGCCTGAATTTGATCCAGCCGGCCGGATAATTCCTGGAGATACTGCATCACCTGGCTCTGTGCCGCCTCCTGACTCTGAACTCGGTAAGCCAAGTTTTGGATGGCGCTGGACTTTGGGTTCCGATCCCCCGAGTCCATGTGGCCTGAGTATACGGTCACTGACCTGGGTTGGGAGTGTTGAGAACTCGGGGGTTCTTCCGATGATCGGGAAGAGGAACCACAGCTGGGCCGGAGCAGGGATGGCCGGATGTAGGTTTTCCTCATGCAGAACTTAGCCGTTGTAACCGACGTGTAATGCTAAAGAATTAGTTGTGGCCAAGACTTGGGGGGCGATGCTGAAGTACACAGAAGAATGAAGAACTTGTGAGCGATGTTGAAGAAATTAATGAAGATTTGAGAACGATGTTGAAGCACACAGAAGAATAAAGAACTTGTGAGCGATGCTGAAGAGATGAATGAAGATTTGAGAACGATGTTGAAGCACACAGAAGAATGAAGAACTTGTGAGCGATGCTGAAGAGATGAATGAAGATTTGAGAACGATGTTGAAGCACACAGAAGAATGAAGAACTTGTGAGTGATGCTGAAGAAATAAAATGAGGATTTGATTCAGTGTAACTCTGGAAGTTTGGTAGGGGTTCCACTTAGGGATACCCTGTAATAGTGGAAGCACAGGAGGTGTCCCTCTGAGAGATACACTGTAACGCTGGTAATGCAGAGAATGTCCTACTGAGTGATGCACTGTAACCCTGGTAGCACGGGGAAGGTTACACTAAGTGATACACTGTAACGCTGGAATCACAGGGAATGTCCCACTGAAAGATACTCTGCAACGCTGGAACACAGGAGACGTTCAGCTTGAGAACACGCTGAACGCTGCTAGCACTGATGATCATTGGAAAGACGATACTCAGGCGCCGGGGCTCTGTACGGAGTCTGCCTTTGAACTTCCCGCCTTCTCCCGATTGGCGGAAGGGGCCGATGACATCACCCTCTCACCACGCTCTCATGGATGCCGGGCGCAATGGCGGCTCCCACACCCCGGGAACCCGCCGGAGGCAGCGCCAGCAAGACGCGACGACCCTGAGCCCACCAGGGGCGACGACCGCCGGGAGACCCAGCGCACCCGGAGCGTTAAGCGTGGCAGCCGCAGCGCCGCGAGTGTGACACCAAACTGGAGTGCTTCGAAAGACGCCACCATCTTTCCTAACAGCCGAATGCACAAATGCACCGAGACTGTCTGTGGTTTGAGCACTAACTGTACCAGATGACAAATACTTTGTACTTTCTGTTTTGGCAGGTAAATTCGTTGATCCACCGTATCCAGAATCATTCCTAGGAATTTAATTCTTTGACATGGAACCAGGCTTGATTTCTTGAAGTTGACAATCCAACTGTGCTGAACTAGTACATTGTATGTTAGTAAGGCATGTTGAAGGAGTATTTGTTGAGACAGAGAAGGTCGTCTAAGTACGGAACTATTATCACTCCCAGGGATCTGAGATGAGCTATCATCACGGACATCACCTTTGTGAATAGCCAAGGAGCTGATGAGAGGCCAAACGGTAGTGCCTGAAATTAATAATGGTTTTGTTGTACTGCAAACCGTTAGTACACCTGATGTAGTGGGCAAATTGGAATGTGTAAGTACGCATCCTTGAGATCCAGTGAAATCATAAATTCCTGTGGTTCTAAATCTGCAATCACTAACCGCAGGGATTCCATCTTGAATCTGTACCAAGTCATGTACTGATTGGGCCCCTTCAGGTTCAAAATTGGTCTGACCGAACAGTCAGGCTTTGGTACTACAAAAAGATTGGAATAATAACTTTGACCCGGTTGGTGAACTAGAACCTGAATCAAAACCGCTGAATCTACAAGAGACTGAATCGCTGTCTGCAGAACCACCTTTTTGTCTCCCAACACAGGCAGGCCTGTCTTGAAAAATTGCATTGGTGGTAGACAATCGAACTCTATTTTGTAACCTTTGAACACTAAATTGTGGATCCGCCATCTGTGGAGGTCTGAAACCACGCCAAGTGAAACGTCTGAAGGCGTGCTCCCACAACTGAAGATCCAAGATGGGCTGGAAGCCTGTCATGCCACTGGCTTGTCAACGGTTAGGGTTTGTTGAAAACCACGTCCTCTACCACGTTTACTCTGTATGGTTGTTCCTCTTGCACGGCCACAAAAGGACTGAGGTCTAAAAGATTTGAATGCTGGTCCAGCATATTTCCGTGTAGGAACTGGTGCAGACAATGGAAGGAAAACACTTTTCCCCCGTAGCCTGAGAAATCCATTTGTCCAATTCAGGTCCAAATAATATATCGCCAGTGTAAGTTAACGCTTCTATTCCTCGTTTTGACTCTGCCTCTGCCTGCCAAGAACGCAGCCAAAGCGCCCATCGGGCCACAACTAGTGAAGCTGAAAGCCGAGAACTAACCTGGCCTACGTCCATAGAAGCCTTACCTAAATACTCAGAAGATTTACAGATGTGATCAGTAAGAAGTATAAGCTGGTGTAAGGGAAAATCCTGTTGTAGGCCCAACTTGAGCTGTGTTGCCCATGCAACTCCAGCCTTGTTAACCCAAACTCCAACTAAAAGCAAGTCTAAGCAACACCCCTACTGCTGTATACATTGACTTTAGCATAGCTTCTAGCTTACACTCTGACGGGTCTTTAAGCGTCATTGCAGCAGGGACTGGAATGATTAACTTATTTTAAAGGTCTGAAACTGAGGAATCCACTATTGGTGGATTTTCCAATTTAGTTGTCAGACTCTGGGAATGGGTAGACAGACAGAAACCGCCTAGGCATAAAAAATAAGATTTTAAACCTACTGGTAAATATTTTTCTCCTAGTCCGTAGAGGATGCTGGGGACTCCGTAAGGACCATGGGGTATAGACGGGCTCCGCAGGAGACATGGGCACTATAAAGAACTTTTAGTATGGGTGTGCACTGGCTCCTCCCTCTATGCCCCTCCTCCAGACCTCAGTTAGAGAACTGTGCCCAGAGGAGATGGACAATATGAGGAAAGGATTTTGTTAATCTAAGGGCAAGATTCATACCAGCCCACACCAATCATACCATAAAACCTGGAATACACGCAACCAGTTAACAGTATGAACAAAAAAACAGTATCAGTCAAAGACCGATTCCAACTGTAACATAACCCTTATGAAAGCAACAACTATATACAAGTCTTGCAGATGCAGTCCGCACTGGGACGGGCGCCCAGCATCCTCTACGGACTAGAAGAAAAATATTTACCGGTAGGTTTAAAATCTTATTTCCTCTTACGTCCTAGAGGATGCTGGGGACTCCGTAAGGACCATGGGGATTATACCAAAGCTCCCAACCGGGCGGGAGAGTGCGGATGACTCTGCAGCACCGACTGAGCAAACGCAAGGTCCTCATCAGCCAGGGTATCAAACTTGTAGAATTTTGCAAAAGTGTTTGAACCCGACCAAGTAGCTGCTCGGTAAAGCTGTAATGCCGAGACGCCTCGGGCAGCCACCCAAGAAGAGCCCACCTTCCTAGTGGAATGGGCCTTTACCGAATTTGGTAACGGCAATCCAGCCGTCGAATGAGCCTGCTGAATCGTGTTACAGATCCAGGGAGCAATAGTCTGCTTAGAAGCAGGAGCGCCAACCTTGTTGGCTGCATACAGGACAAACAGAGCCTCTGTTTTCCTAACCCTAGCCGTCCTGGCTACATAAATCTTTAAGGCCCTGACTACATCCAGGGACTTGGAGTCCTCCCAGTCCCCCGTAGCCACAGGCACCACAATAGGTTGGTTCATATGAAATGAAGAAACCACCTTAGGCAAAAATTGAGGACGTGTCCTCAACTCTGCTCTATCCACATGGAAAATCATATAGGGGCTCTTGTGGGACAAGGCCGCCAATTCGGACACCCGCCTTGCAGATGCCAAGGCCACTAACATAACCACCTTCCACGTGAGAAATTTTAATTCCACTGTTTGAAGAGGTTCAAACCAGTGAGATTTCAGGAAACTTAACACCACGTTAAGGTCCCACGGTGCCACTGGGGGCACAAAGGGGGGCTGGATGTGCAGCACTTCCTTCACAAACGTCTGAACTTCTGGGAGAGAAGCCAATTCCTTCTGAAAGAATATAGATAGGGCCGAAATCTGTACCTTAAATGGAGCCTAACTTCAGGCCCATATCCACTCCTGTCTGTAGAAAGTGGAGAAACCGGCCCAGATGGAAATCTTCCGTAGGAGCATTCTTGGCTTCACACCAAGATACATACTTCCACCAGATACAGTGATAATGCTTTGCAGTCACCTCCTTCCTAGCCTTTATCAGAGTAGGGATGACTTCCTCCGGAATACCCTTCCCAGCTAGGATTCGGTGTTCAACCGCCATGCCGTCAAACGTAACCGCGGTAAGTCTTGGAACACGCAGGGCCCCTGCTGTAACAGGTCCTCCCTGAGAGGAAGAGGCCACGGATTTTCTGTGAGCATTTCCTGAAGATCTGAGTACCAGGCCCTTCGAGGCCAATCTGGAACAATGAGTATTGTCTGCACTCTTTTTTGTCTTATGAGTCTCAATATTTTTGAGATGAGAGGAAGAGGAGGAAACCTATAGACCGACTGAAACACCCATGGTGTCACCAGGGCGTCTACTGCTACTGCCTGAGGGTCCCGTGACCTGGCACAATACCTCCGAAGCTTCTTGTTGAGGCGTGAGGCCATCATGTCTATTTGAGGAATTCCCCAAAGACCTGTTATCTCTGCAAAAACTTCTTGATGAAGTCCCCACTCTCCTGGATGGAGATAGTGTCTGCTGAGGAAGTCTGCTTCCCAGTTGTCCAGTCCCGGAATGTAGACAGCCGACAGAGCGCTTACGTGATTTTCCGCCCAGCGAAGAATCCTGGTGGCTTCCGCCATCGCCACTCTGCTCCTTGTCCCGCCTTGGCGGTTTACATGAGCCACGGCTGTGATGTTGTCTGATTGAATCAGAACCGGTAGGTCGTGAAGAAGATTCTTCGCTTGTCGTAGGCCGTTGGTTAACAAACCTGAATAAGGCACTTAGTCTAGTACTCAAGTTTCCTTTTTAAGGCTTGGGACTAAAATTTTACTAAAACATTGCTTTTTAATGGTGTTGCATCTTCATCATTTTCAGATGCTGGATTTAAAGGCAAAATAGTGATCATGGTTTTATATTCAAATACTAATGTCCCTTTAAATTTAGCATCTGAACCAATGAAGTCATGGCGGATTTGGAAAGCATGGTTTAATAAATCTAGCCCCTTGACTGTATCAGTGTAGTTATATAATCAGTAATCTTGAAGCAATATCACACAGCCTACTAAAAGCTGTTTAAGAGTGGGACTTTACCACAATAGTTCCGATACATAATCATGAATGGAGACTCAGAACAAGCTATTGGTGAGTTTATAAACACTAGCTCACTCTACACTCATTACGACGTGTCACTTTCAGCAGCACAATAAAAAAAAAAAGTTAGCTATCTGTATGATGTTAACCCCAGAATCAAATCTAATCTATTCAAACTTCCTAGCCACTGTTGAACCTACAGTATAAATAAGTTGCCGACTTTTGTCCCATTTTCATGATCACTATTAGAAGGTAATTAGCTTATTCATTACATAAAACCTCCCAGAACTACACAAACTGCCAATTACTGTAAGCAATGAACAGTGTCCGGTTACCTGAGCTAATGCGCAGTCATGTGTTACTGAAATCGAATCCCAAAACTATTCTTTAGAATGTAATTCAACCTTTCAGTGGTTCTCACAGCACTGCGAGAACACATCTGAAAAAATAAGAATTTACTTACCGATAATTCTATTTCTCGGAGTCCGTAGTGGATGCTGGGGTTCCTGAAAGGACCATGGGGAATAGCGGCTCCGCAGGAGACAGGGCACAAAAAGTAAAGCTTTCCGATCAGGTGGTGTGCACTGGCTCCTCCCCCTATGACCCTCCTCCAAGCCTCAGTTAGGTACTGTGCCCGGACGAGCGTACACAATAAGGGAGGAATTTTGAATCCCGGGTAAGACTCATACCAGCCACACCGTACAACTTGTGATCTAAACCCAGTTAACAGTATGATAACAGAGGAGCCTCTGAAAGATGGCTCCCTACAACAATAACCCGAATTAGTTAACAATAACTATGTACAATTATTGCAGATAATCCGCACTTGGGATGGGCGCCCAGCATCCACTACGGACTCCGAGAAATAGAATTATCGGTAAGTAAATTCTTATTTTCTCTATCGTCCTAGTGGATGCTGGGGTTCCTGAAAGGACCATGGGGATTATACCAAAGCTCCCAAACGGGCGGGAGAGTGCGGATGACTCTGCAGCACCGAATGAGAGAACTCCAGGTCCTCCTTAGCCAGAGTATCAAATTTGTAAAATTTTACAAACGTGTTCTCCCCTGACCACGTAGCTGCTCGGCAAAGTTGTAATGCCGAGACCCCTCGGGCAGCCGCCCAAGATGAGCCCACCTTCCTTGTGGAGTGGGCCTTTACAGATTTAGGCTGTGGCAGGCCTGCCACAGAATGTGCAAGTTGGATTGTGCTACAGATCCAACGAGCAATCGTCTGCTTAGACGCAGGAGCACCCATCTTGTTGGGTGCATACAATATAAACAACGAGTCAGATTTTCTGACTCCAGCTGTCCTTGCAATATATATTTTCAATGCTCTGACAACGTCCAGTAACTTGGAGTCCTCCAAGTCACTTGTAGCCGCAGGCACTACAATAGGCTGGTTCAGATGAAATGCTGACACCACCTTAGGGAGAAAATGCGGACGAGTCCGCAGTTCCGCCCTGTCCGAATGGAAAATCAGATATGGGCTTTTGTAAGATAAAGCTGCCAGTTCTGACACTCTCCTGGCCGAAGCCAGGGCTAGTAGCATGGTCACTTTCCATGTGAGATATTTCAAATCCACATTTTTTAGTGGTTCAAACCAATGAGATTTTAGAAAGTCCAAAACCACATTGAGATCCCACGGTGCCACTGGAGGCACCACAGGAGGCTGTATATGCAGCACTCCCTTAACGAAAGTCTGGACTTCAGGGACTGAAGCCAATTCTTTCTGGAAGAAAATCGACAGGGCCGAAATTTGAACCTTAATAGATCCCAATTTGAGACCCATAGACAATCCTGATTGCAGGAAATGTAGGAATCGACCCAGATGAAATTCCTCCGTCGGAGCACTCCGATCCTCGCACCACGCAACATATTTTCGCCAAATGCGGTGATAATGTTGCACGGTTACTTCCTTCCTTGCTTTAATCAAAGTAGGAATGACTTCTTCCGGCATGCCTTTTTCCTTTAGGATCCGGCGTTCAACCGCCATGCCGTCAAACGCAGCCGCGGTAAGTCTTGAAACAGACAGGGACCCTGCTGAAGCAAGTCCCTCCTTAGAGGTAGAGGCCACGGATCTTCCGTGATCATCTCTTGAAGTTCCGGGTACCAAGTCCTTCTTGGCCAATCCGGAACCACTAGTATCGTTCTTACGCCTCTTTGCCGTATAATTCTCAATACTTTTGGTATGAGAGGCAGAGGAGGAAACACATACACCGACTGGTACACCCAAGGCGTTACCAGCGCGTCCACAGCTATTGCCTGCGGATCTCTTGACCTGGCGCAATACCTGTCCAGTTTTTTGTTGAGGCGAGACGCCATCATGTCCACCATTGGTCTTTCCCAACGGGTTACCAGCATGTGGAAAACTTCTGGATGAAGTCCCCACTCTCCCGGGTGAAGGTCGTGTCTGCTGAGGAAGTCTGCTTCCCAGTTGTCCACTCCCGGGATGAACACTGCTGACAGTGCTATCACATGATTCTCTGCCCAGCGAAGAATCCTTGCAGCTTCTGCCATTGCACTCCTGCTTCTTGTGCCGCCCTGTCTGTTCACATGGGCGACTGCCGTGATGTTGTCCGACTGGATCAACACCGGTTTTCCCTGAAGCAGAGGTTCTGCCTGGCTTAGAGCATTGTAGATTGCTCTTAGTTCCAGAATGTTTATGTGAAGAGACGTTTCCAGGCTCGTCCACACTCCCTGGAAGTTTCTTCCTTGTGTGACTGCTCCCCAGCCTCTCAGGCTGGCGTCCGTGGTCACCAGGATCCAATCCTGTATGCCGAATCTGCGGCCCTCCAATAGATGAGCACTCTGCAACCACCACAGAAGAGATACCCTTGTCCTTGGAGACAGGGTTATCCGCTGGTGCATCTGAAGATGCGACCCTGACCATTTGTCCAACAGATCCCTCTGGAAAATTCTTGCGTGGAATCTGCCGAATGGAATTGCTTCGTAAGAAGCCACCATTTTTCCCAGGACTCTTGTGCATTGATGTACAGACACCTTTCCTGGTTTTAGGAGGTTCCTGACAAGCTCGGATAACTCCTTGGCTTTTTCCTCCGGGAGAAAAACCTTTTTCTGAACCGTGTCCAGAATCATCCCTAGGAACAGCAGACGAGTTGTTGGCATTAACTGGGATTTTGGAATATTCAGAATCCACCCGTGCTGTTTTAGCACTTCTTGAGACAGTGCTAATCCCATCTCTAGCTGTTCTCTGGACCTTGCCCTTATCAGGAGATCGTCCAAGTATGGGATAATTAATACGCCTTTTCTTCGAAGAAGAATCATCATCTCGGCCATTACCTTTGTAAAGACCCGAGGTGCCGTGGACAATCCGAACGGCAGCGTCTGAAACTGATAGTGACAGTTTTGTACGACGAACCTGAGGTACCCCTGGTGTGAGGGGTAAATTGGAACGTGGAGGTACGCATCCTTGATGTCCAAGGATACCATAAAGTCCCCTTCTTCCAGGTTCGCTATCACTGCTCTGAGTGACTCCATCTTGAACTTGAACTTCTTTATGTACAGGTTCAATGACTTCAGATTTAGAATAGGTCTTACCGAGCCATCCGGCTTCGGTACCACAAATAGAGTGGAATAATACCCCTTTCCTTGTTGTAGAAGAGGTACCTTGACTATCACCTGCTGAGAGTACAGCTTGTGAATGGCTTCCAAGACCGTCTCCCTTTCGGAGGGGGACGTTGGTAAAGCAGACTTCAGGAAACGGCGAGGTGGATCTGTCTCTAGTTCCAACCTGTATCCCTGAGATATTATCTGCAGGATCCAGGGATCTACCTGCGAGTGAGCCCACTGCGCGCTGAAATTCTTGAGACGACCGCCCACCGCCCCCGAGTCCGCTTGAGAAGCCCCAGCGTCATGCTGAGGCTTTTGTAGAAGCGGGGGAGGGCTTCTGTTCCTGGGAAGGAGCTGCCTGTTGCTGTCTCTTCCCCCTTCCTCTGCCTCGTGGCAGATATGAATATCCCTTTGCTCTCTTGTTTTTAAAGGAACGAAAGGGCTGCGGTTGAAAAGTCGGTGTCTTTTTCTGTTGGGGAGTAACTTGAGGTAAAAAGGTGGATTTCCCGGCTGTAGCCGTGGCCACCAAATCTGATAGACCGACTCCAAATAACTCCTCCCCTTTATACGGCAAAACTTCCATATGCCGTTTTGAGTCCGCATCGCCTGACCACTGTCACGTCCATAAACTTCTTCTGGCCGAAATGGACATAGCACTTACCCGTGATGCCAGTGTGCAGATATCCCTCTGTGCATCACGCATATAAAGAAATGCATCCTTTATTTGCTCTAAAGACAGTAAAACATTGTCCCTATCCAGGGTATCAATATTTTCAATCAGGGACTCTGACCAAGCTACTCCAGCACTGCACATCCAGGCTGTCGCTATAGCTGGTCGTAGTATAACACCTGTATGTGTGTATATACTTTTTTGGATATTTTCCATCCTCCTATCTACTGGATCTTTAAGTGCGGCCGTCTCAGGAGAGGGTAACGCCACTTGTTTAGATAAGCGTGTGAGCGCCTTGTCCACCCTAGGAGGTGTTTCCCAGCGCGCCCTAACCTCTGGCGGGAAAGGGTATAAAGCCAATAACTTCTTTGAAATTAGCATCTTTTTATCGGGGGCAACCCACGCTTCATCACACACCTCATTTAGTTCTTCTGATTCAGGAAAAACTATAGGTAGTTTTTTCACACCCCACATAATACCCTGTTTAGTGGTACCTGTAGTATCAGCTAAATGTAACGCCTCCTTCATTGCCAAAATCATATAACGTGTGGCCCTACTGGAAAATACGGTTGATTCGTCACCGTCGCCACTGGAATCAGTGCCTGTGTCTGGGTCTGTGTCGACCGACTGAGGCAAAGGGCGTTTTACAGCCCCTGACGGTGTTTGAGGCACCTGGACAGGCACTAATTGATTGTCCGGCCGTCTCATGTCGTCAAACGACTGCTTTAGCGTGTTGACACTATCCCGTAATTCCATAAATAAAGGCATCCATTCTGGTGTCGACCCCCTAGGAGGTGACATCCCCATATTTGGCAATTGCTCCGCCTCCACACCAATATCGTCCTCATACATGTCGACACACGTACCGACACACAGCAGACACACAGGGAATGCTCTTAACGAAGACAGGACCCGACTAGCCCTTTGGGGAGACAGAGGGAGAGCCTGCCAGCACACACCAAAGCGCTATATATATGACAGGGATAGCCTTATAATAAGTGCTCCCTGTATAGCTGCTTTTATAATATAATTTTTGCCACTATTTTGCCCCCCCTCTCTTGTTTTACCCTGTTTCTGTAGTGCAGTGCAGGGGAGAGACCTGGGAGCCGTCCTGACCAGCGGAGCTGTGTAAGGAAAATGGCGCTGTGTGCTGAGGAGATAGGCCCCGCCCCTTTTACGGCGGGCTCGTCTCCCGCTCTTTAGTGGATTCTGGCAGGGGTTAATTATCTCCATATAGCCCCCGGAGGCTATATGTGAGGTATTTTTTAGCCAAATAGGTTTTCATTTGCCTCCCAGGGCGCTCCCCTCCCAGCGCCCTGCACCCTCAGTGACTGCCGTGTGAAGTGTGCTGAGAGGAAAATGGCGCACAGCTGCAGTGCTGTGCGCTACCTTTAGAAGACTGAGGAGTCTTCTGCCGCCGATTCTGGACCTCTTCTTGTTTCAGCATCTGCAAGGGGGCCGGCGGCGAGGCTCCGGTGACCATCCAGGCTGTACCTGTGATCGTCCCTCTGGAGCTGATGTCCAGTAGCCAAGAAGCCAATCCATCCTGCACGCAGGTGAGTTCACTTCTTCTCCCCTAAGTCCCTCGTTGCAGTGATCCTGTTGCCAGCAGGACTCACTGTAAAATAAAAAACCTAAGCTAAACTTTTCTAAGCAGCTCTTTAGGAGAGCCACCTAGATTGCACCCTTCTCGGCCGGGCACAAAAATCTAACTGAGGCTTGGAGGAGGGTCATAGGGGGAGGAGCCAGTGCACACCACCTGATCGGAAAGCTTTACTTTTTGTGCCCTGTCTCCTGCGGAGCCGCTATTCCCCATGGTCCTTTCAGGAACCCCAGCATCCACTAGGACGATAGAGAAAAACAAATCCACAAGGCAATGTAACTGAGGCATCCAGAGCAGCCAAGCTCACATCTTTTTACAAAATGTGTCTGCTTCCTCAACAGGTACTGCACTATTCAGGCATCTATGTGTTGGAAACTTCATACTACAAGCAGGTACTGGAATGCAGGCCTGCGTATTAAGGTGGCAGCTTCAATTAGACAGAACCTTACGCACTAATATTGTGGAAAGGTGGCAGGAAAGCCTCAGTTGTGTTTACTCATGTCCCATAGAGAATTAAGCACAAGAACCAGCAAGGTTTTTCTACTTTAACGAGAAAAGCGCACAGTCACATCACAGCACCATGTGGCTAACAGACTATGCCCCTTAGCCGTTCACAAAAAGGAAGCTCAGCTTCTATCCTGATAGTTATCCAGCACCTATTCATATTACATAGAACATTAATGGACCCCTGCTCAGGTTAAGACCATAGCTCACAGTTGAAGAACTTGTTCTTTGTGGTTCTATTTCCAGATTTACATCCTGGATACTGCCTCCTGCTTTTTCTTAGTCTTCAGTTTATGCATTACCCTGACCTATTATCATTCATCTTCTCTTGCTGGTTTTAAGTCAAGCTATGGTGGTTTCTACAAACAACTGAATAACAAAAGGTCTCAATTTGGTCATCTCAGGACTTTGTCAGGATTCCAGTACAGTACCACAGTAGCAAGGCCAGAAATGATTGGCATACAAACTTAATGCGAAGATGATGCAAGTGCATATTTAAAGCAAAGTTTAGGACACGGATAAAGGGAGAGGAACTTGTTGATTTTCTAACCACTTATTATACTGCTAAAGTCTGGTACAAATAGATATACTGTATGATTACACAAGAGATGCATGAACCTGGTTTCATACAAAGGTGAATTTAATATCATTCATCTGCATAACATGCTGCTTTCCACTACTTATCTCAGTTGGTGGCTTCATGATTATGTCCATTCCCCTCACATCAGGACATTGCTCATCCTCAGACACATGTTCTGACTATGTATTGCTGTGCACATTCCAATGCTCTCATTAACCATAGATTGTTCTATCCCTGCCCACTTCAATACCTGGGATACACAAAGGCACTTTAACCTTAGTCACATGCAGCTTGTAAAGAGCTAATGAAGTTCAGGGTCTTGGGTAAGAGAACTATTATTTTTCTCTAAGCATGCATACTAAATACCATACTATGCTTCGGAATAATTTATATTGATCTCTGAATAAAAAGCACATCTGTCTGATCAATTCCTACTGTAAATTGGCTTTTGCAAACAGTCTCACACAGCATCTTGTCACTACCTCCCCCAATAATCAGATACAGTAGTTACATTATGGGTTAGCATTGCTGCCTCAGTGCCGACGCCATGACCATTATCTGAGTTTGTAATGTTCTCCCCGTGTTTGTTCCAGTTTCCTCCCACATTCCAAAAAAAACCATACTGGTAGTTTTATTGGCTGCTGACAAAATGGACCCATGTATGTATTTGTGTGGTAGGGAATGAAGACAGCAAGTTCCCGTGGGACAAGGAGTGATGTGAAGGAGTCCTTACTTTCTGTAAAGCTCTGAATACAAATGGTGGCGCTAAACAAATATTGTTCTGTACAGTAAAGGATTAAAATAGAAATATTGTACATAGACAACCATACATGATTATAACAAACATGGACAGAAATAAAATAAGCAAAAAAACGATTTCAGTGTTCCGAGATAAAACTGACCATGCTTTACGTTGGACACCAATGCTCAAGAACATACAGTAAATCAGTCATCCATACATCCCTAACTCATTGACTGTACACAAATAGATCATATGTTTAGCTGGGAACTTGTACTAAGAAATAAAGTAAAGGGGAAAAAAAGGTTTAAATTAAAAATATTTTAATTAACAGACTTAACAGAGAAATGCATACTAAAAACAAACAGTCTACATTAAAACAATACATAAAAGTATCCATCCAAAAGCAAAACAAGGTGCAGACTTAACTTTGAAACTATTTTTTTTAAAACATGTGCAGCACCTCAAGTAAAATTCTTTCATACATGTATTTCCCTTGTTTGGTAATGGATGAAGGGCTGGAGAAGTCACTGACAGGTCAAGAACTCCTATGGCAGGTCCCAGCTTTTCACCAACACATCGACTCTTCTCTGTAACCCTTGTTTGTCCAATAGGCATTCACAAATGTCAGGAAATGGCAGGAAAGGTCCTTCTGGAGACTTTCCACCATAATGACCCAAAAGCTGAAAACTAGGTTAACACATAAAAGTCTCCATCAAGCATTCTGGGTTGAATCCAATTAATCTGTAGATCATGAGATTTTATTCTGATAACTAGAATGGAGCTACGTGTGAAGACTGTTCTTTCCCAAGCAGACAAACCAGGAAATGCCTTTGTGTAGCACTGTATGTGCTGTGACACCTTTTGAAGCATAGGACTCTCTATTAGGCGAACGTTCTCCAACTTAAGTTAGAAAGCTTTATAAACTTTAAAAAGTTTAAAATTGTTTGAACATGGAACATGCAGCTATCCACAAATACATGAAAAGTAGAGGGTGAAGAACCAGACTGTTTAAAACCTTGATAAGTTTTTTTGTTCAAATAATGCTGCTTGGACGGCCACATTGATATGGGGCTAATAAATAGCAAGATATGACACAGACCATATAATTCTCAAAAATATTAAGTCCTTTTAAAACTGCAGCTCAAGCCCATTCTTTCACTAGTTATAAAATCCACGAAGAAGCTTCTTTTAATTGAGATGTGGAGTTGGTCTGCTGACATCGCGGAAGAAAGCGTGAGACAGGGCAGTCTTAGCAGAGATTCTTTTGTTGGAATCGTACTGGAGCATTTGCTGAAAGGCAGAAGAACGTGATTGTAAGGGAGAATAGTTGGTCATCTAGAACTGTATATATCAATCAATACATATTACATATATCCATTTATATATATATCTCTATCGTAGCTGAATTACAATTAATAAAGCAAGTAACCCAATCACTCTTCCAGGTAGATACCTAGAAGAGAGTGAAAGTTGCCAAATTCTGGGAACTTTAAGGAGAGTTACTATATGGAGGTGGATGAGAAATTGTACTAGTAAATACAAAGTAGATATGGTAGACTTACCGTCGATAACTTTTTCTCCTAAGTCCACAGTAACCACAGGATATACCTTGGGAAATTGGGTAGCGACAGCGGAATGGCACCAACGTTCAAAGCTTTTCAGACTCCCAGGATGCAACGGGCCAGTCTCCTATATCCCCGCCTCCTGGCTCAGGCAATTCAATTGTTTTCCCAAAGCTCAAGGCAGGAGCATAATGGAGAGCCCTAATCAGGCGAGAAGAACACACATACACTTCCATACAATAAGGAAGAGGTTAGTAAGTGTAAGGATCCTCAAATCGGGTGCGTCAAGGTGGGATCCCTGTGGATACTGTGGACTTAGGAGAAAAAGTTATCGACGGTGATTCTACCATAACTACTTGTTTCTCCTACAGGGTCCACAGTAGTATCTACAGGATATACCTTGGGATATCCCAAAGCAGAATTTAGTGGTGGGGACGCTCCTAATTGGACGCGTGAATCCTTCGCCCGAAAGCAGCGTCCTGAGAAGCAAAGGTATCAAAGGCATTATGTCTGATGAATGTGTTAATGGAAGACCATGTGGCTGCCCTACATATCTGTTCAGCCTTTAGATACCACCTTAGGAAGATAGAGCAGTTCTCCGAACTAAATCTGGTTATCTGGATGAAATATCAGAAAAGGAGAGCGAAATGATAACGCCCCTAAACCTGAAACTCGTCTAGCTGAAGCAATTGCTAGTAGAAAGAGAAATTTTGCGGTCAACCATTTCAAATCCACTTTTTTCAGTGGTTCAAATGGGGTAACATGAAACGCCCTGAGGACTATTTCTAAATCCCAAATGGCTGTAGGGGGGACAAAAGGAGGTTGATTTTGCAGCATTCCTCGGAAAAAAGTGTGAACATACTGCAGGTTAGCAATTTTCTTTTGGAACCACACAGTTAGTGAAGACACGTCTGGAAGACACACTGCTTGAAGGAATGCTTGAAACTCTGAAAGACCTCGTGTCATAATTTCTGGCAGTGCACCACTGAATATAAGCATGCCATATCCGGTAATAGATGCAAGCCGAGGATGGTTTCCTTGCGCTAAGCATTGTTTGAATTACCGGTTGTGAAAACCCTTTTAACTTCCGATCCAGGTGTTTGTAGATACAAGGATCCTGGGACAATAGATCTGGACGTTGAGGCAGTAGAAACGGAGTATCTGCGGAAAGCCTCTGAGGATCCGTGTACCAATGTCGTCTGGGCCAAGCTGGAGATATTAGTATCACGGTGCCCTTTTCTTGTTTGAATTATCCTGGGCAACAGGGAGATCGGTGGAAACGCCAGATGAAACTCCCACTTCACTGACGGGGCATCTACAAAAGGTCGCTTTGGGATCCTTTATTCCTGACCCGTATAAGAGTACTCTGTTGTTCTGGCGAGACGCTATGAGGTCTACTTCCAGCAGTCCCCACTTGTTCAGAGTTTGAAAGACGTCTGGGTGTAAGGACCATTCGCTTGCATGAATGGCATGCTGGCTGAGAAAATAGGCTTCCCAATTTAGGACTCGCGGAATGAACACTGCGGACACAGCTGGATGATGAAGTTCTGCCCACCGTAACGTGCGCATTACCCCCTTCATTGCCCTTCGTCTGCTCGTTCCTCCTAGGTCATTGAGGTATGCTACTGCCGTTGCATTCTCCGAACTGATAATGTTGATATTATCTTAAACCATAAAGCTATACCTTTAAACACACCTTTACCATGGAGCTGCTGCGGTCGCTAGCTCACGCTACGTACTTCGTATGCTATTTGCGCACAGAGTCCCGTACCGTATACGCACTCAGCGTACAAACGCAGCACTGTGGGTACAAAGCACACACAGCGTGCGCACACACAATTAATACACCTTAAAACCTTATACAGTTATACAATGCAATGATATGATTACACTTTAAACCTTATGCAGCGCTGGCGATACAAAGTATCCGCCGTGCGTACACCTTAACAATGCTTATACACCTTAAACAGGTTAATCTACTTTAAAACCCAGGCAGGAAAGTGAAAACACAACACCGTTTGTAGTTGAAACCACAGGGTTCTAAGGCCTCCGTGGATTGATTCCAAAACATAAAACAATACAAGTTATACACTACAGACTAACAAGTAAATCTACACAGAATAATGGCTACAGAGAATGTACGTATGTGAGAATATTCGCAAGCGCAACCCAGATCCGGTCCTCCGCCATCTGATAGATAGCGTTGTGAGCCTTCTGTCTGACTAAGCCTGCTGTAGGCTCTCTTTATTCACTTCATCCAAAACATAACACAATGGGTACTGTAATCTCTTTGTCCATTGGACACAGGGATGGTCATTTACATTACAGGAGAGGTCATAGGTGGATTTGAATAGGTGGGCGATGTCCCTCCCCAACTGCCCCTGTTGGTGGTCTCCTCTGGACTCCCCCCGCATACACAATACACAGTAAACACAGTCAATGTTCATATTCTACTTTTGCACATAACTATACGCGGGAACAAGCGATCTTTCTCAAACCAACACCAGAATGTTTCCCTTAAAATACCCTACAGCTGGACACCAAACACCACCTTGTAACCTTGTTCTGTCCCCTCCTATCCTGTAAAGGTGAATCCCTTTGTTCTGTTACTATTTTAAACAGCTATTTCTTTCTGATGTGGTGCAGGGGGCTATGTGTACAATGTGCACTATAAGGGTTAAATATGTAATGTTCTAATAACCCTCTATGCGTTCACAAACCCTACCGTAAATGCGCATACCACGCGCCAAGGCGCATGGCCGTGGAAAGCTCCGTTACGCAAGTTGCGGATATGCGCAAGCACGGCAGAGCGAGTGCACGCGCAGCGGGCATGTCCATGGGGTTAGTACATGGGGCATGTATTACAATATTTCTCTAACGTCCTAAGTGGATGCTGGGGACTCCGTCAGGACCATGGGGGTTTAGCGGCTCCGCAGGAGACAGGGCACAATAATAAAAGCTTTAGGAGCAGGTGGTGTGCACTGGCTCCTCCCCCTATGACCCTCCTCCAAGCCTCAGTTAGATTCTTGTGCCCGGCCGAGAAGGGTGCAATCTAGGTGGCTCTCCTGAGCTGCTTAGAATAAAAGTTTAAGTTAGGTTTTTTATTTTCAGTGAGTCCTGCTGGCAACAGGCTCACTGCTACGAGGGACTTAGGGGAGAGAAGTAAACTCAGAAAATTCAGTTTTGCCACAGTGGACCGATGTAGTTCATTCAATATGAAAAAGAAAAAAAATGCACCATAGTATAATACTGCATTGAGACCAGATCTTTCACCACTGTGTAATACAGGGAATGGAAATGTGGATATAGTCCCAAAACTGGAAAGTTCAAGCTTCCACCTCTTTTTCAAGGCACCCAACGTGATATGCAGGATTTATGGTGATGGACGCTTACATGTAAGCTTACTTCTGTAAGACGTGATGAAAACTCATAAAGGTTTCTTTTGTTGGCCTTACGATCTCTTCATATAGGTAGATGGACCCCAATATCCCTCGTAACAAATCAAAGCCAGAGATACAATCCAATTAGGACAAGGACACTCTTTATTAGAGTACAAACAAAAGAGTGAACAGAAAAAAACCATACCATGTGGGAAAAGGCAGGATGTTGTTAATAGCCAATAGCAATGGGTCCGGATACCAATAGCTATTTATCCCCCACTATGGATAGTCAAATCTGTCACCCACAACAACACACTGTGTCGACGCGTTTCGACGCTATGCAGCGTCTTTTTCAAGATTCACAGTGTGTAATCACCCTGGAGTGCAGCGTGTCCTGTCTGTTCAGGTAGAGAACTGCCTTTTCCCACATGGTATGGTTTTTTTCTGTTCACTCTTTTGTTTGTACTCTAATAAAGAGTGTCCTTGTCCTAATTGGATTGTATCTCTGGCTTTGATTTGTTACGAGGGATATTGGGGTCCATCTACCTATATGAAGAGATCGTAAGGCCAACAAAAGAAACCTTTATGAGTTTTCATCACGTCTTACAGAAGTAAGCTTACATGTAAGCGTCCATCACCATAAATCCTGCATATCACGTTGGGTGCCTTGAAAAAGAGGTGGAAGCTTGAACTTTCCAGTTTTGGGACTATATCCACATTTCCATTCCCTGTATTACACAGTGGTGAAAGATCTGGTCTCAATGCAGTATTATACTATGGTGCATTTTTTTTCTTTTTCATATTGAATGAACTACATCGGTCCACTGTGGCAAAACTGAATTTTCTGGACATTGAGCGCAAAAGTGAGATCGTACTTTTTTCTTTTTTTTACAAGGTTGTATAGATTGGTGTTCTATTTAGTACTTTCCTGTGCAGCTCATTTGCGGCGCCCAGAGAGGAATTATTTTCTTATTGAGAGAAGTAAACTCACCTGCGTGCAGGATGGATTTGCTTCTTAGGCTACTGGACACCATTAGCTCCAGAGGGAGTCGGAACACAGGTCTCACCCTGGGGTTCGTCCCGGAGCCGTGCCGCCGACCCCCCTTGCAGATGCCGAAGTTGAAGAGGTCCAGAGGTCCAGAAACAGGCGGCAGAAGACTTTCAGTCTTCATAAGGTAGCGCACAGCACTGCAGCTGTGCGCCATTGTTGTCAGCACACTTCATACCGGCGGTCACTGAGGGTGCAGGGCGCTGGGGGGGGCGCCCTGGGCAGCAATGTATTATACCTTTTATGGCTAAAATACATCACATATAGCCCTTGAGGCTATATGGATGTATTTAACCCCTGCCAGATCTCACAAACTCCGGGAGAAGAGCCCGACGTTTTAGGGGGCGGGGCCTATTCTCCTCAGCACACGGCGCCATTTTCCTGCTCAGCTCTGCTGTGAGGAAGGCTCCCAGGCTCTCCCCTGCACTGCACTACAGAAACAGGGTTAAAACAGAGAGGGGGGGCACTTATTTGGCGATATGATTACATATGTGAAAATGCTATAAGGGAAAACACTTGTATAAGGGGTTGTCCCTGTATAATTATAGCGTTTTTGGTGTGTGCTGGCAAACTCTCCCTCTGTCTCCCCAAAGGGCTAGTGGGGTCCTGTCCTCTATCAGAGCATTCCCTGTGTGTGTGCTGTGTGTCGGTACGTGTGTGTCGACATGTAGGAGGACGATGTTGGTGAGGAGGCGGAGCAAATTGCCTGTATTGGTGATGTCACTCTCTAGGGAGTCGACACCGGAATGGATGGCTTATTTAGGAATTACGTGATAATGTCAACACGATGCAAGGTCGGTTGACGACATGAGACGGCCGGCAAACAAATTAGTACCTGTCCAGGCGTCTCAGACACCGTCAGGGGCTTGTAAAAACGCCCATTTACCTCAGTGGTCGACACAGACACGGACACTGACTCCAGTGTCGACGGTGAAGAAACAAACGTATTTTCCTTTAGGGCCACACGTTACATGTTAAGGGCAATGAAGGAGGTGTTACATATTTCTGATACTACAAGTACCACAAATAAGGGTATTATGTAGGGTGGGAATAATCTACTTGTAGTTTTTCCTGAATCGGATAAATTAAAGTGTGTGATGATACGTGGGTTTCCTCAGATAGAAAATTATTGGAGGTATACCCTTTCCCGCCAGAAGTGAGGGCGAGTTGGGAAACACACCTTAGGGTGGATAAGGCGCTCACACGCTTATAAAAACAAGTGGCGTTACCGTCTCCAGATACGGCCGCCCTCAAGGAGCCAGCTGATAGGAAGCTGAAAAATATCCTAAAAAGTATATACACACATACTGGTGATATACTACGACCAGCAATCGCCTCAGCCTGGATGTGCAGCGCTGGGGGGGCTTGGTCGGATTTCCTGACTGAAAATATTGATACCCTTGACAGGAACAATATTTTATTGACTATAGAGCATTTTAAGGATGCATTTCTATATATGCGAGATGCGCAGAGGGATATTTGCATTCTGGCATCAAGAGTAGATGTGATGTCCATATCTGCCAGACGATGTTTATAGACACGACAGTGGTCAGGTGATGCAGATTCCAGACGGCACATGGAAGTATTGCCGTATAAAGGGGCGGTCCATCGGACCTGGTGGCCATGGCAACAGCTGGAAAATCCACTTTTGTTACCCCAAGTCACATCTCAGCAGAAAAGGACACAGTCTTTTCAGTCTCAGTCCTTTCGTACCCATAAAGGCAGGCGGGCAAAAGGCCAGTCATATCTGCCCAGGGTTAGAGGAAAGGGAAGAAGACTGCAGCAGGCAGCCCATTCCCAGGAACAGAAGTCCTCCACAGCTTCTGCCAAGTCCGCAGCATGACGCTGGGGCCATACAAGCGGACTCAGGTGCGGTGGGGGGTCATCTCAAGAGTTTCAGCACGCAGTGGGCTCACTCGCAAGTGGACTCCTGGATCCTACACGTAGTATCCCAGGTGTACATTGGAAATTCGAGACGTCTTCCCCTCACAAGTTCCTGAAGTCTACTTTACCAACGTCTCCCTCCGACAGGGAGGCAGTATTAGGAAAAAATTCACAGGCTGTATTCCCAGCAGGTGATAATCAAAGTACCCCTCCTACAACAAGGGAAGGGGTATTATTCCACACTATATTGTGGTACTGAAGCCAAACGGCTCGGTGAGATCTAAAAGATTTGAACAATTACATACAAGGGTTCAAATCAAGATGGAGTCACTCAGAGCAGTGATAGCGAACCAGGACGATATGGTGTCACTGGATATCAGGGACGCTTACCTACATGTCCAAATTTTGCCCTTCTCACCAAGGGTATCTCAGGTTCGTGGTACAGAACTGTCACTATCAGTTCAGACGCTGCCGTTTGGATTGTCCACGGCACCCCGGGTCTTTACCATGGTAATGGCCGAAATGATGATTCTTCCTAAAAGAAATATGGACGCTTTCCTGATAAGGGCAAGGTCCAGAGAACAGTTGGCGGTCGGAGTAGCACTATCTCAAGTAGTTCTACGACAGCACGAGTGGATTCTAAATATTCCAAAATCGCAGCTTTTTCCGACGACACGTCTAATGTTCCTAGGAATGATTCTGGACACAGTCCAGAAAAGGATGTTTTCTCCCGGAGAAGAAGGCCAGGGAGTTATCCGAGCTAGTCAGGAACCTCCTAAAACCAGGAAAAGTATCAGTGCATCATTGCACAAGGGTCCTGTGAAAAAATAAGATTTTACTTACCGATAAATCTATTTCTCGGAGTCCGTAGTGGATGCTGGGGTTCCTGAAAGGACCATGGGGAATAGCGGCTCCGCAGGAGACAGGGCACAAAAAGTAAAGCTTTTCCAGATCAGGTGGTGTGCACTGGCTCCTCCCCCTATGACCCTCCTCCAGACTCCAGTTAGGTACTGTGCCCGGACGAGCGTACACAATAAGGGAGGATTTTGAATCCCGGGTAAGACTCATACCAGCCACACCAATCACACCGTACAACTTGTGATCTAAACCCAGTTAACAGTATGATAACAGCGGAGCCTCTGAAAGATGGCTTCCTTCAACAATAACCCGAATAAGTTAACAATAACTATGTACAATTATTGCAGATAATCCGCACTTGGGATGGGCGCCCAGCATCCACTACGGACTCCGAGAAATAGATTTATCGGTAAGTAAAATCTTATTTTCTCTATCGTCCTAGTGGATGCTGGGGTTCCTGAAAGGACCATGGGGATTATACCAAAGCTCCCAAACGGGCGGGAGAGTGCGGATGACTCTGCAGCACCGAATGAGAGAACTCCAGGTCCTCCTTAGCCAGAGTATCAAATTTGTAAAATTTTACAAACGTGTTCTCCCCTGACCACGTAGCTGCTCGGCAAAGTTGTAATGCCGAGACCCCTCGGGCAGCCGCCCAAGATGAGCCCACCTTCCTTGTGGAGTGGGCCTTTACAGATTTAGGCTGTGGCAGGCCTGCCACAGAATGTGCAAGTTGGATTGTGCTACAGATCCAACGAGCAATCGTCTGCTTAGACGCAGGAGCACCCATCTTGTTGGGTGCATACAATATAAACAACGAGTCAGATTTTCTGACTCCAGCTGTCCTTGCAATATATATTTTTAATGCTCTGACAACGTCCAGTAACATGGAGTCCTCCAAGTCACTTGTAGCCGCAGGCACTACAATAGGCTGGTTCAGATGAAATGCTGACACCACCTTAGGGAGAAAATGCGGACGAGTCCGCAGTTCTGCCCTGTCCGAATGGAAAATCAGATATGGGCTTTTGTAAGATAAAGCTGCCAGTTCTGACACTCTCCTGGCCGAAGCCAGGGCTAGAAGCATGGTCACTTTCCATGTGAGATATTTCAACTCCACCTTCTTTAGTGGTTCAAACCAATGAGATTTTAGAAAGTCCAAAACCACATTGAGATCCCACGGTGCCACTGGAGGCACCACAGGAGGCTGTATATGTAGCACTCCCTTAACAAAGGTCTGGACTTCAGGGACTGAAGCCAATTCTTTTTGAAAGAAAATCGACAGGGCCGAAATTTGAACCTTAATAGATCCCAATTTGAGACCCATAGACAATCCTGATTGCAGGAAATGTAGGAATCGACCCAGTTGAAATTCCTCCGTCGGAGCACTCCGATCTTCGCACCACGCAACATATTTTCGCCAAATTCGGTGATAATGTTGCACGGTTACTTCCTTCCTTGCTTTAATCAAAGTAGGAATGACTTCTTCCGGCATGCCTTTTTCCTTTAGGATCCGGCGTTCAACCGCCATGCCGTCAAACGCAGCCGCGGTAAGTCTTGAAACAGACAGGGACCCTGCTGAAGCAAGTCCCTCCTTAGAGGTAGAGGCCACGGATCTTCCGTGATCATCTCTTGAAGTTCCGGGTACCAAGTCCTTCTTGGCCAATCCGGAACCACTAGTATCGTCCTTACGCCTCTTTGCCGTATAATTCTCAATACTTTTGGTATGAGAGGCAGAGGAGGAAACACATACACCGACTGGTACACCCAAGGCGTTACCAGCGCGTCCACAGCTATTGCCTGCGGATCTCTTTCCCAACGGGTTACCAGCAAGTGGAAGACTTCTGGATGAAGTCCCCACTCTCCCGGGTGAAGATCGTGTCTGCTGAGGAAGTCTGCTTCCCAGTTGTCCACTCCCGGGATGAACACTGCTGACAGTGCTATCACATGATTCTCTGCCCAGCGAAGAATCCTTGCAGCTTCTGCCATTGCACTCCTGCTTCTTGTGCCGCCCTGTCTGTTCACATGGGCGACTGCCGTGATGTTGTCCGACTGGATCAACACCGGTTTTCCCTGAAGCAGAGGTTCTGCCTGGCTTAGAGCATAGTATATTGCTCTTAGTTCCAGAATGTTTATGTGAAGAGACGTTTCCAGGCTCGTCCATACTCCCTGGAAGTTTCTTCCTTGTGTGACTGCTCCCCAGCCTCTCAGGCTGGCGTCCGTGGTCACCAGGATCCAATCCTGTATGCCGAATCTGCGGCCCTCCAATAGATGAGCACTCTGCAACCACCACAGAAGAGACACCCTTGTCCTTGGAGACAGGGTTATCCGCAGGTGCATCTGAAGATGCGACCCTGACCATTTGTCCAACAGATCCCTTTGGAAAATTCTTGCGTGGAATCTGCCGAATGGAATTGCTTCGTAAGAAGCCACCATTTTTCCCAGGACTCTTGTGCATTGATGTACAGACACCTTTCCTGGTTTTAGGAGGTTCCTGACAAGCTCGGATAACTCCTTGGCTTTTTCCTGCGGGAGAAAAACCTTTTTCTGAACCGTGTCCAGAATCATCCCTAGGAACAGCAGACGAGTTGTCGGCATTAACTGGGATTTTGGAATATTCAGAATCCACCCGTGCTGTTTTAGCACTTCTTGCGACAGTGCTAATCCCATCTCTAGCTGTTCTCTGGACCTTGCCCTTATTAGGAGATCGTCCAAGTATGGGATAATTAATATGCCTTTTCTTCGAAGAAGAATCATCATCTCGGCCATTACCTTTGTAAAGACCCGAGGTGCCGTGGACAATCCGAACGGCAGCGTCTGAAACGGATAGTGACAGTTTTGTACAACGAACCTGAGGTACCCCTGGTGTGAGGGGTAAATTGGAACGTGGAGATACGCATCCTTGATGTCCAAGGATACCATAAAGTCCCCCTCTTCCAGGTTCGCTATCACTGCTCTGAGTGACTCCATCTTGAACTTGAACTTCTTTATGTACAGGTTCAAGGACTTCAGATTTAGAATAGGCCTTACCGAGCCATCCGGCTTCGGTACCACAAAAAGAGTGGAATAATACCCCTTCCCTTGTTGTAGAAGAGGTACCTTGACTATCACCTGCTGAGAGTACAGCTTGTGAATGGCTTCCAAAACCGTCTCCCTTTCGGAGGGGGACGTTGGTAAAGCAGACTTCAGGAAACGGCGAGGTGGATCTGTCTCTAATTCCAACCTGTACCCCTTAGAGATTTTATCTGCAGGATCCAGGGATCTACCTGCGAGTGAGCCCACTGCGCGCTGTAATTTTTGAGACGACCACCCACCGTCCCCGAGTCCGCTTGAGAAGCCCCAGCGTCATGCTGAGGCTTTTGTAGAAGCCGGGGAAGGCTTCTGTTCCTGGGAAGGAGCTGCCTGTTGCTGTCTCTTCCCTCGACCTCTGCCTCGTGGCAGATATGAATAGCCCTTTGCTCTCTTATTTTTAAAGGAACGAAAGGGCTGCGGTTGAAAAGTCGGTGCCTTTTTCTGTTGGGGAGTGACTTGAGGTAGAAAAATGGATTTCCCGGCTGTAGCCGTGGCCACCAAATCTGATAGACCGACTCCAAATAACTCCTCCCCTTTATACGGCAAAACTTCCATATGTCGTTTTGAATCCGCATCGCCTGTCCACTGTCGCGTCCATAAAGCTCTTCTGGCCGAAATGGACATAGCACTTACCCGTGATGCCAGTGTGCAGATATCCCTCTGTGCATCATGCATATAAAGAAATGCATCCTTTATTTGTTCTAACGACAGTAAAATATTGTCCCTGTCCAGGGTATCAATATTTTCAATCAGGGACTCTGACCAAACTACCCCAGCACTGCACATCCAGGCAGTCGCTATAGCTGGTCGTAGTATAACACCTGCATGTGTGTATATACTTTTTTGGATATTTTCCATCCTCCTATCTGATGGATCTTTAAGTGCGGCCGTCTCAGGAGAGGGTAACGCCACTTGTTTAGATAAGCGTGTTAGCGCCTTGTCCACCCTAGGAGGTGTTTCCCAGCGCTCCCTAACCTCTGGCGGGAAAGGGTATAATGCCAATAATTTCTTTGAAATTATCAGCTTTTTATCAGGGGCAACCCACGCTTCATTACACACGTCATTTAATTCTTCTGATTCAGGAAAAACTATAGGTAGTTTTTTCACACCCCACATAATACCCTGTTTAGTGGTACCTGTAGTATCAGCTAAATGTAACGCCTCCTTCATTGCCAAAATCATATAACGTGTGGCCCTACTGGAAAATACGGTTGATTCGTCACCGTCACCACTGGAGTCAGTGCCTGCGTCTGGGTCTGTGTCGACCGACTGAGGCAAAGGGCGTTTCACAGCCCCTGACTGTGTTTGAGTCGCCTGGACAGGCACTAATTGATTGTCCGGCCGTCTCATGTCGTCAAACGACTGCTTTAGCGTGTTGACACTATCCCGTAGTTCCATAAATAAAGGCATCCATTCTGGTGTCGACTCCCTAGGGGGTGACATCCTCATATTTGGCAATTGCTCCGCCTCCACACCAATATCGTCCTCATACATGTCGACACACACGTACCGACACACAGCAGACACACAGGGAATGCTCCTAACGAAGACAGGACCCACTAGCCCTTTGGGGAGACAGAGGGAGAGTTTGCCAGCACACACCAAAAGCGCTATATATAACAGGGATAGCCTTATAATAAGTGCTCCCTTATAGCTGCTTTATATATATCAAAATATCGCCATAAATTTGCCCCCCCTCTCTGTTTTACCCTGTTTCTGTAGTGCAGTGCAGGGGAGAGACCTGGGAGCCGTCCTGACCAGCGGAGCTGTGAGAGGAAATGGCGCCGTGTGCTGAGGAGATAGGCCCCGCCCCTTTTCCGGCGGGCTCGTCTCCCGCTATTTAGTGAATCCAGGCAGGGGTTAAATATCTCCATATAGCCTCTGGGGGCTATATGCGAGGTATTTTTAGCCTTTATATAGGTTACATTTGCCTCCCAGAGCGCCCCCCCCCAGCGCCCTGCACCCTCAGTGACTGCGTGTGAAGTGTGCTGAGAGGAAAATGGCGCACAGCTGCAGTGCTGTGCGCTACCTTTAGAAGACTGCAGGAGTCTTCAGCCGCCGATTCTGGACCTCTTCTGACTTCAGCATCTGCAAGGGGGCCGGCGGCGCGGCTCCGGTGACCATCCAGGCTGTACCTGTGATCGTCCCTCTGGAGCTGATGTCCAGTAGCCAAGAAGCCAATCCATCCTGCACGCAGGTGAGTTCACTTCTTCTCCCCTCAGTCCCTCGTTGCAGTGATCCTGTTGCCAGCAGGACTCACTGTAAAATAAAAAACCTAAGCTAAACTTTTTCTAAGCAGCTCTTTAGGAGAGCCACCTAGATTGCACCCTTCTCGGCCGGGCACAAAAATCTAACTGGAGTCTGGAGGAGGGTCATAGGGGGAGGAGCCAGTGCACACCACCTGATCTGGAAAAGCTTTACTTTTTGTGCCCTGTCTCCTGCGGAGCCGCTATTCCCCATGGTCCTTTCAGGAACCCCAGCATCCACTAGGACGATAGAGAAATGGTGGTTTCTTACAAAGCGATCCCATTCGGTAGATTTCACGCAAGAACCTTTCAGTGGAATCTGCTGGGAAAATGGTCCGGATCGCATCTTCAGATGCATCAGCGGATAACCCTGTCTCCAAGGACAAGGGTGTTTTCTTCTGCGGTGGCTGCAGAGTGCTCATCTATGAAAGGGCCGCAGATTCGACATTCAGGACTGGGTCCTGGTGACCACGGATGCCAGCCTGAGTGGCTGGGGAGCAGTCACACAAGGAAAAAATTTCCAGGGAGTGTGATCAAGTCTGGAGACTTCTCTCCACATAAATATACTGGAGCTAAGGGCAATTTACAAGGCTCTAAGCTTAGCAAGACCTCTGCTTCAAGGTCAGCCGGTATTGATCCAGTGGGACAACATCACGGCAGTCGCCCACGTAAACAGACAGGGCGGCACATGAAGCAGGAGGGAAATGGCAGAAACTGCAAGGATTCTTCGCTGGGCGAAAAATCATGTGATAACACTCTCAGCAGTGTTAATTCCGGGAGTGGAAAACTGGGAAGCAGACTTCCTCAGCAGGCATAACCTCCACCCGGGAGAGTGGGGACTTCAGCGGGAAGTCTTCCACATGATTGTAAACCGTTGGGAAAAACCAAAGGTGGACATGATGGCGTCCCGCCTGAACAAAAAAACTAGACAGATATTGCGCCAGGTCAAGGGACCCTCAGGCAATAGCGGTGGACGCTCTGGTAACACTGTGGGTGTACCAGTCAGGGTATGTTTTCCCTCCTATGCATCTCATACCAAAAGTACTGAGAATCATAAGAAGGAGATGAGTAAGAACGATACTAGTGGTTCCGGATGGGTCAAGAAGGACTTGGTACCCGGAACTTCAAGAGATGCTCACGGAAGAACCGTGGCCTCTACCTTTAAGAGAGGACCTGCTCCAGCAGGGGCCTTGTCTGTTCCAAGACTTACCGCGGCTGCGTTTGACGGCATGGCAGTTGAACGCCGGATCCTGAAAGGGCATTCCAGATGAAGTCATCCCTACCCTGGTCGAAGCCAGGAAGGATGTAATCGCAAAACATTTTCACCGCATTGGGCGAAAATATGTTGCGTGGTGTGAGGCCAAGAAGGTCCCTACAGAGGAATTCCAACTGGGTCGTTTCCTACATTTCCTGAAAACAGGACTGTCTATGGGCCTAAAATTAGGGTTCTTTAAGGTTCAAATTTCGACCCTGTCGAATTTCTTCCAGAAAGAACTGGCTTCAGTGCCTGAAGTTCAGACGTTTGTAAAAGGGGTACTGCATATACAGCCTCCTTTTGTGCCCCCAGTGGCACCTTGGGATCTCAATGTTGTTTTGAGTTTCCTAAAGTCACATTGGTTTGATCCACTCACCACTGTGGAATTAAAATATTTCACATGGAAGGTGAAAATTCTATTAGCCCTGGCTTCAGCCAGGCGTGTGTCAGAATGGGCGGCTTTATCATATAAAAGCCCTTACTTAATTTTTTATTCTGACAGGGCAGAATTGAGGACTCGTCCTCAATTTCTCCTTAAGGTGTTTTCTGTTTTTCACATGAACCAACCTATTGTGGTACCTGCGGCTACTAGGGACTTGGAGGACTCCAAGTTACTTGACGTTGTCAGGGCCCTGAAAATATATGTTTCCAGGACGACTGGAGTCAGAAAATCTGACTCGCTGTTTAGCCTGTATGCACCCAACAAGATGGGTGTTCCTGCTTCTAAGCAGACGATTGCTCGCTGGATTTGTAGTACAATTCAGCTTGCACATTCTGTGGCAGCCTTGCCACAGCCAAAATCAGTAAAAGCCCATTCCACAAGGAAGTGGGCTCATCTTGGGCGGCTGCCCGAGGGGTCTCGGCTTTACAACTTTGCCGAGCTGCTACTTGGTCAGGGGCACACCCTGACTGAGGAGGACCTGGAGTTCTCACATTCGGTGCTGCAGAGTCATCCGCACTCTCCCGCCCGTTTGGGAGCTTTGGTATAATCCCCATGGTCCTGACGGAGTCCCCAGCATCCACTAGGACGTTAGAGAAAATAAGAATTTACTTACCGATAATTCTATTTCTCGTAGTCCGTAGTGGATGCTGGGCGCCCATCCCAAGTGCGGATTGTCTGCAATACTTGTACATAGTTATTGTTACAAAAATCGGGTTATTCTTGTTGTGAGCCGTCTTTTCAGAGGCTCCTTCGTTGTTATCATTCTGTTAACTGGGTTCAGATCACAGGTTGTACGGTGTGATTGGTGTGGCTGGTATGAGTCTTACCCGGGATTCAATATCCTTCCTTATTATGCACGCTCGTCCGGGCACAGTATCCTAACTGAGGCTTGGAGGAGGGTCATAGGGGGAGGAGCCAGTGCACACCACCTGATCCTAAAGCTTTTATTATTGTGCCCTGTCTCCTGCGGAGCCGCTAAACCCCCATGGTCCTGACGGAGTCCCCAGCATCCACTACGGACTACGAGAAATAGAATTATCGGTAAGTAAATTCTTATTTTTTCGGGGAGTGCCATGTATATGGGCCGAAGTTCCAGTATATTGATTGGTGGGCAGCTTTCTTCCCTGACCCACTGCCCCTGGAAGAAGCACTGTTTTGTCACAGCTCCCCAAACCTGAAGGATGGCGTCTGTTGTCAACCTCCCAATCAGATTTCCAAAAGGGTCACCCTTTGTCCAGATGGAATGTTTGTAACCACCAAGATAATGACCGCCACACTTCCAGAGTAAGAATCATAGTCTGGGTTATTATTGTCTGATGCAGTCCATTCCATTTGAAAGAATCAAAAGTTGAAGGGGCCTTGAATGGAATTGAGCCTATTCCACCATGTCGAATGTCGACACCATTGATCCCATCACTCGCATTGCTGCATGAATGGATACCCTCAGACTGTGTAGTAGCCCCTGAATCTTCATCTGTAATGTGAATATTTTGTTCAGAGGTAGGAACTTTCTCTGAATTCTTGAATCCAAAACAGCCCCTAGATGCATCATACGTTGAGACAGAATTAGGGATGACTCTGCCCAATTTATGAGCTAGCCGTGGCTTTGTAAGCAGGCTATTGTCAGTTGAAGATGGCACTGCAGAGTTTCTTGGGACTGAGCCAGGATTAGCAGGTCGCCTAGGTATGGGAAAATTCTTATCCCCTGCCGACGAAGATAAGCTGCCATCACCACCATAATTTTGGTGAACACTCTTGGAGCTGTAGCCAGTCCAAAGAGTAGAGCCTGAAATTGGAAATGTTGCCGGAGGATCGCAAACCTGAGATAGCACTGATGGGACGGTGCTATAGGTACATGCAGGTAAGCATCCTGATTATCCAGGGATACCATAAAATCTCCTGGCTCCATAGCCAAAATAATTGAATGCAAGGTCTCCATATGAAAGTGAGGAACCCAAATGTATTTGTTCAGAGTTTTGAGATTGAGAATGGTCCGGTATGACCCATTTGGTTTCTGTACTAGAAACAGGTTGGAATAGAAACCCTAATCCCTGCTGTGCAGGAGGAACTGGTACTATCACCCCTGAATGTAACAACTTCTGAACTGCCTCCTGAAGTGCCCTGGTCTTTGTTTCCACTGAAGACGGACTGGCACAAATAAACCTTTGCTGAAGGTTTTTCTTGAAGGCAAAGGCATAACCGTGAGACACCGCTTCTTGCACCCAGGCATCTGTGCAAAAAGAAGACCGTCTCCGACCCTGGGATCCCCCATGTGGAGGCCCATGCCATTAGGCTGATGGTTTTAATGGTGATCTTCTGGTTGCCCAATGCTTTAGTCTTCCCAGACTTATCAGATTGGGACCGTTTGCCGTAACACTTTCCTTTTGCTTTACCTTGTGTCTGAAAGGACCAAAAGGCTGGAAACCTGGGTTTAGATTAATATGTTGACAGAAACTTCACTTCTTAGAGTCTGCTTCTGACTCAAGAATATTAATTAATCCTGTACAAACAGAATATCTTAATTAAATGGCAAAGACTCTAGCACCTTTTTGGATTCTGAGTCTACGAGCTGCTAATGCTGAAGCGGATGCTTGAGAAGCTACTGTACCCACATCCAAGGCTGCGTCTTCCATAAAGACAGCTAGCTGTTTAATATGTGCAATATGGGACTTTTGTTCTCTAGTAGCTAATGAAAGATCATCTTCCAATGCATCAGCCTCGGCAGCCACTGCTTTTGTCATCCATGATGTGGCCATGGCTGGCCTCACAAATGCCCATGACAGGGAAAAAAAACTGTTTTAAGAAAACCATCTATTTTCCTGTTATATCATTTAAAGATGTTGAAGGCAGAGGTAATGTAGATTTACGCACTAGCCAAATCACATGTGCATCTACTTTGAGAGGAATTTCCCTTTTCAAACATTCCCCAGCCACAAGAGGATAATGAGAATTCAATTTCTTAGGAATTTTAAACTTCTTAATGGGTGTGGCCCATTCCTCTTGCATGATTTCCGTCAGCTGTTCTGACTCTGGAAATTCTGTTTTGGGACGTTTAAACACAAGTGCCTTAGATTTTAACACCGGCTCTGCTGCCTCCTCTTAAGACAGAATGGCTTTTACTGCATTAATTAGCTCAGGTATATCTACAGAGCTATTCATCATCTCTATATGCAGACCCAGAATGTGAGGAATCAATATCATCCGAAGTGTCCTCTTCTGAAACATTGTAGACTGTGAAGATGTTGTTTCATGTCTATGCGATTTTCTTTCTATAGGCCTATCAGCCTGTTTTTGTTGAAAGGCTGCAGCTTCCCGAACTGGATGTGTCATAACCCAGGGGAAATGTTGCATGTAAGGATTAATAGGGTAACCTATACCTGGTACAGGAGCTGGCATCACTCGCTCAACTATATTGGATAATGTTTGTGCAAATGATGCCCATGGAGGTTCAGCCTGAACCTGTGCCTGCCTTGGTTTATTAAGGAGGCTTTGATGTAACACTTTGCACATAACCCATTTTGTACCAGATCTTGAGAGGTTAACCCTGCTTTGCAGGACAAACATGATATTAATGTAGGTGCTGCTATATAGAGTATCCACTTTACCATTGCATCTCAGACATGGCAACCTAAATCACACACACGTATGGGGTAAACTACACAATTTGTGACAGTATTCACTTTAAGTTTGTTAAAGTGGCATACAATCAGATCTCTCCCTGCTTTGCCCCAGCATTGAGGATCAGATATAAGAGAAAAGCAAAACTGACAGAAACATAGTATAAGTCAGCATCCACACTAGCAATCAGTCACATTGTTACACATTGGTATACGTCACGAACACCGTCCGATTCTCCAGATACACCAATCCGAGAATCATCGTGCGTGACTACTGGATTACTTTTAACCTGAAATTGCCACCAGCAAGAAGTTTTGGCGACTAAACGCAAGGCCCTCTTCGCTTCAGCCTACACACACAATTATTAATACGTCACAAAATGATAGCATGGACCATGAGGCCTTTGGGCATAAGAACACAGACCACAACTAAAAATTATGTTTAATTTCAAGAATATCTTCAGAGCTTTAGTTACAAAAAAAAAAAAAGAGTTACAAAGATTGAGAAATATTTAAAAGTACACACCGATTAGGATACAATTTCAAATAAACAAGAGGATAATTTCAGAAAACCTAACTTACTCAACAGCAGGTAAACCTGTGTGGAGGGATTTCACAATATAAGATATATGGTGCATCCCCAGCTCTTGGCTGTTCCCTCAGAAATGAACAACCCAGTGTGGTTGAGAGGGGCAGATATAAACCCCTCACAGCTTCGGCCCCCACCCCTTCCTTAACTCTCTCAATGCTGTGTACCTGGGCAGTGAGAAACCAGATTTACTTTTTAAACAGCTGTATTCTTAAGTTTCAATAGGTCAGGTTTCTTGACCTGGCCTGGCTTTCTGTAATGTTGCTCCTAAGTATTAGTTTATAGCTTCTTAGATAAGGTAAGGGCCTTAAACTAACCTGACTCCTCACTATACAGTGTTCTCTACTCCCATATCTATGTAACTATGAGTTCACTTAGAAGACAGGCTGGCAGCCATGAGGTGTCCCAGACTCCATTACAATATACACGTAGACATTACATACAAGTCTTAGATCGCTGGATTCAAATGAATGTCCCATTTGCCACAGTATACATTAGCAATATGAGCACATATTCAAGTACAGAATACATTTCAGGTATGTAGGAAAAACATATTGCTGCATTACCTTATATAGGACTTTTAATGTATTCAGACGCACAGCGAAAGATACAACAGTAACAGTTTACAAGACTCATATGCATCAGGCACTTATACAACTACTCAGTACCCCAAGAGTAGGTAGAGACTCCGTACTGTATCACCTGCCTCAGGAGAGCGGTATCCAGGGAGACTTAACCCCGCTTCCAGGATCAATCACTGCGCTGACAAACGCTAAGTGGACACAGACACCCAAGTGGACACAGACGCCCCACACAGCCTGGGTTAATTTGATTTCTAGCGTCTCAGACAGAAATCGGGGAAAACGGTTCATGGCGGGAAACTAAGGAAACTGGTCATGAACCGGGGGAGGGGGAGAATGTGACCAGGGGAGTGTCTTACTCGCCACTGCTGACATCAGCCCCAGGGATCACAGCCTCACACTAATCCCTGGAAACTATAATCCCCGAGGTCTAGCGCTGGCACACCTGAGGTGGCAACCGCGCTAGCGACTGTTTGGTAGTCTTCCCCCCCCCCCCCCCCCCCCGAAACAGTGCGGATGTGTCCTGCGTCTCCATCCGCTAAGCGGGACAGGTGCCTTACCTTCTCCTCGTCCTCCGGCCACAGCCTGGTGACAGTATCAGTCTGGACTTGCTAGTACATCCATAGCCAACACACACTGTACTCGAAGGTAAGCGTTGTTGCGAACAGGGAGAGAGTTGATGGGGCGACAATTGCTAAGGTGCGTATTAGATGCTTTTTAGAAAAATCACTAGAAGAAATGTAAGACTATAAAAATTAAATAAAAAGCTTATGGCTACAAAAAAATAAAATAAATCAGCAGCCCAATAGACCATGGTCCGGCTCTCGCCGCAACAAACAAAAAAAATGAATTGCCTGAGCCAGGGATATAGGAGACTGGCCCAATGCATCCTGGGAGTCTGAAAAGCTTTGATCGTTGGTGCCATTCGGCTGTCGCTACCTAATATCCCAAGGTATATCCTTTGGATACTACTGTGGACCTTGCAGGAGAAATAGGATTTTAATACCTACCGGTAAATCCTTTTCTCTTAGTCCGTAGAGGATGCTGGTGTCACATTTAGAACCATGAGGTATAGACGGAATCCGCAGGAGACATGGACACTCCAAGACTTTCAAAGGGTGTGAACTGGCTCCTCCCTCTATGCCCCTCCTCCAGACCCCAGTTATAGGAACTGTTCCCAGGGAGACTGACATTTCGAGGAAAGGATTTATTGTTAAACCAAGGTGAGCATCTTACCAGCTCACACCTTAAGCATGCCGCAGAACGTGGCATTCAACAGAACACAAGCCAACTGCATGAACAATTGCAGCAACATGCTGACAAGAACCGTAACACAACATGTGTTTAATCACAATTAATGCTGCAGATACAGTACGCACCGGGACAGGCGCCCAGCATCCTCTACAGACTAAGAGAAAAGGATTTACCGGTAGATATTAAAATCCTATTTTCTCATTCGTCCTAGAGGATGCTGGGGTCACATTTAGAACCATGGGGTTATACCAAAGCTCTAGAACGGGCGGGAGAGTGCGGACGACTCTGCAGCACCGAATGACCAAACTTGAGGTCATCATCGGCCAAGGTATCAAACTTGTAAAACTTAGCAAATGTGTTTTCCAAGTAGCTGCTCGGCAAAGTTGCAATGCCAGGGAACACCTATGAGTGCTTCCTGAATATCAAGCGCTCCTTGGCCAGTCTGGGACAACGAAGGTCACTCGTCTTTAGAACTTTTGGAATGAGAAGGAATGGAGGGAATACATATACCGACCGAAACACCCACGGTGTCACCAGTGCATCTACTACTATTGCAAGAAGGTCCCTCGCCCTGGAACAATATCCCCGAAACATCTTGTTGAGACAAGATGCCATCATGTCTACTTGAGGAACTCCCCAATGACTTGTTACCTCTGTGAAGACTTCTTGGTAGAGGCCCCACTCTCCTGAATGGAGATCGTGTTTGTTGAGGAAATCTGCTTCCCAGATGTCTACTCCTGGAATGAAGATCGCTGACGGAGCGCCTGTATGCTTTTTCCTCCCAGCGGAGAATCTGTGTGGCTTCTGCCACCGCCGCTCTGCGATTCGTTCCGTCCTGACTGTTTCTACACGCTACTGCTGTTACATCGTCCGTCTGGATCAGTAAGGGTAGATCTTGAAGATGTTCCACTTGTAGAAGGCCTTTGTAAATGGCTCTTAACTCCAGAATGTTTATGTGGAGACAAGTTTCCTGACTTGACCATTCCTTGGAAGTTTTCCCCCATGTGTGTCTGTTCTCCAGCCTCGGAGGCTTGCATCCGTGGTCACTAGTGTCCAGTCCTGGATCCCGAACTTGCGCCTCACTAGGAGGGGAGAGTTGTGCAGCCACCACAGGAGTGAGATTCTGGTCTTGGAAGACAGGATTATCCATCGGAGCATGTGTAGGTGGGATCCGGACTCTAACAGGTCCCACTGGAATACTCTGGCCTGTAACCTGCCAAACTGTATGACCTCGTAGGCCGCAACCATCATCCCCAGCAACCGTATGCATTGATGGAATGACACTTGCTGGTTTCCGAATTTATTTGACTAGTCTCTGGATCTCCAGAGCCCTTTCCACTGGAAGAAAAACTCTGTAGTTCTGTGTCCAGTATCATTTCCAGAAATGGCAATCTTGTTGTCGGTATCAAGTATGACTTTTGGAAGTTCATGACCCAACTTTGTTGTTGAAGAACTGTCAGGGATAGTGCAATGTTCTGCGCCAACCTGGCCTTGAAACACTCCTTTATTAGGAGATCCTCAAAGTATGGGATACTAGTGACTCCTTGCTTGCGAAGGAGAACCATCATTTTCGTCATTACCTTGGTAAGAATCCTCGGAGCCGTGGATAGACCAAACGGCAACGTCTGAAATTGGTAATGACAATCCTAAATCTCAGGCAATCCTGACGTGGAGGATAAATGGGAACATGTACGTAGGCATCCATTATGTCTACTGGAACCATTAAATTGCCTTCCTCCAGACTGGAGATCACTGACCTGAGAGATTCCATCTTGGATTTTAAATTTCTTTCGGTAGAAATTGAGGGATTTCAGATTTAGATTTGGGCTGACCGAGCCATCTGGCTTTGGGACTACAAAGAGGCTCGAATAAAAGCTTTCTCCCTGTTGTGACGGAGGGAACCAGGACAATGACCCGATTCTGACACAACTTTTGTAAAACCCACGGGTCCAGGTCCGGACAAATCCAGGACTGACCGAAGAGTTTTAGACGTGGCCCCACCGATGCAGGCTCCCGCAAGAGAGCCCCCGCGTCATGCAGTGGATTTGGCAGAAGCAGAGAATGATGTCTGCTCCTGTGATCTTGAAGAGGCTGCGGACCTCTTCCCTCTTCTCCTTCATCTACCTGCAAAGAAAGGGGAATCCTAACATCTTGTTTATCTATGGGGCCGAAATGACTGCATCCGATACTGATGCGTCTTCATCTGTTGTGAGGGAACCCAAGGTAAGAAGGCAGACTTACCTGCGGCAGCTGCCGAGATCAAATTAACTAGGCCGTCACCAAACCAGGCTTCACCTTCATAGAGAAGAGACTCCATTTCTTCTTGGAGTCAGCATCAGCATTCCATTGGTGAATCCACAACGCCCTCCTAGCCGAGACCACCATGGAATTGGCCCGTGAACCCAAGAGTCCTAACCCTTGCAGTCTCACTGATATGACTCAACGTAAGGAGTATCCCAACTCTCCCGAGGGTATCTATATCGGATGACAAGGTATCCGACCATTTTTTAAATACTACTACTCACCCATGCGCATGTAACGGCAGGACTAAGTAACGTACGCGTGGTTACTAACCAGAATATAACATGGCTTCCTGCATACGATCCGCTGGATTTGTGACAGTGCCCCTTGCAGAACAGGGGGTGACACCCACTTTATTCTGTCCGTGGCGGGAAGGAATAAACAACCGGAATCCTCTTGGTGATTTGCAACCATCTTGTCAGGGCTGACCCAGACTCTCTCAAACAGAGCGTTCAGCACATGAGATGGAGGAACGTTACCTCAGCTTTCATTATATATATATATATATATATATATATATATATATATATATATATATATATATATATATATATATATATATATATATACACACACACACATACATATATTAATACACACATACATATATATATATATATATATATATATATACACATACACACACACACACATATATTAATACATACATATATATATATATATATATATATATATATATATATATATATATATATATATATATACACACATACACACACACACACTCATACGCATACATACACACACACACACCCACCCTTATGTCAGGAACAGCAGGGTCCTCAGTGACGTTAATACGTCCTTAATATACACAATCATGTACTGAATGTTCTTTGCCAATAGTGGATCTAATCAGGAACATTATGGTCGACACAGGAATCAGTATCCGTGTCGGTATCAGTGTGCAGTAACTGGGCAAAACAACATTTTTGCGACCCCGAGGGGCCTGAGGGAAAAGAAGCATAGTCATGAACATTACATTCTCCATAGATTTTCTCTACGTCTGTGTCTGGGACACAGATTTATCCAACCTTATTCTGATATGAATCATTATCATTCAAACTTTCACCCAGTTATGGGTGATGCCAACATGGCCACCCCGTACATGTCTGCGTCCCTAACATAGTTACCTCTTCGGAAAAACATTCAGTCACCGTCATGTTGACACAACACACATGTACAAATTACCCACAGATACACTGGCTTATGGGGGACAGACCCACAGTAAATCCGTCAGAGGGACACACAGGACTTTTCAGCTCACAACCCAGCGCCAAAAGTACACAGTCTGGGAAATAATAACTTTATAGTGACAGACTTGTAGTGCTTTATCGAAAGAAACAAAAGTCCCGCACCAGCTTAATCTAATAATAGGCGGTAGTTACAGGGATATAGTCTCTCAGTAACTGTATATAATACAGATACATAATTATAGACTGGTGCTACCCACTGATCCTAAAACATGTACAGACAGGGTAAGGAAAAGGGGATCAGTTTCTCTGGGTGCACTCTTCTCCCAAGACCAACAAAGATTCTTGATATTAGATCTGTGTCTTCATACTTTTTTTATATATATGTATATATTAACACTTAATTCATAGTACCTACCAATACCCATATGGAATATGTCAACTTTATTAATGTCCCATATGAAGTATTAAGACCCTAAATTGGGCCGTGAAAGTGAAATATAAAAACAAGAATAATAGACGTGAATCAGAAAAATGGACAAATGAAGAGAGAGAATTTATTTGTCCTAGTGTCAAATAATAAAGATTAAAATCAGAGCCGTGTGCCGCCTGTCATTTATTAATGTTTTATGTACACATAGTATTCCACTGTAGTATTCCTAAGAAGAATAAAAATTGGGATATATATATATATATATATATATATATATATATATATATATTCTTTGTTATTAGTATAATAATCCCTGATTGATAATAAAATTCTTCATAAGTTTGTAACAACCTTATTGTGTTATTATAAACAATATTTGCTCCTGATGTATATGAGCCTTCTGTTGTTTGATAGAGACAAAAATTCCCAATGCAGATGTTAATTCTGTGCTTCAATCCTGCCAGAAATCATGGTTACTTTTAAATGTTGCACCTAGTACCAGAGTGTTATCTCGATACAAATGTTGCTAAATTTGAGCAAGATATCTTGCTGTGTTGTAACTATACTATCTTATCCATGTAATACCTCTTTCCAAATGGAGTATAGTTATGAATGATTTCTTATTGTGAGCAGGAGACACATTAGAGATCTTGCTTACATCCAAACATTCATATATATGTACAGTGCCTGCATGTGAAGTTTATTGATTATACTATACAGCCTTTTGAGCTAATAGCACTACACGTTGATCATACACACGCCATTTGGAGAGGGATCAATTCATATTCCCCTACTTGAATTGTTGTGTGTTTATGTGCTATGTAACCCCAATAGAAGGTGGTACGTCTGTATTCAGCTAATGTCCAATTATATACTGACAGTAATCGTACTTGATATCCTGTAGTACAATACACAATTATCAGTTACTCTTATTCCCTGCTTGATTTATACAGATGTATCCACATTTATCTTGACGGTTAATAGGATTAACTGTGACTGGCCAGTCAGACTTAATCCCCTGCTGTAATGACTTAATCCCCTGCTGTATTGTTCTCTGTATTGTATTGCAGTTGAGAACAATAGCTGAAGGGTTTATGCTAATAAATCATGTTGTGACTAGGCACAGAAAACTACTCAAGATAACGGTGGATACATCTGTATATGTATTCGTGTATTGTACGCCCTTCACAGGAGATAGTGCGTTCGTATTCAATTGATATCAGATTATGTCTATGTTATGCTCATGCCCATGTCGCATTCCACATCCCTCATATATATAGGTTATGGGGCAATTTTAAATCTTATAACATAAGTGTAGTAATAACACAGGGCAGTTTTATACCCCTTGATACTGACAGTACTCGTATTGAATGTCCACCGCACTGTACTTCCTGATATCTCTACACACCTAAGTGTGCCATGCACAAGCAAAACAATAAGGTTGATAAGTGATACAATGGAATACAATTTTAACTAATTACATTGATTCTATCTAGCGGCGCACGACTAATCCCTATGCGCATTTCACTCTATGTTAGAGCTTCGTCAGGGCTCTAGTGTAAAATACTAAAATACTGATAGTACAAAGGAGCAGATAACTATCCCATATTATTATTATACTCACGTAACCGCTCTCAAATTACCCCACAGTGTATGTGTATTGTGATTAGATCTAAGCTCTGTTTTTCTGACACAGGTCTGTGACATCTGGTAATAAAAACCAGAATCTCACCGAGTGTGAATTCAGCTACAGGACATTCAATACGAGTACTGTCAGTATCAAGGGGTATAAAACTGCCCTGTGTTATTACTACACTTATGTTATAAGCTTTAAAACTGCCCCATAACCTATATATATGAGGGATGTGGAATGCGACATGGGCATGAGCATAACATAGACATAATCTGATATCAATTGAATACGAACGCACTATGTCTATGTTATGCTCATGCCCATGTCGCATTCCACATCCCTCATATATATAGGTTATGGGGCAGTTTTAAAGCTTATAACATAAGTGTAGTAATAACACAGGGCAGTTTTATACCCCTTGATATGGACAGTACTCGTATTGAATGTCCACCGCACTGTACTGGCTGATATCTCTACACACCTAAGTGTACCATGCACAAGCAAAACAGTAAGGTTGATAAGTGATACAATGGAATACAATTTTAACTAATTACATTGATTCTATCTAGCGGCGCACGACTAATCCCTATGCGCATTTCACTCTATGTTAGAGCTTCGTCAGGGCTCTAGTGTAAAATACTAAAATACTGATAGTACAAAGGAGCAGATAACTATCCCATATTATTATTATACTCACGTAACCGCTCTCAAATTACCCCACAGTGTATGTGTATTGTGATTAGATCTAAGCTCTGTTTTTCTGACACAGGTCTGTGACATCTGGTAATAAAAACCAGAATCTCACTGAGTGTGAATTCAGCTACAGGACATTCAATACGAGTACTGTCAGTATCAAGGGGTATAAAACTGCCCTGTGTTATTACTACACTTATGTTACAAGCTTTAAAACTGCCCCATAACCTATATATATGAGGGATGTGGAATGCGACATGGGCATGAGCATAACAGACATAATCTGATATCAATTGAATACGAACGCACTATCTCCTGTGAAGGGCGTACAATACACGAATACATATATAAATCAAGCAGGGAATAAGAGTAACTGATAATTGTGTATTGTACTACAGGATATCAAGTACGATTACTGTCAGTATATAATTGGACATTAGCTGAATACAGACGTACCACCTTCTATTGGGGTTACATAGCACATAAACACACAACAATTCAAGTAGGGGAATATGAATTGATCCCTCTCCAAATGGCGTGTGTATGATCAACATGTAGTGCTATTAGCTCAAAAGGCTGTATCCCCTGATCTCTCCACGGCTCTCCTCACTCGTACCTCAAACTGTCTTTCTGCTATCTCTTCCTGGATGTCTCAGCGCTTTCTTAAACTCAACATGTCTAAGACTGAGCTGATCATCTTCCCACCCTCCCGCACAGCCTCACCTCCCACAATCTCATTATCCATTGATGGCACAACTATCTCCCCTAGCCCCCAAGTACGCTGTCTTGGCGTAATCCTTGACTCCTCCCTCTCCTTCAAACCACACATTCAGCACCTCTCACAAACCTGTCATTTTCATCTCAAAAACATTTCTAGAATCAGACCTTTTCTCACACAGGATGCCACTAAGATCATTATTCACTCACTGATTATTTCCAGACTGGACTACTGTAATCTCCTCTTAACTGGTCTCCCTGACAATCACCTCTCTCCACTCCAATCTATCCTCAATGCTGCTGCCCGGCTCATCTTCCTCACCAAACGCACTACGTCGACCTCCCCCCTCCTACAGGCCCTCCACTGGCTTCCCTTCCCTTTCAGAATCCAATTCAAACTTCTCACACTCACTTACAAAGCACTCACCCACTCCTCTCCCATCTACATCTCTGACCTTATCTCCCTTTACTCTCCCACCCGTCCTCTTCGCTCTGCTAATGCACGCCGTCTCTCCTGTCTTCTGATTACTTCCTCCCACTCCTATCTCCAAGATTTTTCACGTGCTGCTCCATTTCTCTGGAATTCTTTACCTCTCCCCCTCAGACTCTCCACCTCTCTACAAAACTTCAAACGGGCTCTTAAGACCCATTTCTTTACCAAACCTAGCCAAATCTCAACATAACCCTCTGTTCCACGCTCTCTATGTACCCCATCTGTGTCATCCCTGTCTGTCTACCCCTCCCCTTAGAATGTAAGCTCTCACAAGTAGGGCCCTCTTCCCTCATGTGCTTATACTTTTCTTACTTTAATAATCCTCAACTGCCCAGATCCCACAGTTTTTTGACCACCTGGAACTTATCTCTATGTATACTGGTGTAGTTATGCTTAGTTGCCCTGTACTTGTCCTATATTGTATTCAACTGTAAGTCACTGTTTTCCTATTTTTTATGTGCATTTGTACTCTGTAATCGGGCGCTGCGGAACCCTTGTGGCGCCATATAAATAAAGGATAATAATAATAATAATAATAATAGTATAATCAATAAACTTCACATGCAGGCACTGTACATATATATGAATGTTTGGATGTAAGCAAGATCTCTAATGTGTCTCCTGCTCACAATAAGAAATCATTCATAACTATACTCCATTTGGAAAGAGGTATTGCATGGATAAGATAATAGGATTTTGGTACTTACAAGGTAAATCCTTTTCTTTGAATCCATAGGGGGCACTGGAGTACTCTTGGGATATGGACGGTTTCCGTAGGAACAAGGCACTGAATATTCAAATTTAGAACTCTCCTCCCCTCCATATCCCAAAGTACCTCAGTGTTTTTTACTGAGCCGAACAGGAGCGATAGAGAGGTTGACAATGGAGAATTACATATAACAAAAACGGACAACAATAAAGTTGACACATAACGTGGCTGACAACTAAACAGTTGGCACAATAACCGATAGAACTTGAAACTTGAACCAGTCGGTGAGAATGTGTTACCATAAGATACCCTGAACTTACCGCAAACCAGGTAAAACTGCTCTGGGTGGGCGTCCAGTGCCCCCTATGGATTCAAAGAAAAGGATTTACCTGGTAAGTACCAAAATTTTATTTTCTTTTTCATCCACTAGGGGTCACTGGAGTACTCTTGGGACGTACCAAAGCTTCCCCCGTGGGCGGGAGAGCAGTTTGGCACCTGTAACACTAGGCGGCCAAAGCTAGAAGCCGATGCCGCAAACGTATCAAACTTGTAAAAGCGCACAAACGTGTGCACTGATGACCAGGTAGCCGCACGGCAAAGCTGCGTCGTAGAAGCCCCACGACCAGCTGCCCATGAAGTTCCCACAGAACGTGTGGAATGAGCCGTTACTGATGTAGGCGGCTGTAACCGAGCATGAAGGTAAGCCTGACGTATGGTCAGTTTAATCCATCTGGATAAGGTCTGCTTAGAAGCTGGCCAACCCATCTTGGCAGCATCATACAGAACAAACAACGTATCCGTCTTACGAACTGTAGATGTTCGGGACACAAACGCGTAAAGCGCGTACCACATCCAAGGTTCCAGAATTTCCTGTCAACACAGGAACTACTATTGGTTGATTGATGTGAAAGGATGACACTACCTTTGGTAGGAAAGCGGGATTCGTCCGAAGTTCCGCTCTGTCATCATGAAACACCAAATACGGTGGCTTGCATGACAAGGCACCCAAATCGGAAACACGCCTTGCCGAAGCCAAGGCTAGTAGGAAAATTGTTTTCCAAGTGAGAAACTTAATATCCACTTGGTGTAAGGGTTCAAAATATGAAGACTGTAAGAAATCTAAAACCAGATTCAAGTCCCATGGCGCTGTAGGTGGAATGAATGGAGGCTGTACTCTGAGGACACCTTGCAGAAAAGTGTGTACAGACGGCAATAGAGCCAATCGTCTTTGAAATCAGGATTTTGGTACTTACCGATAAATCCCTTTCTCCGATTCCACAGGGGCCACTGGAGCGTAGTTACAATGGGAAATAGTAGGCAGTAGTTGGGAGCTGGCACTTTAAAATTTCAACACTGAGGCTAGCTCCTCCCCTACTATCTCCCCTCCAAGCCAGCCTACGTAAAACTGTGCCCGAGGAGAGCTGTAATAAACAAACCCCAAGGTAGAGAAGGTTAATGACGCCCTGTAAACCAGGAGAACACAAACCAAACCTGGAACAGAATTTAACAAAAAAACCAGGCTAGCCTGAACTCAACAAGCAGTCATATAGTGATCTGCAAACCGTTAATCAAAAAAACAAGGAGGAACAGCGCTGGGCGGGCGTCCAGTGGCCCCTGTGGAATCGGAGAAAGTGATTTATCGGTAAGTACCAAAATCCTGATTTCTCCTTCATCCACTAGGGGCCACTGGAGCGTAGTTACAATGGGGACGTCCCAGAGCTCCCAAAACGGGTGGGAGAGCGCTGAGAGTCCTGTAAAACAGCTCGGCCAAACTGTGATGCAGAGGCCGCAAAAGTGTCAAACTTGTAGAATTTGACAAAACGAATGTCGGTCCGACCAAGTAGCCGCTCGACAAAGTATTCATGGAGACCCCATGGGCAGCCGCCCACAAAGGTCCCACAACACTCGTAGAGTGCGATGAAAAAGGAAGCGGAGGCTCCCGAGCAACCGCCAAGAGGACTGTCTGATGGTCAGATGTATCCAACAGCCCAGCGTATGCTGGAACCCCGGCTATTTAGTACGTGAGCATCGTACAGAACAAAGAAGAAAACACTTCGTCGAATAGCCTAATTTCTCTGTCGAGAAAGTCGGTGAGCGCTGACAACATTCAAAAAGGGCCGAAAACACTAGTGTCAGATTTATATGAAAAACGGACATCCCCTTCTGGAAGAAACGACCGCTGAGTCTGAAACTCAGCCGGGGGAGTTGCCAATAGAGTACTCCCTGAAAGAGAGCCCGAACTTACAGCCGCCAGGATCCTCTCTTTTGGAAGAAAACCGAAGGGACAGAGACTTAAAATTCAGGTCAATATATTTTGAAGCGCAGCCGAGCAAAAATCTCCCAGAGAAACTCAAGATGACGGCTGAATGGTAACTGAAAGAAGGGGAAAAACCCCTATTATCCTCACTATGCCCTATAAAGTTTTCCAAAAGTAGCAAAAGCGAGAAGAGGTAACAGACTTCTGAAATCGGGGCCCAGTAGGCATAACCGAACGAGGGAACTCCTCCCTTCTGAGGTCTCGTGAACAGTCACGCGGTTAAAC